>NC_061800.1:25183283-25850783 GCF_021462225.1 Girardinichthys multiradiatus | reverse complement strand
TAGAAATGTATGTCTGAGAAGCCTGGTCAGTTGCAATGAATTGTTGACATTTCAGCATTCTCCCTGTCCACGCATGAATGTGATGACTGTGGAAAACAAATCAATTCTACTGTTTGTTTGCATCTATTACAAATATTACCAATCTCTCATAAAAACTTTGTTAGAAGTAGTTTACAGTTTAAAATTTACAATCATCTTTAAATTTAAGATTGAGCTCTGGAGAGGGTGTCTAAATCAACACTTTAGAAGCCTCTGTGCTGTATGAGATACATGCTACAAATTTAAATGTAGGATTTACCAATTACGGTAAATGGTAAATGGCCTGCACTTGTATAGCGTTTCATCAAGTCAGAACACTCGAACGTATGCTACAATCAGTTATCCACCCATTCATACACACATTCACACACTGAAAGTGGTAAGCTATATTGTAGCCACAGCCGCCATGAGGCAGACTGACAGAAGTGGGGCTGCCATACAATCGGGTCTACCGGGCCCTATAACCAACATCAGCAGGTAAGGCAGGTGAAGTGTCTTGCCCATGGACACGTGGGTTTGAACCGGCAACCCACCGGTTACATGACGAGCCCCTACTACCTGAGTTTCTATAGATCTATTTGGAAATATATAATATTAATATACGCTTCAAAACACTAGGAGATTAAATAATGAAATTTAATTAAAAACTGAAGAAAACATCTTTTAAAACTCTAAAGCTTTTCATTAGCTCAAAAATTTTATTCTATTTGAACAATCTGCATTTGTTCTCATGGATCAGAATATATTTGTAAACATGTATTTCAATCTATTGTTATACTAGCAATTGGGTCTGGGATGGAGTAACTGGGTGTGAAATTTATTTATTTACTTTTTCATTTTGGCTATTCCCTTCCTTCTTCATTTGTTGATGCTTACTTCTAAATATTCTTAAATACATCACATTTGGTTAAAAAACAGATCCAAAATATAGCTGCAAACCTACCACACAACAGCTGAAAATGAAAAATAAATAAATAAATAAACTAAGGTGTCCGTCTGTACATGGTGGGTTTTGCGTCGAGGAGAAATGTACTGAAGGTTAACAGGAAATCACCCGTTCACACAGAAATTCCCAGTTCATGAGAGTGAAGTCATTTATTTAGTTAAGTTACAGTGTAAGTGCAGTTCTGCTATTATAAATGAATTTCTGCCAAAATTTTTAAAAACATTTAAAAACTCATTAAATCTTTCTAAGAGTCTGAAAAGACAACTGCAATGCTCATAAAGAGACCCCTGAGTTCATCAGTTTGGCAAATGTACCCAGAATGCCTGACAGATCCTTTTGTTATCTAGAAACCTTTGCACACTCTTGTGAAAGCTGTGAATAGACAGTTCCATTCATTTTGTACAAATAACACCAAAATGTGGTAAAGGTCAGTGGACGCTATGGACACAAACACATCCATGGGACCTGGTGGGGGTGGGAAGAGTCCCCACTATCTCCCACGAGTCCAGCTCAGGGTCATATTTCTCAATGCTCTGTAAATAAGTCCCCTTCGAGTAGGAGTACCCCCCTGTGACAAAAATACACCCATTTATCACCACAGCTTCACACTCCATCCTCCTCTCCTTCATCACTGATATGGGCCGCCATTCGTCGCGCTCTGGGTCAAAGCAATCCGCGACGGTTGTCTGTCCGCCGACCAAATACAGCTTGTTGTTGAGAGACACAGAACAAAGGCCATACTCTGGAAACAGTAGGTTAAAACACAGGACATCAGCTCTGAGCGAATTAATGCTTCTTTTTTGTCCCGGTCTATTATTTGTACCTGGATGTGGGCTTATTGTTATGATGCTCCACCCATTCACATCTGGCCTGTACACTTGGACTTTCTCATAGGTGCAGCTTCCTCTGTACCCATAATGGCCACCGGTCACGTAGATTTTTTCTCCCATTACGCTTGCAGTAGCGTTTCCAACACCTTGAAAAGCAAACAGGGACTATAAGGATCAATTGAGCTCATGTCTATCTGTCTAAAAAGTTGATGACCTAAGCTTCTGTTGTTTGATTTTTCTGGCTGGATCAGTTTTGTCTTTTTTCTCTAAAAGATTCTGAGGTAAAAGTGAAGCTTTGTGACTTTTAGATGTCCAGCTGTAAGTTTACTTTGTTGTTACACTGCCCTGCAAAAGTATATACACTCCTTGAACTTTTTCACATTACTTTGGATTTTATACAATAACCCAACACCGAGCATCACATAAATTGTGAAGTGGAAGGAAAATTACACGTTAAATTCACAGTTATTGCGAATAAAAACCAGAAAATGTTGGTATGGTTTGTATTCAGTCCCCTTTACTCTAATACCCCTAAATAAATTCCAATGTGAACTACTTCTTTAAGATCTCGCCCAAATTGGATAAAAAAGTCTACCTGTGTATTCTGTGAAGGCCTCAGAGGTTTGCTGGAGAACATTAGTCAACAGACAGCATGATGAAGACCAAGAAACATACCAGAAAGGTCAGGGCCAAGGTTGTGAAGAAGTTTAAAGCCAGATTAGGTTATTAAACAATATCCCAAACTTTCTATGGTCTGAAAGTGTATGAGAATATGGCACAGCTGCAAACCTACCAAAAAACGTCAATTTACCTAAACTGAGAGGCTGGGCAAGGAGAACATAAAATGTTCAGTCTACAGTTTGTCATAAACCATGTAGGGGGCATAGCAGAGACGTCAGTGAAAGTGGTCAGGTTAGTTGCTTTGGACTATATCCAAAGCATAACGCGTGGCAGAAAACTAACACTGTACTTCACCCTGAACCCACCATAACCAGTGTGACACATGGTGGTGGCATCATCATGCTGTGGGGATGGTTTTCCTTAGACAGGGAAGCTGATCATAGATGGGCAGAAAAGGTAGGTGTAGCTGCAGGGCTAATTCTGCTGGGGGCAGTTCACCTTCCAGCAGGAAAAACCGTGCATGTGTTAGAAGGGCCCAGTCAAAGTCCAGACCTAAATCCAATTGAGAATATGTTGCAATACCTGTAAATTAGGTACTTAATGTCAGCCTCAAAGCTATAATTGGAGTCAAAGGTGGTTAAACAAGGTATTGACAAAGAGGGTTTGAAAACGAATTCAAATCCCATTTTTCTGATTATTTTTTTTAGGAAACTTTGAAATTATTGAATATTTTCCATCCACGTCACAATTATACATTAATTTGTGTTGGTCCGTCACATAAAATTTCAATAAAATACATGACAGTTTTGTTGCTGTTATGTGATAAAATGTGAAAAAGTTTTAGGGTTATGTTTGGAAGGCACTACATGGGATTTGTTGTCTATTTTGACCTTAGTGACCCTTTATTCATTTGGGATTCAACAGCAAAGATTTTCCGATATCTAGTGGTTTGTGTAATAAAGTGCAGACTTCTTATGAAATTCGTATTTGTAAAGGTCTTTAGTAATCCAAATTGAATGCAATGCATTTGAGATTTATCCCAGTATGTGATATAAAATGTTGTACCTTGGATCATTTTGGCCACTGGAAACCATCTCTTTTTCAAAGGATCATAAAATTCAGACTCTTGCTCTGGAGCTCCTCCTCTGTAGCCTCCGATGGTGTAAACACAGCCATGTAGAGCCACTGAGCAGTGGTAGTACCTGGCAGTAATCATGGGACAACCTTCTGTCCATTCATCATAGTCACAGTTATAAATTGAAACAGTGTCCAGGGCCTCAACTGTGTTAGTCCTGTAGCCACCGGTCACATAGATGTTTGCACCGAGCAGGCTGATGCTGTAGCTCTCTCTTCCAGGGTCAGGCATGTCTTTCCCCTGCACCCAGGTGTTGCTGACAGGATCCCAGATGTGCACCTCACACAAAGGGTGCCAGTAGTATCCTCCAATGATGTACATACTGGGGGATATTTTTCTGCCTGCAGGGATCTCCTTGCCATTTGACCTCAAAGCCTGAACGATCATGGATTTTAACTTCCCATCATTTTTCCTCAAGTATTGCCTGTGCACCTCCAAAGAAGCACTGAAGTAAATGTCATCTAGACCCAGACGGATGGAGTGCAGCAGGTCTGACACCCAGTGAACACGACCTTCCAAGTCATGGGATACCCACCTGACCACACCCTCTATCAGTGCTTCATCTCCCTGCACGGTGAGGCTCGAAGCAGCCAGAACAGACCTAACCTTCTCATGGCTCAACTCCAGGAACTCTTCCTGCTCCATGAGCTCCGCGAACCTGCTCAGCATCACTCTGCGGGCCTCTCTCTCCAGCCTGGCGCACTGGTGGAGCTCAGCAAATGTGTGCATGCCCAAGCAGTTGTCCACGTCCAGGAGGCGGATGAGGAACTCCTCGCAGGCCTGCTTGACGCTGCTAAACTGCAGGAGGTCCGCAGCCTCCAGCAGGCTCTGCACGTTGCTCTCGGTGATGCGCACCCGGGCCATGTAGACGTAGTCCAGCAGGGCGCCCAGGACCTCGCAGTCCACCCCGCTCAGTTTAATGACGCTGTCGGTCCTCTCCCTCATGTCGGCCGTGAACATAACTTTGAAATAGGAGCTTCGGGCCGCCAGCAGCGCTCTGTGGCAGTGGAACACCTGAGCGGACTCGCCACACTGCAGGGTCACGTCGGTAAACAGGCCGCGGATGTAGAAATGCCTGAGAGCCTCCAGGAGCTCTGCAGGATGCTCCCCGTCACAGAAGTCATATGTGTAGATCTCGTTTTTATGCGACATTATAGCTAGGAAAAAAAGGAAAATGCAAAAAATGTTTTTATTTAAAATGCCCTAAAAGTGGGCGTACCCTATCTATTGCCATGGATGTTTGTTCCCTGCCGACACTCCGCAAAGCGCTCCTCTCCAAAAACACATGAACCTCAATTTAGCTCAGGACTGTCGCAGGCAGCTCGATCCTATTTTGGTATTTGTGTGCAGCAGGAGCAGGAGCCACCCCCTCCTCCTCCTTTCTGCGCTCTAGTGTCCAGGTCCTTGACAAAACCGGCCAGGCGCTCGCAGGAATCACCCTGCACCGTTATTTTCCTCTCAGAGCCTAAATATAACCGCGGCCCACGGTCTCGTGACGCGCATTAGCACCAACCACGCAGGCGGAGATCCACGCACAGAATACAAATCAGATACAAATGAGCAGCGCCTTTTCAAATCGCACCAGAGGAGCCGCTGACCTGCGTGGCCCATTCATGATTTACCCCACCAAGTCTTCCCGTTGCCATGGTAATCTCAATGCGGTATTCCACTGTGACGGAGGCTTTGACCTAATCCTGACCTGGATTAACGGGACAAAAATGCTTCGTATTCCCTGCAGGAGAAAATTTCACACAAGATTAGACAATAATATTTATATATCCTTTGGACCTTACTAAATTATGACCCACTATGATTTATAACGAGCGTAACAAGATTCGACGCAAAATTAAGTGGTTCCATAAGTAGAAAAATGCCGTACCTGCTTCATCTCTAAGAAGCACCTTGGTGAGCTTTGATTGCTATTGTCAGCTATAAATCAGACTTTTTATACTGGACAGTATTATTATTTTTATTATCATTTTTATTACTGGTAGTTTCTCATATTGGATTGTAAGTGGTATGACTTTTGTACAAAGAAGACTTGTTTTGTTCAAATTGAACTTTTTGTCTTAATTTGCACTAAACCCCTTTTTGGATCAGCCGATTTTGTAATATTTATGACTTAGTGTCTTGGAGTGGTTCAGACAGGAGTCCTGACATTAATAATCTTTTTTATTTGACAGAGAGGAAAATGATGGCAGGGAGGCCTTCCAACCTCAAAGACTTTGAGCTTATCACAAAAGATCAATCTTCAAAATAGCAGATTAGCAATTTTTAAAAAGGGGTTGATTGCTGGGGCACTAGATGGCTCAGTTAGTAGAACAGGTGCACCATGATCAGAGACTATATCCTTTGCCACGGTTGTCCTGGGTTTCATTCCCAATCTCGGGCCATTTGATGCATGTCTTCCCCAACTCTCTCTTCACCGTCTTTCCTGTCAAATTACAGTTCAATAAAGGCCACTACTGCCTACAACATAATAAAAATTATAATTTTGGGCTTAACTTAAAATGCTCTCATCTGACCACCGTCTTCTACATGTTTTCTGTGTTTCCCATGTGGCCTGTGGAAAAGTGGCCATACTTGCAAAAACCACTTTTGTGCGTGTCCCATGGAAAAAGGAAAACAACCCAACATTTCTGTTATTTTCCATTATTCTCAATACTTAAAGTTCAAGAATTCTCAGTCAGTTTTTTAGCTCAGGCTTTAAATATGAAACCTGCACAAACCATAAACGGAAAGGAAGGATGAACGCATAGATGGATGTTTCAGAGAAAGGGACAAAGTCCGTAAAATCTAATATTTTTGCAGGTTCTATTTTATCTTTTAATATTTGTACATATCTGAAAAATACTTAAATGATTTATTACTTTAAAAAAAACAACTAAATCATAGGAACCCTGTTATTGGTAGATTTAATTGTATTGTATTTTTATTTAACTTCCATTTCAGCCACAGTTTGGTCAGATTTCAGACAAAAGTAAATGTATAACAAATTTAGGACAGGATCAAATCTTGTCTAGAGTAAGGAAATGTCCCATTTGATTTTAATGAGTTAATTTCATAGACTTTAAAAGGCATATAAATCTTGTGCAGCAGAACAGTGAACTTATTACACTTTACTAACACCAATCTCCTTTCTGTGCTGTGCCAACTGGCTGCAAAATCTCTAGTTTTGATCTTTTTAAATAACTAAATCATCAAAGTCAACAGTAGATGCCAGACATTTTATTCAATTTTTACTTCAACAAATTCAACAAACACCTAAACACTGGAATGTTATAAAAATAATCTTAAGCTTGAACGTGTGCAACTACTGAACGAGTTGTTAGCTGTAAACATGAACACAGAACAGAAAGATTATTTATGCAACGCTCTAGAGAAGGTTAGGGTTTTTCACAGACTGTTATTCTGGGACTGTTGCGTTTAAATACTGAGCTGTGCTACATTCTTAACCAAAGGCTTCAAGACGCTGAGGTCTCGCAGGAGGGACAACACCCCCACACAATACCACACATCCCCAGTGTGGTCCACAGGAGCGCTGAAAGACTCAATCTGCACTCCCTCTGAGGCCAACACTCCTAAACAGACAACAATAGGACAGAAAATGTGTGTGTGAATTTAGAGAACAAAGAAACACTTCTAAACACTGCAATTTTGAAATCATAACTGCAATTTTCAATCCTAACTGAAAGTCTTTTAGAATGATTTGGATAGAAAGAGTAGATGTAGAGAAAACTCTGGAATTTTATACTGATTCTGTCAACTCATTTATCTACAAACCTTTTCTTCTTTGCGGTAAGGTTAAATTCAGATGCATGCCTCTTTTTTAATGAAAGATCATAATCTCTGCTTGAATAGAAGAAATAATGTGCCCAGGAATCTGCTGTCATTTCTATATATTTTACTTCTATGGTTCTACTGTTTATCAAGTTCCCCCAGCTTCTCTCACTCTCCAGTTATTTAGTTTGCAAAATACTTATTTAGAAAATAGATTTCAATGTTTTTAATAAATACAGATTTCATATGGGTGTGCACCAAAGTTCAGTACTAGGACCAAGGTTTCTTTTGTACATAACCAATATATAAAATTTCTAAATTGCTCATCTACTGTTTGCAGGTGATACAAATGCTCTGGAAATCACTTAAATTATCTATTTCCAATAATGAAAGAAAAACTAAACAAGTCAGCGGGTTAGTTTAATGGTAGTAAGTGTACTGTGAATCCTAGCTAAAAAACATAACAATAGCTTTGGACTTTTTTAGCTAACTGAAAAACGAAATCAAAAATGTCAAGGTCAGCTTAGAAGAAACAGGTTGGTCAGGTTAAAAGATTACTTTAAACCGAAAATACATGTATCCATGTGAGTTTTATAGTGCTGTATTTTCCACCTCACTAGGTGGATTTTGACCCAAATGTCTGTGTTCTTACCAGCCACAGAGGACAGCAGCTGAGGGCCAGCAGAGGCCTGGAGGAACAGCAAAGTTCCAGTGAGAGAGACGGGTTGCCTGAAGACACTGTCGCCCAGCTCCAGCAGGACAGGAACGCCTCCTCGAACTGATCCGCTCGCTTTATAGCTGCGGCCGTCTGCTACAACCTCCACCTTACACACACCTGCTGCCTCAGAAGCACGGTGGCTCTGTTTCACCTGGAAATACAGATCATATGAATTCAATTTATTTAACTAGCTGCCACGTGGGATTTAATATTATAGGACAACATCATACCACTATTCCACTCTCCTTGGCGAGGCTCAGGACGTTGATGAGATTAGCGCTACATTCAGATTCACGATTCAGAAGTCCCATGAGTACAGCTGAGGTCAAATAACCCCCGCAGGATTTCATGGAGTCCCCTGGTTTGCAGAAAACAGTTTATATTGTTAGGAGAAACTGAAAGCTGGCAATGCTTTTCATAGAAGAAAAGTTTATTTTATAAAAATATAACAAAAAAGGAAACTAGACCTTTACCCAACTGTAAGTATGAGACATATCTGCCCTTCCTGTATCAAATACTGTGCTGTTTCATTATTAGACCACTAGAGGGAAGTAAAACAAAGTCCTTCTGCAATTTTACAGATAAGCCCTCCTTTTAAGATTGTCGGCTATAAAAACAGGTTAGACCAGTCAGTAATTTGACCTTGAGTGGTGATGTGAGCTTGACTGAACAGTTTCTCAGAAGCACTGCAGGACTGAAGCACTGCTCCGACAGTTTCTCCAAGTTTGATCAGCTCCTGAGACTCCTGGGAAAATGTGCCGGCTAAAACCTGAGCATTTACCTGCAGGAAAAGGACACAGACACAATTAAAAATGTTACAAATTTTGACCGAAAACTAGGGGTGAGGGTGGCAGCGGTAGGGGTTTGTCCTGTTACCGGTGGGTTAATGGTTAACACCCCCGCTCTCTCGGTCTCAGTTGTTTTGCCCTTAAGCAAAACACTTCACCTGCCTTGCTTGCTGATGGTGGTCTGAGGGTTCGGTGGTGCCGGCAGCCTCATTTCTGTCAGTTTGCCCCAGGGCAGCTGTGGCTACAATGTAGCCCACCACTGTCAGTGTGTGAATGGGTGGATGACTGATTGTAGTGTAAAGTGCTTTGGGGTCCTTAGACTTTATAAAGCGCTATACAAGTGCAGGCTATTTACCATGTAATGATTTTTTTGTTTTATAGGTGCATGTCCTGATTTAGCTGTGCTTCTTTCAGAGTCATACAGCATCAGCATAGTAAGAAGGTCCTGTAGGTTGTTTACCAATTGAATTGGGGTTCAAGTTTAGAAAGCAGAAATATGCCAAAAGATTTTCTGCTGCTAAATCCTTTGCTTCTGGGGCTCATCTGTGTTAGGACAAAAGCTGCCCACCCATCATTCAGAACGAAACTCTCTGTATGAAAAATCCCAGCAGGAAAACATGTTAGTAGGATATTAAGTATTTTAATGGATTCATAAAAAAACAGGTGAGTTGGTTTGGGCTAGCTTGAACTAAAAACTACTGTGCCTAACAAAAGTATTTACACCTCTAAAACTTTCACATTTGATCACTTTACAACGACTAATGTTCCCTAAAACATTTCTGAGGCCCTTCACAGCACAGCTGTATTTATATCGGGATTCAGTTACAAACAGGTGTGTTAACCAATTATGCAATTGGTTGCACTGGATTTTATTTAGGGGTATCAGTAAAGTTGTAAGAAAAAAAAAAAAGAGATTCAAGTTGGCATTTTAGCTGGGCCACTCCAAAACATTAATATTCCCTCCAGTCAGAAGAAACATGTTTTTAAAGGTAAAAAAAAATATTCTAAATGCAAGACTACCACATGCAATTATATGTTTGAGCTTAACAGTATATGAATGGTTTAGAAAGGCAAACAGGCAAACTAATTTTAGGTCCTGCTGCTTTTAAATCTTAATTTTTTTCCCTTTTTACTTTTTTAGCAAAGAACGCAAATGGTTTAATAAGCAAAATTGAATTAAAAGGTTCAGGAGATTCGAGTGGCACTTACTGCTCCGACCAGGTTCTTGCCGTTCACCATGTCCACAATCTGCAGGGCGATGTCCTCCCCGCAGCGAGCCTGAGCTTCCTTCGTGCTGGCTCCAAGGTGAGGACAGCTGATGACATTAGGATGGTCCACCAGAGAACGGTTCTTGGGCGGCTCCTGCAGCCATAAACACAAACAGAAATGATCATTTAGAACTAGATCAGAGTTTGTGGCCAATTTCTAAATTATAGTTTTGTTAAGTTTCGACTTTCCGATACCAACTGTCACGTACTATATTTAACAGTATTCAGGAACAGAGAAGACGCCACATCATGGCCCGCAAGTTTCAAACATACACACAGCGAAAAGAAATGGGTTTATGGTCATTTTGGGATTCATCATTTTGGACATTAGCATAGGATGCGCTCATATCCCAAACCAGGCCTCAGATCATGTACACAGGTTTACATCAGTGTGACCTTCCGGTACAGCGGAGGAGATCAAACTGTGTTGCAGAATTATTAATCGTCACAAGTGAAAAATCCTGTTTAGCAGATTTCAGCAAATATTTTTATTGTTAGATGCGTGTTTTTTCTTCATCAACCAAACTATGTAGAAATTTAGGAAATATTTTTAGAAAGCTATGACTGAGTTTAGGATTTCTAAGGAGGATGGCTGTTGTACCTCTGGAAAGTTTTATTATATAGTCACAGTTTGCAAAGAACCTTTAATGTCCCAATCACAGGTTCCAGGTTGTAAGGAGATCTAGTTTCTGACCAGCAACACACTGGTCTGGAACAATTAAACACAGAATTGGTGGAATTCAGTCGCTGGCTAATTTCTCTATGCATCTCTATTAAAAACCAAAACTTGTTTTTGAAATTACAGACACTTCTTAGATTACTGAGAGATACTAGTGGCTGCGATTTCACCTCAACAAAGACATCGAGTCCAGCTCCTCCACATTGTCCAGACTCCAAAGCTCTGCATAGAGCTGCTTCATCAATGATGCCCCCTCTCGCACAGTTCACAACCTTCACTCCTTTCTTGCACTTTGCAAAGGTTTCATCATTGAGCAGACCTTAATGAATGAACATGACACACATCAGTCTGCATATTGTTGTTGTCTCTGCAATCCTATGAGGACAGTAAACCCTCACCAACTGTGGAGGGCATCAGGGGAGTGTGGACAGTTATGTAGTCACACTGTGGCCAGAGCTGCTCCAGAGACATCTGCTCCACCCCCCAGCTTGCCGACACCTCAGGTGGAGTAATTGGATCATAGCCGATCGTCTAGCAGGAAGAAAAGAAATAGTCTTGTAATATTTGTCCACGTGTTATAATCTCACAAGTCTTATCATGTTTGACTCTCATGACTCACCCTCATGCCAAAAGCTTGCATTCTTGTGGCAACCTCCTTTCCTATTCGTCCAAGCCCAACAATCCCGAGCACTTTGCCGTACAACTCTGCACCCATGAACTGTAAAAGTGAAAACAAAGAACCCCACGGCTAAATATGAGCCGAGCAGAACCATCTGCCACATTTGATTACTGACCATTGGTATGAACAATGGAGCCAACCATGCAACTTAAACTGCTATTCATGCCAAATCCAAACTTCACCCAGATGGTAATCTCTGCTTACCTTTTTGCGATCCCAGTTGCCTTGTTTCATCGACATTGCAGCTTGAGGGACATTTCTAGAGACCATAGGAAGATATTATTGGGACAAATAGCTATTTAGGCTAGTATTAAGGAAATATTTACAAAAGTGACTCCTCTTGCCTTGAGAGGCTCATCAGCATAGCACATGTCAGCTCGGCAGCACTAATCGTGTTACCACTCGGGGTACTGGAAATGAAATAAACTGGGCAGTGGGTTAAACTGTGTGGCACAGCGCACAGAATCTGTGCATAAAGCTGCACACTTACTTCATTACAACAATGCCCTTTTTGGTGGCGGCATCGACGTCCACATTGTCCACACCAGTCCCGGCTCTCCCAATAATTTTGAGATTATCAGCAGCCTTTATAACATCCGCTGTCACCTTGGTTGCAGATCTAACAACGAGGCCATCATAGTGCTAAAGTGTAAAGCAAAGCACAGAGTTACCATTGAATTTATATTAGCATTCATATAAATAAGCTAAGCCATGTCTAAACCAGGCACATGGAATTTTAACCTAATACCCAAAATGATTTCTAATATATGAACACCTTTTACTAAAATTTATTTAAATTAAAAGATAAATTACCAAACATACATTCATTGTATATACATGCTAGTCCTTGCAGGGTCGTTGGTCACAGGGCAGACAACCTTGCAATCACACACTAGTTCCTAATGGCAATTTCAGAGAAACCAATTACCTAACAGTCATTTTTTGGACTGTGGGAGTACCCAGAGAGAACCCACGTATGCAAGGAGAAAACGCATGAAAGACCCTAGACCAGGATTCATACCCAGGATTTTCTAGCTGCAAGGCAAGAGTGCTACCAACTGCTGATTTAAATTCTTAATTTCTCTTTGGGATTTTGTTTATACAGTTGTATTTAGGATTAAAAACGTTTTTAATGGAATCTGGACTTTGAATGGGCTAGTGAAGCACATGCACACATATAAAATAATTTGATTTTTGAAATCAAACAGTTTTTCCAGACCAAAACATCAATAATAACCTGTGGCTGTCTTTTACAGGAATGTAAGGCATGACGAATGATTATTACTTAAAAATTTTCACATGTTGGTGGTAACAGAAAGAAAGGGTAGATTAATGGTGTCCACATCTAACATTTTGCCCACGGCCCAACAGATTGTGTGTATGGCCCTGAATCTACAGCAGCATATTGCGGTGCACCCAGATTTAAAGGGCGGAGTTCACTAGAGGTGCATTAATCTACTTAAAAATTTATTTTACCACTTAACTTGGAAAAACATCCATCCCTGTTCCTCTCGGTGTGGATCTGATAAGAAGTGCACCATGTAGGAGTGTATGGAAGCAAATCGTTACCATATTTCAAATGAAAAAGCATTTTCAGAAATGCTTTTTCATTTTAAGAATGTGGCTGCATTGTTTGACTCATAAATAAAATTAATTATCAATAATCCTATTTGCATTTTAATTTTCTTCTTCACGACTGCACATTTTATGCCATAATCAAAAAGAAAACAAAGCGGACATTGTTTTTCGTTTTCGTGGTCTGCCCGCAAAGTACTGCCCAGAACTCAAAAACGAAAAAGCATTCCGAGCTGCGGGCGCAGCAGCGTGACGTCAGCAGCCGCTCTTCCTCAGCTCCCTGCTGACTGAGCTACCCATCTTGTTCGGTAGGGGGCGCTGTGCACGTCTGCATTGCATTACATTGCAAACGTGCCGAGAAATTGATTGAATTGCAGCAGAGCCGAGCTCAATTTGTGGCAGTGGCAGGCAGAACTGGTAGTTCCGGTGCTGCCACCGGAACTGCCACAGGGGATTCCGCGAGGATGCCAGAAGGTGCCAGACCGGCCGTAAAAAGCTTGCCAATGCGGTTGCCAGTTTTTGTGGAAGCTGGTGCTGATTATCGGCAAACGGGATGTCATTGTTGTTATAGCCTGTTACCTTTAAATAATGATTTCATTATTGATTATTATTTAATAAACAGCTTTAGACCCATAACATAAGGTGATTGTATTTACGTGACATGGAAAATAAATAGCACTATGTGTATGTGTGACGTGTTAAAAGGATGACGAAGATTTATTGCACAAACAGCCGGTTTATTATAAAGCATGAGCGGCTATTCTGAATTGTCACTCACAGAAAATTATAAATAAATGCTTAAAAACACGCTGGATGTCCCAGGCCATAAGGCTGCCACCGGAACTACCAGTTCTGCCTGCCACTACCACAAATTGAGCTCGGCTCTGCTGCAATTCAATCAATTTCTCGGCACGTTTGCAATGTAATGTAATGCAGACGTGCACAGCGCCCCCTACCGAACAAGATGGGTAGCTCAGTCAGCAGGGAGCTGAGGAAGAGCGGCTGCTGACGTCACGCTGCTGCGCCCGCAGCTCGGAATGCTTTTTCGTTTTCGAGTTCTGGGCAGTACTTTGCGGGCAGACCACGAAAACGAAAAAGCAATGTCTGCTTTGTTTTCTTTTTGATTATGGCATAAAATGTGCAGTCATGAAGAAGAAAATGCAAATAGGATGATTGATTACTAATTTTATTTATGGGTCAAATAATGCAGCCACATTCTGAAAATGAAAAAGCATTTCTGGAAATGCTTTTTCATTTGAAATATGGTAACGATTTGCTTCCATATTATATATAGGAGTGATGGGAATTCAGGGATGAGTTGCATCAGCTTCACAATGGGCGGAACTAAGCTGAAACCACTTTGCACAATTCAACATGATATAGAAAAACGTGCCTGAATTAGCGATGCACCTTAATGAATAATTAAGACAAATGATCTCCGCTCTGTTTTTTTTTTTGTTTGTTTTTTTGCGCTTTCCAAAAAGAAGTGCAGCGCACATTTTCAGCTGATGCAACTTTTCTTCCGCAAAAAAGCAGCAGGTTTACGCTCCTTCAAACACCGAGCCAGGAAAATATACGATGACAACACCAACCTTAATCTCTGCGATCAACTCCTCCTTTTTCATATTTTGCTTTTCAGTGACACGGATGCCGTGCTCCTCCAAGATGGCCCTGCAGCGAGGGTCCACACTTTCACTAATTAGCACAGTTCTGATGCAGATCGGAGCCATGTTGGTGGGGGTTTCTCTGCCTGCTGGTCGTCGGAGGGCCACTGGTGGATGTGCTGGTGAAATGATGGATACCGAGGGAGTCCCTGCCCCCGCTTCTTTTTAGGAGTTCTGAATGGTTCTCGCTGATTTCACACGATCCCCTTTTTAACTTGGTCCCGCCTCTCGCGCATCTCCTGTTCTGACGTAACCGCACGTGCACCCTGGAAACCAGTTCAGAAAATAATCCACCAAGAAACGCAAACCATTTACTGTTAAAAGAAGCGTTTGCATACATTATAAGATAATTCTTTACAGGTTTTTATTGAACTAAAATACTATCTAAGCACTCAAGCTGTAAAAAACCCAAAACGTTAGATATGATTACCACAAGATGAACAAACGGTAAATGTGCAAACACAAAACAGTAACAAAAATCATGCAAAACATAATTTGCATACAACAATAATGTATTTTAAAAAAAGAATTACAGTTAAAATTCTTAAAGTTTGCCCAACACTTTAATTCATGTTGAACCAAAGGATATTGGATATTTGGATATTGTTTAGAAGTAGTGTCAAAATAAGGTGAGATCTTTCCATGTAATCCATGCAACATTTAGTAACTGCTCACAGTTAACTCCATAAAAGTTACAATAAATATCCTTATATCCTTATGTGTAATCCCTGCAATAATTATTAAAACACACAGTAAAAGCAGTGAGGAGTGAAACAAGCATGTTCTCATATTCTGGAGCTGAGAGACTGAAGAGGCCTGTGTGGAGCCACATATTATCTGCCACATGTTATCTGTCTTATCTTTTGCAAAAATATGAACAAGTATATCCAAAGAAATGATGTATGATGATTTTATATTCTTTCACATGTATTAAATAAAATTAGTAGTCTTTGATTAACAACTTAAGTTGTTAATCAAAGACTACTAATGTATGATTGAAATGTGGTTAAGAACTGAGAATCAGAGGAAAAAACATTAAGGTTTGACATTCTCAATCAGCTATATATGAAAGAAATATAACATTAATCATTTGTAAAGCATGAATAAAAAGAATGAAGTGATGGTTTTGCAACAGTGTTTTAAAGTGAGTGCTGAAAGCTGAAGAATAAAATGTGTAATACTGTGTAAAGTTTCAAACTGAGCAGATTAGGGAAAGAACTGGAGGATGACAAGGAGTGACGAGAGCCGGCTGCATGCTGACAGCGACGGGAGGATGCGACTACAGACCAGCGTGGCTATTTTTGGCATCTCCAAGGCTGAGAAGCAGAATCAGTGGGTCACAATGACCATGATGAAAGTATTGAGCAATAATCAAGAAGCTGAGCTGAATAGGTTGCGCAATAACTAAGAAGCCTAATAAGGGCACTGACCGGTGCAAGCATCAAGCGCTATAAAAACAATGCTGAGAGCAGAAACGGGGTTGTTTCCTCGCAGAAGACCAGCGAACAAGATCTGACGGAGAGAAGAAGCTTGGATGGAAAAGGGACAAAGACACAGCCCCACTGGTCGACTGCATTAAAGAAGAGGATCAACCTGTGAGCCCAGAAAGGACTGTGCCTCAAAATTAAGAATCTGATTTCATCTAAAGCCTTTTTATCCAGACAACAGAAGTTAACTCGATCGGTGACCAGCTGATTGCTCTAAGTTTCAGGCTTCTGGAAGTCCTGAATCAACTTCATTTATGTCCCCGGGTTTCCTTCAACTCTTCAGCCTCTGGAAACTAATGTCTTCAGAGACATATAACAACAAAGATCCTGTTTAACCATCAAAGCCTGAAGCATCAGTGCCTGACACTTAGAGGAAGAAAACTGAAGATTAAGTCATATTCCCTTCAAGAAATCATTCGTTGTTACCAGAAGAATTTTTCTCCATCAGGTGCATGGATGAGCCTCCGTCTTCAAAGCCTCTTCAAACTCAGTAGTTTCAGCATCAGGGAAAGACAGGTTGAGTTGATTGATTCATTTCTATTATTGGAATTATTTTGTGTTGCCAAATTTAAGCTGTTACTGACCCCCGCAAAAGCGTTACTAATTAAAGAAAGCATATAAAATTCTAGTTAAATTGTGGACATTCAATTATTTGAGTTGGTTTTTCATTGGTGGTAAAAAGTCTTGTTGCCTGGTTCTAAGAAATTTTAGGAGGTTTTTATAGGTTGCCTTAGTCAAGTTTGTTAAAACAGCGCCCTTGGGGCTCGTGCTGAGCTACTAAAATTAACCTAGCCCATATACCAAGAGCCAGTTGTAAATTAGGGAATGAGCAGCCGTGAACAAAAGTGACTGTCGAAGGTGTGGATGACTGCGAGAGGCTACTCGGTCGCCCGGACCTCCAGTTGAAGAAGGGCGAGACTTTTGGATGAAGGCTGTCAGAGGCTAGGCGAGTCATTTCCCGACACCAGCTTAAACAGAACTTTCAGTAAACCTACTTAGTAAGATCCTTCAGGTTTAGGGAAGTCCGGACCCGTTGGATGGAGAGCTGGATTGAGCAATCCCTTTAGACATGGGGAAGTAGGAGGGAGGGGTTAGCTCATCGGACAACGAAAGGTGGCGCCCGAACAGGGACCCTGACAGAGATAAAGGGGCCCCATGAGAAGGATGCTCAGCAGAGAGATGTGTCTGCCTGAGCACCCTGGACCAACAGCCTGAAAGGGAGTAAGGTTGTCTGTGACTGATAAGGCTGTCAGTCACAACCCTCGCAGTAACTGCATAAGAGTGCAGGTGAGGATAGGGCTTTATTGAGGGTAGAATGACCAAACCCAGACAGTAAGGCTAGTAGCCAAATAGTCTTAATCCATCCCTACTCGAAGGATCCTTGAGAGGCTTTGGAGACGGACAACTCGAGACGACAAAGACATAGCGATGGACGAAGAGAAACGCAGGAATGGACGGAGCGGGGAGCTGAAGGACCGCTCCCGTCAACAGAACAACCGACATCAACACAGTTAGAGTTACACCGCATACCTACCGAGGTGCTGTTAGGTGGGGACGGATGTTCAACATGGGTTCCATCGGTAAAGAAAATGTTCTTCAATTTCAACAAAGAGCAATCGAAAGAAGCACTAGAGAGTGAGCTAACAGATCACCTCCAAAGAGATAATGTATTTTATTGTTCAGAGATAAAATATGGATATAGACTTGTCGTGGTGCCATGCCCCAAGGCAGTCCAGAAGAAGGAAGAAATTGGTCGATGGTTACGTTGGCGGACAGGGTTTATTGAACTATGGGGACTGGGGAAACTGATGTCACTGTACAGTCCATCCGAGAAATATGACCCGATCGTAAAGATGGTTTCTAGTGAGTCTGAACTAAATGGGTACCTCACAAGCCCCAACACCAGAGCCACGGCAAGGTTAAAAGAGTATGAACCGGAGATCAGAAGGATGAGCCAGTTCAAAGAAAAGCTCCGAGCCATGCAAGATGATGACAAAGAGAGTTTGCTTGAGGAGTGTAGAGACTCTGGACCGAACGGGTACCCTACAAACCCCGACATCAGAGCCCCGGCAAGCTTAAAAGAATATGAAACGGAGATCAGAAAGAAGAGCCAGTTCAAAGAAAGGCTTCGAACCATCCAAGATGGCGACAAAGTGAGTTTACTTGAGGAGTGTAGTGAGTCTGGCGGACCAGATCAAAGAAAAGACCACAGAGCTCACTTAGAGATACCAGCTTATGATTTAACTGAAGAAACAGAGAGTGAAGAAGAGGGCATCGAGTCAGAACAAGAGCAAGACCAAAGAAAAGCTGAACCCAGCCAAGAACCAACTATTACCCCATTCATCACAAAGTCGAAAGATGAGATACTTCAACAGATTGCTCTGGCCGGACAAGAACTGCAAGAGACTGCCAGGCGGAGAGCCCACTTATCAGCAGCCTTCGAGCGCCATAAGGGGAGCCTCCAACATATGGCCAACACCTCAAGCCACAGGGAACATGACCCCACACAAAGTAAAGTAAGAGACCTTACCTTCCAGTATGAACGAGAAACCAAAGAAAACAGTGCCAGTAACCAACCCAAAATGACAAGAAAGATGGATTTTGAAGGAAAAGAGCCAAGAAAGGTTAGTCAGAAGTCAGACAGAGTCATGATGAAGAAAGTCCTGGAGCCGATGCCCACAGATGCAAGACGAATTTCCCTGCAAAACGGGACTTGACTCTACCAAGTTATTGGAGACCCCTGGGGCATAGAGGGAGACGGACTGTTAGTTTTCACAAATGATAACTTCAAGATCCATAATACCAAATTCAGAAAGAGGTTAAGAGCCCAGGCAGGGGAAGATTACAAACAAGAGGTGCCATCAACCACGGCCTCAGAAGGGTAACAATATGCCTAGACGGACTGAGATCGCATAACCTGCCATGGGAGTCGGCAGAAAAAGTAGCCGTTGCAACAGCACACCATGTAGTCAAGAATCTGCTGACAGATGCCTCACTGACCGAAAGAGTCATCGTCACTTCCCTTAGCCAGCATGACAGTCGGAGGAAGAGAGAGCTGGCGTTAGTAGAAAGGATGGATGAGAAGAAGCCGAAAGATCCTCCTCAATTAGAGATATCAAGAATCAAACAAGGCAGTGAAATCAAACCACACCCTGATGAAAAACACTACCTGCATAAGAGTGAGACCAACCAAGTGTCCCGCCTGGAGAAAAGACCAAAATCAGCAAAAAGGGACGCAGCTGCCCCTTCAAGCTCCGTGCTGGCTGTGGAACGTAGCCTAGCTAGTTGCAGCCTGGAAGATCTAGATGAAACAGAGAAGGTTCCAACAAAAGATTTAAAAGCAAAGAAGAAGATAAGACAAAGTCTAGCCCAAGAGGAGATCCTGAGTCCATTTAAAATGGAGCCCTTGAACCCAGAAATAGAAGATAGTGAAATCAGTGGCTCGGAAGAAGAAGAACCATCAGAACAGGGGACCTCTGGGGCAGAGAGTGCTGACAGTGAAAGCCTGTTTTCAATCCCAGTGCAGCCGGTAACCCCTCACAAGCCACTCAAAGAAGGACAGAGAAAAGGGGAAAAGAAAGCAGTGGAAGTGTTTGACATCTATCGGGTCTCAGAAAGAATGGCCAGAGACCTGACATGGGGACCGGTTCAAGCGAATGATGGCCGTCGAGCGTACATACCAGAAGCTGGACAGAGAGACTATCACATCCCGGCTGTATGGGCTGACCGCCTGGAAGACAAAGTCGAACTCAGGGTAAAAGCAACAGTTGGAGAATGGGCCAACATCCTACTGATGCCATCATACCACACCCTAGCAACTTATCAGCCCCTGACCAGCAAGTTCAGATCTGCTTATTTTGGAGTTGTGCATGATGTGATGTTAAGAAGACTAAAGAAAGCCGCATATAAGTATGCACAAGAGATCGAGCGACAGGTTGATGAGCTGTCAGCCGAGGAAGAAGAAGAACCTCCACTGCCGTCAGCGCATGCTCCACAAACAAGCCCACAGAGAAGATGTCTGAACAACACACGGCATTCAGCCCTGAGGCTGATGTTTTTCGTGAGTACAAAAAGATCAAGACCTTAGTTAGAGAGAAAAGATCAGAAGAAAGTAATGAAGATTACATCAAAAATGTGTGGCCGATGATTACCAATGCTACTGAAAGTGACGAAGCTAAAAAGTTGTGGCTGAGCCATGTAACAGCCCATCCCTTAGACAAGCAAGGAACAGCTCAAAGCCATTATAGGAGGTTGGTGTTGGAAGACATGGATGATGAAGACTCCCAGATCAGAAGAGCTAGACTGCGCATGGCTGGAGGTCAGCGCCTTGCACCGGTGTGGTATGTGCTTAAGCAAACAATCTCACCAGCTAGATATATGAAGGCCCTCCGAGAAGTAACCCAAGGGAGGAGAGGAGAGATAGCTTTTGCCAAAATGCCGATGCACAACAGTTCCACAGATGGATCAAGCAGTAATTTCTTATGATCTAGAGCAGCAGTTTTATGAAGAAAGAAGAAAGAAAGAGACAGGACAAGGGGCCAAACCACCAACTAAGGCCAGTGTGAAAGCTCCAGCCAACCCTCCTAACAGACCACCGCTCCATAGAAGAGAAGAACCGCAAAGACGATTTTACGGACCACCAGCATCGCAAGGCCCACAAAAGAAAAACACCTTTCTCCCTAGAGAAGAGCACGACAAACTGTCCTCTGAAGAAAAGAAGGCCCTCTTCAAGTCCCGCAGATCAGGGACCGGGGGGCCTGCCAAGTAATGATGACATGGCTGCGAGTCACCCTGGAAAATGCCTACTGGAAGGGAGACGAAATCTACACAGAAGTGGGAGAAGAACCCTATCTAGTGGACACCGGGGCTGAGGTATCCATGACTCGCAGAGGCCTAAAGACGACAGGATACCTTATGGTCCAATTTGCCAACAGGACCGTAGAAGAGATGCTGTATGGAACTTGTCAAGGAATCATTTGGGTGAAGGGTCCATACAACCTCATCACCGTCACAGACTTGAAAGAACTCAATAAACCATGGGGAAAGCACAGCTCTCTATCTCAAAGGCTGAGGCAGCTACGGTCAAGGTTAGTAAAAGTAGGATCGACTCAGAGTGGAACCGGGGCTCAAGAGTGGTACAAAGCAGTAGATGTGCCAGAAGTAACTGAACAGAAGCTGAAAGAAAGCGACTTCTCCCCGGCTGGGAAAGAGAAGTTACGGAAGATCATCACCTCAGCTAATGTGGCCCGGTTCAAGAACGACTGTGGAGACCTGGGACTGAAATATGTACACCTCATAGAAGGTGGAGTGCCTCCGCCTGTTCGACAGTACCCCCTGAACCCGGGTGCTGTTGAAGAAATGGATAAAATAGTAAAAGAATTGAGCGCTTTAGGAATCATCAGAGAAGAGCTAAATCCCATCACAAACAGTCCCATTCAAGCAGTAAAGAAACCAGAGTCAGCAGGAGGAGGTTGGAGGCCAGTAATCAACTTCAAGGCCCTCAATCGAAGAACCATAGCAAACCGAGCCAGCCTAATCAATCCCCAAGGAGCATTGAAGACGCTAAGAGTCAAGAAATATAAATCCTGCATTGACTTAGCAAATGGATTTTTCTCCCTCAGACTCGCAAAGCAATCACAAGGCAAGACAGCATTTACACACAAAGGCAAGAGTTATGTGTGGCAAAGGTTACCTCAGGGGTACAAGAACTCCCCTAATGTGTTCCAGTCAGCTGTGATGGAAGTTTTGGGTGACCTAGGAGCAACAGTGTACATAGATGATGTGTTCATCGCAGACGACACCGAAGAGGAGCATCTGGAGAAACTGCAAACAGTGGTGGAGAGAATCACAGCAGCAGGTTTGAAGCTGAATCTCAAGAAATGCCAGTTTGGACAGTTTCAGGTGAACTACCTAGGGTTCCAAGTGACAACCGATTTGGGACTCTCAGAAGGATATCGAGAAAAGCTGGCACAAATCAAGCCACCTGAATCTGAAAATGATCTACAAAAGATTTTGGGACTCTGCAATTATGTGAGAGATCATGTTCCTAATTATCAAAGATATGCTAAGCCATTATATGCCTGTCTAAAGAAGCGAGAAGGAGAAGAAAAAATGACAAAGAAAAACTGGATATGGACTGCATCAAACCAGAACGACCTGGATAAGCTCAAAAGAGCAATCCAAGAAGCCGTGAGGTTGGAACCCAGGAGCTTGACTGACAAGTTGGTGGCCGAGATCAGCTGTGAAGATGAGGACTCCATGCTGAAAGTAAGCAATGAAAATGGGGGGTTAGTAACGTTGCGGATTTACACTCTGTCATCTGTAGAGAAGAAATTCCCTCAAGAAGAAAAAGAGTTAGCAGTGCTTGCTAGATACTGGAGCACCTTAAAAGACCTAGCACAAGGACAACAGATTAAAGTCATCACTCAGAGCCAAGTCCACAAGTATCTCAGGAAAGGGACGGTGGAAAGCACAAAAGCAACAAATACAAGGTGGGGAAGATGGGAAGACATCCTGCTGGGCCCCGACCTTGAGATTGGCCCAGCACAACCAGCCAACAAGAAAACACCCGTAGAGCCGTCTGTGACAGAAAGGCCGTCAGAGTGGGTTCTATACACTGATGGGTCGAAGAAAGGACTGGATCAGATGGCCTACTGGGGGTTTATTCTCAAACAGCACGGTCAAGAGAGGTGCCGCCAGAAAGGTAAAAATCCCGGTAGTGCACAGACGGGAGTGACAGCAGTACTGGAAGGAATGTTAGAGTTGATGAAGAGAAGAATCAAGACAGCAAAGATAATCACAGACAGCCACTGCTGTGCACAAGCTTTGCACGAAGACTTATCCATTTGGGAAGAGAATGGATTTGAAAGCGCCAAAGGAAAGTTAGTGGCCCATCACGACCTGTGGAAGAAGATTGCCAAGTTGAGAATGAGCCTGGAACTTGAAGTGGAGCACCAGAAGGCTCATACCCGAGAAGGCGCTCACTGGCGTGGAAACGATGAGGTGGATCGCTATGTCCAACAGAGAAAAGTTGTCTTTGTCGGGATTGAGAAGTGGGACTGAACGCCACAAGGACGGGCGGTCCCTGAAGAGTACGTGGATGAGGTAGTACGGAGCCTGAGTGCATGAGGCCTTAGGACATGCAGGCGTGCTGCCTACGCGTAAAGAATTGGAGGACCAGCACCTCTGGATCCCTATGAAACACATCCGCTGCGTACTACGGGACTGTGAAGTATGTGGTCAATACAACGCAGGACGCCGTGGACAGCGGCTGGAAGGTCTGACCATCAAGAGCACCATCCCCTGGGGCTCAGTGTGCATGGATGTCGTGGGCCCCATGGGGATAACAAGGAAGAAAGGTGAGAAATACCTCCTGGTGCTAGTAGACTCAATGTCAGGGTATGTAACTGTAAGAGCAGCAAGGAGAGCCAACGGCAGCAGTGTCGTTGCCATGCTGGAGCAAGTCTGTAGTTCCCTTGGAGTGCCTAAGGAACTGCGAACAGACAATGGGACTCATTTTCGCAATGCACAGGTTGACCACTGGTGCCAGAGACATGGAGTAATGAGAGTTTACTCTCCACCATACACTCCCCAAGCAAATGGAGTGGTGGAACACACCATAGGTCTGGTGAAAAACTGGATAGCAAAAAATGCTAATTCTCGTGACTGGAGCACCAAAGCTGTAGAAATAGGGCAAGCACTGAATGACAGACATCGAGTCAGTAGGCCCTCCCCTGCCGCAGAACTCAACCAATGACCATTTTCTTCACAAGAAGTGGGGCGGAGCTCCAATGAGAAAACAGGGAAGCCAACTCCTAAGGTGCCATTCCGTGAGGGACAACGAGTGTGGGTGAGAGCACGAGATCACCCTGTGTCGAAAGCAGTGAAACCCAAGTATGACACCACTGACATTGTGAAGCAAGTATTAGATCGTAACACAGTGTTGTTACAGAAGAGAGGGACCAAGGAGTTGAACAGCTCAAACCAATTCTCAGCTAAGGATAACCAGAAACCGGAGAGATGGCCAGTGAACCAAGCACCATGCCACCCTACATCAGACTGGCCACTGTATATGGGGTGGTTGCCATTCGAAGAACCACTTCAGGGCTTTGGGCAGGAAGAGCCTTGAAGAAATTGGAACTTGCTAAAAAAGGATTCCTGTCTACAGAAGATGAAATGCTGTGGTGGCGAGATGTCAAGGACTGTTGCGCAATCTGCTCGGGCCCAAGTCAGCTCAAAGTCCGCTGGGAAGGACCAGGACGAGAGAAACCACTACATCATAACACAGGTGGCGATGAGTTAGACAAACTGCCAGACAGGCCCGTCAAGGTAACAGACATCTTCATTCGTGGGGCATTCCGAATCACCACTCTCCCCAGAGTGGTTTTTGTGATCCAGTGGGATCTGCGTGAAGAAAAACCAAGGGAATTTACCTGCCTGTGGGATGGTTCATTTCTTAAGTACTGTGATTCCTGTGGAGCCCCGACAAGATCAGGAAGGCTGATGCAGGTGGTTCAGGCAGAGGGGTGGCAAATAAAGCGATTTTATGACCCACTCAGATCCTTTAAACCGCATCCTGCTGAAGGATAGCCTGCACCGTATAGACAAGCCACCCAGGACCAGAGGGTGTCGGCACTGCATTGGAACAACCTCCTGACAATGAAGAACAACAGACGCAGCCATGTGGATGGTTAGGGCCCTGGGAATTGACAACCTGGGCACAGTTAATATTAGAAGTTGTTGCAAATCCAGACCTCCCCTTGGAGGACTTGCCTGACACTCCCAAGGAAAGGGGTGCTCGGAATACAGGGCTATACTACTTCACCACCAGTCTAGATGCCTGGGGCAGCCAGGAAGCCAGGCCCAAACAGAAGGTGGGAGAGTTCATAGTAACCTCTGAAAACTGGCATCGCGATAGGGTGCTACAGATTCCAGGAACTGTGGCTCATTCGACAGACACACCCGCTGACCCTAGCTCCACCCAGAGGGTACAACTGGCAGTGCAAATGGTTGTAGTCCCATTTAGAGGTGTATACTTCGTAGGAGCAACAATAACAGTCTTCCCAGAACATCAAAAAGAAGACTCTGGAAAAGTAGAAGCAGCAGCCCCACACAGGAATAAACGCTCACATTCCTGGCCTTGGCATTCTTTGCCACAGAAGTGGAAATGGATGAGGAAAGACAAAAATTTACGGACCGACAAGGAAAAGGGACAAAAGTTGTCAAGCGTCAAAGGAAAAGAAAAACACAAAAAGAAGAATGTTATTCCCCATCAGGTTCCTATACAGACAACAGAGTTAAAATTGGGCCTAACACCTGGAATGGCCTGATTCATGGGGGATTCCATATTTGAAATTGCCATCAGGATTAGTTCTACTGGATACACCGAGAGCGGATTTTGCCCCTTTCTATCCAAACTCAGAGAGTTATTTTGTCTCTAATATAGAGTATCATAGAGCAGCAGATCTGCAAAAGCCTGACCATGCGGGGAAATGTCAAGCCTTGCCATGGAATGTAAGTAACCTTTTCCTCTCATATCGCAAAATATCCTGGCCTGGCAATGAAGGGCTTCACCCGCTGGACACTCAAGTTATACTCTCACCAGAAGCGCCTGAAAGCCTGCCATGGATATTCAATACAGTCCACCTTGAAGTGAAAGGAGCAGTTCTGGGAATCAGATGGGGACCGCATTATCAAGAATCATTACAAGGCATGTATTATGAAGTTTCAATAGCCGGCGCTGTAATTTGGGCCACATCACCTTCTATGTCAAGAGAAGTCAAGAGAAAAGAGCGCCAACCTGGTAGATATGTCTTCAACAACACGCAATTACCCATTTTGGTGAAAGAAAGCACAGTCTACCCTAACCCTCCACATCCACACTGTACCATTCCGGCTCGGCCGAGCTGTCGGGTTGAACTCAAGATTCACAGCCACCCGCTGTACACGTTAATCTGTATCCTGTCAGAAGTAGGGTTGGCTTACGAGACCTACAGACAAAGGCAGGCCGTAGACGGATATAACCTTGCAGGACCACAAATACAACCTGACTACTGGATAGTCTACCAGTGGACATGGGTGTGGAAGGGGTTGGAACCTGGATTGCCTTACCCATCACCTATTTATCAAACCCTGCTCAAAGGACGAGTGGACAGAACTGAAGAAGCAGATCAACTGGAATTAGCAGGCTATTCCCGAGGATAACCATGCGAGAGACTTATTCGGATATGATTCCTCTCAGTTATTTGGCTACTTTTAACGCCCAAGATGAAGAGCTTCCCGACGACCCTGACAACACAAGTCCCTCTACTCGACCCAAGCTATGGAAACGGATAAAGATTACGGATAAAGCGTCTTGTTTAAATACTTTTCTTAGGCTCTTTGCTTTGCTTATAGGCATTATTCTTTTGTTAATTATACTTTACCAAGCCAGAGTGGGACCATGGAACTTAACCCATGTCAAGGTCGCTCATGGTCCTTCAAAATATGCCAACCAAACTTGCTGGAACACAACTTCTCTGAACGTCTTTTTGCCTTGGACAGAATACCCTCCCCTAAAGAACCAGTCAGTGTTCTTTTGTGAAAGCCAAGAAACCAATTTCACCAGACTAAAGAAGATCATACAGAGAAACCCAACATGGATAAACGACTCCACAACCCAACAACTTGTCAATCGCACCTGGTCAATCTCCAACCTTGAACTCACTGATGAAGGAGTAATAATATGGGCGAGAATCCTGCACCGACTCATCCGTCGTACAATTCGCTGCAATTGGATTCACCCTGATCGAGGGGTCCCGGAGTGGCACTGCGACTGGGCCTGTCGGCCCTTAGTACAGTTTAAAGGCCACGGTTAATGGGAGCCTGAAGTTATCCACTAGGCTCCTTCAAGAGTTGTGACTTGCCCAGCCTGGTTTCCCTGTTGGGAATTTTGGGGAAAATACCAGTTAAATTGTGACGAGAATGTGTGAAGTATCTGCCCTTAGCCCCTCTTTATACTCATCGAGTCTACCTCTCCTTTATAACCTCCTGGTCGAAAATTATCTGGACTGAACATGAAGAATGGCCGAATACAACATTTCCCTGGGTTTGGAAGGCTTATGGTGTTCCTCACTTCAAAGGAGACTTCCCAGAGGGTGAAAGCCGAACACATGAAGGGTTGAAAGGACCTTATTATGCCGATATGTACGTCCAAAAACTACCTAAGCCAGATGAACTATTGAATGTAACGGCAGGAGATTTTAACAAAATTGACCAGTGTGTGGCACAACAAGTTTTTGACAGTCTTAACAACTCCGTGTGGTCAAGCAATGGAGCTTCCCCCCGATGTGACCTGTGGCAAGCTGACATTTCAGTCATGTCAACATGGCAATATGACTGCTCCGTCCTAAATACAATCAAAACAGCAAAGATGCTCCTGCAGGCCTGGGCAGAAGGGCGCAGCAGAGAGTGGTCCCGAACCTGGTGGGGATTGCAGGAGTATGAAGTTAAAGAATGGGTTATTCCCTGTTTGTCTCAGACTGATAACTACTGGGTTCAATACCAATATTTAGCAACGATTTACTCCAAAGAGCGAGACATTTGGCCGCAACCCTTCTATTGGCCGGAAAGATTTGTTCACCCAAGACTCTGGCGTATGGAGTGTAACACTGCCCATACATAGGCCTTGCCTGCAGACCCTGCCAAGAGCTCACAGGCTGGACTGAATTATGCCAATCCCATTATGATAATGAGTACAACACCTATGTACATGAAGTTGTGTGGAAGAAAATTGGAGGAGTGTGGAGAAGATCTCTCGGTGGAGGCTCGACCTGTGCCGAGACCGTACTGGGACACAATCTTAGGCATAGAAAAAGCATCATGGATGTTATTGTGCCTTTCATTCCCGATTCGGTAATTGCTCTGGCCGAATTGTATGCTTTTAGACAGCACTTATGCTCTGGCAGCATAGATAAGGGTTTAGACTGGGTAGGATACAATCTTTTCTACTCCAACTTCAGATGTAAGCCACCTAAAGAAACCTGGAAGAATTGTGGGGAGGGAGCGCATCAGCATGCTTGTAGTTGGTATGAGACATTAGGACACTCAGTCAGCAATGTAATTACTGCAGTTGCTCAGGAAGCTGGACACATTATAGGGGAAGGGGTTTCAGTAGTTGAAGGTTGGATCGCTAATTTGTTTATGATGCTATGGCCTTATTTGCTTGGTGCTGTAGGAGTGATTATTGTAGTCATAATATGTAAAGTCCTTGCGCAACAATTTCTTCGGTCCATGCTCAGGCCGGGAAGGAGGAGTTATCAGCCACTCCCCTTGAGGAAGGGGCCACCCCGGGTATAAGACCCAAGGCTTGGGGAGTTTGAGTCACTCTGAGTTCCGGGTTTGAAGAGAACGCTTGAGCCTAAGCCTTTGCAGTCGTTTATCATCATGACTACCAATTCTACCACTATCTCCGAATCTGTCTAAGTGAGTACAGTGGAGTTTTATGCGCTTCTCTGTGGATGGCTTTGCTATTGCCACACCGGGTCCTGGTCGGTCAGTCAACCATTATGGTTTCTCATCGTGCTTCAAGGCTAAACTAAATTAATCTTTGGCCATTTCTGGATACGCAGATGGGAAGTGGCGTTGTCGCTGTTTGCGTCCTATCTTTTGGGAAGGGTCAGTGTTGACTGGAAGAGAAGCCTAATGGTAGCGCTGTGGCTTTGTGTTGACACCATTGCTTTAATGCTTGAGATACTGCTGAGCGGACCCCATGCCACCCGTCGCACACCTGCTAAGATAGTTACTGCAATAATGGAGGCACTCTTAGCTTTTGGCGTCATCGCCTATTTAGGGCAATTAACTCTCTCTCTCAAAGGACAAGGCAAATGGATTTGGCTCGCAAAATTGGTTAGCTTGGGGGCTTGGAGCTTAGGATGGGGAGTACTCTCTCTCCTTTATTGGCTGCAACTCACTTCTGATCTAGCCATTATGGTTTGGCTTATGACCTATGCAGCTTTCTTCCATTACTCAGCTGCTTCCCCCGATGCCTTGTCGAGTGACAATCAACCACCACCCTTTCGCTCCCCTTGGCTGGCCGCCCAGAGACGGAACAGAGAAGTAGTCTAGCACTACAGTCTGATTTTCGCCCGCTAGAACGCATGCTTCTATGATTAGTTAATCTCTTCGTTTAGTTTTTAACCCTGGAGGTGATTATCCAGAGTTCACATTATGTTCCTGAAAAATCCACTTACAGGCCTCCAATATATCTCTCCAGGACACAGTCTCCTGTTCCAGATGTGGAATTTCAGCCTCAGTGCTCAGATACCTCTGGGTCACGCCTGAGGCGCACTGGTGTCACCACTGTCTCTCTATCGCTGTCAACTATGCTACAGTGACAAGTGTTTTCTGCATTGAGGGTCTTGGAGATCTTCCCTACATCTCCATGACCATGAGCCAAAATCTTCAGACACGATACAAGGTGACCTGGACATCGGCCTTCGGGGCTGCTGCACACACTTTTAAGATAAAGACACAGCAAGGGGGAATGTATCTCTCCATCATCAGTTACATCTGGAGAGATCCTAAAGATGAGTTCTGGTTGCTCACCCTCCATCTACTCGACGGGAGGGTTGTTGCTATTGGCGCCCATGGCTCCCTGATTCGCCGCCTCGGGGCACCGAGGTCCAGGGATGTCAGGTGTCAACCACTACTGCAGAGAGCAGCACTCAAACCTCTGTCACCACCAAGAGCGTCACCTGCCAAACTTCTGCAGGTGATGATGAAGAGCAACACCAGCCGGTCTCGCTGGAGGAGCTAGTCTCCCAGAATTCTCCAATAGGTGACTCCATGCGTGAGGAGACGGGCTCTCCACAGCTGTCTGATGGCTGGCTGGCCGAGGTAATGTCGATGATCCCTCCTCAACTCTTCTCCACTCCCTTTGCCCTTACCCCCACTCCTCTCGCCTATCCATAGCCCTGTTGACACCACCTCACAAGGGGAATCCGTTGTTGATGGGTCTCCCTCACCACCTGTCCTCCGGAAGGAGCCTGTGTCATCTCCCCTTCTGATGCATCCCGACTTCATCGACAAGTTTGAGGTTCTCGACGTCTGGTTCCCGACGCCAGTGCCCCGATCACCACATTACTCAGACTACTTGGAAGATGAGGTCCTCTCCTTGTGTGTTTATGATACAGACCTTGATTTTCTCTGACTTTTTGGACTTTAGGCATGGATACAGTCTGATCTCAAGAAGGGGGTATCAAAATAAGGTGAGATCTTTCCATGTAATCCATGCAACATTTAGTAACTGCTCACAGTTAACTCCATAAAAGTTACAATAAATATCGTTATATCCTTATGTGTAATCCATGCAATAATTATTAAAACACACAGTAAAAGCAGTGAGGAGTGAAACAAGCATGTTCTCATATTCTGGAGCTGAGAGACTGAAGAGGCCTGTGTGGAGCCACATATTATCTGCCACATGTTATCTGTCTTATCTTTTGCAAAAATATGAACAAGTATATCCAAAGAAATGATGTATGATGATTTTATATTCTTTCACATGTATTAAATAAAATGAGTAGTCTTTGATTAACAACTTAAGTTGTTAATCAAAGACTACTAATGTATGATTGAAATGTGGTTAAGAACTGAGAATTAGAGGAAAAAACATTAAGGTTTGACATTCTCAATCAGCTATATATGAAATAAATATAACATTAATCATTTGTAAAGCATGAATAAAAAGAATGAAGTGATGGTTTTGCAACAGTGTTTTAAAGTGAGTGCTGAAAGCTGAAGAATGAAATGTGTAATACTGTGTAAAGTTTCAAACTGAGCAGATTAGGGAAAGAACTGGAGGATGACAAGGAGTGACGAGAGCCGGCTGCATGCTGACAGCGACGGGAGGATGCGACTACAGACCATCGTGGCTATTTTTGGCATCTCCAAGGCTGAGAAGCAGAATCAGTGGGTCACAATGACCATGATGAAAGTATTGAGCAATAATCAAGAAGCTGAGCTGAATAGGTTGCGCAATAACTAAGAAGCCTAATAAGGGCCTGACCGGTGAAAGCATCAAGCGCTATAAAAACAATGCTGAGAGCAGAAACGGGGTTGTTTCCTCGCAGAAGACCAGTGAACAAGATCTGACGGAGAGAAGAAGCTTGGATGGAAAAGGAACAAAGACACAGCCCCACTGGTCGACTGCATTAAAGAAGAGGATCAACCCGTGAGCCCAGAAAGGACTGTGCCTCAAAATTAAGAATCTGATTTCATCTAAAGCCTTTTTATCCAGACAACAGAAGTTAACTTGATCGGTGACCAGCTGATTGCTCTAAGTTTCAGGCTTCTGGAAGTCCTGAATCAACTTAATTTATGTCCCCGGGTTTCCTTCAACTCTTCAGCCTCTGGAAACTAATGTCTTCAGAGACATATAACAACAAAGATCCTGTTTAACCATCAAAGCCTGAAGCATCAGTGCCTGACACTTAGAGGAAGAAAACTGAAGATTAAGTCGTATTCCCTTCAAGAAATCATTCGTTGTTACCAGAAGAATTCTTCTCCATCAGGTGCATGGATGAGCCTCCGTCTTCAAAGCCTCTTCAAACTCAGTAGTTTCAGCATCAGGGAAAGACAGGTTGAGTTGATTGATTCATTTCTATTATTGGAATTATTTTGTGTTGCCAAATTTAAGCTGTTACTGACCCCCGCAAAAGCGTTACTAATTAAAGAAAGCATATAAAATTCTAGTTAAATTGTGGACATTCAATTATTTGAGTCACCGTATTGTTGGTTTTTCATTGGTGGTAAAAAGTCTTGTTGCCTGGTTCTAAGATATTTTAGGAGGTTTTTATAGGTTGCCTTAGTCAAGTTTGTTAAAACAGCGCCCTTGGGGCTCGTGCTGAGCTACTAAAATTAACCTAGCCCATATACCAAGAGCCAGTTGTAAATTAGGGAATGAGCAGCCGTGAACAAAAGTGACTGTCGAAGGTGTGGATGACTGTGAGAGGCTACTCGGTCGCCCGGACCTCCAGTTGAAGAAGGGCGAGACTTTTGGATGAAGGCTGTCAGAGGCTAGGCGAGTCATTTCCCGACACTATGGAGTTAAATTTCTCTCAATATTATTCAATCAAACAAAAAAACTAATCTCAATCAAAAAAATTATATTCAATCAAAAAAAACTAATCTCAATCAAAAAATATTAAGTTGTGATCAAAACTTTCAGAGTTTTTTCTCACAAAGAGAAAAAAGTTATTTGCAAAACATAAACTTTTATTTGCGCATGTCAAAAATCTTTGGTTACGAGTCTCGCTTTTTTGGTTTTTGATGCTCTCTGTTTTTGGTTGAACTCAACGAATTTTGAGTTCTGGAAACATGAACATCCTGGGCGGGGCCTAAAGACGAACGATGTAAGACGTTTCCCTATTGGTTAGCGCTGACTAAAGCAGCAGACTCTGATCCCCCGCATCTCTGAACTTCTGCTCGAACTGCAGGGCTTGCAGCGTCGCTTCAGTGAGGAGACAATCAACTCTACAGAAGAAAACTGCGGTCAAGTGAGCCGACAGTCAGAAATACGCGGTGACGCCAGCCGACACCAGCTCTCTCTTAAAGATTAGCGTCGCGCATACAAGGCGCATTACGGTAATGGAGCAGAAAGGACGCCGATCCTGGCAACGGTTGAGAAAATAAGAAGAAAACAGAAAAGTAACCTACAGAACATTTATATTAATTACATTTTTTCAACTTTCACATTCATGTTTTATGTAAAAGAATAAATATTTTATATTTTACTGTACAGTTTTGGAGAAATATCTTGTCAAAATACCTCAAAATGCTCAACCATTATATGCATTTGTCCCACTTTCAGGAATTTATTTCTCCAAAACCAAGAGAGGTGACAACACAATCACTTCAGATTATATTAGAGGGTCATCTGTATTATAACCAGAATTAGTATTTCATAATTTCACTGTAGGCTTCTGGAGAAATACACAACTACCCCAACAAAGTACCACAAACGCTTCTTTTTGGTGAGGTTGATGAGGTCCTGTGGGAAGTGGTCTGGACAGCTTAAAGTGCAAGAGCATCCAGATCTCCTCTGACCTCTCCTGGACTGGAAACGCCCCTCGCCTGTTGAAGAAGGTACAACAACAGCTCTTCTTCATCTTCTCAGCTGCTGACAGATATCTACAAGGCCACGGTGGAAAGCACTCTGTGTCTCAGCATGACAGTGTGGTGAGGGAACTGCAAAGGAGAGGAAGTATCACGGGTTGTGAGGACAACACACAGGATTATGGGATGCCATCTGCCCGACATGGACTCTGTTTTATACTACACTTGGGGTAGTTGTGTATTTCTACAAACCTTTACAGTAAAATTATGAAATACTAATTCTGGTTATAGCGTAGATGACCCTCTGATAAAATCTGAAGAGATTGTGTTGTCACCTCTCTTGGTTTTGGAGAAATAAATTCCTGAAAGTGGGACAAATGCATATAATGGTTGAGCATTTTGAGGTATTTTGACAAGATATTTCTCCAAAACTGTGCAGTGAAATATAAAATATTTATTCTTTTACATAGAACATGAATGTGAAAGTTGTAAAAATGTAATTAATATAAATGTTCTGAAGGCTACGTTTCTGTTTTCCTCTTATTTTCTCAACCGTTGCCAGGATCGGATCCTTTCTGCTCCATTACCGTAATGCACCTTGTATGCGCAAGGCTAATCTTTAAGAGAGAGCTGGTGTCGGCTGACGTCACCGCGTATTTCTGACTGTCGGCTCACTTGACCGCAGTTTTCTTCTGTAGAGTTGATGTCTCCTCACTGAAGCGAAGCTGCAAGCCCTGCAGTTCAAGCAGAAGTTCAGAGATGCGGGGGATCAGAGTCTGCTGCTTTAGTCAGCGCTAACCAATAGGGAAACGTCTTACATCGTTCGTCTTTAGGCCCTGCCCAGGATGTTCATGTTTCCAGAACTCAAAATTCGTTGAGTTCAACCAAAAACAGAGAGCGTCAAAAACCAAAAAAGCGAGACTCGTAACCAAAGATTTTTGACATGCGCAAATAAAAGTTTATGTTTTGCAAATAACTTTTTTCTCTTTGTGAGAAAAAACTCTGAAAGTTTTGATCACAACTTAATATTTTTTGATTGAGATTAGTTTTTTGTTTGATTGAATAATATTGAGACAAATTTAACTCCATACGACACCAGCTTAAACAGAACTTTCAGTAAACCTACTTAGTAAGATCTTTCAGGTAGTCCGGACCCGTTGGATGGAGAGCTGGATTGAGCAATCCCTTTAGACATGGGGAAGGGAGGGGTTAGCTCTTCGGACAACGAAAGTAGATATCTAATTTATTTAAATGTATTAATCTACAGCAACGTACCAGGATGAGGGAAAACATGTGTAATTGTCTGATAGTTATGACTTTAATCTTGTGGTACAATTTGCCTAATGGAAGCTTAAAAACATTCATGAATAGGATGTACGTGTATTATTAAAGTCCTGTTCCTGCAGCATCACTTTAAACAGATCCTGGCTAGAGGTAAGGACACTCCACTGATCTTCTCAGCTCCCCTCACTATCTTCTACAGGGCCCTCTGGTCTGCTTTGTTGCATCTGCAGTTCAATACAGTCTCAGCTATACAGCTGTCTGCAATGTTGAAGAGATGTTGGTACAGTTTTTTTTTTTTTTTTTGTTCTTCAGCCTGCTTCTTTGGCTGATTTTATGATTACAGTAGTGTTCTTGACAAGAACAGCTCATGGGAGACCTCTGCTTTAACTAAGTTGCTGCAATCCATGCTCTCTGCATCATTTTGCTGATGCTGAGGATTATGAGTTCAGGTCATCATCTCTGGAAGGTAGATGACCATCTTCCTTTCTATCTACCCTGAACACCAGGTTGCTGTCTCTAAACCAGTTATCCAGCTGTCTGACTTCCACCTTGAGAAATGATAAAGAAATACCGCTTACCTTACTTTTCCAGATCATTTGCACACCCAGAACAGGTAATCTAAAAACTCTCCAACTGTTATTTAACATAAACCAGATGAAACAAAATATCCTGGCTGGTGGTTAGCAATAGCAGAATAGAGTTATCTAAAATAAATATCCCCTTTTCTTAAATCTGCCCTAAATGAACTGTGAGTTAGGTCACAGGAGTCTTTATTCAGTAGATGTTGTTCACCACCTGACTCATTACGCAACACATGACAGCCCTCTTAGCCTTTCAATTTTCTATTTACTCCATCTGTCTCTGTTTGAACTGCATGTGTTTTTTCTGTTAATGTCAGCCAGCTGGAATGAACTATCTTCTTCTTTTAGGTGAATAAATAGAAAAGGGTTGACTGAAGACATAAATTGGCAGAAGTGCAGACTGTTTAACATGGGCCTCAAAATTGTCATAGTTGGATAATGTCAATTAAGGCATTTAAGATGGTGGTGCAATTTTACGACAGTAATAACAACCAGTAACATCCATCCATCTGTTTTCTATCTGTTTCCGTACAGGGTTCCAGGTGTGCTGGTGCCTATTTCCAGTGGTCTAAGGGTGAGAGGCTGGTTACACCCGGGACAGGACGCCAGTCCATAATGGGGCAACACAGAGACACACAGGACAAACAACCACGCACACACACACTCATTCGCACTTAAGAGAGACCAATTAACGTATCAGTCATGGTTTTGGACTGTGGGAGGAAGCCGGAGCACCTGGAGAGAACCCATGCATACATGGGGAAAACATGCAAACTCCATGCAGAAAGACCCCCAGCCGGGGGTCAAATCCAGGACCTAATTGCTGCAAGGAAACAGTGCTACCCACTGCACCACCGTGCAGGACTACAGTAACAATTAGCTTGTATTTTTCAAAATATTTTATCATTTCATGCGGTCAAACTCAGAGACTGTGTACTGTTCTTTCTATGGATATGTCTGTAAAATCTCTCCGCAGATTATTTTAGATGGCAGTTAACTTAAAGACAGCCAGCAAGCACAGTATTGGGGCTTAAGACTTACACTTATAAAAGGTTTTAATAATTGCTAATGTTTACACTTAAAAAAAACTAAAAACTGTCCCCTGTAAATACAGTAAATGATGAAGTTAGAACTGTGAGAAAGCAAAGACTTTGAAGTATTAATAAATGGCACAACACAGTCCAGCATTTGTTGCTAAGACCATATATTACCCAAATTGCAAGTCAGACTTTTATACAAAAAGGGTTTATATGTTTATTTCAACTGATCAAGACATCCACCTTACAATGATCCAAGATTGTATTATTATAATAATTATTATCTAAAAATAACTATAATAATAATAAAGCTTGTGTCAAGTTCTCATAACAGGTCATACAAAACTTAACTGAACTGATTGCAGTTTTATATACCTTGAAATAAACGGGACAGGTAAACTGCATTGAGATGGCATTTGTTGGGGTGTTGTGCTCCCTCCGTAACCAAACTGAAGTGATTAACCAAATAGTCCAAAGCAAATTATTAAAATACTTGCTTAACAATTTTCTTCTAAAGCATAATATTCATGTTACCTGAAAGGTTTAATTAGTCAGTCAGTCATTTTCTACCACTTATTCCATAGTGGGTCGCGGGGGAGCTGGTGCCTATCTCCAGCAGTCTATGGGCGAGAGGCAGGGTACACCTGGACAGGTCGCCAGTCCATCACAGGGCAGCACACAAACAACCATACACACTCATTCATACACCTAAGGGCAATTTAGTGTGACCAATTAACCTAACAGGCATGTCTTTGGACTGTGGGAGGAAGCCATTATAAAAATATCAGGTGTCTTTAGCCGACACACTTATGCGGACTGTAATTGGCTCTGCCGTTGCCTGGATACAGTTCAACAGAACCGATATTTAAGCGTAGATGCCGGACATGAATTCAACCGTGAAAGTGTTTTGATTGGTTGTTTAGGTTGGGGCGACATTTGCGATTAGTTATTCGTAAACAAAGTAAAGTTAGAATTTTTCGCCGATCCACCTTAACACTGATGGCTGTTCGTAATCGTAACACAGCAGTTAAGAATGTAATCTTCAACATTTCCGCTCGGCATTTATAATTTAACGAAGCACAGCAAATAAATATGGCTTCGGCGGCTCAGTACGACGGGAGTCGGAGACGATTCAGTAAACGCGGTGAGAGTTAAATAAAACACAGAAGTTTTGTTAGTTCACTCAGTTCGGGGCTGTTATGTCAAATGTTAGAGTCAATGCGACATTATGTTGTGCAAACCCAGTCAGCTATTTCTTACGTTCATTTACAGGTGCATTAGATCTGTTTATTGAGTTACTGATTTGTTCTCTAAATTAATAATACCGCAGCATTTGTTTTCTACTGTGTCTTGCAACAATAGTCATAACCTTTGAACTTTTCCCGCACACTACAACCACAAACTTCAATGCATTTGATTTGGATGTTATGCAATAGACACAAAGGCTATATAATTGTGAATAGGAAGCGAAATGATATATGGTTTTCAACATGTTTAACGAGTCAAACTCTGAAAAGTGGTGCACACTTGTATTCGGCCCCTTTCTAAACATCAAAGCATCAAATTAACCTCAGAAATTATGTAATGATTAAATAAAATCCAGCATTGATGTGATCTTAGTGTAAATACAGCTGTTTTGTTAAGGTCTCAGGGTTTTTTGTAGAATATTTGTATATCAATGGCATCATGAAGAACAAGGGACACACCAGGTAGGTCACCGATAATGTTGTGGAAAGGTTCAGGGTTAGGTTAGAAAACAATATCCCACACTTTAAACCTCTCACTCCATCATCATTCTCCATCAATGGAAAATGGAAAGAGTATGACACAACTAGAAATCTACCAAGACTTGGCTGTCCACCTAAAATGACATGCTGGGCAAGGAGATCATTAATCATAGAGGCAGCCATGGGGCCCATGGTAACACTGAGCAGAGGTGTTGAACTCCAGTCTTCGAAGGACAGTGTCCTGCAACCTTTACATTTGTCCCTGGTCCAACACATCTGAATCAAATGACTGAATTACTTCCTCAGCATGCAGCTAAGTTTTACAGAGTTCTGCTGGTGATCTCATTATGTGATTAAGGTGTGTTGAAGCAGAGACACATCTAAAAGTTAAAGGACACCAGCCTTTGAGGACTCCAGGACTTCTCTAAAGGAGCTGCAGAGATCCACAGCTCAGGTGTGAGAATCTGTTGAGAAGCAACTACTAGTTGTGTTCTCCACACATCTGGCAAGAAGAAAGCCATTATTGAAAGAGAGATATAAGAAGTCACATTTGGAGTTTTGTACAAGCCACTCATACTTCAAACATGAAAGAAGGTGCTCTCATCAGAGAAGACAAAAATTCTGCCTTCATGACATCATGTGTTCTGTGAAACATAGTGGCGGCGGCATCATGCTGCTGCAATGCTTTCCATTAGTAGTCTGCTGGTCAGAGTGGATGGAAATATTGATGGAGCAAATCACAGGGCAATCCTGTTGTAAGAAACCCTTTTAGAGACTGGAAAAGACTTATTACTGGAGCAGAGGTTCACCTTCCAGTAATAACCCTGAAACATACACACAGATCAACAGTGCCAGAGTTGTTTGGATCATGATATTCATATGTTATTTATGGTCCAGCCAAAGTCCAGACCTAATCCAAGGGACACATGAAAATCGCTGCTCAGATGTTCTCTGACTAATCTGGCTGAGTCTGAGCTGTTGCAAAGAATAATGAATAATGGGCAAACTGTTCAGTTTCTAGATTTGCAAAGCTGGTAGAGATGTACCTCATTAGACTTGCAGCTGCAATTGCAGCGAAAGGTGTTTTTTTACAAAGTACAGACACAGGGGGATGAAAAGAAATGCAGGCTGCACATTTGAAACTCTTAAATCCGTTACCTTCTTCTCTACAGTCAATCACATAAAATGCCAATAGAAAACGTAAACGTTTTTGGTTGTAGTGTGACAAGGTTCAAGGGGCATGAACACATTTACAGAGCCCTGTATTTTACCTAATGTTTTGTGTTTTGATGATTGCAGCCCATTAAGTTCTGGGTCTATTTGTCCCTTAGAGTACAGCAAACACAGATCACCATGACAAAGGAGCAACATGGAGGGCTTTTTAACTGATAATTCTCAACGAGTAGAAACCTGTGTTGTCCCACTATCCACTATCCATAAATGAAAAAACTAATTTCGCAGAAAAAAAAAAAAGCTTAGAGTCTGTTCCCTCTCTACACTGATTGTTTTTATGGTATTATTTGCCCTTTTTCAAAGCACCAAGAACAAAAGATAAGTTCATCCAGCCTCCAGATCTCCGACAAGTCGCCATCTTAAGACAAACTGACTGGCTCAGAATTCAAGATGAAGTGAACGGGGTTGATAAAGACGAGGAGCGTCTTAGAGACGCAGCTAAACACAGAGAGGCCCTGCATCTGCAGTCAAAACAAGTTGTGAAGCTGTGGCCTGATACTACTGCTGTAAGTCTCATTGAAACCCTCTTTTCACGCAGTTTGCTTCAATTAAATCTGGCATGGTTATCGCTAGTGTCTAAAGACACAAATGCGAAATGGGAACTAATAGTTTGTCTATATTTGTTTTCAGGGTCTAAGGCAAAAAATGATAGAGGCAAAGAAGGTCCGAGAGCATATAGAAGAGGAGAAAAGGAAACAGATAGATGCCGAGGAAGCCAAATACAAAGAAGAAAGGCAAAAAGAGGCCTTGAGAAAAGCCAGAACTCAGCTGTATTATCAAACCGACCGGGTGAAAGGATTACACGTCAGTAAATGCATTAAAATTCAGCACTGTATATAACATCTAAATAGATCTGTGATAAATCATTGTTGCTACTTCCCCAGCGTGCACTTCTGCACACAGAGGTGCTGAAAGAGAGGGAGGCTCAAATAGAGCTGAAGCAAAGGATGAAAAGTGCCAGGAAAGAAGTGGATAAAAAGTTCCTGGAAATAATAACAACCAGAGAGAATGAAGCCTTGAGGAAAGAGCAGGAAAACGCTGTGCAAAAGAAGCTGGAGAGACAGGCAGCAACTGAAGACCTGAAAAACCAGTAAGTCCTAATCAGTCTCTGCAGCTGCCTGCACCATTTTACTGCATGTTTAATGCTGGACTGCATGGGAATGCTGAACTGATACCACTCCAATATGAGATTACACTGAATACTGCAAAATTATTCACATGTCTTGAAATGGTTTAGATCAGGGGTGTCCAAAGTGCAGCCCAGGGGCAATTATTTTGGGGTATTTTACAACAATGTAGAAAAGGAAAACAAAATAAAACACTTATATATTCCATTAACTGAAAAATGTTAGGAACAACAACTTAGCTAAATAAGGCAAATGTTACTGTCTCTGTAATAGACAAAATAATAAAAATCAGTCAACCCCCTAAATAAAAACAACAGGTCAGCTGTATAAATGTTTTTAGAAAGGGCAAACCAACAAAACCCTGTGTATGTTTTGGATACACAATGATTTACAGATCCTTTTGTTTTCAAAAATGTTGATTTGTTTAATGTACATGTTGCATGTGTAGTTCATTGTTGAGCAGTTAAACAGAAATTCAAAAAGGTTTGGGGAGTTTTAGTAAAAAAGTAGCCTGCATGTGGCAGGAAGTTTGGACACCACTGGTTTAGATCAATGCATATCAAGCAAAAAGTTTAGTTTCTAGATGTAATTTATAAAATGCATTGTTAAAGAGGTTTGAAATGCATAATTTTTCTTCCACTTCACAACAATGTCCTACTTTGTGTTGGTCTATTTCATAGAATTTTCCTTAAAATACATTTTTTGTGGTTCTAACAAAATGTGAAAAGGTTTAAGGTGTATAAATGCTTTTGCAAACCAATATATTTATAAAAGACAAAACAAGATGCTTAAGATAAATTCAAAATCGGAAATATTTGTTTATCTTTGTAAGGATAAAGGCAAATGAGTTAGCACGAGAGCAACAGAAACTGGAAATCAAGAAGGATGCAGAGGAAATCCAGCATCTTCTAGAGCGTTATCAGTGGGAGCAAAACATGGAGTCAGAGCGACAAGCAAACCAGAGGAGGAACCTTATGCACGCTCACCTGGTCAATCATAGAAGAAGAGCTCGTTAATTCTTTCCAGATTTACCCAATATTATGTTTACTCATGCATTGTTTGTCCCTCAGGATCATCTCAATAATAGGGCACTGAGAAAAGAGCAAGAGGCACAGAAGCAGAAGGCTGAGGAGGAACAGAGGAAACTCTTTGCATCAGCCAAACAAGAAATGACAAAGCTGCTTAAAGAAAGAGAGAAAGAGTTACTTAGGTAAGCTCCTGCAAAACAATAAATACAGCTGGATCTTAATAAATGTTTTTATTAATGCAAAGTTTATTTTATTTATTCAAATAGTTGCGATCTGTTTCAAGCATTTATTTTTATTAATTTATATGATTTTCGCTTGCAGCCAACAAAAACCCCAAAAACGTAGTGTCTCAGAAAATGTGAATATTACATAAGATCAATAAAAAGTCATTTTTAATACAAAAATGTTGCATAGTGGCCATGAGGTGGCATGCACAACCATGTGGAAGACTGCTGATGTGATAGATGTGCAGCAGATAGTTATAGATATCCTCCATAAGGGGGGTAAGCCACAAAACATCTAGGTAAAGAGGTTGACTGTAAACAGGGTGCTGATTCCAAGAATATTGATGGAAAGTTGAGTGGAAGGAGAAAGGGTGGTAGAAAGATGCATCTGTAGTAAACCATACATTTTGATATCTCATTTGTGTTGCTCATTTGAACCTCTTTTTTTTCTCTCCAGTAAAGCTCAGCAGCGCAGAGAGAGGATTTTGAACAAATTGACAGCCACACAATTGCAGCAAACTACCAATGAGGAGCAGAGAATTGCTAAAACTCTGGCTGAGTGGGATGCAAAACAGGCACAATTGCAACTGGAGGAAGCGAGGAAGAAGTCTGAGATGTTGCAGTCGATAGCTGCACACAGGGAGCTTTTGGTGACGTACCCATTTGCAGTATAATTCATAACACTTGATACGATGGTTGCATAAACGTTCTAAATACAAACTGTTTCAACAGAGAAAGCAGAAGGATCAATTGGATAAAATCACGGAGCAGGAAACCCGAGATGCTCTGCAGGCAAAGAGGGAAGCTGACAGAATATATACCAAGAAGCAACAACTGAAGGCCGAGAAAATGAGAGAAGAACAAAGAAAATTGCATGACTTCAATGTTGCACAAATGGTAACAGATGAAAAGCTCCACCCTATCGTTCCAACAGTGAAATATTCGCTTTAGCATTAATGATTCCTGATATCTTGAGGTGAAACTTGTTCTCTCCTAAATGCAGGCCGAAAAAACTGCCAGACTTCAGCAGATGAAAGAGGAGGAACGAGGACATGAAGCAAAGATTGCAAAACTCAGGGCTGAAGAGGAAATCAAGTTTCAGAAGTATGCACAGCACATTATCAGGGCAGCAGCAGAAGCTAAGAAAAATGTGTTTCCACTTCACAAAGCTGCAAGAGAAGGAATAGGAGGTGGGCACGGGCCTGTTTTCAGTGGAGTTAGGCCTAGCTACCTTGACCAGGACAGCAGTGGAGCTCAGATGCCCAGATATGTCTCCGTTACCACAGAAAGCATCAAAAAGCTTCATGAGGCTGGAGACATTCAGGAGGCAAAGAAGAGACTTGGTTTCACATGGTGATAGTTCACTCACTGCTGGTGAGTTTTGTCATGTTACAACCTTGCATTCAATCTACTTCACTGGGATGTGACAACACAAAGTTGTGCAGAATTGTGAGGAGGAAGGTAAAGGTGTTTACAAATACACAATTGAAAAGTATGGCTTGCGTTTGTATTCACACGTTAAAAAACTCAGCAGAACCACTGATAACAGCCACAAGTCTTTTGGGGTATACTGCTGGCAGCTTTTTACATCTGTAGACTTTGCCAGAATGGATGGAGAGCATTTTCAAGTTTTGATACATATTTTCAACTGGATTTAGGTCTGGACTTTGACTGGGCCATTGTAATAAGCAAATATGTTTTGATCTAAACCATCCCAGTTTAGCTCTGGCTATTTGTTATCATGTTGGAAAGGGAATCTCTGCTCCAGTCTCAAGCCTTTTTCAGCCTCTAACAGGTATTTTCCAGGATTTAGCTCCATCCAAATTCCCATTAACTGTGACCAGTTTCCCTGTCCCTGTTAAAGAGAGGCATCTACATACATAGCAACGTACATGTAGGCCAAAAAGTTCAGCTAGGGCATCTTCTTCCACGTTTGCTGTGTGCCTTTTAGGACTTTGGAAAACCACAAAAATGACTACCTTTGGCTTTTCTTCTTGCCAGTCTTCCATAAAGACCACATTTATGGAATGCACTACAGTAATAGCTGTCAACAGACTCTCCCACCTGTGCTGTAAATCTCTCCAGCTCCTCCAGGCTTATAATGGGCCTCTTGGCTTTTTCTGATTAATTCTCTTCCTGCCCAGTCTGTCAGTTTAGGTCGACAGCCACCTCTTGGTGGATTTGCACTTGTGCCGTACTCCATTTACAGATGGGTTGAGCAGTCACATGTTAAAGCCTGGCGTACTGTTTTACAACCTTTCACTGCTCTAAACATTTCCACAGCTTTATCTCTCCCTGTTGTGTATCTGATGTTCACCAATGTTCTTTAAAAGAAACATCTGAGGCCTTCACAGAACAACTGTATTTATATTAAGATTAAATTAAAGGTGGATTTTATTTAACACTTAGGTGACTTGTGCAGGATATTTGATTTTACCTGATTTATTTAGTGCTATGAGGGTAAAGAGGGTTGAATACAATTGCTTACATTTTTCAGATTTTTTAATGCATACATTTTTTTTTAAACCATGTATTATTTTCCGTGTCACAATTATGCACAACTTTGTCTTGGTCTTTCACATAAAATCCCGCTAAAATACATGTTTTTTTTTTTGCTGCAACATGACAAAAATGTAGTACATTTTAAGATGTATTTATACTTTAGCAAGTCACGTTATTTCATAAGGTTTGAGCATATAAAGGATTTCCTTACCAACTGGTTATTGGAAGTTTGCATTTACAGCTAAATAATGATGCATCTCAGGGGGAACAATTATAGGGCTTGCTGGTATTCAGCTGATATTTAAGGTCTTGCAAACTGTAAATTATTTCATTTAAACTGGGAAATAATAAACTGATGTATGTTCAGAACAGGCAGGATTTGGCATATAGAGCAGATTTTATTTCATGGCGGTGACACTGGACAGTACAATTTACAGTGAGCAGAAAATATGACACTACAACACATGGAGGACTGAAAAGGTGTTTGATTTGCAATTATCCGTCACAGATCAAACATATACAGCATGGTCAACTTTTGTAAGGGTAGGGCTCAGCACCGACCCATGTACGGAGGCCTCAATCCTCGATGTAGCCGTCCCGGGTTTGAGTCCCGACCCCAGAGACCTCTACTTGATGTCTTGCCCCCTCCCTCTACCCCACTTCCTGTCCACCTACTTTGTAAAATTGACAAAAATAAAAGCCACAAGAAAAACCTATGTCAGGGTATTTATTTTTGCTTCCTTCCTTGTATAATCAAGTGCTCACTGTCCAGTCTCAAACTAAGCTGTTTGCTATGGGAACTCTGGATTGATTTTAGGTAAAACATCAAAGAACTCTGAGATTTTTAGTAATGAATTTAAAAGCTTTACAGGTCTTGATAAGCAAGGAAAGAGACACAATATGGAAAATATTTGTATTTCTAGATTGTATCTTCTGTACCAGTATCTGAATGCTGCATCCATTTATTCAACAAACCATTTGTCCTTCTATCTTGTTTCTTTTTTGCATATTCTGTAATAAAACCCAAACCTTCACAGAATATCTGCAGTAATCTAAAAAGAGAACTTTTACATGTATAAAAATGCACAAAATTGACTGCAATTATATAGAATGCTGATCAGAAAAACATTTTGGAATAAACAAAAACAAAAAAACTAACATCGTATAAAGTGTTCAGTAGGTCAACATTTGCTGTAGCTAATTAAAATATAATCAAACCTGGGGAAAAATGTACAGAACACTGAGCATATAAGGAGTTATCAAAGTAACCACCCAGACACAGGCTCAGCTAAGTGACGCCTTCAAGTTTAGGTTTATTATTCTCGTTTTCATTTTAAGTAATGTTTTGGACAGTACATTTAAAAAACAATGAAACTGAGCCTTATGTAATCAACACTCCCACTTGTTTCCCACAAAGAACTTGTACAGTGTTTACAGGTAATGCTTGTATTTAACAGCATTTCTACTACTAAATAAAGCTGACAGGGCTAGAGCAAAGGTTTGGTCATGTAAAACGTGTTTTTTTTTAAATAAATCAAACAGGGATAAACATGCAAGACAAAAGGAAGCCACTTTTCCTGATCTTTTTAGTAAAAATTGACAGTAGTTGCAGTGATATCTTCTTTCAATTGTTAACTAAACAATCCAATACCAGAGTTTCTGCAAAACCAAAATCAAATCAATCAGTCAAATCAAAGCAACCCATCTGAACTGTTGTGGTTATTTAAGGTTAAAATAAAAACTCTATACTTGCTTGTGCAGCTCTGCATTTCCCACAGAACATCACTTTATTTGTTGTTAAACATTTGAGAAGGTGTTGGTTTCTTTCTCCATTCAGTTTCCTTCGTGTCCATCTGCTCTAGTTTGTATAAACCGACCATATTAACCAGTTTGGAGGTGTGACAGAGCATCACTCTCTTGCTACAAGAACCAAGGACTAAGTAATTTATCAGCAGATGGAACTACTAGTTTGTGGATAAAGAAAAGTGATCAATCACTGTCTGACCTGGAACTAGAGCTAGACAGATTTTTCTTGCGATCTTTCCTATCTTTGCCCTTGGTACTATCGGGTCTGGCAGGGCTTCTCTTGTCTCTGGATTTATTTCTTTTTGTAGAATCTGGACTTTTTCTGCTTTTTTTCCCTGCTCTATCACTGTCGGAGCTGCTGCTGCTACGTCGCCTCCTTCGGTTGGCAGATTCTCTGTTTCTGTCCCTTCTTTGAGAAGATCGATCTTTGCTGCGGTCTCTCCTACGACTTCTGCTTCTAGAGCGCCTGCCTCTGTGAGAGTCTCTAGCCTTATTCCTGTCTAGACTTTTTGATCGCCTATCCTTTTCCCCGGATGTTCCTCTTCTCCGTTTCTCCCTCTCCTTACTCCTGCTTCTTTTTCTGGTCCTGTCCTTATCCGTTTTTTCATCTTTATCTTTGGATGCAGCTCGCCCACCTTTGTCCCTCTTTCTGCTGCTGGATCTCCGCTCATCTTTCCTAGATGACCTTTCCTTGCTTGGTGATTTTGTCCTCGTTTTCTCTTGTTTTTTTCCTTTTCCCTCTTCTTTATGCTTTGTATCAGATTCCCTGCCTTTACTTCTATCTTTACTCTGATCTGTTTCTGACTCTTTTTCTTTCTTATTTCCTTCTTTGCTCCTTGAACGCCCTCTTCTGTCACTGCTTTTATGCTTGTTGACCTCTCTGCTTTTTGACCTTCTACTCTTTTCTCTGCTTCCACTGCGAGACCTCTGTTTTTTCTTTGCTTTGTGTTTGCTGTGCTGTTCTTCCTTTTCTGCAGTACCGCCCTCTTTGCTTTTAGACCTGTGAGAGCGAGCCTTCTTTTCCTTTTTGCCCTCAGCTGTCTGTTCATCTCTCGTGTTGGATGTCCATCTCTCTCGCTTTGGGGCGTTAGGTTCTTCATTCTTAGCATCATTCAATTCACTTCTGCAACAAAACGTAATAAATAAAGACCGGGTAAGGAAACTGGACAACTACACTGAGGTGACAATTTATTGTGTAACCCAAAATTACATCTCAATTATTAAAAACGAAAATCCAGAATTATAGTCTATACTTGATTAGTCTAAAATATTCAAAAACCAAAATGATCTTAGCTCGTCATCATTTATTGTAAAAGTGCAAGAAATTAAATATTAAATCGATAATGCATATGTTAAATAGAAAAAATATGTATAACTATCAATGTATTGAATAAAACCAGAACCTTTGAGCACATTTATTCACTGAGAAAGAAAAAAATACATATTTTACCAAAGATCACTAGTAACACACCATTTGGCACCCCTAAAATGATCAATTAAATTAAACTGGGAATTTGTTATTTATACTTTTTGAATTGATCAGAATACTGGTAAACTTTAAATTGGTAATAAATTATTCCCTGGTTTCCTGGGGTATAAATATGATGTGACACACAGGCCCATTTCTCTTAGCCATTCTTAAAAAATGGGTTGATTAATTAAATCCGCAGCGTTTATCTTTCCAGGCTGACCAACTACTGGAACTACATTTGCTCAACTAGTAACTCCACAGGCGCTTCTTGGTTACAACAACTTAGCTTCTTACATTCACTTGCCTACATCTACAGACAACTGGAACTGTGACAAACCAAGCTAAATGACAACCTCCAAAGGTCACTGTTGGAGAACTGCAGCACAGTGTGGCGTCTTGGGGTCATCAAGTTCTCACAGCTTTGCCGTCTTACTATCACAAACGTAAACACTGCTGGCCCCTTACTGCAATCATGTGCTTCGTTCAGGTGAAACCAAGATTGGACTTCTCTGCAACAAACAACTGAGGTGAGTCCGAATTAAAACGCAGGATGAATATGTGGAAAAGTCCGTCACGTCAACCTTCAAGTACGTTGGAGGATCTGTGGAGCTGTGGGCAATCTTCTCTTCCAAAGGCTCTGGGAAACTTGATAAGAGTGCACGCATCACGAACTTGAAATACTAAGATAAAAATCTGGTATCATCTGCCTAAAAAAAGATCTGAAAATTGTTCATCAAGATACCGCTCTGTATGCTCCACCTCTGTGAATGTTAGCGGAGAAGCATACTCCATGAGGACAGAAAAACAAAAGAATGTTGTTCTGTTCTTGGTTTGGGAGTTCCTGCAGCTTCTTCTTGACACATGATCTGGGTTTAACTTCTTTTAAGTTCTTATGTGGTCTCCAACAGCTATTATATCCAAATACTGCAGTGGTTGGGGCCTATGAGGACTTCCCAGGAGTTGTACACCTGAGTTCTTGTGAATCATGAAATGTCCAGGCCAGAAGGAACTTTGTTCTTGCCACCTTAAGTACAAGAACACATGTCCCTGTTGCTACAGAGTTTGGATTGACCTTCAGTGTTGCCGTATTAGTAAACGGAGGTTGTACAAACTGTTATGTCTAAAACCCTGAAATTTTCCCCAAATAAACAAATGTTCTCCTCTGAGGGGCTTTACATATCTTTACCAGGGTCACTGATAAGTGTCTCTGGTGCTCTATGTGTTCCAAGTCACAACTTGCATTCCCAAAGACACTGGTTACAAAGCGAAAGGTTCTTACTTGTCACCCTTAATCCATCGCTCTCTGGTGACTGCCCTCATCCTCTGACGCTGCATCTCCTGGCGCCAGTGTGGAGGAGTTTCACTATGGCGAAATCGATCTCTAGACCTTGAACGAGATGGAGTTCGGTACCTCTGTTGGAAGAATTGAAATTCTGATTTGTTTTTTTCTGGAACTGCATACAAGCAAACTACATTCAGCTCTAATACCAACAGAAATCATGCAAAGGCACGAAGAAATCCAAATATTTATGTATTATATTTAAAGGAAAAGAAATTATTTTACAGAAACTAAAAACGTTTTAGCTAAGCTCTTTTTCACAGCTTCAGGTCACGTACCCTCGGTCCCCTGCCTTTTATCTTCCTTCCTGATCGAGTGGTAACCAGAAATCGCCTCTGATAGGCTGACTGAGAGTTATATGATAAGCCGGTGCTGCGAGTAAAGAAAAACAAGGCACGAACATATAAACACACACTGTCATTACTTCAGATTTTCAATCCTCGTCACAGCTTATAAAAACACCAACTTTTGTCTAGATCTGTCCTCTTTCTTTCTCTGCTCCTTTTCTTCCTCCTTGTTTGACCTCTCAGCTGGTTGAGGACTTCTCCTCATGAGGAACCGGTTCTCTGGGACGGGAGGGATTTCTTCTGGCCGTACAGTGGAGGTAACTTCGTCTTCCTGCTCTTTCTCTTCAGCACTTCCTGTACCAGACCTGTAAAAACCTCCTTTTAGTTAGAAGCGCTGCGTTTTTTTTCCTTCAATACAACTGAAAATCAAAAGTTGCGTAAATAAGTACTTTTTCTTTTCCTTCTTTTCCTTCTTTTTTAGCTTTTTCTCCTTCTTGCGTTTTTTGGATTCTTTTTCAGATTCTTCTGAACCAGAAGAAGACCCGGAAGAGCTGCCAGAATCAGATGAGCTGCCGCCGGAACTGGACGAGGCTTTCTCTCTCTTTTTATCAGCTTTCTTTCCTACAAAAACATAAAACACATCAAAAGCAGTTTGAAGAAGTTTAAACCAGTTTCTTGAAAACCCCGAGGTTCCAACAAACCTTTCGATTTCGGGATGAGCTCTCCGCAGTTGAGAATTTTCACTTCAGCGTACGGCTGGCTGTTGGGATCCGTTTTCTGGTTCTCCATCGTTTGAACGACTTCTTGGCCAGAAATTACATGCCCAAAAACCACATGGACACTAAAAACAGATCGGCTCAACTAAGCATTATGAGGATAACGCAATCAGTTTGTGTTTCAAAAAATAAAATTAGGCAGCTCTTACCCATCCAAATGAGGTGCAGGTTTTGTTGTTCTGAAGAGAAACAGCAATAAATGTGTACATGTTTTTAATAACAGCTACCAAAAGATAAAACCGGCGTTTGTCAAAGAAAAATGGCACTTACATGAAAAACTGTGACCCATTTGTATCTTTGCCCCTGTTGGCCATCGAGAGCAGATAGTCTTTGTTGTGTTTAACAGCAAAGCTTTCATCTGAGGGAAAAGGAGAGGATTGTGCTGCCATCTTGAAGCCAACAGTGGTTTTGATAACATCTGACAGCTCTGATAGCAGCTTCTTTACCTTCAAAAAAGCCTCCGTAGATGGATTCACCTCCTCTTCCATTTCCTGTGATGAAGAAAAAAAAAAAAAAATGAACACGTGCATTCAAAATAGATTTTATGATCAGATTCAAGTAGATTAAAAGTCATTTAAAAAATATCCCATTTGTTGTCAAATAAAAGGACAATATTTTGACGACATGATGTGGGAAGAGCCTCTTATTTCACCCAGGCCAGTCTTTTTCCGAGACGTTCCTGTATATTTTATATGCCAGTGCTCAGAGGGTCACTCCTCTCACTGCAGGAGAGCTGGCCGTGTATGTGGGATAGTTGCTCCCTTCTCTAAAATAAAGGCTGTAATGTATGAAAATTCGAAAACTGTGAACAGTAATTCTATCCAGGATTTTCACATGTTTTTCCTCTCAACGCTCCATGTTTCCATGGAGCTTCGAAATTCTAGACTTTCTTGCAGTTTTTAATAGTATTCCAGACTCCTGAGTACAAAACATTCCTCTTTAAATGCTTAGTGGACTTTTTTGTAGCTCCCACAAATCACACCACATAGCTTAAATGGCTTCTGATTTTTGGAGTGTGGTATAGCTTAATTTTACTTCTTCCCGTAGCATTTGGACTCCATTAGAGCCAACTGTATTTCAAACTGTTGAATTTGCCAAATACGGACTGGAATATCCTCTAGTAATTATTTTATATCTTACCTTCGCTGAAGTCTCCTCCTTGAATCATGAAGTCTTTAACAATTCGATGGAAAAGGCATCCTTTATAGTGCAGGGGCTTCTGGGTTCCTTTCCCTAGGCCTCTCTCGCCTAAATGAAACAACGGTCCATTTTGATTACTGATCTGCACTGAGAAGACGATCATTTGTAGAAAACAAATAATAATGTTGAATGTGGAAAACTCCCGTCACCTGTGCAGAGGCATCTGAAGTTTTCACAGGTTTTGGGGCAGATGTCTGAAAATAACTCCACCACAATTCTGCCAACTGTGAGGAGGAATCAGTTAGTTAGCAGTGTGCTGGGGTTGCACACACACATTTTACATCATAAAAAAATAAAATAAATCAGAATCGGCTTTATTGCCAAGTTTGTGCACAAACAAGGAATTGGACTGTGGCACGCTTTGCTTTCTGTACGTTTTTTTTTCTTCCTCCCAAACATAAATGGAAATTGAAAATATCTTAAAAATGTACATATATACACAAGTGACTTCACAGAGAAGATAATGTGTGATCAGTCTCAGCATGGTGTTGTGAAACTGGCTGTCAAGTGTTCATCAGAGAAACAGCCCAGGACCGACCTGAAGGTAAAAACCTAAACAGTTTATGTGCAGGGTGTGTGGGGTCTGCAGAGATGTTAGCTGCCCTTTTCCTGACCCTAGACCTCTATAAGTCCTGGATGAAAGAAAGGTCAGCTCTGATGATTCTCAACGCAGACCTGATTTGTGGATGAGTCAACCCACACTGAGATGGACAAAGACAGGACAGGCTGAATTATGGTAGTGTAGAAGAAAAACCGAGTTTCAATAATTTGAAGAGTTTGAAAATGAGCTGAACGGACAGCTACCACTTTTTTGGACAAACTGGATATTTTTTTGATTTATTTTTAAAATGTATCCTTCGATGTAAAAGCTTCCCTTACCGTTGAATAAAAAAAACAACAAAAAAAACCGGTCCTTCCTCTTACCTAGAACATTACTGATCCCGACGTCAAAGAAGCAGCGAGGGCGAACCTTGATCCCCATAATTCCTCCCAAACAACCTGCAGTTGAGTCAAACAAATGTTAGAAAAGGATTCGCTTAAATTAAACCCAGCGTTCAGATGAGTTCCGCTGCCTGTCTGTCTTTCTGTTATTCACAGACAGGAATCTACGCTGTAGCAGCATACGGATTAAGAAATAATTGTTGAAGATTTCTTATGTTCGTCACTTTTACGACTCGCTGGTTAGCTTTAGCCACCTAACGCATCGGTTTTTTTTTGTTTTTTTTTAGAAATGTTAAAACAGTCCCAGGAATACGTTAAGCTTGAGGATCCCACTTGTTTCCGTTCAGCCCCTGGTTAGAACTGGTTTGTACATAGAGCCACACTGACACACAGGCTCCCATGCAGGCCCAGTTGTTAGCATTAGCCCCCCAAAAAAAAAAAACTCGCTTTAACGTTCGCAGCAACCATGCACGCAGAGGTTTTAACTAGACGGGAGCCTTTCAGTTTTACTACTACAGCTACACAGGTACAGAGCCGTAGATAGTGTTAAAATCTAGAACCTGGAAAAACGAGGATTTCAGTCCATGCAGCGAGAAGCTCTCACAAGCGACGAAAAACGTATTTTCATTCAGTAATGAGCCCACTGTTTTCTAAAGATGGCGCGGCAGGAACGTCAACTAGTTTCTGCCGACAGTGGTGAGCCAGTGGAGACCCAGGTTAATTTGTGCCCTGAAATTTTCCTGACAGGTAAAATATTCCCAAAGACAGTACACGACCTTCTCAATACATGGTATAAACCTTCTACAGACATCACGTTGTCTAATTTACGTCAAATATTACGGTGCTAGAACAACTTAATTACGCATTAGAACCAGTAGAGCGTACATCAATCAACAAACTCGTGTGCCTGTAAGCCCGAACTCAGGAATTCAACCTCTGCAGCTGTGACCTCACCTGCTACGGAAGTAAAACTTCTCAGCACACTTGCTAGGTAATTATGACTTTGAGCTATTTTAATGGCTGCGTTTAACTTGTGTCACTACAGTAATGCAGCTTTTCTTCTATAAATCTAGAAAACGAAAAGATAATTTCACTTATCTCAGTACAATAATTATTTAAGGTGATGTTTATGTATCCACGTGAGGACCCAGGCTTGAATCTGAACTCAAACTCATATTTAAAGTCTTATTGGGACTGTTTTTCCAACTCTCTACTGACAAATAGGATCAATATGTCCGATTGAACTGTGTAAGTATTTGCATGTAACAAACTGTCATTAAATCTAACCAAAACTAACATAATTTTTATCAAGTATAAAACCATTGCTAATCTAGTACTTTATAAAGACTGCTTTGACAAACTAAATAAAAGGCAATAGATTTGTGTATTTAATAAAAATGCTCAAAATATGATGGGAAATCTCGTATTAAACATGAGCCAAATAAAACTGCATTAAGCATGTATATGTAAAATAAAGGTATATATATTTTTGGACCACAGATCACCACAAGTTAACTTTCCACTATATCTGAATTATTGCACAAAGGTTTGAGGCATTACTAGTACACTTGAGGTACATCTTAATATATTAAAATATAGTTTAGTAGTTAAAATATTGCAGTGATTCAATTCAGAAAGTGAAGTCATATACTATGTAAATTCATATCACAGAGAACGAAATATTTTAGCCGTTTATTGCAGTTAAATTAGTTTATGGCTTACAGCTAATTTACGTTAATTTAAAAACAGGAAACTGGACTGTTCGACAGTCCTTTTTCTCCTTAGTTCAGGGAAGACGTTTCTGACTTTGTCTCTGGTTTAGGAGGGACTTAACATAGGGAATGTGACAGTAGTAGCTCGTTTCCTGGAAATGGTTATGTGTTATAGTTCTTGAAGTATTGACTCCAACCAAACCAACTCAGTTTTTCCTTCCACTCAACTTTCCATTAATATGCTTAGAAGCAGAACTATGTGAACAGCCAGCTTCTTGAGCAGTGACTTTTTCTGTTTTTCTATATTAAAAATGTTTTAATTTTCTGACAAACTGAATTTGAGGTTTCACTTGGCTGTTAGCCAGAATCAAGGGTCAAGAATTGTTCAAATTAATAATAATACACCCTTGAAATATATAACCCAGTGGCTCTCTGAGCAATAAGTTTAAAAAATTTAGTTATTAGCAAGCATAGACCCCAGATCTAGGCAGCTTTTGGGAAAAAAAGTAATATACTGAATTGAATTTTCTTTTTCAAAAGCTGGATAGTTCTGCTATTTTCATCTCCACAACAACAAGGTTCTATTAAAAACTTTGCACACATCAGTGTTCACTTAATGAATTCAATTACTGAAATAATTACACTGTTCGGAATGCAAATACATATATAAAGTCATGGCATTACTTGTATGCACAAGAGCTGCAGTATTAGAAAAAGACTTAACTGCAATAATGTGCCTGAAAAATGCAATGATGGCATTAACTCTAATTGAAATACTTTTTCCTGACACCTTTTATTATTTACCATTCATTCATCATTCATTTACAATTGATATTGCACACACTAATGTTACGATGATGATTTGGTGTATTGTGGAGCTTTAGTATGTACATAAAAAACATACTTAATAAACAACTATGATAACGTATTAAAAAAGACATCAGTTGATAATTGCAGCTACGAAATAGTTGAGAAGTGATAGGGTATAAAAAATTTAAGCGCTCACCTTATTTTGAACATGTTAAGGGAATGTTTCTACTTGATTTATTTCATGTTCAAATAAAACATCAGTTCATTAAGTAAGCCTAGAGCAAATTGCTGTTAATTTAAGGCTGTAATAAACAGGTTTCATAGTATTTGATGCCTTTTTGCTTTGCTTTGCTAAATGAGACAGGTTTGTGATTGGTTGAACCTGCCTCTCAGTTGACACAGAGCTCCACTGTGGACGCATGTACAATGAAGACCTCAGTGCTCACCTAACTTACACCCAGGTGTGTAACAATGTTCAGACTACAATGTGTGAGGCCCTGCCTCAGAAGACTCCTCCATCAGGGTGCGGGGATCAGAGACCAGGTTCTGGAGGGGCTGCAAGTTTGCTCTGCTGAGGACCAGGTGCTTGATCTGGTGGGGAAGAACAAAGCCAAGCTGACTGTGGAGCATGTGAGCTGTGCTGTGAGGATGCTGTGGGAGTTTCAGAAGGAGAGGCCTGAACTGCTCAGGACTGTCCACCTCATCAAGAGTCACCCGCAGTTCTTGACCCTCCGGGTTTTGGCAGAGAATAAAATCACTCTGATGGATGACTTCACACTGGTCGACATGCTTTATGCTTTCCTCAGGTACAATAACGATCTGTTTATTTATTCATTTAAGTTCCAGTATTATATTATTGTGTATTGCATTCTCTTCTGTAGGCTGAATGTGGAGCAACATGACTCTCTTGTGCAACAGATGGTTTCAGAAGCTTGGGTGAGAGTAGACAGGTAACTTTAGTTACATTTATGTTGGTTTATTTTGAGTTATTAAGCTGATTAAGTAAAGTTGTCAATAAAATACACGCACTGTTATAAAGTTGAATATGAAACTATTTGTCTTAACCCCAAAAATAGTAAATTCAGAGTTATTAGAAGCAAAACAAGCATTTCAACCAAATAAAAGTCATTGAAACCCTTAACGTTTAGTCATTTTGCTATTAGCTCTGTGATGTAACATCTTTTTTTCTGCAGTCTTCCCATGTCATCTTTGTCCAAGTTTGCGGTGGTTTTACATGATCAGCACCTCCAAAGCAGTCCTCTGATGGGTCACATCACCAGCATTTTGGACCAGAGGTTATTGTCGATAGATGATGCCAGGTCAGTCATTAGACAGATATGTGACTTCCTATAAAAAACACAGTGCCTTCCAAAAGTATTGATATTCCTTGATCTTTTACTTGTTTTGACACGTCACAGCTACAAACCAGCGGATTTTAATGATTTGATGTAACAGATCAACGCAAAGTAGCACAAAGTTTTGCCATGGATAGAAAATGACATCTTTGGTTCTGATTTTTGCACAATAAATCAAGATTGGACTGAGAGCATCTTTTAACAGCAGTCTTTAAGTCTTGCCAACATTCTTAATTTGATGTAGGCCCTGGACTTTGACCGGGCCACTCTGACACAGGGATACGCCTGATCTAAACCATTCCATTGTATCTCCGGCCGTGTTGATGACTGTAGTCCTGCTGATAGTTGAACAAGGATTGCCCTGTATTTAGCTCCATCCATTTTCCCTCCAACTCTGACCAGCTCCCCTGTACCTGATGAAGAAAAGCCACATCATGATGCTGCCAACACCGTGTTTTAGGGTATGTTCAGGTTGACATGCAGCTTTAGATTCCAGCCATACATATCCTCTTCCCTATAACCCAGGATGTTACATTTTTGGAAAGTGGCAGATTATAAGCCGGAATTATGGCTTTCTTCCAACAGTGGCTTTGTTCTTGCTACAGTTCCATCAGAAGTAAGTAAAATTGTACTTATGTAGGACCTTTCAAGATATAAAGAAAACAAAGGACTTCACAATTTATTCATGTAACAGCCCAAGACTAAAACACATGAAAAACATTAATGAAGGGCAGATTTCTAGAGTTCTTTTAACAGATGTTCCCACCTGAGCTGTGGATCTGTGCAGCTCTCACAGAGCTACTGTTGGCTTGCTTCTATGATTAAAGTTTGCCTTGACCGGCCTTTCAAATTAAATAGACTCTGATATCTTGTTTGGCCTGTGATGTCATTTTGTAACTCTGTACGCACAGTTGGTGTCCATTTACTTATTGTTCATTGAGGGGTAACAGAGTAAGGGAGAGCAAACACAGAAGCTGGCCACACTTTTCAGATTGTGATTTGTAAAAGAAGAAAAAAAAAAAAAATCCCAGATCACTTTACAACTATTCACTCCCTTGTGTTTGTCTCTTACTTACAATCCCAATAAAATGTGTTGAAGTTTGTGGTCGCAATGTGACAGAACCTGGAAAAGGTCAGGACGTATGGATACTTTTACGAGACGCACTTTACCGATCTCATAATGTTGACACTCGGTGACATTTGTCTCTCCAGGATCTTAACGGCTCTGATGATCAGCGTGGCGTCCCTCGTGTCCACACGGCTGCGGGACGCTCTGATCAGCAGAGCTGAATATCTACTGCACACCGTCGACCCCTTGAATTACAACACCCCAAGGAGGATGGTGCAGTTTCTGCGCAACATCAAGTACATTCACCGACCCCTGCTGGAGAAGTGCAATGAGATTTTTTTGCGCAACATTGCCAGACTGGATGCTGAGAATATCAGCATAATCTTGGGTCTGTATCAGTCCCTTCAGTTCAACAACTGCGACTTCAGGCTGGCTGCTAAAGAAAGGCTGACCGAGCTGATCGACACAAGCACCGACCCTTTCTCCTTCTCTAAACTCTTCGTCGCTCTGGCACCAATCGGCAGTCCGGACATCAGGGAAAGGTTGGTACTCTAATTGGCAGAGAGACCCTTGAGTTTAAGTTACTAATTTATACAAGAGTTTTTTGTTCTTTCTTCTCAGGTTGGAGAACACCACGCTCCTGGTGGCAGATGAGTTCAATCCTCAACAAGCTTTGGCTGTGATTGAAGCCCTGGAGGAGATTCAGAGCAGAAACCTCATTTTATTGAACAAGTGAGTTCACTTGAAGGAAAGAAGACTGAAGTTATTTTGTTCTCAGAGCCCTGGTAGAACCTTTTTCTTGTGTGGTGTCCGACATCTATTTTGTGATTGGTCAAAACTCTGAAGTTGGCATGGTTACCGCATTGCCTTGTTCTGCAGCAGAGAGGCACTTATGCCCCTTTTCCACTGGCTTGATTTGGCCCTACTCGACTCCACTTAGCTCGCTTTGCGAGCGTTTCCATTTCTGTTTTTTCTGTACTGGTACCTACTAACCCCTGAGCCGTATTTTATAAGTTCTGGCTGTGGTCCAGATAATTGTCCCAGTGGATCATATTATACATGAAAAAAACATACATGCAAGAATCTCTTATACATAATAATACAAACATTAGTAATTCATTTATTTTAATGCTGGGCGATATGGAAAAAAAACATATATCACAATGTAGACTATTTTATATCACAATAACGATATATATCATGATATACCCCCAGTTTTTCTGTTATTCACTGAAAAATATGACAAAATAATATCATTGCTTACTTTTTTCCAACTTTATTTTAAAGTGACATTTTACACGCAATACTTTTGCGTTCGCTAGCAAAAGTTGTTAATCGCCTTGATAAAGCTGTGCATTTTGGAACAGCTACACAGATGACAAACTGCTCACAAAACCAACAGCACTGATATGGCATTGATATGGTTTATTTGTCATATGCAGGTTAACATGCAGTCAACAATGCGATTAAATGCTTAAGATAAGAAGAACCGTTCAAATCCCGATAAAAACAAAAGCACTAATGGCGTGCAAAAAAAAGTACACATCATGCAGCAGCAATAAGCAAATTAAGTGTCACAGATGTGGTTTTGTGCAGTATTACTGTCCAGAGTTCAGTAGTTTGACAGCTTGTGGATATTAACTGTCTTTAAGTCTGATTGAAGATCCTTTTATTTAAGGCCGATTTCAAAACAAAACTCAATAAATCTCAAAAACGGGTTCAGTGTTTGTTCCATTTTTGCAGTCATCTAGTTTGGAAACTCTCCCACCAAGTATTGTGAGATAACGCAAAAGTAATGCGTGGGACGCAAAAGAAAACAAATTCCCCAATGTCCCCTCGCGGGCTCCGTAACATTTAACTGAACTGTCACAAATGAGAAAAATACATTTTAGTGCAGCAATAAATGTATATCAAATGACAACAGATGAGGCAGAGGTAGAGTTGCAGTAGCAGCTTCTTGAACCCAAAATGTATCCAAATCACAGACGTACCCCCATTTTTGGTAAAAGAGCTTTTTGGGCTGCCTGCGTACCTGCCTCTGTTTGTTGCAACCCCGGGTATGAGACTTCAGCCTCTGGCGCCTCAATATTTCAGCACTCATGAGTTAAATAACATAAAGCCTGCCGCAAACCGGCGTGTGAGTCACGTAACGTAAAGGAGCGTCATGTCGCAAAACCACAAGATGGAGCTTCTTTGCGAAAAACCTATTTTTTATTCTTGTTTATCACATATATAAACTGAGTGTATGCAAAGTGACAACACTAATACATTCATCGTTGCCTACATTATGAAATATTTGCTTGAATAATTGATAAAATTATGTTAGAAACGATAGAAGAGAAGTAGCACAATAGACACTTTTCTATCGTCCCCACGATATGTATTGTCTTATCGCCCAGCACTAGTTTATGTTTTTATTTTCTGTTTTAATATTATTATTATTATTTTTTATTATTTTACACAGATTACTTTAATGTAGCAATGTCACATCGTAACGTTAATAGCAGCACAGCGCACTGCACTGACGCCTGGAGACGGGGCTTCAGCCGTCAGTGGGTCAGTGGAAACACAACTGGTACCGTACTGAGTAGAGCGAAGCCGAGTGGAACGGAGCAGCGCCGGCAAAACGAGCCTGTGGAAAAGGGGCATACGAGGGGTTCTGCATACAGTTTTTTTGTGAAGGAAAAAGCTTTCTGACCAGAAAGAAGATTTATTTTCATGTTCCTTCAAACTCGACTAAAGAAACAAATTTCTCTGTTTTTGCAGAATGTTTATAGGCCTTAGTAAGATTTATTATTTTATACCTAATTTATCAGGAAAGGTCCACTAAAGTCTAAACTTTAAAATGATTAGTTTGTAATTTTCTTTACAATTTAAGCAGTAATTTACCCCAAAATGCTGACTGGGTGTTAAACTTCACTCTTGCTCCTTGGAAACGGCGGGTGATAAAATGAAACGCTTTGTTAGAAAATGTAAAAATGTAATCTAATGTGGTCACTTGCTAAGTAACCAGTTGCCAGATGAAACGTATGAATGAATGTATTCCTTTGTTTTAATGGGAGTTTTGATCATTTCCGTATTATTTCCAGAATTGCATCCGTGATCCAGAAGAACCTCCATGTCTACAAGTCGGTGGAGGTGGCCAGGATCACCCAGGCCCTGTTCCTGTTGCATTATCAGAACCCAGAACTCTTCATAAACCTTAGAAAGGTTTTGGTTGGGTGAGCTTTTAAAGGTTAAGTTTTATGCATTCAAGTTTAAGCAAATCAAAAGTACACTAACAGACCTTTTATGTTGCAGTTTTTTGCAGCGCAGCTTCTACCCATACGAAGTGACCATGCTGACCCGGGTGCTCTCCATGCTGCCCAGCCGAAGGCTTGACGAGGGCGTGGTCTCGCGGGTGGACGACGTGATAGCGCAGTGCAGCCTCAGCGAGCTCAATACCATCTCCTTCGTCGTCGCCAAGTGGATCCGGAACGATCCATCGTACCGCCACAACACCCACAGCAGGTACGTGCGCCTGCTGCAGCGGCTGAGCCACTGCGGCCACGAAAGGCTGCAGACGGCGGACCGGCTGGACCTGCTGCTGGAGGAGCTCAAGTATGTCTCGGGAGAGTGGTTCGAGGAGATGCTGCTTGACAAGACATTCGTCACACTGAAGAGAATGATCGATCAAATTAACCCAAGCAACGTTTCCGACTTGGCCTTCTTCCTGACCAGAACCAACCACCTTTATCCTCCTCTGATGGACAGAATTGCCAGTGTGGCCACTGAACACATTGACGAGGTACCCGCGTAAACATCTCAACATTTTATCCTGGATTATTAACATCTATATTAATTAGTTTTTCTGCTCTTGTTAAGATTCACTTCTCAGCCACATATGCCACCCTGCTACCATTTTCCGTCCTGAATTATGAACCTGTTCATGCAGACGAGCTTTATGATGCTTGTATTAAGCGCTTCACTCCTCACATTAGTAAGTAGAAGCTCCGCAGCGCTGATTTCTGTTTTTCTATTGTGAATCTATACTTCTAATCTTTTACACATGTTCTTTTAGGCTCCTTTGACCCTCATCTACTTGTCCTCATGGCATATTCTTTGGCTGTAGCTGACCGTTTTCCTGAAGAATTAATAAGAGAAATCTTCAGCATTGATTTTCTTGGAAAACTGGACTGTCAGCTGGAAAGTAAGATCTTAAACCTACTTCTGCATGTTTAATATGATGTGAGGAAAGTCTTTGTTCAACAGGATAAAAAGAAGTGTTTTTAAATTCTTACAGGCCTGCCCGAAACCCTCAACATGAGGACGCGGCAGCGCCTCATGGACCTCAATCGGGCCGTGTGTCTGGAATGTCCAGAGTTTCAGTTGCCGTGGTTTCACGAGCGTTACTGCCAACAGCTGCAAAAGAAAAGTAAGAGGTCGGGGTTATGCCCCTTTTTTTTCTCTTTTGAAATGTGTTAAACATTTCCTGCATAAATATTTTTTAGGGAATGGCTCCATCAGTCCGGTACAGCAGCAGATCCACAAAATGTTGGGTGAAGTTCTTGGTGGAATTAACTTTGTTCAAGCAGCCGTCATCACTCCATATTTTTACACCGTAGGTGAGTACTGCAGGTGACAGTTTATCATACTGGCTTTTCTTCTCCATCAATGAATAGGAAAGCAGAGGAATTTTATGAAGTAGATGAATACAGAGCAGTGCTTAATTGTAAAGCAGAAGAAAAAAGATACAAGGACAGCAAATTTTTCAGAAGCTATGTAAGGGTACAGCAAAGGTCAAAGTATTTTAAATTAAAATGGCCCATTTAAAGTCAAGACCTAAATCCAATTGAGAATCTATGGAAGGATGTTCACAGAACCTCTTGATCCAATCTGACTTAACTTTATAACTTCTGCCAAGAATGGGCAACATATTTCCATCTTTAGACATGGAAAGCTGCTAGAGACAGACCTCAAAGGACCTGCAGCTGAGATATCACTGAAAGGTTTGATTCAAGGGGCCTGAATACAGATGCACCAAACACGTCTTAGATTTTCTTTGCAATTGTTGAAAACCATCATGTTTCTTTTACCTCACAAATATACACTACTTTAAGTTGATCTATCACATAGAATCCCACGTTGAATGTAAAACATGTTGAAGTTTGTGTTAATTTGCCAAAATTGAAATTCAAAAGAGTATGAGTACTTTTGAAAGGCACTGAACAATTGAATAAAAACTTCTAAGGTGGGTCTTATTTATTGTCTAGAAAAAAAGATCTGAGTTTGGTAAAGCAAGAGTGTCCAGTTCAGCTAACCTTCAGATGTGGAAAGAGTTACTTTAACCTCAAGAGTTCAGTTTTATCTCAGGACTTTATTTAAAGACATGTTAAATGTAATTTAATGTTAATGAAAGTTCTGACTGTTGATTAGAAACTGAGACCAGAATTCAGTAAATTTGCTTTTTGTGAGGTTTGGAAGCAAGATTGATATCTGCCTGTGTGATAAGGGTTCGTAGAGGGGGTAGTTTTGTTTTTATTTTGAGTTATATGAATGTTAGACTTTGTAATTTCAGATTTCGAATGTAAACTGGACAAACACTTGCAGCCATTGCCTTACTCTGAGCTGAGCACTATGCAGATCTCAGACAGAGGAAATGTTCTCTGGGACTCGAGTTCACTGGAAAACGCCCGAGATGAGCTTCCAGCTGGAGCTCAACGGTGAGGATACACAGCGTGAGCACCCAGCAGCTACATCAATCAAACTTCTTTATAACACATACAAACTAAGAAAACCCTAAGTCAGATCTGTTCTCTAGCAGTGTCTGATGACATTTGCTGCGTCTTCACCATACTTTAGAAAGTTTTACATACAATTTTAGTGCATATTTTCCTCATAATCTTACTAATCCATCACCTTAAAATAAGGACAAAGAGCCATTATGTAGTGATGTTTTTAGGGAACAGTTGCATCACAGTGGTAATTTTTAGTAATAATGCTTTGGCCTCCTGATTAGTGGCGTTTCATCACAGTTCAGGTTTTACAACGTGGCTGCAAGCGTGTTTATACCTTGTGGACGTTTTCACAGCTCTGGTTGTATGTTTAGGGTCATTGTCCAGCTGGAAGGGGGACCTCTGACCCAGTTTCAAGTTTTTACAGCAGGGTTTTCTTCTAGAATTGCCCTGTAATGATCCCCATCTGACTTCCTAGTACTTCTGCTTAGGTTCCCTGTCCCTGCTGAAGCATTGCCACTGCATGATGCTGCCACCAGCTTGTTTCATAGTGGTGTGTGTGTTTGTGTGTGTGTTCAGGATGTTTGATTTCTGCCATCCATATTTACATCTAAAGTTAAGTTTTGTTTTCATCTAATCAGAGAACATTCTTCTACATGTTTACTGTGTCCCTGACATGGCTTATTGTAAACTGCAAACTTTAGCTTTGTTAATGCCACTCATCCCTAAAGACCAGATTTATGACCTATTGCTGTTCTGTGGACAGATCCTTCCTCCTGAGCAGGGGATGTCTGCAGATCCTCCAAAGTAACCATGGGTCTCTTGAGTCTTTCTTTGATTAATCCTCACCTTGTCCAACCCGTTTCTTTAGGTGGACAGATTTTTCTAGCTAGGCATACTAACAAGACAAATACTTTCCATTAGCACATGGTAGATTGAACACATAATTGTTTTCTAACCAAACTCTGCTTCAAACTTCTTCACACGGTTCCCTCTGACCTTTCTTTCTCGTCTTCACGATGCTGTTAGTTCACTAATGTTCTCTAACAAACCTCTGAGGTCTTCACTGAACAGCTGGATTTGTATTTAGGTTAAATTACATCCAGATGGACTAATTAGGTGACTTCTCAAGGTAACTGGTTACTCTAGATTTTATTGGAGGATGTCAAAGTAAAAGGTCTGAAAACAGAGGCACACCACACTTTTCGAGTTTTATTTGTAAAGAAAATTGAAAACAAATGAACCATTTTCCTTTTTTGTTTTCATAGCGTCGCTATTGACTTTCTGGATTCCAAGTTCTTCTGCAAAAACTCTCATCACATGAAAGGTGAAGCCTTAATGAGAAGGAGACACCTTGAGATTCTGGGATACCGTGTTGTTCAGGTAGGAACATTAGCCAGCATTTTAATTGAGTTCATCGTTTTACAACCATTGATATTTCTTAGAGTCGGTTGAAGAACTGGTTTATGCCTTTTCTTTCCCAGATCCCTCATTTTGAGTGGAACTCCATGGAGCTTTCCACACACCACGCATGGAAGGAATATCTTAGAAAGAAAATTCTGGGATAATTTTCCTCCTGATGCCGTATTTATGGGACAATGACAGAAATGTTGCATATGAGGCACCTAACCACCACTTTGATAAAGGTCTGAGCAGATTATCTGAACAAAGTGTTATTATGTGAAGTGCTCCTTGTGTTTAGAAGATATGGTGTTCAGCTGGCATGACTCTACCTCATTCATGTTAAATGACAGTGAATTATGTGCTTTTGTATTAAATAATTAAAAAACAAAACTAAATGGGAAATGATGCTCAGTTTTTTATTGGAAAAGTGAAGGTTTATTACATGACTTTATTTTAATAGTGTGTATGAAATTCCTAATTTAGTTTTTTTCAGGTTTTACAATAGTAAGCATTTATCTTTTTTTTTTTTTATGTGTACCGGTAAAAGCAGCTTGAAGGATTTAACTTTAAAATCAGTTAGAAACTCAGAGGTTTGTGTCTCAAATATATAAACTTAATTTTTTTTTTAGCCCTCAAAAAGTTTATTTAAGTTATATTGTATTATAAAAGTTAGATTGATGAGAGATGTCACAAAGATAAAAACAAGTTCTTTAAATGCATAAGGAGCAAAAATAAAATTTTATTCGATCTGAAATTTAACACAGAAAGCAAATGATCTGATTTTAAAATAATAAAAAAAACCATCTTCTGCTAGGAGCTTGTAAATAAAATCGTCACAACACACAATAATAAGGTGAAGGTCCTCTGTTACAGTTTGGGCATTTTGGCTGCATTCAGGCGCATGGAGACACATGAGGCTCCAGCTGCGTAACGCATCTCTCTGATCATGCCGGTCCACTGCTTGGAGTCATCTTCATACCTGATACAGGCAGTAAAAAGATGTACACCACCAGTCAAACGTTTTAGAAACACTTTCTCATTTAATGGTTTTCTTTATGTGACTATTTCCATTTTACTTAGATTCTCACTGAAGGCATAAAAACTGTGAATGAACCCCTGTGGAATCATGTAGCAAACAATAAATTGTAAAAGAACTTTAAATATGTTTTATATTTTAGATTCCTTAAAGTAGCCGCCCTTTGTTGTGATGACTGAAATATTAACCTTTTGGCCGTCTCTCAACGAACCTCTGGGACGTTCTTTCAAGACTCTTTGTAAATTCCTCCAGGTGACCACCTCATGAAGCTCATGGAAAGAATGTCAAGAGAGCAAAGCAGTGATCAAAGCAAAGGGTGGCTATTTTGAAGAATATAAAATATAAAAGTTTAGAGTTATTTCATACTTTTTGTTTACTATATAATCCCTTGTGCTCATTCATGGTTTTGTGGCCTTTGGTGAGAGTCTACAATGTAAATAGTGATGAAAATAAAGAGACCCATTAACTGAGAAAGTGCATCTAAAACTTTTGACTGGTAGTGTATTTCATAAAGAATGAATGGACTGATTTGGTGCAGGAGGAAAACCCAAACATACTGCCAAATGTCGATGACTTCAGTCGGGACACACTCCTTGTTCTCGTTCTCCACCATGGCAAAGCCTCCCACAGCGTACAGCAGCCCTCCACAGCTCACCAGGTTGATTGAACTCCTCTCCTGGGGAAACTCTGTGAAGGGCGACCACCTCCAACGAAGCACACAAAGCTCTGAGCTCCGATATTTAATTTATTTTATTTGTAAAATTCAGCTTTAATGTCCTGAATCTTGATCTGAGTGTGATCACAAATCTACCAAAGAAAAAGACAAAATGTGCTTTTTCTTGTTACACTTTGTACACGCTTGAAGACTAGATAAAGAGTTAAAAAAATTAGTTGTATTTCTTCCTCAAATAAAGACATGATGAGGTTTTTGTACATGTCATATAGATTAGGAAGCTATCATCCAAAACGAAGAAAAAAGGCTTCAATTCATATGTCTGGGCTTGATTTGATCACTATAAATCGCTATTTAAAAATGCTTTTAGTCATATTAACCCTTTAAAGACTTTTATCTAAAACTATCCAGGTTTTTCTAAAGTATTTTTAAACCTTATTTCAGACTTTGGCTGCTTTGTTTTTTTTTAACACATTCTTAATCATAGTACCTTATTTATTCCATTATAGTAATTCATTTATTATAGTCCATATAATGATAAAACACGAATTATCTAACTAAAATAAATCATTTTTAGATGACTTCTTACCAATTATTATTTTTTAAAGAGAAACCCTGAAGAACAGGGGTTATAATTTACTAAAAGTAAACTGCAAACCGATATAACAAATACAACAGATTGTTACCTTAATACACAAAGAAATAAAGATGCAAAAACACTGATCAAGAGAATTACTCTTGTGCTTCAATAAAATGTAGTTATTGTTCTCCATATTAACTAGTCCTACCAACCATAACTCCTTTTCACCATAATCCAATAAAAGCTTTATAAAAATTTGAAAATCTTTCTTTCTTAAAAAAAAAGACAATGAAAAGAAACTTAATTTAAGGTTTCACTTACTGATGAGGTTTTCAATATGGGTTTTACGTAAATTCTGATATGTTAAACTTTTACTGCTGTAAAAAGTGGAAGACATAAAAAACATCATGCCTGAAAAACATACATGGCAGATAAACGAAGAGTTTTGTCTTTAGGAGACAGGACAAAAATCAAACGAGGACCTGAGAGATTAATCATCCTTGTGGTGATTTTCTAACATATAACAACACTTTAGCTAACAGGTCTTCGAGCGTCACCTTGTCGGCGCTGAACACCATTTTATGTCTGTTAAGTTCTGTTGGCTCTTGTATTTTTCTATTTAACTTCTGAAATTGTGTCAGGCTACTATTAAAACATGCCTGTGGAGACCAGTTTAAATTAGGCACTTTCCTAACTGGTCTACCGTTTGTAGCCAACATCAGTTCATCTCTTTTTATGCACCGATGATTCATATGTCAGAATTAAAGGGCTTAAACTAAATAAATGGTCTGACAATGGATAAAAAATATGGACCTGAATGTTAGAAAAAAACAGCTACAGTCCAAAGAAATATAAATGAGAAAGTAAATATATATATATATAGAGATATATATATATGTATGTATATATATATATATATATATATATATACATATATATATAAAGAAAGCAAGAAGGTCTGTCTTCTCGGAAGCAAATTTAAAAAAAGTGAAGGATGACTCAAGACTTATGCACAACACAAATAGTGATAACTTCAATGTTTTGAATAAATAACAAATTTTTATTGAAATCCAGCACTTACTTGTTGGTCCCAAAGTCATAGGCTTCACATGCTGCAGTCAGTCCATCTTCATTCACTCCCCCAGCGACAGTAAGCTTCCCCTTGTGGATAACTGCTCCAAACATGGATCTAGGAGTCTTCATGGAAGCAACCTCCTTCCACTCTGACCTCTTGTGGTTGTATGCAAACATCTTATTGGTTGCTTTACTTTTACAAAGAAGATAAAACAGTCCCTGGGTTGAAGTTAATGAAAGTCACTTTTTAATTAATCATTGTGATCTTACTTGTCATCGGTTTTTCCTCCCAGGCAGTAGACCAAGCCGTTCTCAGAGACCACGCAGTGGCCGTGAATTTTCACAGGCAGCTTCTTTGTTTCTGTCCATTTCATTTTTCTAAAAAAAGCAAAGAGACAGTACCGGTTTATGGCTGCACTACTCTCATTACATCTACATTCAATTGTTAAACATGTTAAACGTACTCGGTATCATAGCACATAACAGTGTCATGAGACTCATTGGACTGTAAATCTTTTCCCGCCACAGCAAATAGTAGGTTTTCAAATTCGCCCATCGCGAAGAGACACCTGGGGGACGGCATTGGTGGCAGAGCTAGCCATTCAGAAGCAAGGCTGTCCAGCTGAAAGGTACAGACACCTTTTAAAAAACTGAACACTTTTTCATTGCTGTTTGAATCAAACAACACTTTTCTACCTGGTAGAAGTAACACTGCAGTGGACTTTCTTTATCCTCCTCGTCTACAAACAGTCCTCCCAGCACATACAGGTTGTTCTTCTTCGATGTGAGGCTGACGTGATTTCGGGGAATTTGCTCAGACATTGCAGCAAGAAAACACTCGTTCTCTTGGCTGTCGTAGGCCACCGCAGCAGTGTCATTAATCATCACGATCACGTCTTTAGCATGCATGCCGAATCTGCGGTTGTTGTTCAAGTAACCTGGCACCGTCCCCTCCTCTCCCTCACCTGAACCCTTTTTGTTCTGGGGCAGCTTGCCTGCGAATGCTTCCTTGATGACTTTGATCTTTTTTAGGAGCTCTGGATCAGCCTTGATGAGCTCATCTTTCTCCACGTTTTCCTTAAAGTACTTCTCTGGAAGTAGACAGAAGCGAATGTATTCGAAAGCCTCCTCCAAAGATTTTGCTCGCTTTTCTATATCCTTTCTGATCCACCTCATTAAGGCCTCAAACACAGCTTCTTCTTTTTCAACATTCAACGCATCAGCTCCGATGATGGCAAAAAGCTCAGGTGGGGCAAGCTCCAAGAAATCATCATCTTTGGCTATGGTCTCAAAGCGATCTGCGATGTAATCTCTGGCTGCCATGGCCAGCCTGGCACAGTTCAGCATCAGTCCCAGCTTGTAGATGGCAAGGCAGCTCTTTATGGTGAGACTCTTCTGTAGGTAGTTCACACACACTGTGAAAACCGAGGGGATCTGTAAGCAATTCGCGATGCACAAGATGTCCTGAACATTGTTGTCGTTGATGTCGATCTCAGCCGAGTACAGATAATTCACAATCACCTCCATAACATTAGGATCAAGGTTCTCGAGAACAACCTCCTTCCTGTCCACCTCTTTGCCATCCACCGAGAAGAAGAGCTCCCGGAAATACGGGCTGCATGCTGCTAGAATGAGCCGGTGGCTGGGGATGCTTCTGTCTCCAACCTTTAGGACACAGTCAATCAGCTTATTCTCATTCAGAAGTTCTTTGAGTCCATCCTGCAAAAGAGTGCTCTGAAACAGACGGAGATCCTCTCTCAGGCCTTGGGCGTCCATTCTCTTCAGACTGAAGGTAGATGTAAGGAAACAACTGAAGACAGAAAACTACAGGCACACGGGTCTGTAGCCGATTAAATATAACCGTGCCCTCCTAAATATAGCCCACCAGCCAAACCGTGAAGAATTCAGGTTGGCCATAGTGGAGCGCTCACACAGCTGTCACAAAGCCCAAACAACTGTGGAGCCTCGTCGCCCCTACATTGTTGTGCAGCCGCACAAAAATAACAGACTTTCTGTTTTAATCTGACTTTGGCTTTCTTTCAGGGAGCAATAGGCAGTTTCAAAAAGAGGAACATTCATGCTTTGTTTTTAATGTTTCATATTACCTTAACTCATATGGATGACATCTACTTAGTGTTTTTGGGACAATGAAAAACTTTATGTTGACTTAGTTCATTGACAGCAGCAAGAGCCCAGCTTTGGTCTGTGAGATGCAGTTTTTATGCTGTGAGACATTCAAAGGCACGTCTACTATTCAGCAGCCAGGTCAGTGAACTCCAGCCACAACAGGAGGTGGAAGCTTATCCTCCATTCTTTAAATGTTTGTACATCTTTGCAATTAGCCTGTGATGCCTCAACATACAGACCTATTGAGTCTGTTGATGTTTATTAAATAACAAGGAATAAACCAAGTTTATTTACATTGATTTTAATCTTAATAGGCTTTTACAGGGTTACTAAACATTGTTCATGTTTATATGATTTCTGCGATGGGCAGGCTTTAAATATGGAAGCTCCAAAAAACAGAAGGCAGAAAGGAAGGAAGTGAAGACCGCAGGAATGACAACAAAAAAATGGAGGAAGGAAATAAGGGAAATAGGACAACAGAAAAGAAGAGGGAAAGGAAGGACACAAAAAAGGGAAAGATAGACAGAAATTAAATAAGGACACAAGAAAGGAATGAAGGGCAGAGGAACGGGACACAAGGATGGAAACAGAAAGAAGAAAAAGAAGGGAAGGCATAAGGAGGGCACAAAGAAGAAATTCCACACTTATCCAGGCTGTGTAGAAACCCTGGTTTTACAGCATTTAAAAACTACAAGAAAACAATTCATACATTTTCACCAGATATGAAATTTAGTACTGTACCTTGTCTTTAAAACAAGCATCTATAAATGGCCTTTGCAACTTTAATCTTGGCCTATGAACATAAAATAAAATCTATCTTGTCTGTACATAGAATACACAGATGTTTCATGTTCTTTCAGCCTATAACTTCCCACAGCCCCTGAAGTGTAAAGCCGTCCTTAAGCTTCTCAACGGCGAGGCCAAGCTCCTCAGAGAAAACTGCTTCACGGTCTTGCTGCTGTAGTATTAAAACAAAGATATTAGGCTTTCGCATTTTTTAAAGCATGCACTGAAAACTTTAGTTTACTTTATGAATATATTTACCTTATTGCCATCAGCAAAGTAGGCCTGGAAACAAACACACATAAACAGGTAATCAACATAACTGATTGCAATGAGCAGTGTATTCTGGTTGTTAAGGTAGGTTATTGTTGAGCAACACAGACAGAAGCACTAAGCAACATGAACTCGTGCTGGTTTGTCATGCTGGGAAGCATTAGCTCGTAGTTATTCTGAGAGTCTGACAGGCTTTAGACTCCCAGAGGAGTGACGAGTGTAACGAAGGCCAGTGGGCTCACTCACAGTGAAAGCATCGGTCTGTTCGTCAGGCTCGATTTCCACATCATCAGGGGGCTGTTCCACAGTCAGTTCTTCCAGCGCCTGGGGCTGAAAACAGCACAACGAGAAATATTACGGGACATCTAGAGTACTTTTCAAAACTCTTAATACCTCTTGAACTTTTTCACATTGGGTCACTTTACAACCACAAACTTTAATGTATCTTATTGGAAATTTATAGACTAAGACAAGTAGTGCATAATTGTGAAATGCATCAGCAACTATACACATTTTTCAATATCTTCACAAATAAAGTCTGAAAAGTGTGGCATGCATTTGCATTGCCCAGTCAATGCTTTGTAGAACAACCTTTCACTTAAAGCTGCAACTCTTTGAGGTATGGTTCTCATTATAAGCTTTACACATCCATAGGGTGAAATGTTCGCCCATTCTTCTTTGGGGAATATATCAGACTCAGTCAGATTAGATGGTGAACATCACGTTTTCATTTATTTGTCATTTATTTCTCGACTTTGACTGTGTCATTCTAACACATGAATATGCTTTGATCTAAACCATTTTCCTGGCTGTGGCCGTGTGTTTAGGGTCGCTGTCTTGCCAGCAGATGAAAAACCTCCACCAAGATTTCAAGTCTTTTGCAGCCCCCTCTGCAACATGTTTTCTATCTGGATCGCCCTGTACTTAGGTTCTTATAATCTATGACTAGAGAACTGCTGAAAACCATCAACGCAGCATTATGGTGCCACCACCATGTTTTGTTGTCATGATGGTGGTTTCAGGGCCATGTACAGTCTTAGTTTTTATTGCCACAGAGAGTTTTGCATGTAGTACGAAAAGTTTTAATTTGGGTCTCATCTCACCAGAGCACCGTCTTCCACCTGTTTGTTGCTCTCCCTATATGACTTGTGGCAAACTACAAACAACTTCTCATTGCTTTCTTCTTGACATTCTTCCATAAACGACGCATTTGTGGTTACTCCAGCAGAGTAACCATGGTCTTCTTGGCTCTTTCTTTTTCTTGGTTTTCACTAATGCTCTCCAACAAACCTCTGAGGCCTTCACAGAATCATCCGGGGGAATCAACAGGGGCCTTTTTTAGAAAAACTACATCTAGAGTCACATTATATTACACAAGGGCAAACTCTAATTACTAATTAGATAACTGCTGAAGGTAACTGGTTGTATTGGACGTTATGTAGGAGTATCAGAGTATAGGGAACTGAATACAAATCCATGTAACACTATTGATTTTAATTCACAAAAACATTTTAACAGCCATCCATCCTCTTCCATCCACTTTCCAATTATGTGCTTCTCGTTGGTCTACCAAATATTGTCTGGTTAAAATACATTCAAGACTGCAACTGTAACATAAAGAAAGGCTGAAAAGTGCTAGGGGTATGAATACATTTGCAAGCATAATATGTAACAGAATATAGAGAAAATCATGGGAAAGATGGCAGTCACAAGGAATGTCTCAAACTATTCCTGTTGGCCTACCTTTTCCTCCATTTCATAATCCACTCCAAAGATGGGGTTTGCAGAGTAAACTTTATGCAAAGAGTTGATTTCTTTGAGAGCATCTTGAAGCTTTTCCACCGGATCGATTTTAAACCCAAGCACATATCCTCCACTCTATGACAACAAGGTCACTGTTATTAGTATAACACAAAGCATGAAGAGGAAAACCTTTATATTAGGTCCAAAGAAGTCCAAAGAAGTCACCTGTCGTGAACTTTCAATCACCAAAGCCAGACCAAACTTTGAGTCTCTTATTCTGATCGACCACTTGGAGAGGACAGAAAGTGATTAATTAATAAAAAGAAACTGGCCCCATCAATGGAAATTGTTTGAAACATGACAATGGAACAGGGATTAACATAAAAACTCAGTGTTTGGTTATTGTGTGGACATGGCCAACTAATTATACACTGTCAGCCCAAAGACCCAGGAAAAGCTTATTAATTATATTTTTCTGCTATAGATTAACAGTTGGGTTAGTAAAACAAATTGATTGAAAGGAAGAAACGAATGTCCACTGTAGTACACACCTGGACTTTGCCGTTATCTACTGGAACACTGGTTTTGCTTGTACATCTGGAAGTTGTTTTTGCTACGTAGGCATGAATGAGCTGAATTACCTCCTCTGCAGAAACCTTTTAGTGAAATAGTCATCCAAATTCAGAAGTGCTGAATCAGAAAAGCAGCTAGGACATGCAGGACACTGACTGTTAAGAACTGACAATGGACACCACTAGTGTACATGGACGTCATGAGCTCCATACAGTGAGATCCTTCCCTGGTACTCAGTCTTCCTCCCAACAAACCAAAAACATACATTAGGTTAATTAGCCTTTCTAAATTACCCCTATGTGTGAGAATGAATGTGCAAGGTTGCTTGCTCTGTGTTGGACTAAAAGTCCAGGGTTCACCTGTCTCTCCCTGGGTGGGATGTGACCTATTGGAACCTTTGGAGAAATATATCTGCCCCTCAAAAAGCCTGATGAGAAATGAATGGGGGAAACAAATCCAACGAAACAATTCTAGTCCATAGAGGACTAATGCAGACTTTACCCACATGTTCTTCTAAGCTATCACTGATCCAACACTTCTATCAGTGTCATCCTTTTCCCCCGTTACTCTCATCCTGTCATAGATGTATGTCGGAAACTCACTCAGTTATTCTTGTAAGAATTCTTTCAGTAAATGGTTATTGAAAAAAAAAATGGGACTCAAACACAAATACAAAGTAATTATTTCCACTGCTGAGTAGATTTATAAGTTATCTGTTTTTCTAGGGCATGAAAATGAACTGCTGGGTCTAAGGACGATAAAGATGTTTGATGGACTTACAATCTGAAGGTAAGGAATGCTGACGTTGAAGCTCTCGTTCATGTTGGCATGCCACACAATCCGAACATTAGTGATAAAAAAGGTTCCCAGGTTACCCTACAAAAGAAAACAGTTATGTTACACAAAATGTATTCAGTTCTAATGGTGATATACTGTATATAGAGGTTTGGATACATTCATTTGACTTCATCTTTTTAAACCATGGAGATCTAGTTTAACTTTTATTTTTCTCCATGCAAGCTAACGTTCAAGAGATTAGTGAAATAATCAAATTAACTAAAATAAATATATTCCCGGACAACACCAGTACCTGATCACTGGACAGATTCCAAACCCCATTGATTTTATCATACACTTGCTCCCGGGGCAAGAGTCTGAGCTGCTTGTTTTGAATGAGAGCAGCTCGCAGCTTCAGGTCCCGGTACATCTTAGAGGTCTCATAAGCCCTGTACCAAAACATAACATTTTCAAATCATAATAAGCCACTGACTAGATTTAACATATAACCCTCCCTCAGTGTTGTTTACCTGTGTACAGCAATCACAGAGGTGAAGAGCCTTGGACTTCCAAGAACCAGATTGGTAAAAATGAACTCAAATCTTGTGTTGTTGGACTTTGTTAAGATGTACAGAGCTTCAGTATGTCCCCTCAGTTTCTAGAAAACCGATTTTAAATTTAGGAAACAAGTACTGTAAAAAATAAAAATGTAATCTAATGTCAATTTTAGGAAGTGAAAGATGGGGGTTACTCACAGAGTGTGCAGTCCTGGTTGTGATGTTAATAATGGTGTTGTAACCCACAGCTGAGCACGAAAACAATACAAAACGTCACCTTTTACATTTGACAAGATATATGACATAGAAATAAGCAAACACTCATTAAGGTGTATTGCTTGAGTCAAGTAAGGACTAAATAACCCACGTCACATTCAAGGAAATACTTATTTACTATTTAGGAATTCAATTTTACTCACACAAGTTGACTCTAGGCAGAGCCAAAGAGTGCCAAATGATTCTCAGGTTTGTCACCAAGAGTCGTCCTGAAAAAGGGAAACAATTCTTACTGTGGTAGTTAAATCACCAGCTACGCTCCAATGATACACGGCAAAGTCACCTCGATCCCCATTATTTCCTTTCGTGTCTTCAATTGAGTCCAGACAGTCGATCAGTACCTCACCTGGACGGGTTTTCATCTGTCTGCGCACAGGAAGGATTATCATACTGATTATTTATTTAGGTGTAATAGATCACGGCAAAAACTCTGAACCCCAGAAAGAAGGTCAACCCTGTTATGAAGCTAATATTAAAAATAATCAAACACCGAGCAGCTTTATCGAGCGGAGTGAGCTTGCTAGCTATGCTACATGCAATATTCCCAAATTATTCCAGCATTAACTCACTGCGCAGTAATGTCGAATCTAACGTCTCTGTCTTCCCAGAGAGCATCTAAAGCCGCCGCCATGATCTTTATGTAACAACTTGCAGGGTTTTGATTACTTTAACGTCCAAACCGCCGTCTGAGCAACGGCTAAAGCTAATCTGAATCACCCTGCCTAGCGTCATAATCTCTATGGCAACAGACGGAAAGCGTAAAGGACAAATTACTTTCAACGCGCATTTTCTACAAAACACCGGGTGGTAAATAAACTGGTTAAATTTGGTTAAAAAACGCATTGGTAATGATCAGATACGTATGTACCCATTTTTTTAAAACATATATATGTAAAAAAAAAACACAAATACATTTTATTAATCAAATTTATTTCTAGAGCACTTTTCGTATGGCCAGGTGTATCAGAAAGTTCTTTGCAGAGGTTAGAAACAGAAAAACAGCCAGAAAGTTTCAGGCAATATAGATTAAAATAAGGAAACGAAATGTTTAATTTCAACCCATCAACTGATCATTTTCAAACTATTTACTGTATAAAATGAAGTGAATATTTTAATAAAAGTAAGAGTGTTGTAAATTAGATTTCATCAGAGGGTTAGGATTAAATATACAAAATATGCTTGAGTAATTGATCGGTGTGCATGCAAGTAGCTGGCACAAGTGTTTTGTAGCGGCATTTTCACTTTTCTTGTATCTCCCTGCAGTTTGACTAACTTGTCTGATAGGATATCATATTTTAATCACGCCTCACAGATTAATTACCAGAACACATATTTAAATCTAGCCAGGTGTACCATATTGTGGAAATATAATCAAGCTATCCATCTATTAATTTGAGTTTTTTCCAGCTTCGCTAGAAGATCCGTTTGTCCTTTCTTTTGCAATGATGCTTTAGCTGAAAATGAAAAAATGAAAGCTAAAAGTACAAAAGAGAGGAAAAAGGACAAAAAAGTTTGAAGAGGACAGAGAAAACTGGAATTGTGAGTCTGGAAAATAATATACTATTGGCATGAAAATGTGTAGGAACTCTGGTTCAATAAGACAGGCTTATTTTCGGTTTGTTGCCATGAAGACAAACATTCACTAGAGGGTGCCAATGTCACATAAAGGATTTTTTCACTGCTTTATTGATGTAGAAATACGAACTACAAAATGTAGACATTACAAATGCAATGGTTTTTAAATTGTTGCTGCAACCTCTTTAAAATATTGTGAAAAGAATAATGGGAATAATATGTCACTATAGGAAGCTCCATAATTTTCTCAGATTTTGATGTTTCTAAATGGGACGTGGAGAACATTAGAAGTGCATTAAGTCCACCTCCTATTTTGTGATTTTGTTGTTCCTATAATCAATCTGGTTGTGCTACAAATAGATTTAAGCTGTGGTTAGCAGAGGAAAATGTAGACATGTACAAATTGGTATATGACTGCTTCATTTAGAAAAACGTAAACATAAAGGAAAAACTGCTTTACACTGACATCCTATTTTTAAGCTTAACTATTTGTGTTTTCATAGAGCAAGTATACGTACGTGTTTTGATCCCAAAAACAGGAAACGAAAATAAAATCACAGATGACAATGGCTTTAATTACAATTGATTTTATAAAAAAAAAACATGTACAAACAAAGAGATAGCCATTGACATATTTGTTCAGATATACAACAACTGTATAAAAAAAGACTGCTTTTATCTTCATTATCCTGAAATTTGCAGCGGAATCCCTTAAAGCAGAATTTGATAATTACAACTGCTTTTAATAACCCCAAAAAACACATATTTGAATAAAAAAAACAAAACAGATATGTACTAAAAATATATTAAAGGAAATATGTCACTATGGTTGTCTGCTTGGAAACATATAATAAGCCTATACACATGGCTCAGAGAGGTGTCCGACACTGCATATTCTGTGGCTGTCTCTTTAAATTCATGCCAACTAAATCCTAAATAAGAAAATACAACCTGTTTTCAGTAAGGTTTCAGTCCTGAGGTAATAATGTCAGTTTTCAAGCAGATTAGAAGACCTTTTTTCAGTCAGATTAGTAATTTCTGAAATATATTTAATATTAAACATCATTTGCTTATGTATGTGAGGACAGAAGTGTCAGAAAAGTGCAAGGAAACTGCTGAACACAAGCAAATAAATTACAAATGTTGAGACTCCAGAAATATTAAGTCAGCTCTCCGTCTTGTCTTCTTATCCAGCTGAAACAGAAAAAAAATGGTATTTGGACAAAAAAAGAAAAAGAAAAGCAAAGCCAAAAGCAGAATATGTCTGTTTGATTTTAGAGCCAATGACAGAGCTCACCTGTTCTCAAAAGAACACAAGTCTTCTTGCATTCGTCTTCAGTTTCATAGCGATTGTCATTCCCACCACAGCCTCCGTACCAGAACTGTGCACAGGCGTTGGCCTGTTTGTCGTAATACCAACGGATTACATAGTTTCTGCAGGTTCCTTGGTCCAAAATGAGACTGCAGCGAGGATCAAGAGCAGGGACCTCTGGAGAAGAAACACAAGCATATTTATATAAGAAAAAGCTCAAACCTGTAAAACATTAAACACACTGTGGTCTTTCTGCAGCCTAATTTTTTTATTTGATATAAAATACAGAAATTAAGTGGCCTGAATAGGTCAGTGCTTTTACTTGCTTTGGTCACTTTTTGAAGCTGACTGACATGAGTGTAAACTGTATTTTGTTTTGTGAACTTTACATTTTTTGCCAAGCAATTCTGGTGCAGGTTATATTCCCTTTGGATAAAGCTGCTGTCACCTGGATAAAGTGTGTAAAAGATAGTGGACTCTTGTGTAAACAGATTGGATTGGAATTATGTTTGCCATGGTGTTAACTTGTTACTTTTTCTTGCTACAAGTAATGATTACCTGACCATCTTGGGCTAAATGTTTAATGCTCTAGAAACAGTGTATAAGTGGCCCCAAATATCTAAGGCCAAAAGCACCAAAATCCAAATGATAAATCATTTGAGCCTGTTTATGATAAAATCATCAACGATTTCAAGATGGCTGCTGCTGGGGTTGTCTGAGTTATGGCTTATTGTTAATCCAACACAAATCCAAGGAATCCTAAGAAACAATCTTCCTTTTATTTAATTGGTAGAAATGAGAAAAATAAATACATCTGTAATTAGGAAATTGTGATCACTCTAAATTAGTTTGGACACTTTGGACAGTTTGTGGAGATTTTGTCTGGTATTTTGGCCTGGCATGCCCACAGGACCAAACCATGCCTCCCAAAGCCTCAAGTACCACCACTGAGAAATATGTCACCATGACTCAAGTGCGTGAATTGTTGGAACAGCAGAAGGATTTTTACAAGACTTTACTTGGACAACAGGGAAAAAAAGTTAAAAGTTGTTTCCAGATCATCATGGATTCTTCCAATAAGAGGATTGATGAACTCTAACAGCAAGTATACGATCTCAAGGTGAGCCTGGAAATGACACAAAAAGACTGATGATCTGAAAAAGTCATGCTCAAACTGCATTAACAGCTGGTATAAGATAAAAACTGATGTGGATGCAATTGGTACAAGCTTGATTTCTGTTTGTGAAAAGGTTGAATACCAAGAGGATCAAATAAGATGCCACAATATTGTTGTGGAAGGCACTGAAGAGTCTGTAAATGAAAAGGCGTCTGAATCTGAGGAGTAAGTGAGGAAGTTTTTAGAGACAAACTGCAGTTTGATCATACTACAACTGAGCTGTAGTTGGCCAACAATAATGAGAGACCAAAGTCATCATTGGACAAACCTAGGCCCATAGTTTTCAGATTTTTCCAGTTGAAAGACAAAATTGCTGTACTTAGTAAAACCAAGAATTTGAGGGCTGTCAGATTTTCATCAGTGAAGACGTTTCTGAAACTGTGCGTCAGAAAAGAAGAGCTCTGCTTCCAGAAATAAAGGCAGCTAGACAGAGAGAGGATATTGCATACTTAAGATATGACAAGCTTATTGTCCATCCAACAAGTCAAAAACCTTTAAAAACAAAGTAAGGCAAATATCTGATGTAAATTCACTGGTCTTAATATTGGTCACCTCTTCCGAATTAAGATTATTTAGATTATTTATCTTTTTTTCAATGGATCTCAATAAATCTCACTTTGAAAATGAGACATTTAAGCCATTGGATGCCTGTGAAACAAACCTATAATTTGGTGTGGACCCGGATGAGAATTTTTTCTCATCATTTGATTTATCTGATCTCTGTAGTTCTTATACTAAATTACAGTTTAATGATTTATGTGGTTCTTTAGATTTGAATATATTCTCTATTTTTCATTTAAATGTATAAAGTTTACCTTGTAAATATGACCAGTTTATTAATTTTTGTATCTATGCTGAAACTTTTTCAGTTCCAGTTTTTCAGTCATTGCTTTATCAGAGACATGACCAACAGAAAATTCAACTGAACATTGTAAATTACCTACATACAGTTCAGTCCATTATGTGAGAAAAAAATAGAACTGGAGGTGGAGTATCTCTCCATATTCAGGAGGACTACATATTTAAAACAAGGGAAGATCTCTGCTGGGAATCAGACTCAGTGGTGGCTGAATCTGCCTTGGTGGATTCCGGCAGTGAACAAAACCTGATAGATTCTGAGCTGGTTAACAAGGCCGGAATCAAGGTAGAGACTCTCTCTTCACCATGTTCAGTTTTAGCCTTAGATGGTCAGAAGTTATAACAGATAACTCAGCGCACCAAGCCCTTAGAACTCGTGTTGTCGGGTAACCACAGGGAAAAGATTTCTTTTTTTGTATTGGAATGGCCTGTACCAGACTCCCGCAAAGCATTGCAGCGGTTCTTAGGGTTTGCAAACTTTTATAGGCGTTTCATCAAGGATTACAGTCTGACAGCAGCCCCCCTTAACACTTTAACCTCCTCAAAGATTACATTCTCCTGGACGCCGGAGGCTGACAGAGCTTTCCGGGCCTTAAAGCAGAAGTTTTCTCAAGCTCCAATCTTAGTTCACCCACATTCTTCTAAACAATTTATCTTGGAGGTTGATGCTTCAGACATTGGGGTCGGGGCGGTGCTGTCTCAGAATTCAGAAGATGGAAGGCTACATCCTTGTGCTTTTTTTCCCCACAGACTAAGTAACTCTGAAAGAAATTATGATGTGGGTGACAGAGAACTATTGGCTATCAAATTAGCCTTAGAAGAATGGCGTCACTGGCTTGAGGGTGCCGAGCATCCCATTCAGGTTTGGACAGATCATAAGAACCTGGCCTACCTTCAGTCAGCCAAAAGACTACAGGTCCTTCTCAAAATATTAGCATATTGTGATAAAGTTAATTATTTTCCATAATGTCATGATGAAAATTTAACATTCATATATTTTAGATTCATTGCACACTAACTGAAATATTTCAGGTCTTTTATTGTCTTAATACAGATGATTTTGGCATACAGCTCATGAAAACCCAAAATTCCTATCTCACAAAATTAGTATATCATTAAAAGGGTCTCTAAACGAGCTATGAACCTAATCATCTGAAACAACGAGTTAACTCTAAACACCTGCAAAAGATTCCTGAGGCCTTTAAAACTCCCAGCCTGGTTCATCACTCAAAACCCCAATCATGGGTAAGACTGCCGACCTGACTGCTGTCCAGAAGGCCACTATTGACACCCTCAAGCAAGAGGGTAAGACACAGAAAGAAATTTCTGAACGAATAGGCTGTTCCCAGAGTGCTGTATCAAGGCACCTCAGTGGGCTACAGGTGCCGCATTCCCCAGGTCAAGCCACTTTTGAACCAGAAACAGCGGCAGAAGCGCCTGACCTGGGCTACAGAGAAGCGGCACTGGACTGTTGCTCAGTGGTCCAAAGTACTTTTTTCGGATGAAAGCAAATTCTGCATGTCATTCAGAAATCAAGGTGCCAGAGTCTGGAGGAAGACTGGGGAGAAGGAAATGCCAAAATGCCAGAAGTCCAGTGTCAAATACCCACAGTCAGTGATGGTCTGGGGTGCCGTGTCAGCTGCTGGTGTTGGTCCACTGTGTTTTATCAAGGGCAGGGTCAATGCAGCTAGCTATCAGGAGATTTTGGAGCACTTCATGCTTCCATCTGCTGAAAAGCTTTATGGAGATGAAGATTTCATTTTTCAGCACGACCTGGCACCTGCTCACAGTGCCAAAACCACTGGTAAATGGTTTACTGACCATAGTATCACTGTGCTCAATTGGCCTGCCAACTCTCCTGACCTGAACCCCATAGAGAATCTGTGGGATATTGTGAAGAGAACGTTGAGAGACTCAAGACCCAACACTCTGGATGAGCTAAAGGCCGCTATCGAAGCATCCTGGGCCTCCATAAGACCTCAGCAGTGCCACAGGCTGATTGCCTCCATGCCACGCCGCATTGAAGCAGTCATTTCTGCAAAAGGATTCCCGACCAAGTATTGAGTGCATAACTGTACATGATTATTTGAAGGTTGACATTTTTTGTATTAAAAACACTTTTCTTTTATTGGTCGGATGAAATATGTTAATTTTGTGAGATAGGAATTTTGGGTTTTCATGAGCTGTATGCCAAAATCGCTATACTCATACCACAGAAGTTTAAATGCTGTAAAGAAAAATCCATGACAGTCTGGAGATCATGTAGCACAGGCTACAGCATCAAATGTGTAGAAAGCAAACATTGGAATATTATTGCCTTAGACAGTAGGCAGATGTGCAATAGTGTGTGGTTAAATGTCATCAATAATGACTTTAACCATAGGACTGATATGAAAGGGTTCAACATTGTAATTTTGTGGACATCTGATATAACTTTTTACATGTTCTTAGAGCTCTGCTCTGTTTATCTATAAGTCATCCTCCAAGTCCTAACTGTGTAGCAGTGAGCTAATATGCACAGTAAAAACAAAGAATAAAGCAATATTGGATTTTATTCTTTTAAATGTTTATGTGCTATTCTAGGTATGATCTAGAAGAAGTAGAGGTGCAGAGCTCACCTTTAGGTAAGTTTGGACTCACTGCAGACTGGACCTGATTAGAGTTTGAAGATGTGTGAGACCCTAGTGTTGACATTGATGATGACGATGCTGCTGCTTCTGATGATGATAAGACTTCCACCCTGGAGGCAGAACTTTCTCTCACAACTGATGACATTGTGGTTTCATTGACTACAGATGCGCTTCTACCAGTCTGCACATGGTACCTGAGGTCTAAATCTCCCCCATTGTCGTCTTCCACCACCTAAAACCAAATTATATAATCAAATATGTTTCTTGTAAAAATTATTGTGACTAATTAAAACTATGTTGTTAATAAAAAATTCAGATGAGTTTACAGGGGTACCTGTAGAGGAAGGGTATCAGCACTTATTGGCAGCTTGAATGTGTCACCATGGCCTCTGTTGTTGGTTTCTCTCTGGGTTTTAGTTTCCTCTTCGTTCCTTTTCCCATTTCCATTGTCTCCATAACCATAATTGTCAAAGCTATTGTATCCATTAACATATCCTCCATTGATTCTATTAAGACCAATTCCATTGTTGTTGTTCCATGATCCATTTGGGATGTGATTGTAAATAAGGGCACCGTTTTCATCTTCACAGAACTTGCTGACAAGTTTAGACTCCAGTGCTGAGAATAGACATGAACAAATATGTTAATTTGGATTCTTTGCAACAAATTTCAGATAGACAGAACATTCATGTTTGACTCAAATCATCACCTGGGAGAGTATTGAAGTCATCAATGAGGTACATGTGCTCACTGTCTGGGTCAGAGGCTATGAGGTTAAGTTCTCGCAGGAACTCAGCCTGTGTGGGATCAGAAGAATTAACGATTCCAAGAGCATACATCTCAATGTTTGCTGCATGAGCCTCCCGCACTGCTATATCAAGTTTGACAGGTTCTCGTTTGTCTGTCTGACCGTCAGTGATGACGATGGCTACTTTTTGGACTCCAAACCGGGCGCTAAAGAAAGCCTCTTGAGTCGCCTTCCTTATAGCAGTCCCCGTGTAGGTGCCCTCACCCATGTAAGGCATTTTTCGGATTGCTTCCTTTACGTCCTCCTTGGTCAAAAAACGAGCCAGGTTGAATTCTAAATGTACATCTAGACTGTAAAGAACCAGTCCGATCCTGGTGGCATTGCGTCCAACAGTGGTTCTGTCCACCAATCTAGTGACAAAGTCTTTGATGATCTCAAAGTTCTCAGGACCGACACTCTCTGAGCTGTCAATGACAAACACAAGCTCCATGGGTCTTTCTTTGCACTTGATGCCACATCCTGAAGAAATGAGGAAAAGCAAATAAAACATAATTAAACTTGCTGTTGTATTGTGTTTGATCCAAAAAACTACTGTTTTGAAAATGAATGTCAAAGACAGAACATGTGGCCCAAACATAGTAGCTGAGCCTGTTTAAATATTTCCCATACAATTAAAATAAGCCTATCACTGCTGATGTGCAACAAATTTTGTTGATGATGTTCTACGCACAAACCCACAAGAGCAAATGGTTTTAACATCATAGTAAAATGACAGCCAATGACTACCCCCTCTGAACCTGTAGAGGCAGACAAACACTGTCTTTTTTCAGTTTCAGACTTCCGTTCACTAGAGTCAAAGTCTGTAGTCTGTGTTGGAACAGAGGCGCATGTAAACCTCACTGGTCACCAGCCCTTGATGGCTGGAATTGGATACCTCTGACCTATATTATCATATTGTAAAAAGTATGAAACATAAAAAAGTCATATTCTGCTTTTCTATTGTTTTTCAAAAACGTTTTTGTTTTTTTTTATTAACTTTTGTAACATAAAAAGAGCCTTCCATACATGGATGATGGCGTCATCAAGAAATTTCTCATGCCTAAGCTACTTCAGATATCAATCCAGGTGAATGCAGCTGTTGTTTGTGAGCTTAAAGTTTACCAGTTAAAAAAATACTTACTTTAACAGCAGTTTTTAGTTTTCACGTCCTCTCTGTCGGTACGAAATGTCTGCTGATGTGTGCACAATGTGTTAAATTGATATCTGCTTTCTCCAAACCTATCTACTGTATGTTTTCCCATAATTATTTGCTTCAGCTGCGACTCTTTGTCTGTGTCTAAGCCAAGTGAAAGAGAGAGTGTTTTACTGCAGCTGCAGTCTGATTGTATTTCAGTTTTTTAATGTTACTTCAATCTGCATTTGTAGTATTAGCTTGAATTGACATTTTAGAGAAAAACCAAAGAAAAGAAATTAAACAGTCTAATGCAGGTGTGTCCAAAGTGTGGCCCGGGGGCCATTTGCCATCCCTGGACTGATGTTGTTTGGCCCCCAACCCCAAGAATGATACAAATTTGGTAGTTTATGCAGATGGAGACATTTTATTTTTAATTAGGGCAATATTATTACGAAGCAATTAAACCGGTCTTATAAGGGAACACACTAGATACAACCAACAGTATTTGTCTGTCAATTACCTCATTTTATGCACTTTAATTTCATAGTAAAAAGGACCACATCCATCCAGTGACTTTTACTCAAAAGCCGATTTGGGTGAACCAAAGTCTGCTTTTAAATACTTTAAAAAACTTGGCTAATTACAATAAATGTGACTCAAAAGAGTGATCCAAATTCTGTCCTGATTGCTGACTAGTTGACTAAACGTTTAGAAAACATTTCAGTCGACAAACTGGATCGAAAACCTGTTTTAAGTTTTCGATCTACAATGATTTACACATCGCTCTACTAGTAAAAAAAATCTTAATACTTAATTTTTTTAATTAACACTAAACTAAGAATGCAATACTGTGAGCTGGTAAAAAAATCTAAATTCTGTTTATCTGTTACTTTTTTAATTATATATTTTTTTTTTCCTGGAGTACTTTTGACTTGACAAGTTTGGCCCATGTGTCAAAAGGTTTGAACATCCCTGGTCTAATGTGTTGTCTTGTCGACAATTACTTACATCAGTTCCGAATAAAGTGTTTATATTATTTTGTGATTAACTGATAAAGCATCATTACTCAACTTTTTTTGTAAAAAGAAAAATCTTGACACTATTGCAGATTCTCTAATGTAAAAATAGTTTAATAATTTTTCTTATTTTTAAAGTAGCAGCTAAGCATCAGCGTACAGTCATAGTAAAAAGAAAGTACTCCTTTAAATTGTAGAGTTTTATGTTTGTAAGGGTTTACTTAGTTTTTTACTAACTTGTAAATATTAATAAACTTAATAAATATTGACACAATAGAATATCTACATATAAGACCTGGTATAGGCCAGATTATATACATTTTAAAACCTTAAAAATGAGAGGGTGTACTTTCTTTTACTGTATTTACAGCCCACCTGAAAATGTGTATTTCTTACCACATATTTCTTTGATCAGCCTTATGATGTCTTCTCTCTGTGAATTGGAACAAACTTATATTAGTTAAAAATGTTTCTTTAATAGAAAAGAAAAGCATTTGGTTGGTTTAGTTCACTTACTGTAAGTCCTGGTTCACCCTTGGTCCCTGCTATCCCCTGTTATTTGAAAAATAAATTAAAACAATGACTGTTTTGGTTTTATGGTGCCATAATAAACTGTTTTATCTTCACCTATAACTAGTGTGTGATGAATGCTAGCTTTTATACATACACTCCTTAAAAACTATTAGTTATTCTGATATATTTTACCATTTCTCCAGGTACTCCAGGATCACCCATGTCTCCTTTTGTGCCTTTCATTCCCCTCTCGCCCTGTAAACCACGGTCCCCCTGTGCCAAAGAAAACATTTCTCCGGAAAAGGCAGATAAATCAGATATTGATGTTAATGCTAAATAGTAATCCATTACCTTAGGTCCAGGAAATCCTTCTCCTTGAGACCCTCTAGGTCCAGTCATGCCTTGAGATCCTGGCTCACCCTGAGATTAGATTTTAAATGAACTGAATTTAACAAAAGGCTTTCAAACCTCATAATAAAACTAGTTTTATGGCGGAACACCAATCAAAAATAAAGCATGTTCATTGTGAGTTACAATAAATTAAATCTCTGATTTACCTTATGGCCTTGAATGCCTTCTCCTGCAGGTCCAGCTGCACCAGGAGGTCCTGGCCTCCCAACATTACCCTATTATTAACAAAACGGTCAAATTTATGAATCATTGTCCTGAAAACCTGCACAAATTAAATGATCTGAAACATTTATGGACAAAAAAGTATTCGTTTTTACATCAAAACATTTCAGCAAAGATTCAGAAATATAAGGCAATGGTAGAAACTACCCCATGTTTGAAAATGCTGGCACAGAAAGAAATGTACTTTTGATTTACTTTGACTTTTATTTAATTACAAACAGTATGAAAAAGAAACACTTAGTGATTTACCAAATTAACCTAACTCTGTTAAACTACATCAATTTCTCCATTTTAGGTTTGCAAAAACAAGCAAACAAAAAAATGAAATACGACGACAATGTGAGATGTTCTGGTGTTGCAGTTCAAGAGTGGTACTAATTTAGAGCTGAGATTTTCACAGAACAGAACATTTCTTAGTAGGTTGGAGCACAAACATCCACTGACTTCTACTCAGATGCAGACACAACCATTCATTAAACTTTTTCTAGGAAATTTTGATCCAAATCTTGCTCATGTTGCTAAGCATAGAGTAAAGCAAATTTCTTTTCTAAAAAAACAAAACAAAAAACAATAAACTGCCCCCAAAATTTGTAAATTGTATTTTTCTTTTGATAAGGAAAACATCCAAGAATAACTCCGAGATCTTTTTTCTGCAAAAGTCAAACTATATTGTTCACAACATTAAAATATTCCATGTTTATTGTTGAGGAGATAAAACAAAACTGACAATAAAATTATTTTTAATTAGAAGAAAATATATAATTATTGTGTCCAGCAAGCAATTTTTACTTCTCCCTGTGGCAGAGAGTTTGAACAGTATTGGTGTACCCATACCTTTGGCTAATACTTGATTATTCCTCTTGGCAGAATTGGCAGAATGCATTTAAATCAACTGCTTTCCTGGCATGGACCCACCTTTTAAGCAATGTCAAATATTTTTCCATTGGTTTCAGGTCAGAGAGCTCTTCCATAAGCTTTGTTAGCTACTCCAAACCCAGTTCTGATATATATTTTTGGGAATATTGTTCTTTTGGAACACCCAGTTAAGTCCCTGTATCAACAATCCAACCCACAGGTTCATCATCAGATACAAGGAAACTGGTTAATATGATCAGAAACAATCCAGGAACAACCTAGGCTTAAGTCTACCATGAGGTGGAAACTCCTGGAACACCCGTGTAGCTGCTCACAGTGAAGCAAGTTTTATGTACATCTTTACTGAGAGGGCGCTGACTAATAAAGACACCCTTAGTCCAAAATTGCTACCTTAATATTTGACAGAAATCTTCGAGGTTGCACACATGGAAAAAAACTTCTGGAAAAAAATTATTGGGCCACACTGACAAGAAGAATGTTTGGAGGACCGCAGGTGAGAACCTACGAATGCTGTGCCAACCTTTACTAGCATGTTGTTTCATCAGTCCACCCCATTAAAAAGAGTGCTGTCTATTTCTTTTTTCTTTCATCCGAGACTGAATTTACTAGGTATGGCTTTAGCAATAAAAGCCATTTAAAAGCACTTGTCCGCATCATCTCATATTGAACCTTAACTACGCCATCCCCCTTAATATGCATCCCTGCATGATATGAGCTATAACAAAAATTGTTTCCCTTTGGGACTAACAAACAATTTTAATGAATTTTTTAAATTTAATTTATTCATTACATCTCTGTCTGCAATTAAATAAAAGTCAAAGTAAAAGTAACAAACTCTCTGCTTGTTTTTATTCATTTTCTACATTGTGCAAACTATTTTTGAATTGTTGATGCAACCGCAAGGCATGAGATCTTTCTTACTGGTGGTCCCAGTAGGCCCTCTCCTGGTGGTCCGGGTAAACCTGGTAGGCCTCTAAAACCAATGTCACCCTGAAACAGAGATGAGCATTCCCATAAGGACAGTGGAAACACAAATAGGGGTAGGAATTGTTCAGATCATAAAGCTTCACCGGTACAAACCTTTGGACCTGGAATTCCCACTCCCTCTGGTCCGGGCTCACCTGGTAACCCTGGTATGCCTTGAGGACCCTGAACACAGAGCAGAAAGTGTTTCTATGAGTTTTGTTTGCAGATATTTAAGATATGCAAACTCTGATGTTTTGGAAGACAATACCACAGGGCCTGGGATGCCTTCACCCTTTGGACCAAATAGACCAGGTGGACCTGAAAGACCTCGATCTCCCTGATAAAAGAGAAATCATTACTGAAAATTGACAGTGCTATTTTCTAGACAGATACTTAAAAAATGTAAAAGCATGTAAAATATGAAGTGATGACATTTACTTTTGGACCAGGTAGACCAAGACCTGTTTCCCCAATAGGACCAGGAGGTCCAGCAGGACCAACTTCACCCTGAACATGATAAAACAGAAATGTCAAACTAATAACTTATGTCACCTTTTTTTTTTTCATTTCATCTTTGGCATTAGGTTTTATTTGACAGTTTAGCTGTTTGTTGCTAAGATCCATGTTCAGATCTCTATTTTACCTTTGGACCTGATATGGACCGTCCTGGCTGCCCCGACATGCCCTGCAGACCTGGAATACCACGTTCACCCTGAAACACGAGACTTTTGATTTAATACTGCATGTGTAAAGAAAGATTTTTCCTGCCAACATCAAATTAAAGACTAGGTTTTTGGCTCTGCTTGGTTAGTGTGGCATAAATCAACACCAGCAGCAAATTCATGATGTTTTAAAAGGATGACAAGTAAGGTGAAGGGCTGAAACTCCATGTTTGTCAAATGATGCTATCAAACAACAATATTCTTCTAGTTTACTTTTGGTCCAGAAGGTCCTGGAATCCCAGGAGGACCATGTAGTCCACGAATCCCTCTCAGACCCTGGTCGCCCTGGAACAGAGAACACCAGACATAATCTAAGTAATAAAGGTTGTGCTCCTACACAAAAGTAAATAATTTAAACTTACCTTCTCTCCTTGAATTCCTATTCCTTGTACTCCTTCTGGACCTCTTGAGCCAGGTAAGCCAGGCTCCCCCTTAATTAGGAAACAATGAGCTCTTTTAATATTTATGATGTTTTTTTTTAATCTAAACTAGTAGGCAACAAAAGTTATAGTCAATCACTGCACAACATATTTTACCTTCTGCCCCGGAGCTCCATCTTCTCCTGGAAGACCAGGCAGACCACCTAGTCCTGAGGCTCCAGGTTCTCCCTGTAATTTCATGTAGATATTGGTGAGAATAAATTTGTTTAAGACCTTGCATATTAGCAGACTTCTCATGGTTATGAAAACTCCTGTCACAAGATATGATTTCTCCTACCTTTGGACCAGGTTCACCGATGCCTCTTTCTCCAGGAGCTCCCTGCTCTCCTGGTAAGCCTTGGTCACCCTGAGAAGAAAAGGTTAGTAATGCACAGTGGTGGTTTTTGATATAGACCTTATGAGCAGTTGTCGAGGGCGGCATTAGAAAGAGGGGCACACAAGTATTATTTTTTTTGCACCCTTAAGTTTTCTATTGGTTTTTTGCCTCTGGGGTGAAAGGAATGTTGGTGAGTAGGTGTTCCGCTCTTGCTGCTAAAAATGGGAAGATCAGGTGCTGTTTGGTTAAAATGTATCCTGTGATGCCTTTGTTTTCTTTAGCTGCAGAGTTACAGTGCTGTGGGGCAGGAACTGGCACGATGAGTTTATGTAAAACATTGTCATTGATGCGCTCCTTGAGTAATTTTGGTTAACCAGTCACTGTGGGGAAGATTCACCACTGTTCCATGTATTTTCTATTTGTAGATTATGAATTTCACTGTGGTTCACTGGATTCTCAAAACCTTAGATATAGCTTTCTTGCTTTTTCTAGATTGATAGATTTCAGTGACTTTGTTTCTCGTTTATTCTTGAATTTCTCCAGGGGCATCTTTTCGCCTACTTCATGTTGTTCTGCAGGTTCTACAGTTCAGGTTGTGGCTAGTGAAACTGAACTTAGCTTTCCAAGAATGGAGTAATGACAGTTAATTCATGATTTAACCACAGGGAATTATATTTTCACATAGTGCCAGGTTTGTTTGGATGACTTTTATCCCTTAACAGATCAAATCATCTTTTGAAAACTGCCTTTTGTGTTTTCTCAGGTTATCTCTGTCTGATATTAAATTCAGTTTATCGATATGTAACAATTAAGTCTGACTAAAGAAGCAAAAACAGTAGAAATTTCTAAGAAGGTAAATACATCTTCATAGCAATGTATATGCTGTCCTGCAGAAACTCTTGGAACAAAATATCTGTTGCTGTCAGTGAAAACTGAGACTGTAAATTCGGAACCTCGTTGGTGAGTGAGTAACTGTCAAAATGTACGTGCTGTTTTATTGCACTTTAAGCTGCTTTAATTCAATTTAAAGTGAGTTTTCAAGCATATACTTTAAATTGCTTTCAACGATCCGGGACACAGTATCAACAAATACCTGTTCCTAAAAGACTTGGGTGTGTTTCAAAGATCAAGAAATCCTGACTAGGAGTTATTAATCAAAATGATTTATCTTTCAGTCACCATACTTTTGAAGGTTGCTTGTAAGTCAGAGGTACAACTTGTTTTGATTTGAATGACAACTTTTCGTGACAGCAAACACTAAATGAGGAGCGGTAATTGGTTTACAGAAACCTTGAGTTCCAAACGTTTAAGTTTTGGGCTTAGACTGAGACAATGAGTTAATTTAAACATGTTATGTAACACGTAATCATGGTGCGTGTAAATCAAATAAGACGACAAATATTCCAGCTGTAATAATACGAGTACAGCTTACTTTTCTTTAAAATATTGTATATTATGGCCGGTTTTCATGTTTTGTCCTCATATAACAAAGGCAAACAAAGTACCAACTTTCTTCAGATCAAAATTAATTTAGATTCTTTACTAAATAAACTCTTTCCTTATTTGCTGCACAAAGTCAGTTTCCCTTTGAACGAACCTTAGGTCCAGATAAGCCTTCTCCAGGAACTCCTCTGACTCCTGGTGGACCTCTTGGTCCTTCGACTCCCTGCACAATCATATTGATTGAAGACTTACTTAAAACAGTACTTGCTACGATGGGGTGTGTTTCTTTTAGGAATGAGGCGATCCTATCAACATTTAATCACATTGTATTTAGCTTACCTTTTCTCCCTGAATGCCCACCCCTGTTGGCCCAGCTGGCCCGGGAAAACCTGGTGGTCCCAATTCACCCTAGAAGTAAAACACCATGGCCAGTTCAAATCAATCCTAATGAACAATGCACGACTTACCTGATTTTATATGCATTACTGTCCCATGATGCATGTACTATGGAATGATCTGTCTGAAAACTTCAGTTTCTTCAGTTCAAAGTTTATGTTTTTCAAGAACCCTGGTCAGAAACAGCAAACAAAAGCCCTGTTTACTGAACTGAAAAGAGTGGACTATGGCATTATCCTTGATCCAAACAGGGTTCCTACACAGTTTTCATAACAAAATTTGACACTTTTCCAGGTTTAAATTTTGATATTGTTCTAGTACTTTTTAAAATGTATATTTTGAACATTTAAGTATGAAATGTTCAAGTTAGGAGATATCTATTTTTTCCTCAAACCAGGACAACTGTGGAGGAGCAAAATTGCCATGATTAAAAATAAATACAGAAATAAAAAAAGGGTTCTGCAAAAAATCAAATATACCAGCAAATGGAACAAAATACTGAACAAGTTTAGAAACATTAAGTTGATCAATGCGGCATAAATTAAAAAATTTTTAAATTCTAACTGTAACAATTGACTTCAATGTTAATATGCTCATTTAATTTTCACTTGCATTTTTTGTTTCTTTTCTTGAAGATTTTTTTCATTCATCATTCATTTCTTTCATTATTTCTTTTTATTTTTTTTTCATTTTCATCTGTATGTTCATAAACCCGGACTGCACGGTGGCGCAGTTGGTAGCACTGTTGCCTTGCAGGTCCTGGGTTCGACTCCCGGCCGAGGGTCTATCTGCATGGAGTTTGCATGTTCTCCCCGTGCATGCGTGGGTTCCCACCGGGTATTACTTAACGTGAATTACTGTAATTGTTGTTTATAATTATTAAGCACGACAGTACAGTCTGCAACGACTTGTGCTGGCTGTACCTTTCCCACAGCGACCAGATGTTTAAGGTAGTAAACAACCATCCAGCATTGCTTTAATGTTATAGTAGAACATCCCGTAGCCCGGGGGATCTTGTGGGATTCCTCTTAATTTTCAGAAAGTGTACTGTTACAGTTAACTCCATTCATTAAATCAATTTACAACCCACCTTTTCTCCTTTGATGCCTACACCCTGCTGTCCCGTCGGCCCTCTTGGTCCCGGGAACCCTCGATCCCCCTGCAGAACAGCAAGACCAGCATTATTCCAGGAGAGAAAGTAAAGTGGAAAAAGCTTGTTGGCTCCTGCTGCAATTGGTAATGTTAAGGACTTGGAATGGGTTGGTGTGATTTTTAATTTATGAATACATTTTTTTGTGTCATTTTCAGCACCTACAGTTTTTGATATGATTTTTATTATTGATGCCTATCTAACATTTACAAATAGGGCCCATATGGGAAGGAAGTGAGCTGAAAGTGGGCCCCAGATGGGATTGTCAGCAGGTTAAATAATGGCTTCATGTTAAATGCCTGTAATGCTTTGATATAGTTTGGGTAAAAAGATGGATCCGCATAGTCCTAGATCTTTTGTGGATTTTGAACAAATATTCCTAATAGCCAATGAGACCCAGCTGAAACCGGAGTGCCCGATTACGGGTAGTATTTAGACAGTCCAACTGGGTCTCATACAAGAACCCCATTGTGAGCCTAGACTTGCTAAGTATGGATCTTTTGGGAACTTTCAATGTAACTTTCAAGAGACTTTTATGGAACTTACTGGGTAGCTTCAGGAACTGCATGACAAGCTTTGATGGAACTTTAGCAGAACGTACCAGGTGCTTTCCTGTACTTATATGGAACTTTCACTGAACTTTGTACTTACCAAGTACATATAAGTTAGCAGGCAGCAAGTGCTAGGTAAGTTCTGCAAAGGTTCTACGAAAGTTCAATGAAAGCTCCTGAAAGTATGCTACATTTTGTGAACGTTCCTCCAAAGGTAACCTCCTAATATACCCGGTTCCTAAAAGTACCCAGAAAGTTCAGTGAAAGGTCCATGACAAACAATGAAATTACTTTATTGTTTTGGAAAGTAACTAGTAGGTTCTACTAAAGTTCCTGGAAGCCTAAAACAGGAAAGTATGGACTATATTGTGTAGTGCAACCTTGCTTTTAATACATTCATGTTAACTTCACCTTACAGATTGTAAAGTAAAACCAGTCGTCTCTGGTATTTCAGTAAACACCATTCCTACCAGCTGTGCGTTTCTGTGCTACATGTTGGTAGGATTGTCTTCTGTGTGTTTTGGGTGGCAGCATGCTGTGGCTTGCTTGGATCAAAGCTTTTAAGAAACATAGACATTACTAAGAGAGTAAACATTTGAATTGTGAGTCAGTGAGCTGGAACAGGGGCTTATTTTAACAGACTGGAGAATGCATCTGTTAAGATACAATAAAACTTTGTGTAACAGTAACGATGGATGTTAAACTGTAACCTGATCTCAGGACCAAAATCTGAAGTTCTAATTAATTGATATTAACAACCTCTATCAGAATAATGTATGGGCCGAAATGTTTTAGTTTTGGTTTTGATTCCATGTTTGAGATGTATTTTCTTTCTCTATTGTGTCTTTTTGCCTCTCATATCCTGATTTATTTCCTTCTTTATCTTTTGGCTTTATAATACCTTTAGTTCTATAGTTTTCAGTCTCTAGTTTTGTTTCTACTTCATGATAACAGTTTCTCCTCATGTTTTAGGTGACCTCAATTAAAAATAATGTTTTCTAAGTTTAAATCATTAAAACTCTAAGAAAGATGGTAGAATAATTAGATAAAAGCCAATAAATCACAGAGTGTGTGAAAGTCTTGCAACTGAAAGCCTTTAGCATACATTTTCTTGTTATTCTTAGCAGTGGTGTTTTGGGTATTAACGATGAGATAAACTTGTTTTAGCTGAATAGTGCTTTGCGAGATCCTGATGTTTATATGGGTCGGGCGCTCCACATATGTCAAGGTAAAGTTTGTGAAAAGGCATACCTACAAATTTGTGTTTTTTCCTCACCTGCATCCTTTCTATCCTCCCTAAAAATGTTTTCAAAACAAAAAGCAACTATTTTCATATGCTTTCTAACACTATACAACAACCAATAAATAACAGTAACCTTTGGTCCAGGAAACCCTTCACCTTGGGGCCCTTTTTCTCCTTGAACACCTTGCTGTCCTTGAGGTCCCTGTAAACAAAGTTGAAGTGTACATGTTACTCAGACAGTACTAAGATCAGTTTAATACAGATCTGCAGATTATGGAGCTTCATTACTTACAGGAGGACCGGGTTCACCGACTCCATGAGGACCAGGAGGACCTGGTCGACCCTGGAACCCCGTGTCACCCTACGGTTTAATAAATAACTCATGTCACCCGCAAGGAAAATAACTAATCACATTTAGTTATAATTACAAAACATAGTTTTGAAGACTTTAAATGATGACTTACTTTTGGACCAGGAAGTCCGATACCAATTTCTCCCTGAATTCCTGGAGGGCCCGATGGGCCTCGTTCTCCCTGTGATCAAAGAACACTAATTTAGACAAAAAGAACAAAAAAATATTTATTTTACAAGTTCAAAATAGTATTTTTGTTGGTCGGTTGTATCTTAAAGTTATTTTAATTCACCAGTAGGTAACATTTGTAGACTGCAATTCTACATGTTTTCATATGACCAGGAGGGGCTGAAACATCTGATTACACACGATTTGAAACTGGTTCAGCTTTTCCTTTTCACTTCTTTCCAACTTTTTTATACAACCATCTGATTTATTCTATAGGTTTGAACCAAAAAAAGAATACACTTTTGGATCTGGTTACAAAACACCCGTCATTAGCACCTTTCATAATTACAAGATGGGATTGAGGCGCTTCTTGTAGTCTTGGTGTAACCTGTCTAAGCAAAGCAGCAGCATGGGAGATTAAAGGGATAATTCAGGTTATTTAAGTGGGTTTTGATTAAAAAAGTATAAGATGTTAGCCTTTTAACTGCAGAGGATGACTTCTTGATGTTTTCATTTAGTATAAAATTGTATTAATTGGACTCTAGATGCTGAAATTAAATATTTCTACAATCTTAAAAATTCTCTAATCTCAAAAGCACTGCATTTTTTTTATCCAAACACTGATTTATGAAGGTTTAAACTGTTGACACATTTTAATAAGGTGGTAATTACACAAATGTGGACGATGGTTTACACAGACAGGAGGTAATGCGTCACCAATGATCTTCTTGTGTGAACCACATAGAAAACCTCTTTACACTGTTTTACTTTTATATTAGATGGTTACTCTGACCTTAAACACTTTACATGTTCCGTTTAATAAACTGAAGTTTATTAAACACTGTCACTAAAGAAGGATGCAAACCACCTTTCTAGTGCAGGTTAAAGACCAACCTTTTAACAGATCCTTACTTCTAAAGTTCTGAACTAAAAATTTAAACTTAACTGCTCTTATGGTTAGACTCACACAGAGCTGAGTTGGTTAGCAAATGTGAAGTGGAGGTGGGTTAAAAAAACGCCATTAAAACCAGTAAGGCAGCTGTTACTCACTGCTACCACGGTAATGGTAATTTGTGTGTGACAACATTAAAAACATTCAGTAGTTAAAATTAAAATCAAGATGGAAGATTTTCAGCAAAGCAAAAAACACAAATTGAATTTCAACAACAAAATTAGCAAAAACCTAAGAAGAAAATTATGACCTGCTTCAAACTGTTGTATACTAGACTTTAAATAATTGGGCAACTCATTTTACCTTTGAAATCACTTTTATGTGTTACTTTAAACATTTGACTTTAAATAAAACATGAACAACTACCTCCTATAACAATCATAAATGTTATTGTGTAGACAGATACTTTGTTTGCTCCTTAGATGCTGCTGTACTTGCTTTTGTTGCAGATCAAATTAGTCTGATTTTTGTATGGGAAAGATTTGAGAACACAGCCGATTTTTTTTTCTGTATTTTTCCTTTTGATTTTAGGTAGCTATTAAAATATAAAGGGGACAAAATTATAATGTAATGATTATGACCTTTTAGAGCCTAAATATAACTATTTATGAGGTGTATTTAAACATTTAAACAATAGCTCATTTAATGGGGTGGGACATCAATTTTGCTACTAAGGGACCACCACACCTCCTTGTTAATACAGCCTACAGCTATTTGCATGGGCAAACATGGCACACAGACTTTCCATATATGGCAATAAATGCATGTCATGTTGGAGAGAGTAACATTGTTGCAGGCACTTCTTACTCTGTATTTAGTTGCAGGAAAAAGCCCATAAGAGATCCTGTATTCATTATGATGATTGTAGTGAGTCATAATAGGGGACTCAAAGGTGTTTTGCTTTGGGGTTAATACCAAAGTGTTGAAGCTCCAACCTCTTGTTCAAACTTATCATAAAAGGAAATGTAGAGGTCGCAGCAGATATGTGGGATGAGTTGAGTAAAATTTGTCAAAAGATGGATTGACCTGCTTTCCCTGAGGCCCCTCTGATCCAACGTCTCCCTGTGCTCCTGGTAGCCCCTGGGCAGAAAAATCATACAGCCATTAATAGAGAGTATTTGAAATCTTTTCATGGTGGTTTTCAACGGTTTCACTAGGCAATTTATTTATCATTACTCCTGTCAAATAGAAATCATGTTGGTAATTCCAACAGGTCCATAATAATTCATTCTAATAATTACCAAATGTGATATTTATTTCTATATACATGCATTATTATACTCTTTCAACAACAAGTATAAGGCGTAAAGAATATAAAAAGAATTTAAAAAAAAAGTATTTACAAACCTGCAGACCCCTTGGTCCTTTTGTTCCAACTGAACCCTCTGGACCCTGAAGCACAGCAAACACAGAAAAAAAGAGCCAATTAAATCAAAGTGTAATGACCGAACCTAAAAACAATCACCAAACTGTAAAATCTGTAGATATGTAAATATATGTATATTTAGCATGTGTCCACAATATTGTCATACCCTGTCTCCTTTGATTCCTGGAGTGCCGCACTCACCTCTTTCACCCTGTGTAGAAATTACAAATATATATATATACACACATATTGAAAAACAAAATGTGAAACTTTTTTCATTGATCTGAATACCTTCTCTCCTTTGTAACCAGGCTTCCCCTGCAGATAAAAATAATTATTGGTTTGAATGACAGAATGTTGGGTATCAGTAAAATAACCAGCTTTGGTCATGAGTTACATTATTTACCTCAGCTCCCTCTCGCCCAGGTATTCCACTTAATCCTGCTTCACCCTGATGTGAGAGAGATGTTACATTTGGTAATAAGTTATTTTTAGAGCTGGAAGGTTTGCATTTAAAAAAAAAAAAAACGCTCAAGAAAAAAAAAAAAAATTACATTTTCCTACCTTTTAGTACAATTTAAAAAGTCCTATGCTGTTCATTTAAGATCTACTGATGGATCCATCCATCCATCCATCCATCCATCCATCCATCCATCCATCCATCCATCCATCCATCCATCCATCCATCCATCCATCCATCATCACTTGCTTTGACTGACAAGTAAAGCAAATATTTGATTGACATCATACGTAGCAGTTTCCTTACATCTCACATATTTCAGGTATATAATTAACAATCACATGACATTAACAATAACCCTTTGACAGATCACACATGAACTTCTTTTCACTGCCAGGTGGGGAATTTCCCAGCTCATACGTCCATCAAAGAAATGCACCTTTTGCCCTTTCTGCCCCAGAGCTCCATCATCACCGGGGCGACCTTTCTTACCCTGAGGAGAGGAACAAGATAAGGGTCACAATTCTGTGATGTTCTGTGTTTGACATTTTGTTCTTTTGTAGATAAGAGTTCAAATAACTTTAACAGTTTACTTCATGACACCAAGACCAATAAATCAAAGCTTGTCTTCAGCAAGATTTGCAAATTGGAATATCAACTCATTCTTGACAGGGTGTCAGTGCTCTGTGACTGTTACAACGACTAAACAGCCAGTAGTTTCTGATCTGAGCTGCACCTCGTCCACATATGAGTCTGTCGCTATTAACCAAACGTTACTACCTGGTGGTCATTAAACTAATGAGAGCAATTATGTGATCCCCTATTGTCTGGGTGTAAGAATCTGAAGAATTTCTCTGAGGTGAGCACACCTGGACACACAGGTGTCTGGTTGCACAGTCAACCTCAGAGCTTGACCATAACTGGGCTGTTGGTTATTTGAGGAGGACACGGGACTGAATTTGAGTTTGATTTGAGCTTTATTTTAGATAAAGGTCCTGCTTTATGTGTCCCTCCTGGCAGATGTAGTTAATATAGTATATTGTTGCATGAAAATGCAAATTTTGGATCCTTAGATTTGACTGTTTGTTAGCATCACCTTTCGGTTTATGTGTGAACAGGAAAAATGTGCAAAACTCTTGCAGAATTGTAAATGTAATTTTTAATTTCTTTACCCCAAACACTTTGAAGTCTCCCTATGAGACACAACTGTGGCTACACAAAGAAAGTATAAAGTATAAAAACATTACAATGTCTTGCAAAAGTACTAATTCTCACTGTCACATTTTGTCACATTACAACAAGAAATTCTGATGTATTTTACTGGGATTTTATGTGATAGATCAACTCAGAGATCCACCGTTCAGGTTGGGGAATCTGTTGACCGGACAACTTATTGTGCACTCCAGAAACCTGGGCTTCATGGAAGAACGGCAAACAGTCATTGTTAAAAGAAAGCCACAATAAGTCCTATTTGCATTCAGTAACCGAAGGCTAATCCCCTAAAATCTGCAGATTATGCTGACTGTGAACTAGTTTATGCTTTCAGTGTCCCCCATAAAAATTTGAGATGCGTCAGTGACACATGTAGAGAAACATTAAATGGTGAATGCTCACCGCAGGGCCGCTTGGTCCCCGTTCTCCTTTCTCACAAGCACATCTCTGAGCCAAAGGACACTTGGAAAAACAGGAGGCATGTTTAGCAGACCTAATTACTTTGAAGGAAATGGGAAACGTTTTTCATTTAACATATGAAATGTACTTACTCCTTCATCAGCTATGGTGGACTGAAAAGGAAAGGGAATCAGGTGAATTGCATTGTATATAGGTAACAGGTTTTATTCCTGGCACTTGTGCATAGGTTGCTGTTCATAAAATGAGAATTATATAAGATATAAATTTTTTTAAATGAAAGGGACAGGTTTATACAAGCCATGCAATCACAACGGAAAATTCCATCCTGTAGAGACTCACAATAAGAAACACAAAATGAGATTAGAGAAGTTAGACAATGGATGTTTATTTGTTTGGCGCTCAGACCCCAGAATTAGAATTGTCTTCCCCCGGATCTGGTACTGGTGATGGAGAGGAGGCCTGATGGTAATGGAACTGAGAATCCGATGGAGGCGGTGGGGTGGAGGAGGGTCGAAGCTCGACTGACAGCAGAGAGATCCATGAATGGGAGACTTTAAATGCGCAGCCTTGAAGGATCATTGGCTGAGGATTAATGCAGACTTGAAGCTGATTGGTTGTCGTGGAGACGCACGGAGAAGTCATTGGGTGACGCTGGAGGAGGGGTGAGTCTCCTAGATTGAATTTTTGTCTTTACTCCATAAGTCAAATAAATTCTAGTTGTTCATACAAAGCAGCCAAAGAATATTTAAAATCTGTTTCTCAGGCGTTTTGTCTGGTAAGTTAAACAGTTTTTATGTACCTGCTGAGATCAGCGTTAATCCTGATCTGGTAGCCGCATTCTTTCATTTGTTTCTCCTGAGCATTGTCAAATACCTGAACATGCCTGTCCATGTGGACATTCTGGAGGGACTCTTGTGTAAACTCAGTACATCCCTTTTCCTTTGTGTGTGCCTTCAGGCGAAAGACGAGAGATCATACTTACTACTTCAGTGAAGATTTTTTCTACTATGTCTTCGTCCTGCAGATTGTGGAGGAAGCGTGAGCCTGGGGAGCTGGCCAGCAGACGGAGTTCAGCTCTATTGGCTGGTTCGTTGGCTGTCCGGGTGATGCCCAGCGTAAAGAACTTGATGCCCAGGTTCTTTGCGTCAGCAATGGCAGAAAAAATGTCAGGGTTCCTTGGGTGGGAAACACCATCTGTGAGCAACACCACCACTTTGATGCTGCCTGGCCTGGATTCCTCCTGGTAGATCTTCGTCATGTTGGTGATTGCGTAGGTGGTGTAAGTGCCATGTCCAATGTAGACTATGGGGGTGATCTGGTTCTTGAAGTTTTCTGATCCCCTCCAGTCTCTGAGGGTTTGCTCCTTGATAACATGACTGCTGTACTGCAGCAAGGCCACCCTGGAACTCAAGCTGCGGCCAGTCGGCAGCCGTGCACCTTGGAGTCGGTCCACCATGTCCATCGCAAAACGCTTTTCCTGCTCATGATTGTCCTTCGCACTCTCAGAACTGTCCAACAGGAAGGAAAGCTCCAGGCTGCAGTCTTCATCCAGGATGGCTGTAAGAACAAAGGACCAGACTCACTGTAATCCTTAAATAGTGACCATTATAAAAAGACTATAATGTGATTAAACTGTAAAGTAAGGCAATAAACCAATCTGTCCTATAGTCCTTTAAGAATCAGTCAACAGGTTAATTTCTTGCCGTTCATATGGAACTATCTCCATTAAAAATAAATTAGGCTGAGAAATTTCACCCTATTTCACAGGATTAAAATTGATTTATGATCAACACTAAAGAGGAAACCTCAGTTAATAATTATAGGCAAGAGAGCAATGGGTAATGTTAATCAATAGGATTAGGATTTACATTTTTAATAATATCACTAATATATAATTTTCCGAGAGCTGTTGTTGCCCTGAACGCCTCATGTACACTGTAACAACTACCAATAATGACATAAACAGTAAATACATTCCATGCAATTTCTTCAACACTAAGTGCGATATGCTACCTCATCTGCAATACTGGAACAACCTGTCAATATTCTTGTATATATATTTTTTTCCACCTGCTCAGTCCTTCTTATAACTTTTTTTATAACTTTTTAAACTTTTTAATATTTATTTTCTTTAATTTGCACTACTTGCCTGCACTGTTTTTGTTCTGTTTTGTTTTGTTTTGTTTTGAAAATGTCGTTGCACCCATGTGGAGCAATGACAAATAAAGAATTATTTTCTATTCTATTCTAATATCTACTTTTTAATAATGTAACTAAGTTAAAAAAAGGCACATGCAAACAATTTTATAGTACACAGATAGAACATTAACTCTACAAACTTCATTCAAAATAGTAACTGAACTCAGTTACATTTATCAAGAGTTTATTGGTCTCTTAGAAGTCTAAGGCAAGTGGTTTTAGGGGTTAATTTTAGGACTAAGTTTAATCTGAAAGGAGAAAGAAAAGGGAAAGATGAATTTAAAGTCTCAGAACCAGTTTTCCACACAAGAACCATCACTAAAGAAATAACCGAATGCCTCACTGGGATCCAGAATTGGGCTGAAAGGGCTGCAGGAGTGATTCTCACACTAACCCTTTTGGCTTAGTAGATGACGAAATTTCCCTGCGAACAGCATTTGTTTCAACTAGAAGGTCCTTCAGACTGCCAGGCTGTTGGTTTCTAGCAAAGATCTTTTTGGATTTCTTACCAGTTCTCGACTTTGGTATCAGAACCTAGTTAGATACAAATGAAAACGCTCTTAAAGAAAGATACTAAGTGATGCCGGCCACATGTCCAAGGTGGATAGAGAGATGTTGGATTCTTGAAGGACTTCACATGAAAAATAAAGAAAAGTACCTTAGCGTATGATGCAAACAAAGACATTTAATGTTACTGAAAATAGTGGCTGTCCTGTCTGACTGGGTCAGGCAGGGCTTCTTGAGGGCTTCTCTAACTCTATCTTACTGAATCTCCCTGGACTTTTCTTCCGGGAGACGAGTTGTCATTAGGAGCCGATCGATCAATCAGAGGAATAACATTAGAAACACGTCATTTTAAAGAACATATGAAATAATGGATTCTGTTTTAATCACATTGTTTAGCTTGAGAGACCAGAAATATTAACAATTTATTACTGACTTGTTAATACATCACTTTTTATGTGTAATTATTTCTGTAAATAAACAGACAGGTTCATCACATATGAGCTCTAACACTTAAAAAATAGCTAAAGAATATTATGGATTATTTTAAAGCCTTCTGGATTTCTAAGGTACCACAAAATCTTTCATATAAGAGAAACTCTGACAGATTTTACAGACAATCAAAGAAAACCTTTTTTGTTTTCTACAACTGTTAAGGTTATAAATACATTCATATTTTGGACATTCCAGTACACCAACTGCAACAATAAGGTTATTTTGGCAAGATTTTGGCAAGTGCAGCTGGGACATTTTAAAATGACCTTGATAAAAGCAGATGGAAGGTCAAATCTGAGGTAAATAATACTGATGTTACACTGAAATAGCAAATTTCTCACCTTGTCCATCATGAATACTTGAAGCTCCCAGCCTGGCTCTGGATTTCTTGTAAGTTTTCCTTTCCTCGTTAAAGTCTTGAGTCCAAACACTGGACATCAATGTCACCAGCAGCACTGATGTGAAATAGGGCAGCATCCTGACCCCGGAGGAAAAAGGCACAATCGGCCTGACAAACTAAGGTAGCGTTTTTACATTAAACCACAGTGGTATGAAGGAGGTAAGTGTACCATGAAAAAGGCATGGAAATAATATTTCCACTGACTCACTCTTTCAAAGACTTTCAGTTATCCAGTGTTTCTGTTTCCTATCTTCAATTCAGGCCAAAATGCAATCTTGAAAGATGCAGCAGAGGGTTAGCATGGACCGGGAGCCGACCGGGCTCTGCAACAGGAGCAGTCAGTCTGGGAGAAGGGAGTGAACGAACCAGAGATGCTCCCTCTTCCTTTATATGGAGACAGATCTTGTGGAGTCGTGCCAACACTCCAGGACTTGCCCCAGGGCAGGGGAATGCTGTAGAGATGGGTTTTTAAAAAAGCAATGTAGGTGCAGGGTGCAGATGTACATATTTACAAGGGAAAAACAAATTTTTAAATACTAGATAATTACAGTTATTACATTGTTTGAGTAAAACTTGGTGATTTGACACCTTTAAGTTACAGAGCTTGTTTAAACTCTTACTCCTGGCACACAAAACGATGTCAACTATGTGACTGGTTGATTTGTTGGAGAAAACTGAACATTGCAATAGAGTTTAGAGTTGATATAAACACCACCAGTGCCGACAGCATAAATTTCCACAGTTTGGAGGGGTTTGAAGTTCAGAGGCCATAACGGCAAAGGACTGGTCACCTTTGGTTTCCACCCAGGACTTTGGAACGACCATAACAGCTCTGCCTGAGGAAATGAGGTTGATCCAAGGTCAAAGAATTAAACATTGTTTTAAATACTTAGTAGTGGCCAACAGAGTGCATAAAAGGGGTAATTAGTTCCTTATTTTAATGAAAAACAATGGACAAAATCTTTTCAAACTCAAGCTCTGAACATACCACAACATAACATCAAAGAAGATAAGAAAATACGATTTTAGTCTTTGGATTATAATACATCCATAATTATTATTATTATCTAAATCAGCATTTAAATTAAAAGGAGTTTTGCACCAGCAGGTGAGTGGCATGCAAAATATTTTCAGCAGATAAATTACTGCAGCCTGCAGGCAATTATTCACCTTCCCAACCCTGAAGAATGACCATCTGACCATTCAGTGGTCCAGCTGACCTTAAAGTGATCTCTCCCTGGTGTGTTAAAGATGAGCTAGGTCCTGTGCAGACTGGCAGAAAATTCAGGGAGGCTTCTCCTTTCTGTGGTGCTCATGGTGAAGAGGCTTTGTGTTGCAGAGCCCCGGGCGACAAGTAATTAGAGGAGATCTTCTGACACAAAAGAATGTTGCACTTAATGACAGTTTGGAAAGAAATCACTACATCTTTGCTCCACTGACAATCATCCAAAATGTACATTTAAGGCATTTTAGGAGAATTATTCTAAAGCGAAATACCTTTTATATTTATAATTAATTTATAGGCAACAATTAATAGATAATCTAACTAATTTTAACTAATGAGCTTTGTAGAGTTTTTACTGCTCTTACTGTGGCAACATACCCTTTTTTGTTACAGCTCCAGCTTTTTTAATGCAGCTCTGATGGTAGATGGATAGATTTATGTGAGAGGCAAGGTTTTTTGCAGCCATTTACTGACCTTACTTTAACAGTATTCTCTGTCCCATTTTAAAGGGTCGATAAGAAAAAAATTGCCTGACTTATTTATACACCAGGGAAACCTGTCATGCATTACAAATTAAATGTTCGTAGACATTGAATGTTGTAAAAATGTAAATTAGAAATTATAAAACTGCTCAAGTTTAATTGCTGGGAGTTCTTAAAACTCAACATTGCACAAATCACTGAGTAAATTAAGATTTCTTGTTCTATTGTATTTGAATTATTAAACATATATTTGCTGTATAACTATAAGTGGACGTATAATTTTACAAGATTTATCAAATAATTCATCAAAATGTTTGTTTGTAGGCTGAAGAAACAACAATCTAACTTTCAAATATTATTTTGTTCATTAATTTTCATAGAGGTTGTGATTTTATTTAAAATCTAAATGAAATTTTGTTTAGAAGAAAACAGTTGAGCAAGAAAGAGGGTTTCTGTTTCTGCCACTGCTGGAATCACATCCAAAACAGATACATTTTACAACAACAGCAAAATCATTAGATAAAACAAAAATAATTGTAAGACATTATTTATACGATTTACAATAAACCCAGGTTTCTAGCAGAACACAGAGTTCGTAGATTAAATCTACCCTTGAGAGATTTTATTTCACAATCACTATCTTTTTAAAACAACTCAAAATATTTCTTTTTTTCTTTCATATTTTAGAATAGCACAAACTAAAAATATGCTTTATTTTATAGCAGGGAAACTCAGGTATACCAGCAACGGTGGTGTTATTATTGCTAGAGTTCTTCTGTCTCCCACCACCTGCACTGGGTTTTAGGGGATCCTTGGCCTCTCTGATGGGCGTATCTTACCACCTTCTTTCAGCTGTTGATAAGCTGCTCTAACAGCTGATGCCACCACAGAGTCAAAAAAAATGTCTTCAGGAGTTGCCCCAACACTCCAAAAGACCTATGTGAAGAGGAAATATTTGGGGAGAATGAAAAAGATCAACCTAAATACTTCAGTGTACATTAATTTAGGTTTTAATTATGTAGTCTTACATAACAAAATGGAAACCATCCTAAATCCCTTTGAGCAGTATGTTACTAACGGGGAAAAGACTAATGCCTTGTGCGTTTTCATTGATTTGGTATTGTTATTATAACATTGCATTTATTTTTTGCTTTCATTGTTTTGTTTACATATTTTTAATAAAGGTTTACTTGATTTAACTAACCATGTTTGTCTATTTTACCAATCTATTTAATAGGGATGATGAGTTTTTGGAGAAAGTCAGTCAGTCAGTCAGTCAGTCAGTCACCTTCCCTCTCAGGTTTTAGCAACAGGTTTAAAATTGTACTTACTGAAACATAACATAATAGAATGTGAATCTGTCAATATAATGTTTTTTATCTTAGCAGTTTTTACTTTTAATAGATCTTGAACTAATTTATTGTTGTTCCGCTGAATCCAGTTCCTCCGAAACAGGAATTTTGTTGTGATTTTTAATTTGTATTTGTGCTTTGCTAATGTTAAGTTTTTTTGAAATTTCATTGCGGTTTTGAATATGTTGTTGCCATTTTTAATATGTTGGTATGTTTTTATTTTTTAGTTGTGTCTAGTGATTTGTTGATATGGTTTGCACTTCAGGGCGACCGTAGATTTGCATGTTTGAAAGTTTGAAAAAAAAAGCATAAAAATATGGGTTTTTTCCTGAGGTTTGCCGCCCTCGTGTGGTAGGTGACAGTATGACGGCGGATGTGATTTAGCGCGCATGCTCAGATGGGTCGTCTCAGCAGGGTTCTCACCTTCAGTCATGTTCGGGAACAACAGGTTGGTACTGGAGGTGGATCAGCACCTGGGTGAAAGCAGTGTAGATTAAGTTATATAAAAGGTTTTGAACCAAAAATGCTTTAATTAAAGAATTTTCTTTAGATATCGCCATGAAACATTTAACCTGCTGGTTAGGATAATTGTCAGTTAAATAGGTTGCAAAGGTGCCTTTATTATTGAGCCCAAGTTCACGCTTGTTACTGTAGAATATGAAAAAAAAAAAACATCATTTAAAAACAGCAACAGAGAAAGAGAAACCAAACGAGATTTTGCTTGCATTTTTTCTTTAACGAGAAATAATTATGTTTTGTTGTGAATGAACAGGTAAAATTAAAAGCTGAGACTTAGTCACAAATAAAAAACATGTACATATTTAAATTGGGCCAATAGGGTTTTTCAGTTTTATAAATTAAAGGGAAGGCATATTTAATATGGTAATAAACATATTATCTTTTATGTTGAGTGTCGGTATAGTATACATAAATTGTATTCAGTTTTAATAATAATTATTGTTAGTTTGGCTTACTTTTACCTGATCTCATCAGCTTTTTGGGTTGTTTTAGGTTTTATTTTCTTCAATATATTTGCTAAATTATTTATTTTTTTACCTTGCTAAATTGTTTTTATTTATTTATTTCCCACTGAGGTTTTCGGCATGAGACATGAACTTGGAGCAGGAGATCTTGGTGACTGGTTGATCTGCTGACAGCCTATGCTAAGGGTGGATAGATTGGTCTGTTAATATTTCATGCTATATGTATTGTTTTTTCTTCTTTCTCTGCATTGAATTATTTCTCAGTCTTATTTGAGGTCTGTTTGGTGGTGCTAGAGTTGGTAATACTGCTCTGAACATGGAGCTGATCAACACTTTGGGCAAAGCTCACAGTGGTGTTTCCTGGAGTCGGAGAACGAACTCGTGAAGAGAATGACTTGGATCATGAGATGACTGAGTCTGGCGTCATTTAGCTGAAGGACACCACCTCAAATGTGACTGCTTCTCTGACATAATTTCATCCTTGGTAGCCTGCAGTTTAGTGTTCATGTCATGAAGAGGTCTGTCTTGATGTTGTCAGGTGCCGTTGGTGTTTGGCAGATAAATGAACCTCCAGGTGCTGGTGCCAGAGTTGCTCTCACAGGTCTGACCGTGATTGAATACTTCCGCAATTAGGAAGGGCAGTGCGTTCTTCTCTTTATTGACAACATCTTTAGGTATACCCATGTGGGGTCAGAGGTGTGCACTGCCAATCCATTTATATAAATATTTCCGAAACTTCTTAAAACATCACTCGGGTCATTTTTTAATTTACATTTAATTTGCCCCAAGGTATCAGCCGTGTTCGGCCGCATCCCGTCTGCTGTGGGTTTCCAGTCCCCTTTGCCTACAGACATGGCCACAGTGCAGGAATAAATCACCACCTGGAGTCAATACTTTGCAGAACGGCCATTTGTTGCAATACCAGCAGCAGGCCTGCAAAGAAATGAACCTCCACCTTGGTCTGCCATGTTTTTAGCTCAAGGCAGCTTCTCATATACTCTCATATTTCCCTGTCCCTGCAGAAGAGAAGCATTCCCACAGCATGACACTGCCACCACTATTTTGCCTCCATGTATTGTGTTTTTGTATATAGACCAATAAGCTTAATTTTGGTCCCTTCTGGCCAGAGTAGTGGCTGGTCTGTGTATACATTTACCATGTTTAGTGCTTCTCTGCAGCTCCTCCAGAGTTATCATGGTGACCCAGAAACTTCTGAGGCCTTCAATTTGTTACTCTTTATTTTTGAGCTTCAAAGTAAAAGGGGCAAAAGACAAATGCACACCACAGTTTTCAGATTTTTTTATTTATACATGATATTCCCTACTTTGTTTTTGTCTGATGTATAAAATTCTCCAAAGATTACTCCAAAGTTTGAGGCTGTATTGAAACAAACTGTGAAAAAGTTCAAGGATCATGTTTTCAAAGTGGATCATGACTGCTTTTCATTTCTTTTTGTACGACTATGAATCATTGTTATCCTGGGAATGGATGAGTTGTCTTCTGCTACCTTCCAGGTACCTTCACGGGCCATCTAGGAAAATTGATGCCTCTTAAGTAAACAAAGGCTTTAAGAGCATTCTGGTAGGCAAAGTGCAGCACTCATGCCAAAAAACCCCAAAACAAAGCAAAACAAAAAAACATCATAGAATAGGATGTATTTTTTATAATGGCGATTCTCTGCTCTCTTTGGGGAAAAATGATCACTGGCCAGAACAGGCTTTTTATATGGTGGGTCCCATTGAAGAAGTGGTCTAAAAAGCTGACAAACTGGCAGAGCCACATACATAAACATCTTTTTCCTGTAAGACTGTGAAGTTTAGAGGCGGGCATTTGTACAGTATTTCTACCTCAGGGACTTTTAACAAGTCATGCTAATTGTGTGTTTTGTAGATCCAGTAGAAGTGGAATAAAAATATATTGTGATCCAAAAACCTTTTTAGTGAGAATGCATTTATATGTCTGAGTGTATATCAGAAGTAAACATTCTTGCTGAAAGGTATTTTTTTATTAGGAATTGGAAATAAAAACCGTGTTTTAGCCGATGATATGGCGAAGTTTTTGATTTAAGTCCTTCTCCTGTGCGAGCAGGTTGGTGCTGTGTTCCTTGAAAGCATCAAAATCCTGTAAAAATACTACATGTTAAGTTTTTTGTAAGCCTTGAATGGATGATTTGTGGTAAAACAAACCTTGTTCAGCTTCTGGAACTCTGACAAGGAACTGTCAAGAGCAGCCTGGAGGGACTTCACACGTCTGTCTTTATTTACTGCTTCTGCCTCTGATACAAATCTGAGAAAAGATATGATCATGTTATTAACTGTCTGCACAAGAACAGAAATGGACCTCTGACACAGATAAAGAAAAGGAATTCATGTTAAAACTGTAAAAACATGAGGCCTCTAGAAGGACTAGTTGTTTTTAAAAATTATTTTTATTAAAAACTTCATTCCACATCTTTCACATCCTGATCCTGTGGCCATGCATGTAAAGGGCATCGCAAAAGTAACTTTAACATTATGTTAAGTAAAAACTGCAAAATAAAAGTATCTTATTGGGATTTTGTGTGATAGAGCAACACAAAGTAGTTTGTTTGTGACATGGGAGGCGAATGACAGATTCAAATTTTTTTTTTATATTTTGAAAAGTGCGCCATACTTTTGAATTCAGCGCTTGAATATTTTGAGGAACCACTGCAACTACAGCTGCAAATCTCTTTAGCAGCTATGTACAGAAATACCCAAAGCTCAGTCAGATCTGATGGACAGAATCTATAAAAATAATTTAAGTCTGGCCACAGATTCTCAATTTGATTTAGGTCTGGACTTTGACTGGGTCATTCTGCCTCATTAATATGCTTCAGTCTAAACCATGCCTATTCTACCTCTACTCCAGTCGCAAGTGAACTGAAATTGTTCCAATATTGCCCTGTATTTGGCTTCATCAATCTTCTCATCAAACTCTCCTCAGAGCATGAGGCTGATCACGTTTTACTATAGAAATCCTGTGTTCAGGGCTATAAGTGGTGTTAATATTTTTCTGCCCCATTCCTTACATTGCTGGAACATTTGAGAAAGTCAGAAAAATGTTCTCCAAACACAACACCTCAGTCCATTTCAGACCTAACTGAACTCTCAGACAGAGGTTTTATCATCCTAAGGACAAAATGCCCAGCAGAAACTAAACAACCTCCCCACTGACGCATGGGTCAGCACATTAGAGCCAGCTACTCAGGACAAGACTCAGCTGTGCACCTACACCTCAAGGATAAGGGACACCTTTGAGGATCAAAATGTTCATATTTTGGACAGAGAAGATAGATGGTTTGAGAGAGGAGTGAAGGAAGCCATTTATGTCAAACAAGAAGAACTAACTCTAAACAGGCCTCAGATTTAATCTTTTAAACACATAGGGTTCAGCTTAAGCCTGATGCCCAGTCAGCTTCACACCTTCTTGCATGTGACCAAGGCATCTCTCAGTGTCGTGGTCCAGGCTGTCAACGGCACTAACAACGCCCTATTGTGACAGAAGTCTAATCTGCATGTGAGTTTAGATGTGCAGAATGCCACATCCCAAACAGCTTAAAAGCTTGGAACCTGTCTGTCCCTCCCTACCTTGAGAGAGCCCTTCGGATGAAGAGCAAAACGTCTTCAACAAGAACAGAGGTCCGCTTCATTTGTTTTTTTTCACCTTTTCTGGATTTTTCTGCCACACTTACCTTTTTGCATAAAGGCCAAAAAACACTGTTGACATCTGAAAAAAGCCTGTCCCCTACGAGCCTTGTGGGAAGTCTAATGGCTTTTTTCAGGAATGCCTTTTTTTAAATTCTTCCATAAAGGCCAGACTTTCAGAGTACATGAATGATAGTTGTCATGTAGACAGATTGACCCACCTAAGCTGTGGCACCTCCAGAGCTACCATCTGTCTCTTGGCAGCTTCTCTGATTAATTCTCTCCTTGTTCAGTCAGTTTAGGCAGACAATCACATGTCGGTAGGGTTGTGGTTTCGCCGTACTCCTTCCGCTTTCTATTTTCAATCAGTTAGTTACAGGTGGACTCTATTTACTCATTGTGTGCCAACTAAAACCAGGTGGATGCGCTGGGTTTTATTTGGAGCAATAAGAAGACTGAATACAAATATATACCACACTTTTCAGATTTACCCTACTTTGTTTTAGTCTATCATATAAAATGCTAATTAAATAATTGAAGGTTGTCATTATATTGTAACGAAATGTTCAAACGTTCTGCTGGTATAGAAATAGGCACTGTACAGAAACAACGTGTCATTAACTTACTTGAGAATGATCTTAATGATCTAAATTGATATAAATGACTAGATCTTAATGATCTAGTAATTTATATATATATATATATATATTTATATATTTAAATTGACCTTCTCATTCAAAGAGTTGTCTTTATTTTCATGACTATGAATATTGTAGCTTCACACTGAAGGCATCAAAACTATGAATTAACATGTGGAATTATATACTGAACAATAATGTGAAACAACTGAAAATATGTTTTATATTCTAGGTTCTTCAAAGTAGCCACCTTTTGCTTTGATTACTGCTCCACACACTCTTGTTATTCTGTTGATGAGCTTCAAGAGGTATTCACCTGAAATGGTTTTCACTTCACAGGTGTGTCCTGTCAGGTTTAATAAGTGGGATTTCAAGCCTTATAAATGGGGTTGAGACCATCAGTTGTGTTGTGCAGGAGGTGGACACAGCTGATAGTCCTACTGAATAGACTGTTAGAATTTGTATTATAGCAAGAAAAAAGCAGCTAAGTAAAGAAAAACGAGTGGCCATCATTACTTTATGAAATGAAGGTCAGTCAGTCCGAACAATTGGGAAAACTTTGAAAGTGTCCCCAAGTGCAGTCGCAAAAAACCATCAAGCGCTACAAAGAAACTGGCTCACATGAGGACCGCCCCAGGAAAGGAAGACCAAGAGTCACCTCTGCTGCGGACGATAAGTTGATCCGAGTCACCAGCCTCAGAAATCGCAGGTTAACAGCAGCTCAGATTAGAGAACAGGTCAATGCCACACAGAGTTCTAGCAGCAGACACATCTCTAGAACAACTGTTAAGAGGAGATTGTGTGAATCAGGCCTTTATGGTAAAATAGCTGCTAGGAACCACTGCTGAGGACAGGCAACAAGCAGAAGAGACTTGTTTGGGCTAAAGAACACAAGGAATGGACATTAGACCAGTGGAAATCTGTGCTTTGGTCTGATGAGTCCAAGTTTGAGATCTTTAGTTCCAACCACCGTGTCTTTGTGCGGCGCAGAAGAGGTGAACGGATGGACTCTACATGCCTGGTTCCCACCGTGAAGCATGGAGGAGGAGGTGTGATGGTGTGGAGGTGCTTTGCTGGTGACACTGTTGGGGATTTATTCAAAATTGAAGGCATACTGAACCAGCATGGCTACCACAGCATCTTGCAGCGGCATGCTATTCCATCCGGTTTGCGTTTAGTTGGACCATCATTTATTTTTCAACAGGACAATGACTCCAAACACACCTCCAGGCTGTGTAAGGGCTATTTGACCAAGAAGGAGAGTGATGGGGGGCTGCGCCAGATGACCTGGCCTCCACAGTCACCGGACCTGAACTCAATCGAGATGGTTTGGGGTGAGCTGGACCGCAGAGTGAAGGCAAAAGGGCCAACAAGTGCTAAGCATCTCTGGGAAGTCCTTCAAGACTGTTGGAAAACCATTTCAGGTGACTACCTCTTGAAGCTCATCAACAGAATACCAAGAGTGTGCGGAGCAGTAATCAAAGCAAAAGGTGGCTACTTTGAAGAACCTAGAATATAAGACATATTATCAGTTGTTTTACACTTTTTTGTTCAGTATATAATTCCACATGTGTTAATTCATAGTTTTGATGCCTTCAGTGTGAAGCTACAATATTCATAGTCGTGAAAATAAAGAAAACTCTTTGAATGAGAAGGTGTGTCCAAACTTTTGGTCTGTACTGTAAATAGATATATATTACCTGTCCTGAGCTTCAATTTTGGCCTTTTCCTCCTCTTTCCATTTTGTTTCTAGCTCTTGGATTTTTTCCTGTTTCTCCTGTATGGAAGAGGAGTTTGTATGTAGAGTAAACAATTTATGAATTTATTGCAAATAGTACTACTTTATTATTGACAACAAATCTTTTTTATTTACCTGGATTGCTTTGCCTCTTTCTATAGACATATCCAATAATTTGCCTTTTTCTCTGGTCAGAGTTGTTATGGTTTCTCTCATGCTGATTTCCTTCAACTCGTGCTCTTTTTCAGCTTCTGCAAGTTTCAGCTTCAAATCTGATAGTGGAAAAACAAACCCTGCATGTTTGCAGCTGCATTGCTTGTAATTAAACAATGAACACAGCTATCTGCCATGTTTACCTTCACGGCTTTCCGCAGCTTCTTTGTGCTGTTGTTGAGCATCAAGCAGCTCCTTCAGCAGGGACACCTCCTTGGCTTGATGCTGGGCTGCTTGTTCTCTGAGTCTTGACTCGCATCCAGCTAATTTCTCCCTTTAGATTTAAGGAAATATGATTAAGAATATCAGTAAAAATGTATGTCAAATAATAAGCAGCAAGAGATTGATTATAATAACTAAGATCATTAATTTCTTCCCAAAATAAGATTAATAGTCAATAGTTAATAATTAATAGTTAATAAGCAATAGTCAAGTCTATGGTAAAAAAGTAGAGACTGTAATGAAGTGAGCCAAAGACCCTCTTTGGCTTCTTTAATATTGCCTAGTTTGTTCAAACTGCACTCAAAAAACAACATATTTTGCTTTTAAAATGAATATAGAAATAAAGTACATGTTTAGGAGGTCGGGGAAGTAAAACCTTACATCTTATGAAACTAATCAATTTCTTGAGAAACAAGTTAAAAAACAGACCTGAATTCCTTTTCATTAATCGAACTTTTCTCTCTCAGCAGCTTATTTTCTTGCACAAGCTTTTCAACCAACACATCTTTATCACGTAGCTTCTGTGAAAAGTGTGAATCATTTTCCATCTGCAGCCGCCTGTTTTCCAGCTTCAGCTGAGTATTTTGGTTTTTGTGTTCCTCCATGTAAGAAATGATTGCTTGATTGTTGCCAGACAGATCGGTGAATCTAGATTTTAACATCGCTGCTCTTTCTCTTTCAGCGTCCAGTTTTGTCTGGCAGTGAGCCGCTTGGTCTTCAAGTTCAGAGTTAATTTTCTGCAGGGCTTGATATTGCAGAAGTATTTCATCTGCTCTCTTCTTCAATATGCAGATCAAAGTAGACTGTTCATCTATCCTGGACCGCAGCATCTGTTGCTCTGTCGAGTCTTCGCCAGCAAGGATTTGTGGATTCTTATTTAAAGGTTGAATACTGTCTACATGCTGGGAACAAAAGGAGGACAACCTGGGTTAAAAACCACGTTAATAAATGTTCTTCTCTAACGTTCCACAGATACACTCAGTCTGATTTTGTTTGAGCTTTTTCTTGAGACAAATGTACAATTTCTCACTTGTCACATTATCTGCCTAAAGAAAATACATATTTTTCTACTATTGACCTATTTTTCCACAATTTCACCAAAACCCTTCTTCAGTAAAATGGCATATTTAATGCAATTGTTTGGCTATCAGAATGAGAAATAGATTTTACATTTAAAGAACTGTGGCACCCAAATAAACAAGGCCAGAGGAGAGGTTTATTTTATTGGCTAAAGCAGATATTAAAACCAGGGTAGCTCATGAAATATTCAGTGTATTTTCTTTTTTGTGTTTTAGATTTTTTTCAGTCATTTACTCATCCTTTTGACCTTTTGAACAAAATTCTTCCATTTTTTAAGTTAGGAAACATTTGTTCACTCGTATGCTCAGACTGAAACAACAGCTACTTGTTTGGTGTGTTTTTTCAACAGCTGCTATTCCTGCCTATTATTTGCAAGGTTTACTCTTCCACTTCCCCACAGGTGACTTTTAAAACACTTCCACGTGGAAGTACAATATTATAATCCCATGCTCAATATTTATATATCTTATACAGAACCTCCTAGCAATGATTCCCAAGTATTTTTTTCAAAACCCATTGCTGGTTGTTGCTCACTGCTGATCGAACTACAGCAAGTACTGATTACTAATAATAGAGAACCACAGAGACAGCCTCCTTGGTTATTAGCTGTGCATGCCTAATCTACCAAATGGCTGGTAATATGATCCGGGACATATTATTGCCTTAATATAGGTAGTTATGCAAACATAATGACCTTTAAAATGTTTTATACTTAGGTAAGCACAAATATGTGTGCTAGGGTGGTAGAAATGATTTGTATCTCAGTTTCTATTTAAAAGCTAATTGTTTTATAATATTTTATGTCAGAGCTGTTTTTTATGGGTATTTTTTCTCACTTTGTAACTCTGTGGTTAATTTGTCTCTGATTGTATCTGTTTTGATTTATTTTTAGCTGTTAACAGTCTTTATGGCTATTTTGATGGAATTTCTTTCACTTCTTTAAGTTAAGTCTTTATGTAAATTAAACTGAAATGATTTTTAAAAATGTTTTTTATTATAGTCCACCTAATTTTAACAATACTTCATGACAGAGCCTCGGACAACTTGGCCCCGATATCATTAATTAAAAACAAAGATAGCAGTAGTATTCAAACTAGTTCAAATACCATCCATACCGGCTAAACATTAAATGGAAGATATCGAAATTATCGCTGTTCGACATTAAACGTTAAAACATTTACTATTATAGTTGTATAAGTAAGAAATAAGATTTAGATAGAGATAAGATTAGGTGGCCGTCATAACATCAGGACGAAAGGATTCCTACTGTTGGTGCAGCTGCAACGACCCGGTTAAAATGGCTTGACTACACATTTATCATTGATGGTTTTAAATTGACCTTTTTTACGTACCTCCATCTTGGTTACTTCTTCCTTAAGGATACCCTTAGCATTTCTCCGCGGACTCGTCATGATATCCCCAGGAAAAAAGTCTAATTCTAAGCTATGTTTTAACTCCGCTGTATTTTCAGTTGCTCTGTTGCTAATAGCAACCGCTTCCTTTGCTTCTTCATTGTTTTTAATGGTCAATTACAAAACTAGCTCAAGGGGAATACCGCCACCTATCGTATCAGATTATGTAGAACAGAAACTAACTGGTCGCATCATTTTTAAAATAAAACTATAACCTACAACACTAACGTGTCTTATCAGAAATTCAGTTACTGCTTCTTGTATTTCTTTAATTTCACTATTATTTTCAATATTCTTTTCCAAGTTCTATAGTGTCTTCAACCTTCAGTATTGTTTTTTTTTTGTATATTCCTTTTTTTTTATAATCCTTTTTTTTTTTTTTTAACATTAACCATTACGTGCTTATTTGTATCTCCTTACTCAGTGAACAAAGGTTCCTCCAATATTTGCTTTTTGCTTTATAACCCTTTGGACTATTGTTTTAAGACTTAAAAATCCTCAACATTTTCTAAACTTAAATTTTTTCATATAATGCTTTATTTAAATTTTTCCTATGTTTGTGCATTCAGAATCCCACCGTGGTACAGACGTCACTCAGCGGTAAGTGCTCATTAGCAGCAGTTTAAGTGAAGTTTAAAATTAAGGAATTGTTTTCTTCTAAATTTGAATACATCGTTTGCATGATGCAAGCAGTAGCTCATTCTAAATTTTTAGGAGCTGAGATTATATACTACAATCTTCACGATGCACGCAGCACGATGTCTATTCGATCACAATGTAAGAGTTAATATACAGATAGTACAAAATCTAACTGTGGCTGTACCCCTGTTTCTTGAATGCATATCATTTCTGGATTTGGTTTTCAATCTCAAAAAACAATGTAATTCTTTTTCTCTTGAAATCATCCCAAACCTTCTTACCTGGTTGCCTTAACAAGGCTTGGGTTATTATTGACATGTTTTCATTTAGCTTTCTGACCCACATGAAGAGAGAACTCAGAGACTTCACGTTTTTAAGAGTTTATTGTTAGAGTCAACAAAAGGGCTTGAGTAGTTCTGGTATCTGGAGAGGGGAAGGGTGAGAGTTAGAACCTGGGTGCCATGGGTGGCAATGGTGTTGAGAAATGTGTGGAAGGAAGGCTTACTGGTGGACGTTGCGCTGAACAAGGAGAGCTCGGTTTAGTTTGGAGATGCAATGCTGAGTGTTGTCCAGATGGTGAGAGTTTCCAGGGCGTGCAGGCAAACCGTAGGAGAGTGGGCAGGCAGAGGGCTTGGAGTTAGGCAACTCAGTGAAACGACCGTGGGCACAAATATTTATCCAGAGAAGCTTATGGCTAGAGAGGAGGTGGCTGAAGGCATCAGGAACAAAAAGCTTTGAGGATGTCTGCCACAAAGGTCCTTCTCTTCTGCAGCGTTCTGTAAGGATGGAGTGGACAAAAGTGATAACTCAGAGAACGAGTGTTTCCTAAGAAAATCTCTTAGAGGTTGCTCAAGGGTTGCCTTGATATGCTACCAAAACGGTTGATCATCAGACACTGAGTGGTCGTCAGAGAGTTGCTTAAATATCCGATAGCCAGTGACTGCAACACTCAGTCCAGGCCACGACCCCCAACACAAGACATGCAGCTTCAGGAAGGAGAACACAAGCATCCAGCACAACATTACCCAGAACCCTGACAATAATTCCTTAAACTGAATAAAGTTGCTTATACAACAGGGGGGAAATTCTTCTTCTGTTGTTTGATAGCAACATTCATTATATTACTAATGTAGGCAATAATCTTAGTTTGGTTAACTGATTAATTGGTTAATCTGTGTGTTATTTCAAAGTTCTGAGAGCAGTGAACTCCTTTAATTTGGGTCCGTTCTTTGGTTTTGGGATATGCTTCCACGATACTTTTATTTTACCAACTTTTTTCTTCTGATTAGAGGTGATAATATTGTTACGGAGTAGTCCAGTCAGAGTCCGGACTTGAATCTAATGAAGAATCTGGTAAAGAAACTAAAGATTAAGGTTATGGTGAAGGTCAAAACCATTTATATATTGTCAAAATACCATGGGAAGCATGCAAAAAAAAAAAAAAAACAAGTCACCAATTATAAGAAGGGTTTAATTGTTGCAGCTTACTCAAAGTTTTTTTTTTTATTCAACATGCTCATTCTATGTTGTTATCATGTTGAATTATTGCATAACATTTTTTTTCCCCCTAAAACTTATTATTTTGCCTTGTTTTATTATCTTGTGAGAGATGCCTATTTCTTTCCTATTAGAAACAACCGTCTTGGCTAAGATTAAATCATTTATTGTCAAAATTTGCCAGGGGTGTGAATAAACCTGGGCTTTACTGTAATAGCAATCATTTGAAGCGCGGATGATTTGGCTTTACCGATCGGCCGCACGATGGCGCTATTGAAATTCTCACAAATCACCACGAAACACCAGAAGGTCGGTTTAATTTAAATCTTATTCCACTTGGGTTTAGTGGAATTAATTTGAAGTTAAATTATTATAATTACTTTATTTTCGTCTTTATTGTGAGAGTAGACTGTGATTTAAATGTAAAAATAATCAAGAAAGCTAAATGTGGTTGGTTTTGTTTATCCCCTCTTTCATTTAAGTGTTCATTCTAGGTCTCCCAAGTTTGTTTTCCCAAGCATGAATATACAGACCTTCTGTTAGTTCCCAAGCGTGGGGCAAAATTATAACAACGACGACCCGCTGAGAGTGTAAAATCACTGGCTCCCAGGACAGCTCGGACCTGCATGGCATTATGCAGCTTCCAGGGCCCACAGGGATTTATCCAGTGGACCGAGGGCTGGGCCGGAGCTGGGTGGAAGAGGAGGAGGAGGGGACGGCGGTCCCGGCCTTTGTGCACGCCCCTTTTCATCAACTGAGAGGGACAGAGGAAAGCTACAGCATCCCAGCCTCAGTCCTTACAGCTCCTCCATCTGCAGCACGGAGCTGGACGGGCCAGCCAGAATGTGGAGAACACCGCTGCTTCAACTGTTTTTCCTCTTCTTGTGTGCCGTGAGGTGGTGCCATACTGAAGGTAAACTTCCTAAATCTTCTGTTCCTGTTACTTTCAGTTGTGTGTGTGTGTGTGTGTATGTGTGTGTGTGTGTGTGTGTGTGTGTGTGTGTGTGTGCACAGCTGAATGATTCATTGAGGGACTGCAGTTACATGTGACTCACTTTGTGCACTTGTTGCTCATCAGTGCGAAGCAAAGGAATGAACACACACTCTATATCTATCTATCTATCTATCTATCTATCTATCTATCTATCTATCTATCTATCTATCTATCTATCTATCTATCTATCTATCTATCTATCTATCTATCTATCTATCTATCTATCTATCTATCTATCTATCTATCTATCTATCTATCTACATAATGCAGCCATCTTTTAGAGCTAAAGGTTTTAGTTAGTTGTGGTTTAAATGTTGGGCACAAAGCCTCTGTCAAGCAGATTGAGGAACTTTTGCCTGGGCTTTACTGTTGCTAGGTAGCAGAAAAGAGCATGTGATTTACAGACAATCTGTGAGGACTGAGAGGCTGCTGGTACAAATCTCATTCACTAGCGCAGATTTTCACTCTGCTCACCTAAACTTCATCAAATAATGTCTGCTCTGTCTTGCATATAAAAGTGAGAAAATGCTTAGAAGTAACTCGTTATATGTGACAGCCTCATGCTTGGTCATGTTGTATTTGCAGCACAGCAAGGTCCTTCTTCTCAGTTTGTAATCTGCTTTCTTTTTGCTCAACCCTTAGTATGTAAGCTCCTTAGTGTGAATCAAGCAACTAATTACTCTGCAGCTGCTGCAAACTGGAATCATTTCTACCGAGGCAACAGCTCAGAGTTGAGAAGGGGCCACTTGCACTGTTTGTTTTAATGAAATAATGTTTATTCCTCACAGAAAAGCATTTGACATGTCAAATGTAAAGAGAAATCTGTGATGGCACTTAGTTCCCTTGGCATTTCCTTGGAAAGTGGGCTGTTACAGAACTTGTAAATGAAATTTTGCTGATGGCAGCTGAAGTTAACAAACTGATGACTGAACTAAAACATTAGTGATGAATATCATGTAGCTTTGTCAGCATGTTCACATTGATCATTAACTTAACATTTTGTTGTAAATGATGAACCGAAGTGTGTCCTAAAGAGTGTATCCAGTGTACCCTGTTCAACAGTATGGTGCTTGACCGCAAACATATTCATCTTGAACCTGGATCCTGAATATTATGTTATACTATTGAAGTAAATACAGTCAAAACTAGATTTTAACTTACACTGTATAAAAAAAAGACACATAACCATTTTTCTCACTGTCTGACATTAAATCAGACTAAACCTGTTCTGTTTCAGGTCAGGTAAAATGATCAAAATTATTTCTATTTGCTAAATGCCTGAATAAAAGAGAGAAAATTCAGACGTTTACATACATATCCTTAATATTTGGCCTGGAATTTTACGGAAGGAGATTTTTTTTTTCACAGTCACCATATGTATGCTTGCAATGAAGGACTGCTGCAAACCTAACAACTTAATGCAATCAATCCTCTTTTGCTACATGCTTGTTCAGGGGGAGGGATTGCTTCAAAATCAATCACTTGATGAATCGGCATAGTTTCCAATTTTTTAAAAATTGGCTGGTTAATCTTAACTTGCCCGCAATGTTTTATAACTAAAATTGATTTGGAATCTATGTAACTGGTATTAGATCGGTCTATATGATTGGATTCAATTGACTGTATGTTCTATATATAACCTGGATCCATTTGAAGAAGTGCTATATAAATAAACTGAATGAAATTTAAAATGAATTTGATCAAACGTTTATCCTTCCACGTACTTCTCACAATAGTTTGCTGGAACTTTGACCCATTCCTCCTTACAGGACTGGTGTAACTGAGCCATAGTACTTTAAAAATATTATCTCAACAAAATTGGCATCCAAGCAATCCATTGCAATTGCGATATTGGTAACATTAATACTGCAATGATAATCGCAATTCAATATATTGTGCAGCACAAGAGTTAACTTGTCAGAAGCTTCCCATTGACATGACATCTTCGTGAGTGTGTTTGAAGGTATAGTAATCTTAGTGTATGTAAATATATGTTTAACTATAAAATAAAATTTGCTCTAAAAAATATTTCACTATTTATTGTGGCATTTCTCAAAATAGAAAAAGTTAGTATAATCCTGACTGACCTAAAACAGAAAAAAGTTTTGTCTGATTTAATGTCAGATAGTGAGAAAATAATGGGTATGTAAATATCTGGTCTGAGCTTTGGGTATATAATGTAAGTCAGATATAGTAAATGTGTGCTCCTTCATGGTTTTTTACTATGAGGGGGGCAGGGTACTTTCTCTAATCTCTGTTTGATCCTCCACAGAAATCCTTTAGTTTGATAATTGTTCCTTCTCTTGTACCTTCTGGAGCCCGTTATCCAGGCTGTGAGCTTGATACTGCTACTGAATGCTTACACTGGCCTTAATGGCTAATGTGACAGTGCTGAAGGAGTTTTTACGGTGCTTGTTTTTTCATCCTGCTCTTTTTGTTTTGCTGCTCTCAACATGTTTAGTCAGTAAATGAACTCGTTTTCTCTGCTAATCATTTGCCAGTAAGATCTTAATAATCGCTCCAAAGCGCACAGTAAGAGCATTTTTATGCATTCATGTGGAAAAACGCTAAACCATGCAATATTCCTGGCAAGTGTTTTGCGCTCGTAGGTTAGAAATCTGCAGGTTAGAGTTTACGTTACACTACTAAATGTTTTCCTTTGCATTTTAGCTTTTTCTAGTCCGGCACATGCATAAATAAAACCCTGCACATGGCGCCTTCTTTCCGGAAGCTAAAACCCTCGTACAACAGTAACATTTCACTAGACACTGGAATACTTCTGACTAAAAGTTTGAGCAAATCCTTTTGTAACCACCCAACATCCCCCCACACCAACCCCCCGTCCACTTTAGTTCAGCTTCTAACTCACTTCTGGGAAGCTGTCACTCACTGTCCAGGGCTAAAATAACTTGTACAGTAGCCACTGAATCGCGTTCTGACAACAAATTACATGTTTTTTTTCCTTCCACTCCTTCTTCTTTTACAGCATGCACCAAATTGTTGAGCATTCCTCGGTCCAAACCAAACCTTGGCTCTATTTTTCTATTAATGCCTCCCTTTTGCTTCCAAGATCCTAGGTTTTTTTTAGCTGCTTTTGAGTTTACTAGTGAGAGCCAAAGTCACTTGTTTGGCATTTGATGGCATTCTGCTGCATTGATTTCCATATGAAACAGGCAGCAGCACTTCGCTCTGACAGCATGGACGGGTCCTGCGTCTCACGCTGCCAGCAACCGTTCTCCTAACCTTTCACCGCACACATTTAGTCTGAGGCGACGGCTGTGCCTAAACAAGACGGTATCAATGAAAGCTTGAAAATATCTTTTAGTTCCCCTATACATGCCTAGAAAGATGCTTAAACACCAGACCTGTGCTACGCTTTAGTTTTCAACTTAAGCAACAATTACTTGTGAGCTCAAATAACTGCTGTTAACCTAAAAAACTGTTTTGTTTTTTGTTGTTGGATAGTATTTCCTGTTATAAGCTGGCATCTCAGCTGGCACCTTTTTCGCTCCATTGTTAATTCCCCAGCAGGGTTTAAGCAAGGTTGGGGTGCTTCATTCTAATGCGTTCCTTTGTTGGCCAATAGTAGGAAGTTCTTATCTTCAGTTACCAATAGAGCAGTAATCTCACCTGCTGTGGCTTGAGGTATCTAATTAAGGGAAAGGAAAACATGAAATTACACAAACGACATAGCTTGAAATCATTAACAATCATATTCAGACTATCAATCTCCAGATTTGCACCAATCACCTTTGCTGTTAGCTTTTATAAGATTTATTGGTATAGTCAAGCTGGAAGTGTTTCAGGTCGAAGGCAGACATTTGAAAATTAAGGAAAAGTTACAAAGTAGAAATGCAACAAACAATTGTCTAGAGATCAAAAATAGACAATTTAGTCTTGTTTTAGTCCTTCATCATTGATTGCTACCTCAGACATTATTTTCCAATTAATAAGTTCTGTCAAGAACTCCCACCAATTAAAGTCCAAACATATAAAAATTAGATAAAGGTAAGGAAATGCTTTGATTTATATATTGGATAATAATCTTGTAGTTCTTTAATTTTCTGTAGAATTTAAAACTACTGTCTCTTAAAAAAAATAAATAAAATAAAAACACTGCAGCATATGTTTTCTTTTTTAACTGCCTGAAAAAGAAAACTGCTACTATTAAAAATCAGAATCTGCAGGTCTCAAAGAATATTGTATGAGCCAGAAAAAGCCTGATTGATGTCTTCACAGAAAGTAGGAAAATCCTGCACATTAGATGGAGCTTTTTAAAGTTTCAGCTTCAGTGTGCTGGATCCGCCACCTTTCCCAGAGGTAATAGTGTCGAGAACCTGCATTTAATTGCTTCCAGCAGATGGGATTCCCCTTGGCATACACGGTGTAAACTGTCAACCTGGGTCTGCATGTACAGGTCCTACACACCTTTTGATCGCTGCAAACGTTGATTTTGATGACTTATTTTTTATGGTTTGGTTTTTTTCTTGTATTTTCCTAAGATCAAACTTTGTTATTTTAATTGCCCTTTAAAATGCAGTTTTTTCTGTAGAATATTGATCAATAGATCAAACTGCCTTTCCTCTAAACTATGTGAAATTGGAGAAGAAAGTTGAGAAGACATCCACATAAAGATGCCTATAGGTGTGTAAATGGGGTTGAAAGGAGCTTCAGGTTGACAAGCAAAGCCTGATTTATAATGTCTTTGATAAGGCTGATTATGGATGGGACAGGAGCCTTAAAGAGTCAAATTTGAACTTATTTGTCTGGAGAAAATAAAAGGCAAGGACTGGTTGAGCTCAAATAGTCATGAAAAAGATGTCCATGGATGTTCAGTGTTTGGAGGGTTGGTGCCAGGGTAAATATCAGATTTCTAAACTGAATGCATCCTTTTTCCCATTTTACCTGCTTTGATGCTTTTGATGATGCCAAAGTTTCAGGGATCACTGCCTTGAAACAAGCCTCCCGTTGATGGCGATCTGCACAGTTTTATCATTATTAAACCTAACAGGAGAGGATAAACTGTGGCAGCCGAGTGAGTTATATATGCCACCTATTTTGCTGAGTTATTTATTAGAACAGTCAGGTGCTAAGCTGGTTAATATGAGCAGGGAAGATGGTAAATAGACATTTTAGTTGCTTGCTTGGTGAGGGCTGTGGAAGGGATTTACCACCCCTCACTCTTCCCTTGCACAACATTTATCAGGAAAACAGGATTTTGCCCGCTTATTTCTGGTATTCAGATAAATGAACCTTTAGGGACAGGAAAACATTTTCACAGTTTTACACAGCTTCTTTGATTCAGTTGAAATGAGTAATCCTAATATTTTGCAAATTTAGTAATCAGTTTCAACAAATTGTAAATATAAAAAAAAAATTTGGAAAAGACAAGAAATAAACAGACTATGGACCCAAAACCTACACAGCTATATTCTTTCTGTGGGGAATGTGTGCTGAAATGGCTTTGGTACCACCCAGTACCACTATTTATTCCAACAACATCTCAAAGTGGACAGGGGCAGCACGCACCATAAATCAGGCTGTCAAAGAGACCGTCAGAATTGCACATTCCTCTTTGATTGGGCTGATGGAGTGTTCTGCCTCTGAACTGTGCTGCCTGAATCAATCTCTCCTGGAAAACATCAGGGAAGGTAGAGCGGTGGTAGCTTATCTCAACAGATGCCACTCTGTGGGAACATCAAAAGAAAGCTTGAGGAAGAGTGAAGTGTGGGTTGTAGAAATGTCTGGGGGATGGCTGGCACGCTTGTCTCCGTGGCTTGTCAATGCTGTTAACAACATGCTTCGACATGATTCTCCTTCCCCCACGTACCCTCATTAAATACAGTTGATCTAATTTTAAGGTGTTTATTGGTTGAACTACATAACTTTAATTGCAGTAAAAAGAAAAGGAAGAAGTAGAAATGTAAGAATTTTGTAACTGTGTGCAGGATGTGAATTGGGGCAGTTTCGCTGTGGGACAGGTCGATGTATACCTGGTGACTGGCACTGTGATGGGACATCAGATTGCATCGATGACTCTGATGAACACGACTGCCGTAAGTTAAAGCATATCCATTTATTAGACAGGATTAAAATATTTAGCTACATAGCAGGATGCAACAAAGGTACTTGATATCTACTAATGTATCTCTCTCAGCTGGGTTAAATAATGACATATCTGTGTGTATTCTGACAGCTCAGGTAACATGTGATGACGGTCATTTCCAGTGTCTGAGTGACGGCGAGTGCATCCCAGATGTATGGGTGTGCGATAACGAGGAAGACTGTGAGGATAGCTCAGATGAGAGGCACTGCCGTGAGTAGTGTGACCACGGGCTTTATTTTATTTTTTATAAGGATTTTATGTGATAGATCAACACAAAGTAGTGCAACACTATGCTGTGAAATATTAATGATACATAGTTTAATAAATAAAAACCAGTGAACAAAGTTGCCTTCGAAAGCCACCAGATGAGTAAAAGTTGTCAGAGGTTTGTTAGAGAACATTGGTGAAGACAAAGGAACACACCAGACAGGTCAGGTGGTGCAAGGTTAGGTTCTTAATGAACATTATCTCCAGTTTGAAGCTCCGTCGGAACATTGTTTAATCGTTCATGAGCACAACCTCAAACCTACCAAAACATGGCTCTGCTGAGACTAACAGGCCAGACAAGGAGAGTATTTATCAAAAAAGCAGCAAGGAGACCCATTTTAACTCGAGGAGCAAGATCCATAGCTCAAGTGGGCAAATCTGTTGACAGAACAACTATTAGTTGTGATGCCATAGATCGGGCCTTATTGCAAAAGTGGCAAGAAGAAAACCTTTACTGAAAGCCATGTAGAGAACACAGCAAACAAGAAGGTGCTCTGGTCACGAGACAAATATTGTACTTTTTTACTACTTATTAAACCCTTCGCACATTACCCGGCCCAAACATGCCATCACCATGGTGAAACATGGTAGTGGCATCATCCTGAGGGAAAGATTTTCTTCAACAAGGACAAGGGAGGTAGTCAGAGTCTACAGGAAGAAGGATGGAGCTAAATACAGGGTAGTACAGGAAGAAACCTGTTGGAGACTGCGAAGACTTGAGATCAGGGCAGATGATATTCACAGTCAAAGTTGCAAAGGAAGGGTTCAGATCATGTCTTAAATGGCCCAGTCAAAGTCCAGCACTAAATCCAACTAGGAAACAGTGGCACAACCTAAAAAATGATGTTCACAGACGTAATCCATCAAGTTTGAGGTATTTTGCAAAAGAGTGTAAAGAATTTGCAAAAATTTCATAATATACATAATATACCCCCAAAATGCAAAAAGGTATGTGGTTGTAACATGACAAAATGTGAACAAGTCCAAAGGGTATTGCTTTGGTATTCCAAGGTATGGTACTCGATTAATCTGTTGTGTTGCTAAATAAGTCTTTGATTGGATCTCAGCTGGCAGGACATGCACCAGTGGCCAGTTCAGCTGCAGCAATGGGGCGTGCATCCCAGGAGAATACCGTTGTGACCACCTGGCAGACTGCTTAGATGGATCTGATGAGAGAAACTGCAGTAAGTCTTCTTCTGGATGTTTTTCCATGTCTTTTTATCTTGGCCTCCTGTGGCATTTTAATCAATTTGTTAAGATTAAGAGGCTCGCTGACTGACACAACGGGCCACAATATGCTTTTTGTTGTCAGAGGTTGATTGCAGATTCCTTGGTGGATTAGTCAAGCTGAAGTTCAGCTGCTATGCCATTATTGTGCCGACATGCTAGTCTCACAGCCAAACGAACTGTGGTAATCTCACAATTGCATAAAGAATGCTGTGGCAACTGCTGCTGTTATGGTAGTGCATTTGATTTTTAGTTAGATATTCTTCTCATTCTCAAGGCTCTTCACGTGTTAAGAACCATAAAGGGCACAATTGTAAGGTTCATTTCAGTGCGTAACACTGACCTGATGATGGTTTAATCTTGCAGATTACCCTCGGTGTACAGAGATGAGGTGCGCCAATGGGGCCTGCTACAACCGGACTCAAAGATGTGACCATTTGCTTGACTGCCGTGATGGCTCAGATGAAGCAAACTGCAGTAAGCGATCCATTTTACTAAAAAATGCATGGAGTACAATATGGCTAAAGCATCAGCAGAGAAAGTACTTTTATCATTTCTGTTCTCTTTTCTTTAGCACAGCACTGCAATACTGGCTTCCACCAATGCCATAACGGGCTATGTGTTCCTCAGCGATATGTCTGCGATCATGACGATGACTGTGGAGATCGGAGTGACGAAATAAACTGCAGTATGTAGACCCTGTCTCTTTGTAGCATTGTTTTTAATAACCAACACTAATTCTACACTTTTAGCCTGGATAAATACACATTAGTGTGGCATTTTTTCTGCAGCGTATCCCGCTTGCAGAGGAAATTACTTCACTTGTCCCAGTGGCCGCTGTATCCACCAAGTCTGGCTTTGTGATGGAGAGGATGATTGCGAGGACAATGCTGATGAAAAAGGCTGTGGTATGTATACAGTAGCTGGAATTCAGTCCTGATATATTAAGTTACTTTGGGATTTTGGATCCAGAAGTCCTGGATATTTAGCAAGTTAAATAGCCACAAAATAGGCAGGAACTGAAGCTACGGAAACCTGATTCATCTTTGGTCTCCATGGTTGGTTTGGTTTGTCAAGACGCTGTGCCTGCGCTCCTTTAAGTGTGTTATTCAAATGCCTCTTTGTGGTACTAGATTGCACAGCCCCCCAAAGGGGCTTTAGAAATCCCCCAAATGGCTGTGAAGTTGGCGTGTTTTTAAAGGAAGGGCTGCAGAACCCCCCTGAACCCCCGTGTCCCCCCCACAGCTCCAGCGTGCATCAGTTTAAAGTAACAATGTCACAATTTTCTTGAGATCAGAATTCCTGTGGAGACAATTCAGCATGCTCTCGAGACATGCTCGAGAAGTTGCTAATTTTAATTCTCAATAGTTATACAGCATTTTGTCTGATAATTTGCATTACCTTTATAATGTTAATAATTTTTTAAAACTATTTTATGCTATATTTTATTTTAGTTAACAATAATATGGTTTTAAAAAATATTTTCAGAATTTTCTAAGTATTGTTTTAACAAATTAGATTTTCTTTCATTTTTGGGTCTAAATAATTTGAGCAACTTATATTGTCCTTATATTGTCATATAATGTTTTTTTAATCACTCTTTTGTTGTTTTCAGCATTTTTAGCAACTATTATATTAACTAATCATGTTTATTTCATTTATATTTGAGTTTTTAGTAAGTTTAGCAATTATTTAATCTTCAAATTATTGTTTTTTATGTGTCTTTTATAGTTATCAAAAATGTTAGGCATTTTAGGTATTAACAGTTTAAGTAAGTATTTTAGGTTTTTACACTTCTTTTTTTAGTTTTTAAAATTTATTCATGTCTGGTGTTTCCTCAATAAACCACTAATCCTCAGTTCTTGCAAAAGTATCAAATTATTCATACCTCAGTTCCTCATCCTTTAAAATTGTTTTATTTATTTTTCAGGGTTTTTTTTGGCATGTTGTTTTATCATTTCTAATGTGTCTTTTATTTTGTTCTCTGTGTTTTTATCTTCTTTAAAGCACTTTGTATAATTATCTTTATGGATATTTAAAAAGACGATTGTGTATATTCTTTTTAGATAGTGTACTGCGAGAATGTTACCCAGGGGAGTGGCCTTGTCCTTCGTCTGGGCTGTGCATCCCCATGGATAAGTTGTGTGATGGGAAGGCTGACTGTCCTGGTGGGGAGGATGAAACGAACACCACTGCTGGACACAACTGCAGTTAGTACTTTCATAGTTGTTGTTCTTTTCTGCAAATTTCTCATATGATCTCAAAGAAAGTGCTAAGATAGAATACCCATCCATAGTCTGATTTATCCGTTGTTCAGGCATCTTGAGGTGTGCTTCTCTGAGCTGTGAGCATCACTGCCACACATCCCCCCTTGGAGGAACTTGTTCCTGTCCTCTTGGTTACATTGTCAGCACCAATGATAGTCGTTCCTGTATAGGTATTTACCCCCACTTTACTTTTATAGTTAATAATCAGAAGCAACAGCTATATATTGACGGTTGTCTATTAGCCTTACACATTTTTGTGGGAAGGCCCACAGTCACAGGATAGTAGCAAGGAAAAATTTATTGGCTTATGTAACTGACACAGTTACAGTATCTTGTAAAAATGTCCATATCCTTTGAATTTTTCCCATTTTGTCATGTTGCAACCACAAGCTTCACTTTCATGATACACCAATACAAAGTTGTGCACAACTGTAAAAGGGAATGAGATTGTTATATGCTTTTCTATATTTTTTCAGAATACAAACCTAATAGGTGTGGAGGGTATTTGTATTCTGCCCCTTTTACTCTGATTCCCCAAAGTTAAATCCAGTGTGACCAGTTGCCTTCAGAAGGTGCTTAAGAGTCAACCAGTGAGTAACTGAATCTCTATGGTCAGATGAGATCAAAATTTTAAATTTTAGCCTCCAAGTAAAATGCAATTAATTGGTGGAAAATGAATGCTACAAATCACCTTGAACTCCCCATCCACACAGTTAAAAATGGTAGTAGCAGCATCATGGTGTGGGGATGCGTTTCTTCAGCAGGCACATGAAAGCTACTTGGAGTGGATTAGATGGAGTTAAATACAGGGAAACACAAGAAGAAAACCTGTTAGAGGCAGCAAAAGGTAATATTTATAAAATATTGAAAGTCAATCATGTGGAAACGAATACAGATGCAAACCACACATTTCACATGAAAGTTAACACATTCATTCCCAATATAATTTATGGTTGTAATGTGACAAAATATGGAAATGTTGAACGATATGGACACTTTTGCAAAGCACTGTTACGCTAAAACACTATTCTTTGGAAACTTGTCAGTGTGTCTGTCTTGTTTTGCACTGTGCTTATTTTTGATCCTGTTTTCTTATTCCTTCACGCTGAAGATTTCAATGACTGCTCCATGTGGGGCGTCTGTGATCAGCTGTGTGAGGACCGGTTAGGCTCCCATCGCTGCAGCTGTCGGGAGGGCTATACTTTGGAGCAACATCGATACTGTAGAGCAGACATATCGAGTAAGTGGCACTTTCACAACCTGTCTAATAAATGTTATGTTCAGTTTAGGAGTGTGTTAGCGATCCATCCAGATGAAGTCCTTTGGCATAGCCCTTACCCTACTTTTTTTCCTCTACCTGGAATGCTTGCTTTTCTTTCTGGTGCATTGTTGCATGTTAAATGCTGCTTTAGTAAGTCTCTTGGCTTTATCACACACAGAAAGAGTGTTTTTACTAAAACAGTGACCTCTCTAAATGTAGCATTGGTAAGAGATGGTTCTAATAATACTGAGTTTCTGCTTTTTTTTAGTCTGAGTTAGGAATCTGATAACATTCAGATATTTCAGCAAGGATTGTTATCAGTTTATTCATGCTGAGTTTTGTCTTCTTATGTATCCTTTTTCCACTGCAGCTGGAGTTCCTTCCCTAGTTTTTTCTAATGGCAGGGATCTGGTAATAGGTGACATCCATGGCCACAGTCTGCGCACTTTGGTTAATTCACAGAACAGAGGGATTGCTGTGGGGGTGGACTTCCACTATAATCTCCGTATGATCTTCTGGACGGATACTATCCAAAATAAGGTGCTTTTTCCTTTCTGTTTTCTTTATTTATTCCTGCTATATCAGTCATTTCACTTCCTCGCCAGTTTAACATTTTGTACTAAGTTGGCCGTTTTTGTTTGTTTGTTTTTTTTAATTATTGACTTAGCTTGCCTGAAGCCAAGACCAAATTATTTTAATTATCTTTTAAAATATCAGCAATGTTGATACTATAATAAGGGAATAGCAAGTTGCCCCATGGCGGCTGGCTCATAAAGACGGGAAACAGATATGTAATATAATCCAAATGGTTTAATCTTGGAACCTGTCTGATAGGCTCGTATGATGTTCACATACCAAGGCCTAATTTTTGTAACTTAATCTTATCAGAACTAATCATGCTGTATTCATTTTCATTGGTGCTGTCCATTTATAAGCATACTTTTGCAAGCTAAAAGGGCTTTGTTCAGGCTAAGTCTGGGCTACTTATTGGTTCAAGCTACTATGGCTTGGCTGAAAGGCTGGAACATACCTCTGACTGGGCATCTCTTCATTATTGCCATGCCAATGGCAGGATGTCAGATTAAAAGTAGGGAGAGCAAAAACAGGGCATGTGAATGGAACCGGAAAGGTTAAACTACCAGGCTATTTCCACGTCTTTGGTTTCTCTTTAAACAGGTCAGTCGAAAATCCTGCTTTTTAGATGTCCGGCTCTGGTTTCAAAAAAAGCAGAGTGGCTAAAAGCACTCCCTCTCAGCCAGCTGCATAGTGCCAAGGATTGCAGACTAAGCAAGTGATTCCATCACAGTGGTACAGTAGCAGGTTCAGAAGTGACCACCTTAGTGTTTATGCTATTTCTAGTGAGGTTTTTGTCATTTTTAAACCTGCAGCTTATCTTAAAGATACACATCACAAGCTACAAGTTACATATTGTAATGTGCATGCCTGTTTTCCTTGTCCTTATTAAATAAAATATTTTATTATAGTCACCAAAATTTCTGCTCAAGCGTTTTACTCAAAAGTTGCCGTTTGCGTTAGACATGGGTTAATGAGAGATTCTCACAATATTATAACCTTGAGTAAGTAAAATCACAGTAAGAATGTAGATCAAAACTAAAAGAAACTGGTTGACAATGATCTAATTGTTATCATAAAATTTGAAAACAATAATTCCTACAGCTGCAAAAATCATAATAAAATGTCAGTCAGTCATTTTCTATACCGCTTCTTCCATAGTGGGCCGCGGGGAAGCTGGTGCCTATCTCCAGCAGTCTATGGGCAGGAGGCGGGGTTCACCCGGGACAGGTCACCAGTCCATCGCAGGGCAACACAAACAACCATGCACAAACTCATTCATACACCTAAGGGCAATTTAGAGAGACCAATTAACCTAACACTCATGTCTTTGGACTGTGGGAGGAAGCCGAGAACCTGGTGAGAACCCACGCATGCACGGGGAGAACATGCAAACTCCATGCAGAAAGACCCCTGGCCAGGAGTCGAACCCAGGACCTCTTTGCCGCAAGGGAACAGTGCTACCAACTGCGCCACCATGACCATGATCTTATTAAAAACAAAAACAAAAATTTTTTAGTATTAGAAGTATTATTTCTACTTCACAATAATAATAATAAAACACTATTATTATTATTATATGAATCTATTTTACAATTATGCAATTACAACATTGCCATCACACAATAATAATAAGAATAAAATACAACATTATTACAGGGAAAATTACAATCTATAGCATCTGGTTATTGTTATTTAAATTTTTATTAGAAGACTAAATCAGAAATATAAAATAAACACCTGCAAAGCTTCATAGGAGATTTCCAGTGCTGATTGCGCATAATATTTGATCCATTCTGCTCTGATAGCAGCTGGGTGTTTGGTTGGGCTGTCTGCCTGGGTAGAACCTATAGCCAGCAGACAGACATGCCATTTGTGTTATGCCAACTGCAGTATAAAACCAGCTTCATGAAACTGTTGAAGGGCTCTTTAAGTTTCTATACTACGATTTTCAGGGTTGTTTTTTGCCCCCAGAAGTATTTCCAAACATCCATATTTCTCTCTCTTGTAAGCATGAGGAAAGTATACCAGTCCTATTTCAGCCAGCTGACAAGCAGTTCACAGGAATGGCTGGGGAGAGGGGCCATTGTCAGTCACAGCAAACAGCGGTCACTCCAATACTTTAACTGCTTTTAACAGTCAGACAGTTAAAAGTTTATTATTATTTTTTATTATTACAGGCAATTAATTTGGTTTGCTTTTTTAAGAACCAATAACAGTAAAATCTAAACCTGTACTTGACTGTTTCTACTTAAGACATCTATTGTAGGTTTAAACTTCGATCATTTTCTTTAGATCTGATTAGAAGCTGCAACCAACGGACTAATAAGCTGACCATAATGGCATCTTTCATGTACAGGTGTTTTCTGTCCATATGGATGGTTCCAACGTGAAGGTGGTTTTAAATGTATCAGTTGACTACCCTGAGAATCTGGCGGTGGACTGGGTGAACAATAAACTGTATGTGGTGGAGGCCAGCGTCAACAGGATTGACATGGTGGACTTGGATGGAAGTAACCGGGTTACGCTCATCACTGAAAACCTCGGAAACCCTAGAGGACTGGCGGTGGACCCCACTGTCGGGTAAGCGTATGTCCCCTTCTTCATCGTTTAATTAATCCAGCCAGCTCCAGGCCCCACAGTCTGCTGTGCTCCACTGGCATGGAATGACGGGGGTGGGATGCTTGAGATTAACAGATTGCCATAGGGAGATTAGTGAGGAGCAATGTAAGTGATGACCCTCATTGTAATCCTATAGTGTAGTTCAAGGGAGAGGGACAGCCAGGTGGCTCCAGAGGAACTGCTTATCTCAAATCATTACACAGCTCTTTGGTGGATGCCCTGCCACCCACTTGGAGACTCATTGTCCCTCTGGATTCCTAATTAAAAAAGTGAAGTCCTCTGATATTACTTCTTTAGGTCAGGCATATGTTTGCAAAGTGGACTGTGCAGCGGAGTTTCCACCTGATTGTAAACTAAGACCTTAATAAACTTCTCTCATTTTTTTAGGTATATGTTCTTCTCAGACTGGGAGTCAGCAAACGGACAGCCAGGCCTTGAGCGGGCCTTCATGGATGGTACCAATCGCTATGGGATTATTGGGAGCAAACTCGGTTGGCCTGCTGGAATCACACTCGACATAGAAGCCAAGCGCATCTACTGGGTTGACAGTCGCTATGATTATATTGAAACTGCAACCTATGATGGTCTGCATAGGTAGTTTATGTTTTATACCTCTAAAGGTTATGTGAGATTCAGAAGGAGTTAGATTTGTGCTTTTTATTTCTAGATAGTAACTGTCTTTGCATTTTTGTTCTGACAGAAAAACTGTTGTTCATGGGGGGGCTTTGGTCCCACATCCTTTTGGCATCAGTTTGTTTGAGCACAATGTCTATTTCACGGACTGGACCAGGATGGCCGTGATAAAAGCAAACAAGTTTGCTGACAGCAATCCACATGTGATTTACACTACATCTAACACCCCACACGGAGTAGCAGTGATACATCAGCTAAAGCAACCACAAGGTAAGCCTGTCGGAAACATGATCACCTTACAGTTCTTAAAAGAGATGCACTGATCAGAGATCTGTGGCCAATTTCTTTGTAAAGCTGCATGCTGCAGTGGTTAGCACTGTTGCCTTGTAACAAGAAGGTCATGGGTATGACTCCTGTCCGGGGGTCTTTCTGCATGGAGTTTGCATGTTCTCCCCGTGCATGATTGGGTTCTCTCTGGGCACTCTGGCTTCTTCCCACAGTTCAAAAACTCTCTCTCTATTGCCCTTAAGTATGAATGGTGTGAGTGCACGGTTGTGTGTCTCTGCGATGGACTGGCGACCTGTCCAGGGTATATCCTGCCCCTTGCCTGTAGATTGCTAGAGATCCAATTTCTCATCAGAAAGTATAATTAACAGTAGAGCTACAGAACTTATTGAATCACAATAATCTTTGTAACATGCTGTGAATATGTACATTACTGCAATCTCCAATAACTGCCTATATGCTATGAAGGCTCTTTCATATGGGGTTCACTCCATGCCAATAGAGGGACCACACTTCACAGCCTCACTGGGAAATCTTACCTTGGGGTGTTGAAGAAAAGGTTTCAACTGATTGTCAAACCTTATATTCAGGAGGAATATAAGGTTTGTGGAGTTAATGGACAGGATATCAAGGTAAAGTATTGGAAAAGACGGTGTCTGGTTTAGGGAACCTCATCTTTTCTTTTTGCGGATGATGTGGTTCTGTTCGCTGGAGAAGTTTGTAGCTGTTTGTAACAAGTGATGGTAGGATGGGAGTTGGATAGGTGGACCACAGGTGCCAGTGATCCAATCTCGAATAAACTGAAGATGGATGGTTGGATGGATGGCTGGATGGATGGCTGGCTGGATGGATGGATGGATGGATGGATGGATGGATGGATGGATGGATGGATGGATGATGGATGAATGGATGGATGGATGGATGCCCACAGATTTTTGTATTGTATTGCATGTGTAGAAAATCTTTGTATTGACACTGAACCTCACAGCGAGTGGGAATATCATGATGATAGAAAAGGAATAGAACAGGGAGGGAAATTTGGGTTAAACACATCAACACAGTCAATGCCGTATTGGACAATAATATTGCAATTGCTTGTTTTCTGATATCTTGAAGCCCTATTTGACTGCCTTAAAAATGTGTCTTTCTAGGCTTACTGTGAGTGGTCAGTAATTGTTTAGATTGGCAGTCAACATCAAAATGCGAGTGAGGGAGCAGTCACTGTGAAACAGAGCTTTACTATTTCAAAAACAAAGACAAAATGATTTGCAATTGACATTTTTTATTGTCTTTAGCATCAGCGATTAGCACAGTTACTGAGGTTAGCTTTACTAAATGTTAACAGCAGTCTCCACTCTGTTTGCTATTGAATGTAGACCCTGTAACTGAGATTTCAAAAAGACTGCTAACATTTCCAAATCCAGTGTGTTAAAACAGATAAACCTTTCTGTAATAGGTTCAGCCTTCTTGTTATCTGCTGAACATCGTGCTTTTTCTCTCGCTTTCTTACAGCCTGAATGAACTGCAAATACTGTTTGTTTTTAAATATCTTGTTGCATCTTTGTACTTCCTCTGGCTTTATTGTCAGTCAGTATCTGCTCGGTCGATTGGCCCCTTCATAAATTCAACAAAACGTTCCCGAAGGGACACAAATTGTTTTCCGAGGGAAGACAGCTCCTTTTTGTGTTAAAAATGTTGTTATAGAAGCCGTAATCCCTATAGTTTTGCTTTTAAATAACTTCTTAAACATCTCTTGTGTGTGTCTCTTATTTTTTAAATACCTTAGTAATACTGAAAATAGCTAACCCTGAATCTTCTTCCCTCAGCAACAGCTTCCATACTGAAGAGTGTCGTTGTCTGCACCACCTTGTAGTTGCTATTAATGATACATTCACCGAATGTAAGAAGATTGTTTTTTTGAATTTGTGACCGACAGGACTCTGGTCAGGGCCAGTCGAGCTGAAAATCATCCAATTCCGATCAGCAGCAGATATCTCAACATATCTTTAGTTCTTTACCACCTCTTAAAATGGCTTTTTTTTTACTGGGAGATTTAAGAACTAGTACATTTTGTAAAGGAATATATTGCATAATATTTTATTTTCTAGTATATTGGATTTCTTTCCCCTGTTTTTCTAGTGCCAAACCCATGCAGTGTGGACAGAGGTGGATGTGAGCAGATCTGTGTCCTGAGTCACAGGAGTGACAATGGAGGGCTTGGTTATCGCTGCAAATGTCGCATTGGCTATGATCTGCATGCTGATGGCAAACGGTGTTTAGGTAAGTAAAGATTTCTCTCTTAATCCCTTTTCTTTAAACTTGCTTTTTTGCAAAGCTCACTGTCTTTGGCATAAATATCTGCTTTGGCTCATGCATTCTTCTGTTGTCTTTCTTACAGCTGTGAGGCAGTTTTTGCTGTTCTCCAGCCAGCTGGCTGTGAGAGGAATCCCCTTTAACCTCTCCTCCCAGGAGGACATCATCCTGCCCGTCACCGGATCGCCCTCCTACTTTGTCGGAGTAGATTTTAGTGCTGAAGATGATGCTATCTTTTTCTCTGACACTGCAAAAAATATTATTTACAAACAGAAGGTGGATGGAACAGGTGAATATATTTTTTGCTTTATTGAGCTAAAATCATGATATAAAAAAAACAAGACAAAAAATTGTGGATTATAAAACTTTCAGCATATGCAATCTACCTGTTCTGCTGTACCATGCTGTTCACTCAGACCTATTTAGGGAGTTCAGGGAGTATCATGTTGAGGCCAGATAGAAAAGGAATTATCTATAGCACTTTACCAAGCATTTTGAATATTTAATTAAAAAAGTTATTCCCCAAGCTTAAGAAACAGCCATGCCCATTGGTCATGTGTATAGAGACAACAGCAGAAACACCACTGCTCTGATCAGCAGTTGTTTTTAGAGTTGCTCTAGTTTCTTCTGTCCAGGCCCCTAGAGGAAAATGCAAACTGACAGACTATTTATATAAATGTGTTCCTCTTTAATCTCTGAGTAAAACAGTGGTCTGACTACTTTGATCTGTACAGGCAGGGAGATACTGGCAGCCAACAGAGTGGAGGGAGTGGAGGACCTGGCTTACGACTGGATTTCGAAAAACCTCTACTGGACGGACCCTCGATACAGGAGTATATCTGTCCTGAGGCTCACCGATAAGTCCAGGAGGGCCATTATACGTAACCTGAACAACCCTAGGGCCATCGTGGTGCATCCTCTGATTGGGTAAATCAAAATGAACTTGGAAAACATTTCCTGAAATGTTGGTAATGTTGTTCCCAGAAGCAGATATGTCTATTATCTATCATCCCCAGCTGTGTAAGAATGTTGTAATGCTAAGTTGACAAACAAGGCAAAAAGTAAAACTGCATTTTTATTATTTGTCTAGATTAAATTTTTTCTTTGCCTTTAAAGCCTTTGCTCCAGTCAAATGGCTGCCTGGACATGCATGACCTTGAATGTTTTTTAGCCATTTTACAACCAATGTCTGCTGACTGATCCACATGTATTACACTTGCATCAAAATAATGCTTATTTTACCTTCAAGGATACAGATATATCTACAAAATCAGACTTTTCAGGCTCAGTTACATACTGTAAAAGCTGCTCACCTTTTCATAAGCTATTTACTGAGAAGCCACCAGCTAATAAAATATAATTTAGAACAAGCACTTATTTCCTATAGTCTCAAAGTCATAAGGCCTCTGTGCTCGACAGCTAAGATTATCTCAGTATAAAGGCCAGTATTGTAGTTACCACTAAGATGCTAGCTTAAATGGAAACACTCTAAATTGCAGACATGTCAAAGGCAACCCTTTATATAAATACCACAGGTAGATGTCTATTAGTATTCAGGAGCTTTTTAATTAAACATGCAATTATGTTTTTTTATTCATTTTGCTTCACCAGGTATATCTTTTGGACTGATTGGTACCGTCCTGCAAAGATTATGAGGGCTTGGGGTGACGGGTCACATGCCATGTCTATTGTAAACACTACCCTGGGCTGGCCAAATGGATTAGCAATTGACTGGAGGTGAGCCAAATGTCTTACATCCATGTGCCCAGGAAAACAGTCTTACAATATATTTTTGTCTTAGTTTTCAGCCTTGCTAAAAGAAAATACATTATTGTTGTTAGATATGCACAAGATTTCTTTAAAATAAGTAGCAGCAGTGTCCAAAGTGTTATTTTAGAGGAAAAAGCTAATTTATTGTGATGTGATAGATTCCTAATTTGATTGGCAGGCATTAATGGTGATCACAATATTTAGTTTTAAATATTACGATGTCAAAAGTAACATCACAAAGTATTTAAAAAAACATGGCTATAAATCTGTCACGGCATACAGTCAGAGCCTCACTAAAACAAACACTTTAACATTAAAGCTAACCCATTTTCAAAAAGGGTACTTTACCATAGCAGATCCGTCCAGTATTGTAGATGTGCAGCTAAACAGTACACAATAATTGCATCCAATAATATTTTGAATCATAAATCCGGCGTTCATCAATTCTATTATTGATCCAACAGCAAAAAAAATATTTGTACACAAAAGGCTACAATCCTGATCATAATATCAGTTTTTAGTGTTTGCAAACATCATCAGAATTTAATAACATTACATAATAACATTTTTTTTTACTATTTTTTTAAACGATATGATAATTGTCCATTTTCTACTTGAAACATCATTCACTAATGTATTGCAACTATACAGGAGCTTTATGAAGCTGTTTTGTTTCTTTTATAACTGATCTGTAATTATTTATAAGGTACAGAAAGTCTTTGTTACAAAGTCCTAGAGTTTAAGAGGATATTGCTAATATTTCTGAATAAAACAACATGATTGTAGACTTAACATTATAGACTTTCTTTAGCATCTGATATCTCATCTCAGTGACTAGCACAAATAGCTTAACTGTGTAGTAGTCCTAAATCATACATACTAAACATAACTGAATGAACAGCTGATACTATAAAATACAGATTATTGTCTAGCTTCTTACAGCTATTGTGTTCAGTCAGACAATGATGTCTAAAAATATCACTGAAACTGACAACCGCTACGTCTTCTTTCTGCAGTCACAACTGCTGCACCGAAGAGTGTTGCCGTGACCTGATAGAGGTTATGCGTAGTTTGTTTACTGATTAGAAAATGTTGGATTTTCGTTTCTGACCGGACCATCATGGAAACAGAGCCAGTCAAGTTAACATAGGTTGATTCTGGTCACCATGTGATTTTTCTGTGAATCTCTAACGGTTTTAGATATAAATTATTTTAAATAAATGTCCATCCTCCTATGGTAGTTGCATTAAAGTGTTTATTATACCCTTCCACCTCTCTGTTTTGATCACTGCTCAGCTCAATGCGTCTGTATTGGGTAGATGCCTTCTTTGACAAGATTGAGCACAGCAACTTTAATGGACAAAACAGGCTTTCTTTGGACCGCATAACCCAGATCTCCCATCCGTTTGGCCTTACCATATTTGAAAGTAAGTTCTTTACATCTAATGTATTGAATGTTTTTTCTTTAACTTTACGTCAAAGAAGCAATTGCTTGTCGCAGTATGTGACGAAAGATACAGTGATGTTTATGCCCTGCGGCTTCTTTCACATAAAGGCTACGCATATTTCACCGACTGGCGCCTGGGTGGCATTGTACGTGTGCGCAAGACTGATGGTGGGGAGATGGTTGTGATTAGAAGAGGAATCAGCCACATCATGCATGTCAAGTCTTTCAACTCCAACTCTCAGATTGGTCAGTAGCTTCATTCTCTGTTCCTCTGACTTTCTTGCTCATACATGGCTTCAGCTCGCTCTCATCTGTCATATTCCTGGTAATTACCCTTCACTCCCCCTTCTCAGGTTCCAACCTCTGCAACAGGCAGACAAATCCTAATGGAGACTGCAGCCACTTCTGCTTCCCAGCTCCAGACTCTCTGAGAGTGTGTGGCTGCCCGTATGGCATGAAGCTGTCGCCAAACCAACAGACGTGTGTCGAGGACCCTTCCAACGAGCCCCCAACAATGCAGTGTGGAGCCAACTCTTTCTCCTGTGGCAACGGCAAATGTGTCCCAAACAGCTACAGATGTGACGGTGTTGATGACTGCCATGACAACACTGACGAACTCCATTGTGGAATTAATAGTAATCTGACTAATTAAAATCTTTTGGCATCATTTTTGGGTTTGCTTAGGCAATGTTTATAGGTTATGTATTAAAGATCATCTTTTGTCTGCTAGACACTACTTGTTCCCCCTTGGCCTTCACCTGTGCCAATCAGCGTTGTGTGCCAGCAGGGTGGCGCTGCGATGGGCACAATGACTGCTTTGATAACAGCGATGAGATCAGCTGTCCCACACAGGTGCCTGGAACGTGCCCTGCAAATCAGTTCACATGCGCCAACCATCGATGCATCCCCCACAGCTGGCGCTGTGATACAGATAACGACTGCGGGGATGGATCTGATGAAACCGACTGCTGTGAGTGTCTTCAAAAGCTCCCATCACAGTTTTTGGCACCCCTGTTAAGCATGTGTAGAAATACTTAAATTCATTCTTTTGCTGCAGCAGCGTAATAATACACTAAATCCAGTGTTTCTTTAAAGAAATGTAGCTTGGAATAATATATAATTATTGGCACCCCAAATGAATAAATGAAATTGAAGCAATATGATTTTTAGGTTGATGAGAGCGTCTGGAAGGTTTATGTGAACATCCCAAACACTCCTAGTTTTTGCTTCCATGTGTTACATCGTGATCAAATCTAAAGAAAGATCAGCCGAAACATCAGACAAATAATTGTGCAACTCCACAAATATACTGTATATTATATATATTATCAGTTCTGAAACCCAAACAATGAAAATGGTAAGACGATATCTCTTTTTAATTATTATGTAATCTAGAATTTGGTAATGTGCTTTTTAAAACTTCACTTTGTTCAAAGGAACCTAACATTCTAATAAGGAAAGAGTGTCTTAAGTGATTTATGTCACAAATTAACACTGAACCTAGGGGTAGAAATTTACCACTATTCAGATTATGATACCATGCCTTATAAAACGAAAGTTAATAAAGGCCTCTTAGGGGGCTAACATTCATATCTTACTATATTTGTTATTCAGATCTGGGTGGTACGTGCCACCCAGGTCAGTTTCAGTGTCCCGACCACCGTTGTATTGACCCTAACTACGTTTGTGACGGAGACAGAGACTGTGTGGATGGAGCAGATGAACAGGGATGCAGTGAGTAGCTGATCATGTTTTGTACTAACTTAAAGCAAATCAAATATCTCATTATTTAATTTCCCTTTGGGATTAATAAAGTGTTTTTGAATTGAATTGAATTTTCAGCATCAGTGTGCATTTGAGCAGGTTTATCTTTGTCACTTAAACATACATTTTGTTCATTAAGCTGTCCAGTCATTTGTTACTTTATTGTTTTTATCAGTTGTTTTATACAACTACAGGTAAATGAATTATTAGCACTGATATACTCTTCTGGATTTTTCAGTCTACAACTGCACTGTGAATGAGTTCAAGTGTAGCAGCGGTCACCAGTGCATAAACTCCTTCTACCGCTGTGATGGTGTCTTTGATTGCAGCGATCGCTCTGATGAGCAAAACTGTCGTAAGTATATTTTATACTGCCAGTGGTCCTAATGTACCCCGCTGAGGTATTACTCAGTTTTGCTTCATATCATAAGTATGTATGCAGAATCACTCTACATCTCATGAATATTGGGTGGTTTTCATTAATGTTGTGATTGTAAAGTTTTAAAATGGAGCTAACGGATGTTAGCCTAAAATTAACATGTTTATTATCTGTTTTGATATGATTTGTTTTTCCGTGCTGTTCCAGTTAATCATGTGCACACAAAACTTAAACAAAAAGATGTTTCATTGCTTCATTAAATTGGTGTTTTGGTTTAAGCATCAAAAAACTGAATTACAAGTGTTTCAGCTGCTTTCTGCTGCACACCTCTTCTAGCCAGCTGAGGATTTCTGAGTGGGAGAATGGATCACATAACATAGAGAGACAGGGGGTTGAAGCAACCAATATAATCACATTTTTTACTATGAATGTAATTTTAAAGCATGAAAAATGCTTAGATTGTTAGGGAAAAATCCCGACTCATATGATCAACAAGACATTGTAAATGGTCTATAATGCAGTTCTGCAAGCTCTGCACGCGATAGTAGACTGTGATTTTTAAAAATCTATCCCTCAAAATGCGGCTCCATGGCTTGCTGGGGATGCAGTTGACAAACACACAGACAGTAACCCAAATACATATATTAAGAATCCCCTTTAGTTAAGGACTCCTATACCAATCATTTTAAAAAGCCTTGATCTGGACCTCCGGCCAAAAGTTGTGGCTGATTTTGGACTTCCCTAGTTTATCCCTGTCAAACAATTTTGACCCATATATTTGTGGTGTGCCCTGATTTGTCTTAGCTACCAGGCCCCCAGGAATGTGCCATCATGAAAGTGAGTTTCAATGTCAGTCGGATGGGAGCTGTATACCGTCCACATGGGAATGTGACGGACATCCAGACTGTCAGGACGGTAGCGATGAACACCACGCCTGCCCTCCCCGGACCTGCCCTTCCTCGCTCTTCCGCTGTGATAATGGAAACTGCATTTTACACAGTTGGATTTGTGACGGAGACAACGACTGCAGAGACATGAGCGATGAAAGAAGTTGTCCCACGCCGCCGTTCCGATGTCCAAGTTGGCAGTGGCAGTGCCCTGGTCACAGTGTTTGCATCAATCTCACCACAGTGTGTGACAACACACCCAACTGTCCCAATGGCGCTGATGAATCTCCACTCTGCAGTAAGTGGCATCCTCAGCTTCTTTCAGCTTACACTCTGAAATCAAACAATGCACATTTTTTATGTTTTTTCCCCCCCAGACATGTAGAACATATTATTAACTGTATTTAGCTTTGATAGTTGTAAGTAAATTTAGCATTTAATAACTATCTTGTTAAATGGAAATCTAAAAAAAATACAAAGAATTTCCAAAAAATAATATGAATTAGAAATGCACCAATGAGGGATTTTGTTTGAAAATTTCACAAATTTTGCAAAGCTCTAATTTGCCAATATTGAATTTGAACTGTAAACAATAAATGTCTGTGTATAACATCCAGAAACAGCATAACCAGAACCAATACATCTGAGGCGACCCAGTAAGCCAACATAAGCAGCTCTTTATAAACAGGAGCAAACAGGGCCCATAACCCTGGTGATGTTGTCATACAACATATTTCCTTTACTATTTAAAAATACAGACCATTTAAGCTTTCTTTTCATAATGTAAACCTTCGAGAAAGGAAGTTTGTCATATCACAAAATAATCTGTTTTTTTATGACATAATTTTAGACTTAACATTTGTGATCAACTTTGGATTTAAGGGGGAAAAAGCAGATTTGCTGTTATTTATTAGATTGTAAAAATCACTCATTGTAATTATGAACAAGGCGTAAGCAGCCTCTGTGTCATTAATGATTTTTAACAGGGCCAGAGGCTGCATCACCTTGGTGTGTAAGAGTAAACAGTCAGTGTTACACAGCTCTGTAGTTAAACATGACTTGACTGTTATTTCAAAACAAAGCTAAAGTGATTACAGAGTTACAATGATTACACATTTTTAATAATCCTCAGGATCTTATGTTAGTATGTGGGATGATTGACATGGTTAGCGCAGTTGGCATTATTACCTGTAAGCATACAATTAAGGCCAAATTGATTAAAAATCAATTCTGTCCAATTCTTTTTGATTCTGGTCTCTAATATGGATTTCTTTTAGGATTAAGCAATTTTTTTGGTTCTGCATAAAACTTTTATTGTTGGCTGATCTTATTTTCTAACAGTTGTTTCAGTTTGACAACGCCACAAAGGTCTTGTTCAAACAAAATAAAATTGTATCATTGAAGTGTTTATTTCTGCAGGAGCGAGCCATACTAAATCTGACTATAATTTGAAACCATTTTATTATAGGTGATCACCTGAACCCAGATATATTTAGTCATGACAGCAGTTGCCTTGTTATGGAAGAAAGCCATGAAAATAAATCATTTTCTTTCTGTGCTTTCAAGCTAATTTGACACGTTAGTTCTTCTTTAGTGCAGACAATGTTTTCCTTTACATTAAGGCATGATTATTTTGTTTTCAGTGAGATTCACCAACAGAATAACAATCAATTTTAAGCTGATTTTGTTTAATTCTACACTTTCGTAATTGTTATATGTTAAAAGCTGCTGCTTCATATCACAGAAAAATTGTGTTGAATGTCAAACACTGATGTTTGTGTTCTTGTGTTTAAATCAAGCATGTGTGTGATTTGTCCTGCACTGACCTGAAAATGATCTGTGATTTTCCCTCCTCCTCTTGCTTCTGTCCCAACTTTCAGATGAGCCTTTACAAGGTAGGAAGAAACTCTCAATAATTGATAGAAATCCTGCAAGTAGTTTTGATTTATTTTTAACAGATGCAATATCATTGATAATCATTTTTGTCATAAATTTCCATCAATCACCATGCACCACATTTATAGCCTAGCTTAAGCACAGGACAGCAATTCTAAGGATGTAGTTTTTGCTTTGTTAATGTCATTTGCCATCATTAGAGAGCTGCATGTACATAAAAGGAATTATTTGAAGATATTCTCTTCTAAATAGTCCTTTTTTTGCTTTTAACTCAGATCAGGAGAGCTGTTCTGATAACAATGCTGGCTGCACACATGGTTGTATCCAAGGGCCTTTTGGGGCCCAGTGCACATGCCCTGTTGGTTATCAGCTCAGCAATGACTCCAAAACGTGTGAGGATATAGATGAGTGTAATCCCCCGGGACTGTGTAGCCAGCACTGCTTTAACGAGAGAGGCTCCTTCCGCTGTCACTGCCAGGAGGGCTACACGCTTGAAGCAGACCAACGCACCTGCAAGGCTTCAGGTGAGGGAGAACTGTCTTTGACCTCCAGAGTATGACATTTCTTTATCCCTTAAGTTTTAAACAACCTCAACATTTTTATTTTGAAAGGATATGCTTGTAATATGAGGTCTACCGTGATCTTGGTTTTAGCATTTTTCACCAATCAAACATGTATCTGATTTCGCTGCTCGTCCAGCTGGAAGACGCCATGAGGGAAAAAAAGTGGAACTTGGCCCCCAGACCTCCAGACGGACACACTGTCTTTCTTCTTTCTTGTGTTTCTTTGCTGCTCTGATTTCAACGATAAGAGAAATAACATATATGTCAGTCACTGGCCATCGCTGCCGTAATTAGGACATAATCACAAACAAAGGGCTGTTTATAAGGGGAGCGTGCTTGACATGAGCTCCTCTTCCCTCACTGATAACTGCTTGAAAGCTTTTGCTATACAATAGGACATTATTTGGACAAAAGTGCATTTCCGAAGGACTGGCATTTGAGTAGGGCCTATTTAAGAGTCGTTTTGTGTGGCTGTTGTTAACACTCACAACACACACATGCACAAAGTGTTCCTGTTAGCATGAAATAAACATAGAAAGTCATTTCAGTTGGATATCTGTTTTTTTCCAGATTCTCGTCAAGCCTTCCTTCTCGTGGCCAGTCGAAATCAGATTATCCAAGACGAAATAAGCATTCAACCGAATGTGATCCGGTCACTGATTCGAGACGGACGCAATGTTGTGGCTATAGATTTCGACTCTGTTTCGGACCGTGTGTACTGGTCTGATACAAGCCAGGACAGAATCTGGAGTTCTCACATAAATGGTAGTGAGAGAACTGTGGTAAGTCAAAGGGAAATAAAGCTCTTATTGAAGGATTCCTATCCAGTCTGGAAAATTATTGATATTGATTTTAAAATTATATTCCTGTTAGGATAAGTATAAAAAAACAAAGTAAGAGTATGGAAAATATTTGTATTTTCACATTTTTCCTCTCTCGTGTATCCCTCTTTCCTTTCCTGTGCTTCCTTCCGTCCTTCCTTCCTTCCTGAGAACTTGAGAAGTAGACCCTGGAAATCATAAAGGAAAAATGTGTAGGAACCCTTTTAGTGCTAATTTACCTTAGAAATATGTTCATTTAAGAATGTATCTTGTGGATAGATATTTGACAGTGGAGTGACTGTGACAGAGAGCCTTGCTGTGGACTGGGTGGGCAGGAATTTATACTGGACTGATTACGTCCTGGAGACAATTGAAGTGTCTAAACTGGATGGCACACACCGGACCGTATTAGTTAGTGAAAATGTCACCAATCCTCGAGGTCTTGTGCTGGACCCCAGAGACAGGTCAGCGACATTTTTCTTTCTTTGTTTATACATTTTCCAATTTTTCACACTATAAACTCAAACATCAATGTATGCTATGTTTTAGACCAATACACAGTACATATTTGCAGTGGAAGTGGAAGGAAAACAATGCCTAGGTTTCAAAATTTTGTGTTAAAGCAAATCTAAAATGTGATGTGCATTTGAGTTAAAACCACTTGTTGCTGCAAAAAGGTGGTTTGCACATCTTTTGGGGTATGTCACTACCAAGCATATGTAGACTTACATTTTGCCCATTCTTCTTTACAAAGTAGCTTAAGCTCGGAGAAATATGATGAAGAACACCAATTCCTAATTCATGCTACAGATTCTTAATTTGATTTAGGTCTGGGCTTTGACTGGGCCTTTTTAAGACATGAACATGCTTTGGTCAAAACTATTCTACCTGCTGTGGATTTTATTTAGGTGTACGAGAGTAAACGGGGGTAAAAACATATGCATGCTTCACTTTTCAAAATTTCATTTGCGAAAGAAATTTGAAAACTATGTATCATTTTCCTTCTACTTAACAGTTATCTGCTGCTTTTTGTTGATCCTTCACATAAAAACCTGATAAAATACATTGAGTCTGTGGCTGTGACTTGAAAGTGTAGGGGTGTGAATGTTTTTGCATGACACAGAGAACACTTACGGCTATACAGCATAGAAAGAGTCAGATTGGTTCTGTTTTGCAGCGCTCACCTGATGTTTTGGACTGACTGGGGAAGGAACCCCCGCATTGAGAGGGCCAGCATGGATGGGAAACTCAGGACAGTCATTATAAGCAGCAAACTCTACTGGCCCAATGGTTTAACCATAGACTACCCAAATAGTTTGCTGTACTTTGCTGATGCCTATTTGGACTTCATTGATTACTGCGACTACAATGGCAACAACAGAAAACAAGTCCTCGCCAGTGACTTGGTGAGTTGTCTTTCTCTTAAGGGGAGCTAATAGTTTAATCATGTGCAGAACACATTCATTCCTTTGAATAGCATGTATAATACACTTTCTTTTTCTTTTGCTGATCTCTATGAAAAGGTACTGCAACATCCCCACGCAATTACCATTTTTGAGGATTTTGTCTATTGGACTGACAGATACATCAACCGAGTGATGCGAGCTCATAAGTGGCATGGGGAGAACCAGACAGTGATGCTGTTCAACCTCCCTCAGCCAATGGGTCTGGTGGCAGTGCACCCAACCAGACAACCAGCAGGTATGGCAGAAATATTTAAAATACAGCTTAAGCCAGATATGTTATCTCCTTATGATGCCGTCTATTTTGTGATTTGCACCAATTCCTCCTACAGTGAAAGGCCAGTACAACATGATTTTGCCACACTCGTGCTTCACAGTTGTGAATGGTTTTCTCAGCCTTGCAAGCTTCCCTCTTTTTCCTCCAAATTTAATGATGTTCATTATAGCCAGACACCACAGAACATCTCTCCAAAACTTAAGGTCCATGTGTGTATTTGCAAACTGTAATCTGGAATACACTGTTGCTGTCAAGAGTAGTGGCCTCGCTGAATGGCCTTTCGGTCCATGTTTGTACTGGACTACTGGACTACTACCAGCTTGAATCAGTGTATTCCCAAAATATTTGTCTTTTGTGCTGGGGCTCTGAGTAAAGCATTTTCATTTCTGGGACACAGAACCGGTCTCCTTTCTGTATGATTTGATGATTGGATATTGCCGTGTTTTCCATACTTGCATATACAGATGAAGGTGGCACCTTCAGGAATCTGGAAATTGCAGATACCCAACCAGATTTGTGGATGTCACCAATTCTCCTTGTGATACCTTGGCTTAATTCTTTACATCCCAGTGTGTCATAAAAGGTGTAGCTCTATTTAACTCAAAAGTTGTTTTATTAGTCCATTTGATTTTCCTAAATTATTTAAAGGCATGGTAATGTTGAATTTCTGAATTGAAATAATATAATAAAAATATCTATATTATTATATATTATATTATTATATAACATGTAATATATATTTTTAATGTCAGACAGTGAGGAAAAAAAGGTTGTATGTGTCTTTTTACACAGTGTATGTAAATGTCTAGTTTTAATTGTTTATAAATCTATATACAAACACAGGTTACTAGTGCATCAATGTGGTCTGCCTACTTTAATGCTGGATTGAATCTTGAATTAATAAAGTTAATCATGCAATTAGGATATTATCTTCAAATATCCTTTTTGTATAGCAAAACTGCCCTGGCACATGTAGGCAACCTTCTGCTCCATGTAGTATCCCTGAAATGCTGCGACAGGACACAAAAAATTGTTTATCAATCTGCTATGCATTATTGTTGTCTATAGCTGCATATTTGCTGCAGCCAGTATGTGATATAACTTGCTAAGATCACTAACCGGACTGTTTTCAATTTGCAGGGATAAATCACTGCTTGGGGAGTGCCTGTACTCATATCTGCCTACTCTCTGCTGTGGGGCCGAGATACTATTCATGTGCCTGCCCCTCAGGCTGGACTCTGGCAGCGGACCAGTTCACTTGTGCCAGAGGTATGCAGGCTGCCAACAGGAGGAAAACACTCATCACTTAAATTGATAAAAAAAGGAAGTCTGGTCAAATTTTGTTGATAAGTTAATATAGTCATCAAGTATTCATCTCAGCAGTGATTATTTCATGAAAAAGCAAAACTTGCTCCAGATTTGATTCTTACATGTTTTCTGTGCATAGAGTTATCTTAAGGTTTGACTGAGGAGAAATCTTTTTAAACAGCATAGCTGTACTATAGATTGAATCAGGTACCTGTCAACAGCCTTCCATTTAGACTATCTTGTAACCTGCTGCTCAGGTCATAAATATTGGGACTCATATGAGCATGTCTTTCATGGTCTCAAGAGGACAAGGGACCTTTAATGCAAGGTCCAAAGAGTCCACCTTAGGTCAGCAGCTTAACTCATCTCGGGTTTCAGGCCCTACAAACCAAGCAGACTGCAATCTCTCCCTGAAGCCAACAATTATCCAAGAATGAAAATGCCCTACAACCATTCTTTGACTCTAATCTCTGATGACAAAGCAACTCAGATTGTGGAACTGGCTTTCACCAGTCAATCCTCTTTATAGACAAATGTCCCCCAGCTTGAGATCCCTAATTTGCATAGGAAGCAACCATAGGATGCACAACCACACCTAATTCTACTTCAGGATCTGTTTTGTTTTTTGCAAATAGCAATTAGTCCAATTTTTGGGTTTATTTTTTATTTCACTTAAGGTATGTTCTATTTAGATTTGTTTATGTTCTGCTTAGATTCAGTTTATGTTTGGATTTAGACCAAAAATCCAAAATAGTATTCATTGTTTATGCAACATATCCCACAGCTATCTTTAAATCAAAAAACTAGAAAGCAGGGCATGCAAGGCGGCAATTTGAAACATAAAGTCAGTATTTACCCATTCAAAAACTAAAAGTATCAGAGTACAAATAAGTGTTTATGCAACTTTGCCATTAGGTCTCGTCTACCTGAACAATAAAAGTATTTATAGTTTTTCTGTCATTACCATGTTGCTGCTAAATATTTCAGTTTATTCAATGAATTCTGCCCAGGAATATTAGTTCTGATTGCTTATTTGTAGAAATTGCCCTGCCTTACCACGTGACTAATATTAGATTTTAATTTCATTCAATGCCCTCCAACATTTGTGTTTTGTTTCCATCAGTTGCTAAAAATATCAGTCATTTTTATGTTAGTTCTAGTCTCTCAGGGAGAGCTTTTATTAAGTTTTAATCTAGTTTTCATCAGAAGAAAAGGTTGTTGACATAAACTATGATGAACACCTTTTCCTCGACAGAATTAACACAATTTTTTATTATTTTCTGGAAGCTGAAGATCCCTTTCTGGTGGTTGTGAGAGACAGCATCATCTATGGTATTCCACTAAACCCAGAGGACAAGAGCAATGATGCTATGGTTCCAGTCGCTGGTCTTCACAACGGCTATGATGTTGACTTTGATGACAGGGAACAGACCATCTACTGGGTGGAACACCCTGTGAGTCCATCTCAATCTGCTCTCCAACGTGCCATACTAAAATGCAAACCTAAGTTATTCTGTTTATTGTAAAGTTATAACTCAAAACATGCTGCGGTAACAGTTCTCAAAGCCTTGTCTCCATAACAGGAGGTTGACAGAAATAAACAGTAGAATTCGGTTTAGCCACGCATGATCCAAGCAAGACATTAACGTAAGACCTTTGGTGACATTAATACGTCTAAATCTGTCAAACAGGGTGAGATCCACAGGGTGATGTCAGACGGTACAAACAGGACAGAGTTTGCTCCCGCAGCCATTCTCGGCTCCCCTGTTGGCCTGGCCCTGGACTGGATCACAGAGAACCTGTACTACACCAATCCAGCGACACAATCTATTGAGGTGAGATTAACCTATTTATTTATTAACTAATTTGTTTTTCTATCTGCTCACTTACTTCTTTTGTTTGGCCAGGTTTTAAAGTTGAGAGGGGATGTACAGTACCGGAAAACTATAATCACAAACAACGGCTCTCCAACCGGCGCTGGCAGTCCTGTTGGCATTGCTGTGGATCCAGCACGTGGGTAAGCCCCACTTAACACCATCCTGGCACAGCCACTCAAATCCACTGCTACTGAGCCCTAACAGCCTCCATTTGGTGGGCCTCAGGAGAGATCCTAACAAGGCCTTGCTGCCATCTAAAACCCCACCAGCTTACAGTGAAGAAGCAGGAGCTGACCCGAGCCTTTGTCAGATTTAAACATGCATCATATTTCTTTAAAACAAATCCTGTTACATCCAGTTATGTAGGCGGGAGATGATGTGATTCCCACGTTATGATAACCTAAAGTAAAAATACCCCAGTGTTACAGTATTATAGCATTAACGCCACTGCTGCTACAATTATACAACGTAGGGATTATTACAGCTATAGGGATGTAATATTTAACAATTATTTACTGTAATTTTTATTTTGAAATATACAATAAACACCAGCTTCATTTAGCTAATTTAAGTTTATCATATCTTTTTGCCTTTCTGGTCTTTATAGATTAACACTGGGACTCTAGCAAGCTATTAGCTGGCTTATTAGGCTATCTGCATGTCTGTATAGCAGCCTGCAGTCAGATGCAGACATGTTGCTTCTAGCTTGCCAACTGTAGATTTAGACGAGGATTACCTCAAGTGTGATGGTGTGAGTTTCCCCACCGTGGCTGCTTTTAATGACCAGAAGTGTTTCCAAGCAGCCAAATTTGTATTCTTTGTAACCAAGGGAAAAGTGAAACACAGTATTGCTCAGCAATGGGTGGGGGATGGGCTAGTGCTACACTATGCTATGCATATAGATTGAGAAATCTCCAGTTATTTTGGCACTTTGTATGACTTTCTTTAAAAATTCTTGAAAATGCACGAATGGTATGATGGAAAGATTTTGTGGTTTTAAATGGTAACTTTTTAAAACCTTGGCATGTGTTTGTTTCGTTAATCTGCCTACGATTATAGGTGTGTGTTTTTTTTAAATAGATTGTTAAATAATGTTTGTTCGTAAATCCTCAGCGTATACAGTTAAAACTGAAGTTTATGTACACTGTATAAAAAAACTATTTTTTGGCATTCTCTGACATTAAATCAGACTACTGACATAAGATTTTCCTGTTTCAGGTCAGTTAAGATTACCAACATTATTTGCTAAATGCCAGAATTATGATGATGGGTTCTGCTTCCCAGGGGTAAACATGTTTTTTTGTAAGAAATCAACCCCAGAACAAAAGAAAAAATATATATTGTGAGGATGCTGTCTGAAGCTGGAAAAGAGTATCATCATCTACAGTAAAACAGGCCCTTTACAAACATGGGCTGCAAGGACACTAAGAAAGGAAGTAAAATCTCAAGACATCTCCTGGGAAATTAAAGTTTGTGCATGAATGGATCTCTCAAATTGACAATGACCCAAAGCATACAGACAGATTACTTTCAAAGTGACTTAAAGACAACAAAGTCAATGTTTAGGAGTCCCCATCTCAAAGCTCTGATCTCAGATCCATAGACAATTGGTGGGCAGAGCTGAAAAGGCCTGTATGAGCAAGGTGACCTCCAAACCCTGAACCAGTTCTGTCATGGGGAATGGTCCAAAGTTTCTGCAGCTGTATTGTGAGAAGCTTGTAGAAGGACACCCAACACATCTGACCCAAGTCATGCAGTTTATAGGAAATTCAACAAAATGCTATTGAAATGTATGTAAACTTTTGAATTTTAAGAAAGTTTAAAGAACCAATTATTCTGGTACTTAGCAAATACACATAATTGTGGTAATACTAACTGACCAAAAATTAGAAAAGTTCAACCTGATTCAAATGTCAGACACTGAGAAAAATGACAGACAGTGAGAAAAGAAGTAAATTCCTGGTTTTAACAGTGACTGTCTAAAGCAACACAACTCTATGTGCATTTTTCATTTTATTTAGCAAACTGTACTGGACAGACCAGGGAACGGAAAGCGGGATCCCAGCTAAGGTAGCATCAGCAGACATGGATGGCATGAACCCTGCCATCCTCTTCACCAACAACCTTGATCACATTGAGTTCCTCACTGTGGACATCCAAGAGAACAAGCTGTACTGGGCTGTTACAAGCACTGGAAAAGTCAGTTTCATCCTATTATTTCCTGCTCCCAACTGTGGAGCTTAATATGTGGTCTGACCCTAACCTTGATGTAAACATCCATTAAAAACCTTTCTCTTTTGTTTTTTTTTATCAAACTGCCATAGATTGAGCGTGGGGATCCAGATGGAACCAACCGCATCACCATCGTGACTGGTCTTTCTCACCCTTGGGGTGTGGCTGTCTACCAGAACTACCTGTTCTTCAGCGACCGTGACTTTGAGGTCATCGAGCGTGTAGACAAGTCCACTGGTGCCAACAGGGTTGTGATGCGGGACAACGTGTCTGGACTCAGAGTCCTGAAAGTTCATTTTAGATACAGTGAGTGGCATCCTCCCTCACAGTTAATTTGCACAGTTGACTAAAGATGCACCATATAGTTTTGTGGCTGATTTCTGATCTGGAGAGCTTTAACCTGCCAATATAATTTTGACCCGATTTATATGTATAAACTATAAAAAGCAGTGCCAAGAGAAAGTATTTGCCCCCTTACAAATTTCTTTTGGATTTGCTTTTTTTGTCACACGTAAAGGTTTAACATCATTAAACAAATTTGAGCAACAGACAAAAGTAACCTTACAAAATGAAGATTTGAAATGATAGGTTCAATTATGAAGGGAAAAGCCTCTATGTGAAAATATAATTACACCTGTGGTTAATTAATGAATTAACCAATATACCATGATTAACCACATATTGTTTGGTTCAGTTTTACTAGCCACACCTAGTCCTGATTACTGCCTTAATTTTACAATCAAGAAATCACTTAAAAATCTACTGAAATTTGAAAAACAGATGACAAACAAAGTCAATTATATCTATCAACTTGAAAATGGTTAAAAAGCTAGTTTGAAAAGAGTTTTGAGATTGCAATGAGCCACAATGAGTGCCAATATCCACAAATGGAGAAAACATGGAACAGTGGTGATGCCATGTTTCCGTTGTAAGGACCTAAACAAAGAAAAGATGTGAAAGTAAAGATGAGTACTTTAACAATAAATAAGAGGACTTACAAAAATGGTATTGCACACAAAGGACGTCATAAAGCAGAGGAAATACCGGGCATAGAAACAGTCAGGCAAACAGAAGAATCCAGGAGTGAACAATGAGAACCACTAAATTTATGTACTCAGGCAAATGAGCAAAATGACAAGTGTACAAGAAGAGCTAATCAGATGAAATTGCCAACATTTCCAAATGGACCATATTTCATTAATGCTGAAGGCTCAAAAGGACAAAATAGTTTACTTGATGCACTCAGTTTAAGAATCCTGTTATCTGCTGAAAATCTTGCTTTTGCTTGCTCTTTCGCAGCCTGAATGAACCACGTGCTCATCTCTACATGTCATAAGAAATACAGTCACTGTTTTAATAGCTCCTTATATCTGGGTGCTTCATCAGACTTTATTTTTAAACGCCTAATTGATACTAAAAATAGCTAACTTGAGGTATTTTTCTCTCAGTCGCAGCATCCACACTGAAAAGTGTTGTTGTTACCCCTGTTTGGTTAGCATTTAAAAATGGTGCATTCACTAATTGGAAAAGTCATATAAGAGTTTGCGCTCAAGCAGAAAGTTGTCTGTTTCTGTTCATCGGCCGATTTCTCAGGGCATGTCTTAATACATTTACTGTTAGAATGATTCTTTGTCTTTGGTGTATTTCCAATGTTGTGTTTTCTCTCTAAACTCAGCCTCTGCAGGTACATCAAATGGCTGCTCTAACAATATGGGAGCATGTGAGCAGCTTTGTCTTCCTCGACCACAAGGTTTCTTCGCCTGTGCATGTGCGACAGGTTTTAAACTTAAGGCAGACAATCAAACCTGTGCCCCATATCAGTCCTACGTTGTCATTTCCACTCTGTCTGCTATAAAAGGCTTCAGTCTAGAAGGCTCAGATCACGCTGAGGCCATGGTCCCTGTGGCTGGGAGAGGTCAGTGACTTTTATATACTGGTCCCAGTGCTGCATGTCATACACTTACAATGTGATGTGCATTGATTCTTCAAAAGTGCCCCAGTAGAGAACATGAACTAAATGAACTGAACTTTGAAAATGTCCTCTTACAGGTCGTAATGCTCTCCACATTGATGTGCACGTGGCTTCTGGTTTCATTTACTGGTGTGACTTCAGCAGCACTGTGGCGATACAAAACGGGGTCAGACGCATAAAGCCAGATGGATCAGGATTACATAGTGTAGTTACATCTGGGATAGGACGAAACGGGATACGGGGCATTGCTGTGGACTGGGCTGCAGGTAAGCTGTTGCGTCACATTAAGACAGAGCTCTATGGATTCAAAATAACATTAAAATGAACAATGTAAGTGTGGATCATTCATGAATGGCACATGCCTTTTTTTAGTTTATTGCTCCATTACTGTAAAGATCTTCCCCGAATTCACTTCAACTTTTTTTGCAGTTGCTTTAAGGCTTTAAGAAATAGAAAAATTACAGATTAGGGTTTTTGTTTTGTTTTGGAAAACAGCCCTACTTTTCTGGAATAGGGAATGATTATAATAATCCATCTGACTCCCACTCTATATTATAACTTGAAAAAAAGGTTTTACTGTTATACTAAAACTAAAAACTATCTACATCCAAAATAATCTCTGATTATGTTACCTTAATAGTTAGTACTTTTTCTTCACTCAGGTAATGAGTACATCCAATACGTTGCCAAATTGGCTGCAGTTTAATGTGCATAATATTCAAAGACATTTCCTTAATAACACAATTGCTTTCCTCACTTTAAATTAATGAATTTTGATTTTATCTGTACAAATACTCACTTAACCTCAACATGGCCATACGTTGTATCAATACACCAATGGGACATTCTTACTTGTATAATTCAACATGATTGAAATAAATGCTGTTTGCATAGTAGGTAGACTACAACACTTTTTCCCTCAATATACTTCATGAATTATGACTTTTAAACCAATATTATTGTGGCAAATTTCAAACTTTCCTGATTCTTTCCTAAGGTAACCTCTATTTCACCAACGCCTTCCTGACTGAGACCTATGTGGAGGTACTTTGCTTGAACACAACTTTCCGCAGAGTGCTGCTCAAGACCCAGGTGGATATGCCACGGCACCTTGTTGTGGATCCCAGAAACAGATACTTGTATTGGGCCGATTATGGTCAGAACCCCAAAATTGAGCGTGCACTGTTGGATGGAACCAACCGTACGATTTTAGTGTCTTCTGGGATTATTACTCCACGAGGCCTCACTCTGGACTGGCACACTGGCTATGTCTACTGGGTGGATGACTCTCTGGATATGATTGCCCGCATCAGCCCCCATGGAGGGGAGACAGAGATAGTTAGGTATGGCAGCCGCTATCCAACTCCTTATGGAATTACAGTGTTTGAGAACAGCATCATTTGGGTGGACAGAAACCTCAAAAAAGTTTTCCAAGCGAGCAAAGAGCCAGGCAGAACAGAGCCACCGGCTGTGATTCGAGATAACATAAACATGTTGAGGGATGTTACTATCTTTGACCAACGTACTCAGCCTACCAGTGTCCAGGAGCTGAACAACAACCCATGCATGGAACGCAATGGAGGCTGTGCTCACTTCTGCTTTGCCCTTCCAGGCTCTAGCCAAGGTACTCAGAATAAAAAGTGCAGCTGTGCTTTTGGTGATCTTGCCACAGATAAAGTGAGCTGTGAGATCTCAAAGGAGGATTACCTCATATACACTACTGAGAGCACAGTGCGCAGCCTGCGACTTGATCCTGAGGACCATGCAGTGCCGTTTCCTGTTGTCAATGTGCCTCGTACCTCCGTGGCTCTTGATTTTGATCTTACAGACAACAGAATTTACTTCACTCAGAGCTCAGGTGCAGGATCAAGCAAGATCAGCTATATCAGCCTGTCTTCTCCCACTTCAGCTCCTGTTGTAGTAGCTGCCGGTAGGTTTAGTACTCCTACAGTTTAAATTTTATTATTATTGGTTAGCAACTGTAGTAATCATGCTGTGGTTGTGACAGATCTTGGGGCTCCTGATGGGATAGCCTACGACTGGATAAACAGAAGAATTTATTACAGCGACTATGTCAACCAGAGCATTAGCTCTATGTCTGTGGATGGTGCACAAAGAACAATAATCGCCCATGTTTTGAGGCCAAGGGCTATCACGTTGGATCCCTGCAGGGGGTAAGCACTACACAGCAAACCCTCTTGATTCACAAAATTAGTCTGTACCTTTTTAAGTTGCCTCTTTCTTGTTGTACAGATACATGTATTGGACAGACTGGGGAACCCATGCAAAGATTGAGCGAGCCACCTTGGGAGGAAACTTCCGAACCGAGATTGTGAATAGCAGCCTGGTGTGGCCAAATGGTCTGACTCTGGACTATGAAGAGGAGAGACTCTACTGGGCAGATGCAAGCTTGTAAGATCTGATAAATTCCACTTCTTACCTAAGTTTTTTATTTGCCTATCTTGTTACTTTTAAAGCTTCTGCTCTTGCTGTACCATCTGTGCTGCTGTGCCATCAGACAGAAGATTGAGCGATCCTCTCTCTCTGGGACCAACCGTGAGGTCATTGTCAGCACAGCCATCTACCCGTTTGCAATGACAATGTTTGGTCAGTTCATCTATTGGACTGACTGGAACACCCGCAGCATCTATCGGGCCAACAAACATGATGGTTCTGACCAGAGGGTCATGATTCAGAACCTCCCATCCCGACCAATGGACATTCATGTTTTAGCCCGTAGGAAGCAGCAGCAGTGTGACAGTCCCTGCCAGCAGTTCAACGGAGGCTGTAGCCACATCTGCACACCAGGTACAAACGACCATTTTTAAGAGAGAAATAAACTTTTAATTCAGTGGAACCTCCATGTAAATGTTTGGTGATCCTGCTCTTGTCAGGACCTAATGGAGCTGAGTGTCAGTGCCCATCAGAAGGTCGATGGTACCTTGCTGACAGCAAGTATTGTATTCCTGATAATGGGACTCGTTGCCAGGCAGGCCAGTTCACCTGTATGAATGGCCGCTGTATCCGAGCACAGTGGATATGCGATAATGACAACAACTGTGGAGATAACAGCGATGAGCTGGAGAGAGTGTGTGGTAGGTTCTTCTAAAAAGATTTTGGGTTAAAAGTTTCTTTTGGTCATAAATCAGCTTTGTAGAGTCTTTTCTGCAATATTTCCTTCACTAATACTAACAAATGTGTAATTTTTTTCTTTAACAAACTGCTTTCTTAGGACATAAACCAATCTTCAGCTATGCTGGTGTGTATTCTTGCACTTTGTGATTAAGCTACTAAACCCTCTTTAAAAGCAGCAAGCAATATTAACAATTGAATTTGCTTTTGCATGCAGTCCCACAGCTGCTGTCTGCCTTTATTGCACTGTCAGGTAAAATTAGTTCCTGTTGAAGGTGCCTATAAGTTTGTATAAACTCAGGCTCTTTCAGCTAAAGCTTTGACCCATTCTTGATTCCGATCGGCAGCCTTCCACACCTGCGAGCCTACCGTGTTTACTTGTGGCAACGGGCGATGCGTTCCCTACTACTACCGCTGTGACCATTACGATGACTGTGGAGACAACAGTGATGAAGTTAGCTGTTTGTTCAGACCTTGTGACCCCAGTTCAGAGTTCGCCTGCAACAATGGCCGCTGTATTGCAAAGGACTATGTTTGCAATGGCATAAACAACTGCAACGACAATGGGACCACTGATGAACAAAACTGCCGTGAGTTTCTTTAACTGACAAGTAACGCTTTTTTTTCTACCAGTTTGACATAAAAACAGACTAAATGTTTCATGTTTTAGATTATGTAGAATTACCAACATTTTTTTTTTTGCTGAATGCCAGACTAATGTGAGAGAGAGTTTAAATAGAATTTTCAAAAAGGTTTTTTTCATATTCAGAACTTTTTATACATTTTCCTACTTTGGTCCTAATTTGGTCAGAAATTCTGGGTATCTTTCCCCAACATTCTTGCTATAGTTTGCTGGAATTTTGGCCCATTCCTCAGGCCAGAACAGGCCTAACTGGGACAGCTATGCCCCAAAATGTTCTTTCTATCTTTGCGATAGCCCCTTCAAAATAGTGACTTTGTTTTGCTTTTGCCACAATGCTAAGGGTGATAGTCCCTTTGATAGACCAATTCCTGTCTTAAAGTGCACAAGTGTGAATACTCCCAGTAAAGTATTCACACATTGCTGCCACTCTGTACTTCACAGTAATGCTACAATTCCACACAGATCACAAATAACACAAAATGCGAAATTTTGGGATTTCTAAGGTTTCTTTGAATTTTGCAAGTATTCGTGTCCAATCTGTGAGATTCAGGTACGACACGTAAAGATAAGTCAGGAGATTTTGCTGGATGTTGTCAAGAATTCAGCACGATTTCATAGAATCTATTAATACTGCACAAACATTAGGAATCAGATAGGAATCAATAAACAAAATGCCGACTGCATCTAAGAATTAGGTACCATTAAGTTTGAAGTCGTTACTATTCTTGGCAATTTATGGGATTTTCCATCAAGGTATAATAAAAATTGATCAGAGACTAGCAGAAGTAAATGTATTTGAATGATTAATGTTGATATTTAAGAGATTCAATTTTTTAATCTTAAAAAAGTGTTAAAGTGCTTGTTTTTGGACATACAATCCAAGACAGAGTTATGAATACATAGGAATACAGAAGAATCAACCAGGAATCAGTTACCTAATAATGAACCAGGAATTTGTTAAGAATTACTTGAGTTTTTTTGGATTCGCGAGTTCTGGACCAAAGTTTTTAACAGCTCAAAACTTTTGCCAGATGGCTCAAGAATCACGGGAACTGACTAAAAATAAAATACGAATGTCTGTGTGAAATAGGAGCTTAAAATTATGTTCTCAACTTGCAAGAATCATTCCTTTTGCCTCTAAATGTACCAATGGTCATTATGCCCAAACATCAATTTTAGTGTCAGCAGACCACAGGAAATGTCTCCAGAAATGAAGGTCTTTGTCCTTGTCTGCATTTGCAAGCTGTAATCTGGCTCTTTATGTTGCTGTTGGAGTAATGGCTTCTTCCTCTCCGAGTGATCTTTCAACCAATGAAGATATAGGAATCTCTTACCAGCTTCATCCAGCATCTTGACAAGATCCTTTGCTTTTGTTAAAAGATTGATCCCCGCATTTTTCACCAGAACAAGTCTCCTTCTTTAATGACGTGAAGGCCAGACATTACCCTATACTCGTGTATAACTGTTTAAACAAGAGAACGTTCAAGCATCTAAAAATTGTACCAAAAGTTAAACCAGACTTGTGGAGGTCTAGAAATATTTTTCTGAACTAGGCGTGTTTCTTTTGATTTTTCCTGACATCCCACATGGAAGCAGTGTGTTTGAGGCGTTGCATTAAAAAAATTGACAGGTAAATCTCTAATTAACCCAAATGTTGTGAATTGAAGAATTGTTGAAGATTTTAAAGACAAATGTGCAGACTTTCTTAAATCATTTAAAGACATTGTGAGGTAGTTGCATGTAAACCTCTGAGTTTGAAGAAAGTATAAAAAATATGAAAAAGATTATTTAGTGGTATAATGGCAAATAGCAGATAGAAACAATGTTAGTTATCCTAACTGATCTAAAACAGGAAGGGTTTAGTCTGATTTAATAAAAAAATTAATTGTTGCCTTTTTACACCATGTATTTGAATAACTGGTTTCAGCTATAAATATTCTGTGTTTACTGTGTTTTACTGTGCTCATATGTGTGGTTATTCCAGCTGAGAGAACCTGCCAGCCAGAGCAAACAAAGTGTCAATCCACCAACATTTGTATCCCACGGTCCTACCTGTGTGACGGAGACAATGACTGTGGGGATATGAGCGATGAAAGCCCAACACACTGTGGTGAGTTCAGCAACAGTTTCATTGCATGTTCTCTTTTAGATGTCTTCTCTCATAAATACACCAGATCATATATTACCACAGCCTTTCTTCAACAGGAAAGGAATTTAACCTAAGTTCAAACTCTACTGTTCCAGATCACAGCAAACTGCTGTGATCTGGAACAGGAAAAGTACCATTAGGCCAAAAAGTGCAGATTGTTACACAGTTCAAGTGTTGGGAAGGTCTCTGCTTGGCCAAGTTCAATTACATGACTAGAACTAAAAGCAGCATTAATGGTTCACTGACCCAAGATCGCTTTGAAAGATAAGATAAAGAGTGTTTATCAGACTATTGGGTGGAGATTTGTTTCAGTGAAAAGATGCCTGTACTGGTCTGAAAACTCAATTTCTTTGGGGGGAACTCATCGTTTTTTTGTGACAGAATTAAGCCTCTTATTGCAACACGTTCTGCTGCTGTATGATATTTTACATGTTTACCTTTTTAGTTTATTGTGCTTTTACATCTTAGTTTTTGTCTTGGAAAAGTTCAGAAACTTTAAAAACTTTTATCAAGCTAAAAATCTTTTCTCTTTGATAGTTTAGGCTATCTCACTTAGCATTCCTGGGATTGACAATTAGGTAGCCTTCAAATTAAGTGAGCTTTTACTGAAGTTAAAGATTAATTTGTGTAAATTTATTTAGTTGGGAAACCATCATACATTTTCTTGCAAAATCCCTTGCCACTTTTGTTAAAACCTTATACATCTTTTACCAGTAGAACAGCACTCAGTGCACTCAACATTTTACAAGGTTGGATGACACAGAAAGAGGGATCTTTGACTACTCTTTTTGCACTGTCTCTCTTGAAGAAAACAAGTCCTGTTTTGTGGACTCTTTTTTTCAATCCACTCCACAAGTCTTCTAAAACATTCAGAACTTAGGTCAAGGAATTAAGATTGGCCATAGAAAATTGCAGATTTTGTGTTTTTCTGTTCTTTTAGCAGTATGCTTCTGATCATAATCCTACTGAAAGATCCAATATTAATGTTTTATTTTATTTATCATATCTTTGTTTAAAATGTCCAGGCATTTCAAAAATACTGTGGTGTTATGCTCTATAACTGGGATGCACTGGTCTTTTGAAGAGCATCACAGATTCCCTGTCAATAATTACCAGATGAGTTGCTTGAATGGCAAGTTCTCTTGTCTTTCTTATTTTCAAGAGTGGGTAAGAGAAACAGACCTCTTTCTTTCACCCCAATTTTACCCCAGGGAAACATAAAGACACAGCTTACTGATAAAAGTCTGATCTGCTCAAGAAAAAGGCAACATTCACATTAAAATGTTGCACTTATTTCATAAGAACTTCAAATAAGTGTATCTGGCAACTGTTTAAAAAAAATCCTTTCTCTTAAAATTAAAGGTTTTTAATTTTTTTCTCTGCAAAATTATCCCACTGATATAGAAGATATTTAAGGCTTGTTACACATCTTTACCAGGTAGGCCAGTTATTATAAAGTAAGCAGTATAGCCACACTGCCATAATTCCTCAGTCATTAGCAGTGAGAGGAGGTATTTTACATCGTAATCATGATTTTGTGTTCAAAAGAGCTATTATTATTATGTTTTTTTTCAAATATACTCTTTCTCAATTTCATAGTATTTATTAACTTCATTCAGCATTAATTACATTTATTTTTAGATTATGGGCTATAAAAATATTTAAAAAAGCTAATACTTCATCCTAATTTATCCTTCTAGGCCTGTTAGCTTTTACCACAATTTTTGTCTGATTAGCAATAATTTATTTTTGATCCAAAGACATGTTAGTAATTTCAAATTCTTGTGAAAAAATGTCCAGCTAATTTGTTTCCTGTCTGCATCTTCTACATAGCTGCAGCCACTTGTTCCCAGAGTGAGTTTCATTGCTCCAGCGGTCGCTGCATCCCCGCCCACTGGTACTGTGATGGAGAGGCTGACTGCTCTGATGGCTCTGATGAACCCCTCTCCTGCAGTGAGTGCTCCTCTGCTCTCTCACACCCAGAATGAGCCTTCCAGCTTTGTGCCGCAGACACCACCCCCAACCTTTTATCAGCTGCTCACCTATTGTGTGAAGGTGTCTGTTAGCCGATCTGTGCAGTGTGAGAGGCTCCTGTGAGGGCTGTAGTGGAGAGTGCGAGTCAGTGGTGTATTCCTTTGTTGATGATGTGGTCAGTCAGGCCTCCTATTGTGGACTGCATTCCTCTGTGGTGACGCCCCTCAATGTCCTCAGACAAACAGCACCTCCCCCTCTCTTTATCCGCCAGGGGTTACAGAGCCTCACTTTGGCTTTTGTTTAGATTGCTCACCATGCATGGTAATGTGGAGTTGCCATGACTATTCCCAAAGCTTTGCCAGTGTTGTATTGTGTCCTCTTTCAAAGTTAAAAAGCTATGACGGAATTAACAGCAAAAGAAAAGTTACGAACAGTCAGGATAAACACATCATAAAGGTTTTAGCATTAACAGTAGGTGAAATTTATCTGGGATTTGGAATATTTTAGTTAAACCTCTGTGTTTATTGCTGTGGTATCTAAAATCTAATGTGTATAGTCTGTCTCTGCAGCCACACTGGTCAGAACCTGCAATGCAGATCAGTTTCGCTGTGATGACGGCAGGTGCATTGCTTTATCGTGGATCTGTGATGGAGACAATGACTGTGGTGACATGAGTGATGAAGATCAGAGACACAACTGTGGTATGCATGTTTTACTTGTCTTTCTTTCTTCTGTCTTCAGTCACTTATTAGGAGTCCAAGCCTGCAAAGGCGAGTGAACGCGCCCTCCGTTCATCTAGTTGAGAAAGCAACCCTGTTCCAATTTCTTTGTTTTTTCACGATTATTTTATCTCCAGTAAAACTTGTACTGCAGCTGGAAAATATATGTGGAGACTTTCAGTGCTGTTCAGAAACAAAAATTAAATTCACAGCTGTCCTCCAATTGTTGGTGCTATCGTGTGGGTCAACTCATTTTGACAGATGCTTTGTATACCCAATTGTAAACATGATCCTGAGGGATTTTTTCCTAATTTAGCAAACATCGAACAATAGCTATAAGTTTGGTTTATTTCATAAATACTTTAATTTAGTTTTGTGAAACTTCTTATAGTCAGGGTAATGTTCTATGGCTATATTTGCAATATGGTAAAAACTGATCAAAGAGGGCTTGAGTCATGAGCGAAAATCCGAATTTGACAATTTAATCTAGTTTAAGCAACAAAATTCACCCATTTTTCCTAATAATCTCAGATTTATAATAGAGATGCACAGTTTACTGAATAACAGTCATCCTTGCAATATCAGTGAGTGCAATACCTCAATTGCAACAGACTACTTAAATTCACTTCACATTTCAATAATATATTGGCCAAATGCCCTTAATGTCACTACTAAATGTTTCGGAGCAATTGTATGGCCACGTTTTCTAATATCGTGCAGCTCTAGTTGTTCATCGCCAGCTTCTTCTGGGACTTGAAGCGCACCAGCAGGGATGTGCTCAGGGTTCTGGTTCCAGTACTTGTTTGCTCTTATTGAGACATGCTTTTTACATCTTATTGCATTTTTTCCTCTTCTACTCCCCTGTTTTGCAAGGCTTTTTGACTTTGATTCTGGCACTCCTCAAGCAGATTTGTTGGGGGAGACACTGCCAATCGGCCCCAAACATCTTAGTCTCCACTAGATTTCCAGTCCAAGGAGCTAGCATTCCTGATTTCTCCTGCCTCACTCGTTACTTTGTGCTTGTCTCCTCTCTCTGGCTTTCTGGCTCAGGCTGGATCAAGATTATTATATGCTGCTCCAAAAAATAAGATGCCTGAAGCTAGGGACTTTAGCAGTGCTTGAGCCTCAGCAGGAGACTTATTTCAAACAATGCTGTCACGACTGTGGTTTGAAATACAGTTTGGAATGTTTGGATTTCCAAAATATGTCACCAGCCTCTTGCAAATCCTCATGTCTGATTTTATTGTTTTCCCCAGCCAATCGCACATGTTCAAGCACAGAGTTCACTTGTGTCAATAACCAACCACCTCAACGCAAGTGTATTCCACGTGACTGGGTGTGTGATGGAGATGCAGACTGCGCAGATGCTCTAGATGAGCATCAAAACTGCACCCGCAGATCCTGTGGCATTAATGACTTCACCTGCAGCAATGGTCTCTGCATACGCAGCTCCTACAGGTTGGCTTTAAAATATTACACAGCCATGTTGCATTCCAATAGAGTAAACATTGAGGATAATAGGTGTTGTAATACAAAATCAGATGTGATCGTCGCAATGACTGCGGAGACAGCAGTGATGAGCAGGGTTGCACCTACCAGCCCTGCCAGCCACACCAGTTCACATGCCAGAACGGCCGCTGTGTCTCCCACGACTTTGTCTGCGATGGAGACAATGACTGTGGCGACGAGTCTGATGAGCTGCACCACATATGCCATACACCTGAGCCCACCTGCCCCCCCGGAGAGTTCAGATGTGAAAATGGACACTGTATTCCCCTGAGCATAGTGTGCGATAGGAATGATGACTGCTCCGACAACAGCGATGAAAAGGGATGTGGTAAGTGTAAACAGATGTAAACTGGCTAATGAGTTAGAATCAAGCTGAATTCAGAAGATCACACCTGCTATCTGCTCAGTTCTTGTTTGAAGTTTACATAAACTATCATCAGAGATGGGTAGAGTAGCCAGAATATGTACAGTAAAAGTAGTGTTAATTCAAAAATCCAAAGAATTACTCACGTAAGAGTCTAAACTGGACCTGAGGTTTTTGAACAATTTTTGGTTTTAATGCCAAACAAAGCATTCATGGTTATTACAATTGTTTTTAAACAAAAGGAAGATGTCACAGGTCACAAACTATGATATTAAAGAAACTGAAAGTAATGTAGGAGAATCAAGGCCAGATTTGATCGTTTGTTCAGGCTGATTTTGAAATAGAACAAATCTGGATGGGTTAAAAAAATATTCAGCATTGTGTTGTTGAATGATCTGTGGAACAGACAGATGATAAAACCTAAGTTTGTTAACGTTTCTCACATGTCTATATTGTAATGAAATATCTTGGGAAAAAAGTAAAGAAAAGAGTACAAATTCTTGAATTTTGAAATGGTGAATTTGTAGGAACCCTTGTGTGTAATTGTGACACTGTATGGATTAGCGAAAATCCACAATAAATTGAAAACGGGGCACCAAGTTTTGTACGTAAACTTCAAGATACTGCTAAATATTGGAGGTAGTGTAGCAAAATTGACATATTTTGCCACTTCTCTTCTCTGTAGGTATCAATGAGTGTACAGACCCATCAATTCACCACTGCGATCACAATTGCACTGATACACCCACCAGCTTCATCTGTACCTGTCGTCCAGGTTACCGTCTCATGTCTGACGGCAAAACATGCGACGACATCAACGAGTGTGCAGAGACATCCAGTGTTTGCAGTCAGATGTGTGAAAACACCGTTGGCTCCTATGTGTGCAAATGCGCTCCGGGATTTCTCAGAGAGCCGGACGGACGCAGCTGCCGTCAGAATAGCAACATCTCACCCTACCTCATCTTCAGCAACCACTATTATCTCAGGAACCTGTCAACGGACGGGCAGGCCTACTCCCTTATTTTGCAGGGCCTGACCAGCGTGGTCGCTCTGGACTTTGACCGTGTTGACAAACGACTCTATTGGATTGATGTGAGCCGCAGAGTGATAGAGAGGATGTTGTTTAACGGCAGCAACCGAGAGGTGGTGGTCAGTGGGGTTCTACATGGAGAGGGCCTTGCGGTAGACTGGATAGGAAGGAAACTCTACTGGGTGGACAGCTTCTTGGATTGCCTCAAAGTGTCTGAGCTGGATGGTCGCTTTGTCAAGAAACTGGCCGAACATTGTGTTGATGTCAATAACAGCTACTGCTTTGAAAACCCCAGGGGTATTGTTCTGCATCCCAAATATGGGTGAGAAGTTCAGTCATTTAATGTTGTCTGTCTGTTTATTTATTCATTCAGTCATTCGTTCATTCCATTGTATTTGTAAATAAATATTTAGTTTTTAAAACAGCAGCTGTAATCTTGTCTATAGGCAGTTTTCTCATCCTCCTATTCTCCCAAGCTAAACTAATTTGGTTTAGGCTCACTCAAAAACCCTCTAGATAACAATTATTTTAATTTGAAATACATTTGGACAAAAATAATCTAACATTATCTAAATGTTTTTAGTCAGAAAACAAAATTAATTTGTGTTCCTACAAAAATATGGTGATTATAACAATTATGTTCTGCAAATACAAAATAACTAGAACTGTACGATAGACTGAATCACAGTCATCATTGTAGTACACATCTGTGCAATATCCAAATCACAAAGGACTGCCGGGACGCAACATATGATAATTTTTTGTTGTTTGATAGACCTTCACTGCCCTAATGCCCATACTTAATGTAAATTAGAAGACTATTGAAAAGTTTATTTATTTTAATAAGTCAGTTCACTAAGTGAAGCACATTATATAGATCAGTTACACATCACTGTTAATTGTGATTTTCTGCATACAACTGATAAAACAACATTTAAGATCAAAAATACATCAGACCAATAAAACAAAAAATATAATAAAGAAATGTGAGCTTAATGAAGTGTATGTTTAATACCTACTTAAAGGTTGTTATTTTCAAAAGCTACCTTTAATGTGACAAATGTGCCTCATTGGAGCGCATATTCTAATTTACTTTAGCTGAGTGGAAATTAAAGGGATGAAGAAAAAGACAAAACTGCCTGGAAACTGTGGGTTAATTGTAATTGATATCATCACCCCAATATTAAGCAATAATACTGCATATTTTCCAGATATTTTGCAGCCCTAAAACATTTTGTATTTATTGTTTTTTTATACATAAACGTACGTGAAAAAATGAGAAAAAACTGCTTTCCTGTGCTAAAAGCACAGAATACCCCTTTTCTCTTTATTAGAGTAACACAAGTAGATCAAGGTCACATAAGCTGGATAAATGGCTGAGCTATCGCACCCTGTAGTCGCCTGCTTAACAGATGCTTGACTTGTAGCAGGCCCTTTACAGTTGTTATCCTAACAGAAGTGAGGGGTGGGGTTTCTTTGGTTTACACATATCTCAGTTTTTCGAAACCAGAATTATTTCTAGACAGCCAAATTTGTCAGAAGCAAGGAAAATGAGTAAGAGTCTTACTTCAGCCAACTGGCCATCATTGTGCAGCAACAGGTGGGGGAGAGGATGCACTAAGATACTCTATCCCCACTACAGCTGTAGAAAACCTTGATCACTCCAACATTATGCCTGACATCTCATTTAAAGCACCTTTAAGGATAGAACGATATGATGGAAACTTTTAATGGTTTTGAAATTGTACAACTCTAAAACCTCGATATGCCCTGATAGCGGTAACCGGCGGTAACCATGCGTAAGAAGAGCTAAATGAAATACACGTTACTTGATTGGTGGCCGGACTGATTTATCGTCTAACAATTAGTTGGACATATAAATATAATTCTGACTCCAAACATTCAGTTTATTAACATAGCCTAGTCAGAGAACTGTGCATTGCATAAGGTAATAAACAAAAACTGTGTCATTTATCATCAGAAATAACTCAGACCCAATCAGACCTTCTAGAGTTTTCTTTTTCTTTTGGCACATATTAACCTTAAATGCTTCAAAATAGGACCTTTTTTTGTAAATTTAGTTACCAACACAGTTTTGTTTTGTTAGAAATGGTCCAGTATACCAGTCATACACATGTTGATGGAAAATGCCGATACATATATGTGCAAAGGCATTCTAATTTTATATTCTTTGAATCCCTGATAGATATGTCTATTGGACAGACTGGGGAGACAAAGCCTTTATAGGTCGTGTTGGAATGGATGGAACCAATAAAGCAGCAATTGTCACCACTAAGATAGAGTGGCCCAACGGCATCACAATCGACTACACCAATGACAAACTCTACTGGTCAGATGCTCATCTCAACTACATTGAGTGAGTTCATCAGGAAGGTGGTCTAATCCTTTTTACCCGCAGTAAATGGACACTGGTAACGTTTTAAATCAAATTTCATTACTCAGATTCTCCAACTTGGACGGTCACCACAGACAGAAAGTGTACGACGGGAACTTGCCGCACCCTTTTGCCCTGACTGTGTTCGAAGATACGGTGTACTGGACTGACTGGAACACACGCACAGTGGAGAAAGGCAACAAGTACGACGGCTCTGGCCGAGAAGCCCTGGTTAACACCACACACAGGCCGTTCGACATTCACGTATGCCATCCTTACCGGCAGCCGATTAGTGAGTCTTCACAAGCATTGCACTCATCAGTAGCCTGTTCTTATTTGCTCAGCTGTGGTCAACTCATATTGTTTGTCTGTGGCTCCTGCTTTAACAGTGAACAATCCCTGTGCTGTGAACAATGGGGGCTGCTCTCACCTGTGCCTAATCCGTCATGGGGGGCGAGAACACACCTGTGACTGCCCCGACCACTTCCTGGCTGTTCAAATAGGAGGTGTGACCCGATGCCTGCCCATGTGCACCAGCACCCAGTACAGATGTGCAAACAATGAACGGTTTGTCACCATTTCTTTAATGCGCAGCAGTTCTTTATGAGCATTGTGGCACTCGAAGTATCTGTCGTCCTCTACCAAACTGAATAGGAAACTACAAAAAAAGATGATTTAGTCTTAGATGTTTTCCTTACATGTTTGTCACTCAAAAGCTCCTAATCCCTGCTGTCCTTATATTATTGTAAATAACACTCCTCTGCATCAGGGAAAACTTTAATAATCAAAGATGCACCTATCAGATTTTAGTGTTTTGTAGACATTACCATAAAACAAATTTGACCTGATTCTGGATTCAGAATTGTGTAGGTCCGCAACTCAATGCATCAAAAAATAGATTTTTTCCCCTACCCCTAAGGATTATGTAATTGAAATAAATTTTCCTAAGCACTTTATAGTAGTTATAAATAGCACAACTATTATTACTGAAGTCTTCATGTGTTGCATTGCTCTACAAACAGAAGCACTGAAAGACACCACAAATCCTCTCAATAGATGTTTTATAATTAATTATCCTTGTATTTAATGGTTCTCTAATTGATGTGTTGAACTCTGAAAAGTATTTTTTTAAGGTAAGATTCTCCAAAGTTATCGGTAATAGCTCACTTACTTGCAGTAGAAAGATGACATATCACTGAAGGGTCTTTGGAAATTTAAATTAAATAACCTGATGAGGCAGATGGATACAGGATAGGTCTTAGTAGTTGTTAACCTTTCACCTGTTAGGATGTACTTAATTTTTTCCAACATGGTCAAGCTGACACGAAAGGGAACTACAGTTTTACCGATAATAACTTCACAGAGCTCATACTAACCTTTTAACTCTATTTGTATTACCCTGTAATTGTGAATGCTACAGATAATCAATGCATGGTTTGTTAGTTTCGTGTTATTCATTAAATGTTCTGGTCCACAATGGTCAATGTGGGTTTGTCCTGCCTCTGTGTCAACAGATGCATCCCTATATGGTGGAAATGTGACGGTCAGCGAGACTGCAGAGATGGCTCAGATGAGCCCTCTACATGCCCGATTCGCCACTGCAGCCTCGGCCAGTTTCAGTGCAATGATGGAAACTGTACCAGTTCACACTTTCTTTGTAACAGCCACCAGGACTGTCCTGATGGCTCAGATGAAGATGCTGTGCTGTGTGGTAGGTGGTTAAACTGGTTATCTATAAATAAACTATGTGCTTGTCATAGTGAGCCTGTTTTTATTTCTCACTGTCGGCTTCTCTGACTTCCTCCCAGCAACGCACCAGTGTGAAAGCCATCAGTGGCAGTGTGCAAATAAGCGGTGCATTCCCGAGTCTTGGCAGTGCGACGGGGAGGATGACTGCGGCGATCAGTCCGACGAAGACCCTGTCCACTGCTCCACCAGGACCTGTCACCCAGGACAGTTCAAGTGCCGCAACGGACGCTGCATCCCGCAGAACTGGAAATGCGATGTTGACGATGATTGCGGTGACAATTCAGATGAGCCGCTGGAGGAGTGTAGTGAGTAACACACAGGGATTTACTTCATTGTTATGTCTATTTTTCTTTTTTTCACTTAGTATTTTATTAGAATTTTATGTGAGTTTTATGTAATAGACCAACACAAAATAGTGCATGACTATAAAGGGGAAAGAAAAGGACACATCGTTTTCAAAATCTAAAACGTGTGGCATGTAATTGTTTTTACCCCTCTGAGCCTATGATTTAAAAACGTTTTGCAGTATGTCTCTACCAGCTTTGCACTTCAAGATACTGAAATCTTTGCCCATTCTTCTTTGCCACATAGCTGAAGCTCAGTCAGTATTGGATGATCAGCCTCTCTGAACCACAATTTATTAGTCTTGCTACAGATTTGTAATTGGATCCAAGTTTGGACTTTGACTAGGCCATTCTTATACAAGGATATACATTGATCAGCAATCATTACAAACACACTGAAAATAATTTAGAGTGCTCAGTTAACCTAACGTGTGTTTTTGGACTGTGGGAGGAAGTTGGAATAACCAGAGAGGACCCACACATGTACAGGGAGAACATACAAAACACCCTGGCTGGAGTTCAAACCCTGTACCTTCTTGGTTCAAGGCAGTAGTGCTAAAAACAGCACCTGATATTTATAGCACTGAATGCATATTTTTAAATGGACCATTTCTATTTTGTGGAAAATGAAGGAAAAAAGGCACACAGTTTGCAGCCTAAAAACAAACACAATTCCTTGTACTATTGTTCTTATTCAATAGTACAAAACATACCAAAAGTACTTAGACTATACTTTTATTACCTTTATCTTTAAAAATGCTGGTCAGGTTTATATGATTTTTGATATCAAGTTGTTGGCATGCAGGGCCTAAACAGCCACAAACTGCTAAGGACCTACAGGTTGCAGAAACCTGATATAAAACATTCCACTGTAGCACTGACTGCATGTTTAGCTTCGTTGGCCTGTTGGAAGGTAAATCTCCACCACAGTCTCAAGTTTTTTGCAGCCTCTGGCAGGTTTTCCTCCAGGGTTGTACTGTTGTACTAGTTTCCTTGTTCCTGCAGAAGAATAGCACCCCCACAGCTTGATGCTGTAGCAATGCAGTGTAAATGCTGAGTTCAGTGTGATATGCAGTGTTCATTTTCCTCCATACAAACCATGTTGCATCGTTTTCCACATGTTTTTATTTCCTCTATGTGGCATGTGGTAGCACAAATGCACGTCACACTTTTCATTTTTCCATTTGTAAAACATTTTGAAAACCATGTAGTTTTTTCCTTTGCTTTCACAATCATGCACTACTTGGATTATGATATAGAAAAGTTCATGGTTGTAGCAAGACATTAGGTAAAAAGTCAAAGGGGTTTGAATACTTTTGCAAGGCACTGCATATTTACCTCACAGTACGCTGAAACATTGGACCTAGAAAACATAAATTGCACCTAAAGACACTAATCGGATGTAGTGCATCTATCCGTACTCATGGTTTTAATAAGTTACTCTATGGCCTTTTCTTCTTTTAACAGTCTCTACTGTTTTTTGTTTTTTTTTCTAAAAGTGGGTCCAGCCTATCGATGTGACAACCACACAGAATTTGACTGCAAAACCAACTACCGCTGTGTGCCACTGTGGTCTGTCTGCAACGGCCACAACGACTGCAGAGACAACAGCGACGAGCAGGGCTGTGGTGAGTCAGCATTGTACAACAAGAGCTCTGCTTGGGTTCCCTGGTTTCCATGTATTTGTTGTTGTTTTATCAACCTTAGATCACTCTAGAGAATTCTTTAGGAGTGAATAAAGGCAATTAGCCAGGCCTTCAGCCTGCTGTGTAACTGTGGTGCAGGGATGTGCTGATGGAGATCGTCTCATCACTCTTCCTCCCCCATAATTTATCTCTCCTGGGAAGCACCGCAGATTTATGAGCTGTCCATTGGTGTGAGACAACATATATGTGTATGTGTGCTCTGTCCTTCGTGGGGGCAGGGTTTATATATGTCTCTTTGTACTTGCTACGGTCCAAATACACTCGGCTACGGCCCTCCCATCTCTTATCACAGACCCTCACTCCATTAGTGCCATGCCTGCACAGGAGGGGAGATCTGCGCTAATCTTCCTGTAAGAATGCAGTGGATGGGCCAGGTGGAGGGCTAGGAGGGCAGGAGTCGTGAACACCGCGCTATCTTTGACCCCCCCCAAGGCACTGTGTGGTAGAGACAGCCCAGACCAGCTCTATTTCACTCCTCTGCCTTCTGTGGTTCTCATCTCCGGCAGTCTTATCCTCCTCAGACGTACGATGTACTGGCATGAATAGAGCTCGCACATCTGTCTGTGGCAGTCTGCACTCCTCCCTTTTAGACCTTTGCATTTTAATTAAAAAATAAGCTGTCTTTCGTTTTCAACTGACACTGTAGTTGAGAATACAAGCCTGGACATTTTCCTAATGTCCAAATTTTGTTTGTCGCTGAAATCTTCAGCTAGCTCTCAATGTTTATGGTTTTTGAATATTAATGATATTTGTGTCATTTGAAGTTTACAGATCTCTATTTTTTACTGCTGTTGAGTCTAAAATGTATTCATCTAAATAGAAGGCCTTAAACAGTCAAGCGCACTAGATTTCCCATAGCAAATTTAGTTGCATTCTAAATTTGTACGCTTGCTTTTTGTTTCTTTTGGATTTTAATTTTATTTGTATTTGGTGTTTTTTGTCCGACAGCACAGGCAACATTCATGCATTCTGTGTGTGTAGCTCTGGCTGAGAAATATGGGTGTTATGCTTTAAGAAAACTACAAAGACCACGATGCATGGCTTCAAACAGCCATGTTCAAAGGAATTTAAAGCGTTCCCCATGAACTCCTAGAAGATAGTTTTCCTTTGTACGCTGAGTTATTGTTTTCAAGGTTGGGCTTGAAAACTGTAATTTCAGAAGTTGGTTAAAACCTGTTCAGAGTAATGTTAATGAAGCCAACTATAGTAAGCATGTATGTGTTAAAGCTAGGCAAATTATGTGTGTAAAGGCACTGGAGTCACATGTTAGAGCTGAAAAATGCCAAAACGAAGACTTGATGAAACCACAGATATAAAAGCCCATATAAATAAACACAGGGCATGGATACAACTGGTTATCAGTCAAAACATTTACAAACTAGTTAGTCTTTCTGCAGTTGATTCCAGTATGAGGGATTAAACTGGAAGGATTCTTTGACATGATCAGTACGAACCTTGGGTTCAGTTAATAAAATGAACTTATCTGAGCGCAGAGAATAACCTCCTGAGGATTTCCTCACAACAAAGGACAGGAAATAAGAGGGAAGGAAACCCAAGATGAGTTTTTAAATAAGATTATACCAATGACAGAATCTGTGGGTGTATAAGGCAGTCCATCCTACACAGGTAAACAGAAGACAGAGTAAGGGCTCCAAGACCAGTGATAAAACATAAGGCTCCGTGATATACAGAATCCAACGTATGCAAACATTGAGAAGATGCTTGCATATAAATCATGTCACCATAGTCTAAGATGGGCAGAAAAGTGACTCTTTCTGCAGCTAAATAAGGCTAAATAGTATAATTTAGCAGCATTTAATTCATAACTTTTTTTAAACTTTGGTTCACCTTGATGCCAGTCACCAGCTTATCTCTACATTAGAGAGATGGCAAAACATGTCATGTATCTTTGTGAGAGCTTGTTGGAGTGGTTTAAGATCCAAATTATGCAGTAGTTTCTTCAGTGAGTGTCTGTTTCATGTCAACATAACACTGAGTTTTACCTCATCTATTACATTTAGGAAGCATTTTAATGCTTGGATGATTCAAAGGTCAGAGTTAAGATGCTTAAAACAACAAAGCATTCCTCAAAAAAAACTTTCAGTTGCTTTTGGAAAATCCATAGAAAAACCTTAAAAAATCTTTGAAAAATCTATCCAATAAATATTTAAATGTATCTTTCTTTAAACTTTTCATTTAGATAATACAAATATATGAGGAATTATTCAAAATACATTGCCATTTATTAAACTTTTTTTTATTAAGCCTTTTTACCAGATCTTGGTCTTTCAGTGTTTTACTTACTATTATTGGATGAAGTTTCATTTGTGTTTTTTGTTGGATTTAAGGAAACATAGAGCACCCCTTTGTAAATGTGAAAGTGAACATTAATTCCCAGTGTGCAGCTCCCCCATGAGCTAACTGCACAAATATGCAAAAGTAGGTACTGTATGTATTTCATGGTTTGCTTAGATGATGCCATAAATATTTTACCACCCAGTATTCCACATGCAGGCATGCTCCTTATTCAAAAAATACATTCTCAAAATTCATTTAAGCCTAAATCTTGGAATCTAATGAGCTCTTTGGTTAGAAAAGTAGTCAAACAAGCTTAAAGGGCTGAAAAACAGCAACCTCTTCTCTTCATTCAGAGGAGGTGACCTGCGACCCTACCGGGGATTTCCGCTGTAACAATCACCGCTGCATCCCGCTCAGATGGAGGTGTGATGGGGATGATGACTGCGGAGATAACTCGGATGAACGCAGCTGCAGTGAGTGGAGCTTACTTCATCAAACAAACACACTCACATCCAACAGCATATAAGTACATCTGGTGGTTCTTGTAAGGCTCTGTTTACAAGTCCAGAAAAGTGTTGAATTTGATTTTGTAATTTCTTATAGGATAAAAATCCAAATTTCTAAAAAATAGGAGTCTTTTTACATTTAATTTTGTTTGGTTTGTCACATCACCACAGAGTACTCGACCACCTCATTCGTTGTTTTTTTTGTTACTAATAAACACTGATTTAAAATTCAAAACAGGACATTTAACTGCTTAGTTTAACCTGAAGATGCATTTTTTTATTTTTTTATTTTGTGAAATAGTGCTCTCTGTTATTACACACTTTGATAATCCAGTCCAGATTTTTCTAATTATTATAGATTTTAATAGGCCTTGTGCAGATGTGTAAAAAAGACTGTGCAATAACCCTTTACCACTCTGCTAATCCAAAGCCATCTTTAGCATTGTGCTGTTGTAGGGGGAGAAACAGTCAACAAAACATCACCATGGGAATCTTTTGTAATAAAATTCCCATAATGTCATAAAAACCGATGGATTCAGTCTGGAAAATGTCCTGTTAAACAGCTCTCACTATGTGGATTGTTTAAATGGGAAAGGGAGCTAGTGGCAAAGAACAGTTTTGCGCTTATTTAATCCAATATCTGGAGAGGGTTTTGAAAGGCTTCAGGGTGTAGTAGTGAGAGAGGTAGTCTTATCAGCACCTGGAGAAACAGGATGTCCTCAGTGTGTAAAAAGGAGGGAATGAAGGAGTCTTCTACCCTTTGCCCTGGAGATTTTAAACATCCCAGCTAATAAGTCTAATGCAGCATTTGAAATAGGAACGATGGGCCTTTATATGCTGCTTTTGTAGGTTTAGGCTTCCTATATTAACTTAGTGTAATGTTAAAATATGGAAGACAGTAATTCAGCTTATTTTATGCATTGGTCTAAGTTTAAAGATGAAGATAATGTAAGAAAGGTAAAAACGGATTTTTTTCAGATTTGTAAAAGCTTTTTTTAAGTTGATAAAGTTTCTAAAGTTAATAAAGCATGATTTTGCTTCCTTGATTCCTCCCAGCACCACGCTCGTGCACCGAGAGCGAGTATCGCTGTGACAACCTGCACTGCGTTCCCAACCATTGGGTCTGTGACCATGACAACGACTGTGAGGACAACTCGGATGAAAGGGACTGCGGTAAGTGGTGGCTCTTTGTTTTGGCTCGGGATATGGCTGTTTGTAAGTAAAGAAGGGCGGCGATAAACAAAGAAGCAATAAAACTTTGAGTCCGAAGGCCAGACAAGGAGGTCCACCAACGGTTGGTTATTGAGGAGGAGATTATGCAGTCTGCTGCAAAGCAAAGAAACGTACTGTGCACTTCACTGGTGTAGAACATCAACCCTTGCTTCATCTCACCTCGCAGTAACTTTTATTGAGTAAAACAAAAATGGTTTTGCCCACACAGGTAAAGAAAAATCTGGGATCATTGCATCATTACAAGCTGATCAGTGCTTTTTGAAACAGCCATACTTCTATTCTCTGTTGAGCAGAGCTGCGGACCTGTCTTCCTGGCTACTTCCAGTGTGCGAGTGGACATTGTATACCTGAACGTTTCAAATGTGATGGCAACGCCGACTGTCTGGACTACACAGATGAGACATCGTGCCGTGAGTGTCACACTATTCACCCTTTTTTTAGCAGAACTGAACGCAATACATTGTCTTGCAAAATAATTTACACCACTTTTCACGTTTTTTTTTTCCAACTCCAGCCTCCAGTGTATTTCATTTAGGATTTTATGTGATAGACCAACAAAAATGGTATATATTTGTGAAGTAGATAAAAAATAATATATTGTTTTAAATTTTGGTAGTGCAATTGTATTCAGTCCCTCTAATTTAATACTCTGCAGAACCATCTCTTATCGCAGGTTCAGCTGCAAGTCTTTTTTGATATGTGTCTAGCAGCTTTGCACATATACAGGTCCTTCTCAAAATATTAGCATATTGTGATAAAGTTCATTATTTTCCATAATGTCATAATGAAAATTTAACATTCATATATTTTAGATTCATTGCACACTAACTGAAATATTTCAGGTCTTTTATTGTCTTAATACGGATGATTTTGGCATACAGCTCATGAAAACCCAAAATTTCTATCTCACAAAATTAGCATATCATTAAAAGGGTCTCTAAACGAGCTATGAACCTAATCATCTGAGCCACTGTGCACAGGCGTGTGCAGGAAATGGGCTACAGGTGCTGCATTCCCCAGGTCAAGCCACTTTTGAACCAGAAACAGCGGCAGAAGCGCCTGGCCTGGGCTACAGAGAAGCAGCACTGGACTGTTGCTCAGTGGTCCAAAGTACTTTTTTCGGATGAAAGCAAATTCTGCATGTCATTCGGAAATCAAGGTGCCAAAGTCTGGAAGAAGACTGGGGAGAAGGAAATGCCAAAATGCCAGAAGTCCAGTGTCAAGTACCCACAATCAGTGATGGTCTGGGGTGCTGTGTCAGCTGCTGGTGTTGGTCCACTGTGTTTTATCAAGGGCAGGGTCAATGCAGCTAGCTATCAGGAGATTTTGGAGCACTTCATGCTTCCATCTGCTGAAAAGCTTTATGGAGATGAAGATTTCATTTTTCAGCACGACCTGGCACCTGTTCACAGTGCCAAAACCACTGGTAAATGGTTTACTGACCATGGTATCACTGCACTGTGCTCAATTGGCCTGCCAACTCTCCTGACCTGAACCCCATAGAGAATCTGTGGGATATTGTGAAGAGAACGTTGAGAGACTCAAGACCCAACACTCTGGATGAGCTAAAGGCCGCTATCGAAGCATCCTGGGCCTCCATAAGACCTCAGCAGTGCCACAGGCTGATTGCCTCCATGCCACGCCGCATTGAAGCAGTCATTTCTGCAAAAGGATTCCCGACCAAGTATTGAGTGCATAACTGTACATGATTATTTGAAGGTTGATGTTTTTTGTATTAAAAACACTTTTCTTTCATTGGTTGGATGAAATATGCTAATTTTGTGAGATAGGAATTTTGGGTTTTCATGAGCTGTATGCCAAAATCATCCGTATTAAGACAATAAAAGACCTGAAATATTTCAGTTAGTGTGCAATGAATCTAAAATATATGAATGTTAAATTTTCATCATTACATTATGGAAAATAATGAACTTTATCACAATATGCTAATATTTTGAGAAGGACCTGTAGAAACTAGAATTTTTGCCCAATTTTCTTTGCAAAACAGCCCAAGCCTAGTCAGTGCTGATGGTGAGCATCTGTGAACATCTTTACAAGCCTTCTCAACTGGATTTTAGTTAAGACTTTGACAGGTCCCGTCTAACACATGGCTATGTTTTCATCTAAACCGTTTCATTGTAGCTCGTGCTGTATGTTTAGGGTTGTTGTCCTGGTTAAAGGTGAACCTCAGCGCCAGCCTCAAGCCTTCTGCAGCATTTCTTTAATGATTGTCCTGTATTTATCTCTGTCCATCTTCAACTCTGACAAGCTTCCTGCCTCTGCTGAAGAAAAGGATCCCGACAGAATCATGCAGCCACCACCATCATGTTTCATCATGTGGATGTTGATTTCAGGGTGGCAGTATCTTTCACACATACTAATTTGGATGTCTGTTTGCAAATGGTTCAGTTTCAGTCTCATGCGACCACAGTACCTTCTTTCTGCATCACCTTCACAGCTTGTGGCAAACTGCAAAAACAATTTCTTATGGCTTTCTTTGAAGGGTAAAAGGGACAGAAGACTTGTGTTGATCTATCCTATAAAATCCCAATGAAATACATTGAAGTTTGTAGTTGTAATGAAATAAAAAAGAAAAAGGCATTCGGGGCATTAATACTTTTGCGAGGCACGGTAATGTTTTCGTTGTGCCACGAAATGGTGTGTGACTTGTCTAATGTAAAAAAAAAAAAACTAGAACATTTATACTTTAAATCAGAATTTAGAGCTTGTCAGAGGCAGGTAATCCGAAGAAAATAATATCTACAGGAAAAGAAAAAATAGCCAAAGCATGAGGATCATAATGATCAGGTACTGAGTTGAGAAGCCCCAGCAATATTTTTGCCTTGGACCTGATGACATGTTAAAATAACAAATATTATCTCAGGATACGACAGAAACCCAAACAAAGGTCCAACAAAACAAGGACCAAACTCAACCTATAAAACCCAAATAGAGTAAAAAATGACATCTATTTAACAAACAAATAAAACCAAACCGGAAGAGAATACCTTCACATATTATAGCAGATGTTTAGGTAAAAATTCGGTCTGACAGAAATGTTCTTTCCTCCAGCAACCCGCTTTCCCAACGGCACATACTGCCCGCCCTTCCTGTTTGAATGCAGGAACCACATTTGTGTCCAGCCTCACTGGAAATGCGACGGCGATAATGACTGTGGAGACAACTCTGACGAAGAGCTGCATCTCTGCTGTAAGGATTAACATTGAGAAAAACTGCAGCCTTTTGCTGCTTTTGATTCAAGTAAAACATCAAGGGAAATGTTTTTTTTTATGTCAGTTGCAGAAATGTATTGTTTTGGCCGCTAAATTTTCAGCAGTTTTAATGTGAGGTGCACTGGTTCTGCTTATTTGTAGTGAACATTGAGTGTGAGGCTCCGTTCCGTTTCCGATGTGATAATAACCGCTGCATCTACAGCCCTGAGCTGTGCAACTCTGTCGATGACTGTGGCGATGGTTCTGATGAAAGACAAGAAAACTGTGAGCACAGTTCCCTTTATTAATAATGCATGATGGCTGATGTAGTTGATAACGTTTCCTCCTTTAAGCTACACTATTTCAATTTTTATCTTCAGATAGAAATAGAAGTTTCTGCATCCATGTTTCTGTTTACACATTGCCTTCATGCAGGTCAAAAGCCCACACATGGACCTTGTGCAGAAGAGGAGTACAAGTGCAGTAACGGACAGTGCATCCCTATACAGTACGCCTGCGATGATTATGACGACTGTGGAGACGAGTCAGATGAGCTTGGTTGCCGTAAGTTACCGTATAAAATAACACAAAAAGGCCAACGTGTTTTTATTAATTTTAAATGCATCTAATATAATAGATTTTTAATATTGCTAGCCATAAACTTTAGCTATTTTTTTCTATTGGTTTAGGTGTCTAGTAATGTTCAAAATAACTAAAAAATAACAGTGCCTTAAGTTATCCAAAAAGGTTAAACTTGGAAAAAAAGTTATTCACTATATGTTATGTTGACTATATTTAAATTACAAACCCAGTAACTGTTTGTCACAGCCCATGTTTTTGTAGCCTATTTGCGTTTCCATTAGTATAATCTCATTAATATATAGTTCATCTTATCAACCAAATTTTTTAAGAACTGGTTTTAAACTCAACTTTTGTCCCGACACACATTGTGCTAAACTAAATTTAGTTTGCTAAATTAATTGATGAATGTCTTAGACATGGCGGGGCCCTTTAGAAATGAATTCATTTTGATCTTAACAGACCAAAAACTGTCAGTGCACGCCAAGATTATTTTTCCTGATTATTTATGTAATTTTCATCTTTCAGTGTTGTGCAGCAAGTTGCTTTGAGTACTTTGTTGTTAATTATGTTGCAGATTCTTCACACACTGTCATAAAAGCTGCGATTTTCATTAACAAATATACAGGTAAAACTGGGTTGCAAGAAAAGATCATTGGGTTATTCTAGGATGATGGTCTTAAATTTTCACAGCATGATAACCTTAAGTAAAAATATCCTGGTATGTAAATCCCAAATGCTTTAATAGAATGCAGCAGGACTTCTTCTCTTGTCCATTGTAGATCTTTCACTCCCCATTCAAAAGGCTTTATTAGTTCTGAACAAGGGCTAGAAGTATTTGGCTTATAAACTATAGTCAGGACAAACACGCTAACTGGGCTGTTAAGCTCACTTGAGTCACTGGCTTTGTCCTCCATTCAGTTCAATGTTTTTTGCTTGCAATGTGCACATTTAAGTCAGGGAAGTCAGATGGTTCAATTGAAGATTAAAAGAAGACATCTACAGGGGTTGGACAATGAAACTGAAACATCTGTCATTTTAGTGTGGGAGGTTTTATGGCTAAATTGGACCAGCCTGGTAGCCAGTCTTCATTGATTGCACATTGCACCAGTAAGAGCAGAGTGTGAAGGTTCAATTAGCAGGGTAAGAGCACAGTTTTGCTCAAAATGTTGAAATGCACACAACATTATGGGTGACATACCAGAGTTCAAAAGAGGACAAATTGTTGGTGCACGTCTTGCTGGCGCATCTGTGACCAAGACAGCAAGTCTTTGTGATGTATCAAGAGCCACGGTATCCAGGGTAATGTCAGCATACCACCAAAAAGGATGAACCACATCCAACAGGATTAACTGTGGACGCAAGAGGAAGCTGTCTGAAAGGGATGTTCGGGTGCTAACCCGGATTGTATCCAAAAAACATAAAACCACGGCTACCCAAATCACGGCAGAATTAAATGTGCACCTCAACTCTCCTGTTTCCACCAGAACTGTCCGTCGGGAGCTCCACAGGGTCAATAAACACGGCCGAGCTGCTATAGCCAAACCTTTGGTCACTCATGCCAATGCCAAACGTCGGTTTCAATGGTGCAAGGAGCGCAAAACTTGGCTGTGGACAATGTGAAACATGTATTGTTCTCTGATGAGTCCACCTTTACTGTTTTCCCCCCATCTGGGAGAGTTACGGTGCAGAGAAGCCCCAAAGAAGCGTACCACCCAGACTGTTGCATGCCCAGAGTGAAGCATGGGGGTGGATCAGTGATGGTTTGGGCTGCCATATCATGGCATTCCCTTGGCCCAATACTTGTGCTAGATGGGCGCGTCACTGCCAAGGACTGCCGAACCATTCTTGAGGACCATGTGCATCCAATGGTTCAAACATTGTATCCTGAAGGCGGTGCCGTGTATCAGGATGACAATGCACCAATACACACAGCAAGACTGGTGAAAGATTGGTTTGATGAACATGAAAGTGAAGTTGAACATCTCCCATGGCCTGCACAGTCACCAGATCTAAATATTATTGAGCCACTTTGGGGTGTTTTGGAGGAGCGAGTCAGGAAACATTTTCCTCCACCAGTATCACGTAGTGACCTGGCCACTATCCTGCAAGAAGAATGGCTTAAAATCCCTCTGACCACTGTGCAGGACTTGTATATGTCATTCCCAAGACGAATTGACGCTGTATTGGCTGCAAAAGGAGGCCCTACACCATACTAATAAATTATTGTGGTCTAAAACCAAGTGTTTCAGTTTCATTGTCCAACCCCTGTACATTAAGCATGAAAAGTCAACACTATACAGATGAGCTCGTTTTAACTTATTTAGTTTTATTCTTTTCTACCTTAAGATTTTTTTTATTTCCCTCCAGGATAAGGCAATGCAAATGGACCCACCCCATATGTCCAAAACCTCTAAAGTTATGAACTTTGTTTTAAGATAAATGGAAATGAATTAACAAAACTACTTTATTTAGTCCCATTGATCACAGATTGTATTGCATGAACTTAATGATCAGATTTGTGTTCAGTATTAAAGGTTTTAATATTTTTTTGACGTAGGATTTTAAATTATGGGGCATTTATTTGATGTTCTGCCAGGCAATGCATATATTATACACTTTTATATTTGTAACATTTAACTTTTATTGTTGCTAAAGTAAACTGAGCCTTACTGATAAAATAGTTTCTTATTCAACCTTAAATTTCCACCAAAATAAACCAAACTAGCCAACTGAAGAGCTCATTGTCCATTTTAACTGGTGCTAAACTTTCATTCCTTTCTCTCAACAATCTGTTTTAATTATATGTTATTAATTATTTCTGTTGCATTAACCATCAAATGTGTTGTAGCTACACAGGCATTAGGACAATTTCAAAATAATTTAAATCTGTTCAACATGAAACTAGAAAATAAAAGCCCCAGGTTCTCCATTAATGTCTTCCAAGTAAACCCACATTGCCTGATGCCTCTGCATTCACCCCACATTTAACTTTGGGCACACTTCTTTTAGATGTGGGCCATGGACACACATGCATCGCAAACATGTGTGAACACAACTGCACGGACCTGACTGAGGGAGGCTTCCTTTGCTCCTGCAGACCCGGTTACAAGCCCAGAGCCACAGAAAAACATACCTGTCAAGGTGAATAAGACGCTCGCCTTCAAGCAGAAGAAGTTTGTACACATAGTTCAAGTTTTAATTCTTGTTGTCTCCTCCTCTCTTGGGGTCAGACGTGAATGAGTGTGAGGTGTTTGGAACGTGTCCTCAGGACTGCAGGAACACGAAAGGCAGTTACGAATGTTTCTGTGCTGAAGGCTTTAAATCTTTTGGCGAGCCGCATGGGACTGAATGTGCTGCTCAAGGTAAGAGTGGGGCAAAAATAAACCTTTCTCAGGGGTTTTATGATGATAGGAAATTATTAACCTCAGATCGATCTGCGTAGGAAATCCTCCAGTCCTGCTCTTGCCAGACAACATTCGCATTCGACGTTTCAATCTGTCCTCTGAGCAGTATTCAGACTATGTGGACAATGCCGAGAACATTCATGCCTTGGACTACTTGTGGGATCCAGACGGCGAAGGCCTCAGTATGTCTGTTTCTGTAGAGAAGTGGGCTCCAATTTCGGTCCTTGTGCGCCATGGTCCTTCAACTTTGAGATGCATCTAACAGTTGCTGGACAGTAGCTCTTGAGGACCGGAGTTGGACACCTCTGCACAATGAATACCAAGGTCACAAGGAGGTGAATAAACATTTCCTTTTTGGTCTGCAGGTGTTGTTTACTGGACAGTTCTTGGTCAGGGTTCTCAGTTTGGCTCCATCAAGCGTGCCTACATGACCACATTTAATGATTATGGTAACAACCCAGTAAAAGAGGTGGATTTGAACCTGCGATATATTGCCAAACCTGAGGGCATCGCCGTAGACTGTGTTGGCAGGTAACCAAACATAATTATGAGTTAAGTTCTTAGTTGCAGATGTTGCAGTTTATCTCGTTTAAATATGCTCAATGTTTCGTAAAACTCTTTCCACAGACATATTTACTGGACAGATTCAGGGACCAACAGAATCGAAGTGGCTAAACTGGATGGGCGCTACAGGAAGTGGCTGATCCACACTGATCTTGATCAACCAGCAGCTATCGTTGTCAACCCATCATTAGGGTAGAAAGTGTTGCATGAAAGAAATTTGGTGTTTGTCTTTGTGTCCACCTTTTTGTCAAAGATAAATTATTTTGTGACAATCTCTGAGCAGAAAAATGTTCTGGACTGACTGGGGGAGGAATCCCAAAATTGAGACAGCATGGATGGACGGACAACACAGAGAAGTCCTGGTGAAGAAGGAAGACCTGGGGTGGCCCACTGGGCTGGCTCTGGACTACGTGAATGGAAACAGAATCTACTGGTGTGACTCCAAAGAAAACATTATTGAGTCCATGAAGACTGATGGGACAGACAGGAAGATTGTCATATCAGGAGGTCAGATAAATGACGCAATATTTAAAAATAAATATGACGGCAAGTTCTGATTTTACTAGATGATTAAATATCTGTTTGTTTGTTTACTGTGTTCCAGATATTGGAAATCCCTACAGTCTGGATGTCTTTGAAGGACATGTATACTGGACAACTAAAGAGAAAGGAGAAGTGTGGAAGACAAACAAGTTTGGGCAAGGAAATAAAGTCAAAGTCCTCACAATCAACCCCTGGCTCACACAAGTCCGTATTTACCAGGAGCACCGGCACAACCAGTCAGGTCTGAGCATTAAAACAAATATGCAGAAATTTATAAGCCTTTTACTGCACTTAAAGAAACATATTTACGGCACGTTGCTAACCTATTTTCAATCATATTCAATAAATTATAATAATAAAAGTTCATTTATTTCCATACCTCAATTCATTATGTGAAACACATTATATAGATTAATTACACAAAGAAGTTTCCAAGCCTTTATATCTATTAATAATTATGATTTTTCACTTACAGCTAATGAAAATACAACATTTAAGATCAGACTATTAAATCAGATCAATAAAAAACATTTTTAAACAGAAATATGGGTTTAAGGTAAAGTATTATAAACACCTGCTTAAAGGTTGTTATTTTCAAAAGGTACTTTATCGGAACTCTATTTGTTGAAAATGACCATGTACTCCTTAAACCTTGTTGAGATCTTATGTGGTAGATAAAAACAGAGAAGCACATAAGTTTAAAGCGGAAGGATGTTGTTCAAAAGTAAAATCTAAAAAGGGTAGCATGCAATAGTTTTAATCTACTGAGTCTATATTTTGTAAAACTACAGCTGCAAGTATTTTGCTGTATGCCTTTACCTGCATGGCAGATCAGGGTGATGTGCAGTGTTAATTTTCAGCACACGTTAAAATTTTTGTCTCATCTGACCAGAGCTCCTTCTTCGACATGCTTTCTGTATCCCTTACATTGGTTGTGGAAAACTGCAAATGGGACTTCTTATGGCTCTGATTGTGATAGTTGTCCTGTCAACAGGTTGTCTCACCTGAGCCGTAGATCTCTGCAGTTCCTCCAAAGTTACAGTGCCTTACTCCTTTAACTTTAACCTTCAGATGATGGATTAAACAGTCTTCAGCGAGGTTTTTAAAGCTTGGGAAATTATTTTATAACTTCCCCTTACTCCTCTAAGACCTTCAAAGAACAGCTGGATTTATATCGAGACTATGTTACAAACAGGCTCTAACTTCTTATTAGGTGACATATGAGGGCAGTTGACCGCAGTGGATTTTATTCTGTCAACCGATTACAAATGTATGCCACACTTGTAAGATTTGTTTTGTAAAAATATATGAATATGTATCTCCTTCCCCCCAATTTAAAACGTATTCTCTATTTTGTGTTGATCCATTTCTTAAAATTGCTATAAAATACTGTGAAATTTGTTGTTGTATTTTGAAGAAATGTCAAGAGGTTCTAGTAATGTAAAAACTATTGAAAGGCAAGGTTCAAATGAGTGGTTTAAACATTAATGTTTTAATAAATGTGAATAAGATTTGTCCACATTGGGATTAACATTTAATGACAAAAAGCAAGCACTAACTTGTGCATCATAAAGCATCATGAAACATTTTGTGCACAGAGCACAACATTTTCTCGACAGTTCTGGTCCTTTTCACCAATATCCCTAATTGTTTCCGCATAATCTAAAATAAAACAATAATCTGAGCCACAAAGGACCTGGTGGAAGCCATTAGGTTGCTAAAAAATAGTTGCGCTGTGAAATGCTATGAAGAAGCTATTCTACCAAATAAATAAAAAAATCGGAAAAAAAGACAGCTTAAAGATTGGGTTTTCAAATGTTTTAGTTTGCAAAAAGAGAGCAAAGTTTTGAAGTTATTGCTCTGGAAACTGTGTGGAAAACTAAATTGAAATCTGAACTAAATCAAAGTAAACTGTATTAAAATATGCTGATGTGGAAGAAGGTTTAAAATACCCCTTCATGTACTCACAGTGGCTTTATCTGTCCTTGTCAGTGCCCAACCCATGTAAGAACATGTGCAGTCACCTCTGCCTCCTCCGGCCAGGAGGGTACACCTGCGCCTGCCCACAAGGCTCCCCTCCACTAAATGCCGACTCAACAGAATGTGATGCAGGTAAACAACAACGCCCGCATTGCTCTTACCATCCGCAGCCTCTTGTTTGTAGTGAAGTTGGTCTTGTTATGCATTCATACATCCATTCTCCACGTGTGCCGCCTGGCTGCTCGTGTGTGTTGTGTTGTGGTGAGACATTGCTGTTTTACTTTGTTGTTGCTCATCCACTGTATGCCCGGCTTTTGCTCCTGCAGCCATTGAGGCTCCTGTTGCAATGCCTCTTGCATGCAGATGCATGAATGGTGGAACGTGCTACACCGATGAAGGGGGTCTGCCAAAGTGCAAGTGAGTTTAGATGCAGGAGGCATTTTTAGCCATCAAAGATTGTCCATCTGTCATTTATCAGAAATATCTGGAATGACATTGTTTTCAAATATGCACAGAACTTTTCCCTTATCTGTTAATTAGTTAATTAATTCCCTTATTAACTTGAATTTTTAGATGTCCATATGGCTATACTGGCAGCTACTGTGAGATGGGGAAGTCTAGAGGTGCTCCAGCTGGGACAGGTACAATACAATTTAAAACAAAACTGAAAACCATTTAACTGTTTATGCCCTACTTTCTGTTGGTCTGTCACATAAAATTCTAACAAAATGTATTGGCGTTTGTAGTTATAACATCGCTAAAAGTTAAAAAGTTGCAGGACTTGAATACTTTTCCAAGATAGGTTATTTTATGATTTTACTTGTATTTAACCTACATATTTGATTCATTGTTTTTTGTCAGGTTTTTTTTGCATCCGCTGGAGTGTTTATTAAAACTCTTGGCACCTTTAATATGAAACAAAAAAGTGGCAAAGAAGAAATCTTAAATCTGAAGTATTTATCACTATGAAATCCTGTTTTTGTCTTCTAGCCGTGGCTGTTCTGCTGGCCGTCATAGTCATCTTGATCACCGGAGCGTTAGCTGCTGGGGTTTTCCTCAACTACAAACGAACAGGATCTTTTATCCCCTCTATGCCTAAACTTCCCAGGTATCCCATAAATTTGATTTGCTTCATGTTTTTATTTTTTTGTCCTGAGGGCCACAGCAGGGTATTTTGGATCTGTTTTGTTTTTGTTCAGCCTCAGCAGCCTTGTGAAGTCAGCTGACACTGGGAACGGCGTGACGTTTCGGTCGGGTGATGACGTGGACCTCGGACCGTCGCACGTTGGAGTGTCTGTTGTCGACACGGCCATGCAGATGGTGAGCTACACTTGTTATTTGTTGTGTTTATTGACAGTTTAATCGTTAACATTATGTTAGAACTGTTGCATTAGCAGAATTTGGGTGGGAAGAGTTTAGAAAAATTCAGTGGAGTAATGATAAATTTAAATTGTAGTAAATTATGACCTCACATAAATTATATTCCTGTAGGTTGATAATTTTGCCATCACTGCTGGGCAACACCCAATCACGTTTGAGAATCCGCTGTATGCCACTGCACCCGTCTCTGGTGATCCGGCCGTCATTCATGCCACACAGGTACTCATACATATTTATTCATAAACATTTATTTGTAATATTGATCTTCAGATAAACAACATTTTTCAAGATTTGCGTTTGTTGGCGGTTCAAGGTTCCTTGAACCTCCACCACCTTAACGTGGTGGAGGGGTTTGAGTGCTCGAACGATCCTAGAGGGTATGTTGTCTGGGGCTTAAATGCCCCTGGTAGGGTCTCCCATGGCAAACAGGCTCTAGGTGACGGGTCAGACAAAGAGCGGTTCAAGAATCCTTCATGAGGACTAATATATCGAGGCACGTGACGTTGCCCGGTACGGCGGAGCCGGGGTCACACCCTGGAGCCAGGCCTGGGGTCGGAACTCGCCAGAGAGCGCCTGGTGGCCGGGTTGCTCTTCACGGGACCCGGCCGGGCCAAGCCCGAACGAGAGACGCGAGGCCATCCCCCAGTGGGCCCACCACCTGCAGGGGGAACTGTGAGAGACAGGTGCAAAAAGGATTGGGTGGTGGACGAAGGTGGCCCGATCCCCGGATTCTTAGGCTGGCTCTAGGAATGTCACCTCGCTGGGGGGGAAGGAGCCTGATCTTGTGCGGGAGGTCGAGAGATATCGATTAGAAATAGTCGGGCTCGCCTCCACGCACAGCGTGGGCTCTGGAACCCATCTCCTCGAGAGGGGTTGGACTCTCTTCTACTCTGGAGTGGCCCACGGGGAGAGGCGGCGGGCTGGTGTGGGTTTGCTTGTTTCCCCCCAGCTCAGCCGTCTCGTGTTGGGGTTTACCCCAGTGGATGAGAGGGTCGTATCCCTGCGCCTTCAGGTTGGGGATAGGTCTCTGACTGTCGTCATATCATAACATAATTCAGAAGCCACTTTCACCTGAATCTCATGTTGGCCGTCAATTTAATGCAGGGTTTGATTGCTGTAATGAAAATAAAGATTTTCGCACAGGTTATTGAGAAGTTATGGATAATTTTTGACACACTATTATCTGATAAAAAGTAGAAAAATTATTTTTTCTTTCAAAAGTTGCTTCTCCTTTTACATTGTTATTTGAGATATGCTTTCATATTTCATTTCAGAAAGAAATAACTTTTTGGTCGATAGAAAATTATATTGAAACTAAATGTGCCTGGGCATGAATAATTATGTGCTTAACTGTCTATTGGGTTTCCTCAAGGAATAAAGAGTATTTGCGAGCAGAATTCCTCAAAAGTATGCACACAAAATGACCGATCCAGTAAGCGAAGCACGGACTTTAAAAGAAAAAACAATACCCTGCTTCTCATGTTTACTTTGAAATGTTACCCATCAACCATAATAATTAGAGATTCGCCAATCAGATTTTTGCAGCTGATTTCCAATTTGTGATTTTGTAAATAGCTGCACAATGGTGCAATTTTTAGCATTGCTGCCCTGCAGGAAGCAGGTCCTGGATTCGGATCCCATACTTGTTTCAACACAATACTGGTTACTCCTACACATTTCTCTTGTTGACAAGAAGATAAATAAGCTTTTGGTGTGGAATCTAGTGAAGTGTGGCCCATTAATGTTGAGGTAATACCTTTTAAAAGTCCAGCTGACATACTAAGAGGCTGGAGTAGCACACGGCAGGAGTAGCTGGGCTAATTAACCAGCTAATATCAGTTTGTCAGGTTCCCTGTAAAGAGCAAATCAGGGGAAAGGGATTCTGCACAATAAGCAAATTTTCTCAAAACGTGTTTATTTTAGATTTTCCTTGACTCATCCACTACAGTCGGCATCACTTAAAAAAGTCAAGATAAATCTTCTGAAACAACCTTCTGCTTTAGCTGACCCCGACTTTAAATCCAAGTCACCACTAGTGACTGAAGTAGAAAGGAGTTAATGCAGTAATGATTTAATGAGAATCTCATACCAGTACATTCCTATGAGGAATGGGATTGAGACTTCCCCACTTTTTGCTCTATAATCCTTTCCAAATAAAACTGTGACAGACAGGCATGAGGTCACTTTGTGTTTTTCAGTGGCAAAGGTTTTATCACAAAATAACTCTTCTCTTGGAGAAGGTGGAGCATTACTGCCACCTTTTGGTTATTTTCTCACCTTACTTTGAGTTGTCAGTAGAAAGAAAAGTCAGATACTAAAATGAGCCATCACTTGTCATGATAATGTAAAACATTTAACTTTTGTAGTGAGAATATACTAATAATTTAATTCGTTTTTTTAGGCATAGTTAAAGGTTGGATTTTAAAAAGAGAGCTTTTACCATCTGCAAGTATTTACAGATACATAATGCTTTCCCAGTGAAATTATATAAATTCTTTGACATTTTGAATGTAAAGTGCATTTTTTTAAAATCTCCTTACACCTTTTTTATGACCCCTTTTAAACAGGTGACAGTTAATGTGAGCGGTGAACAGCGGAACAATTTTGTGAACCCCACGTACCATGGAGATCAGAGCTCGGGTCTTGTCAATGCATCTTCTGTTAGCAGCCTTCCTGTTCAGGTGAAAGCATTAAATCCATTTAATTCCTAATGAACTTATTTCATATAAAAACTAAATAGCAGCATTTTTACTCTATTAGCTGATTTTTTTTTTTTTCAGGAGTCAAAGTGGAGCTTATTTAAACGCAAATTAAAGCCAAGCACCACATTTGAAAACCCTTCATATTCAGAGGTGCGTTTGAACCTGCAAACCTTTTTTCAAATAACTCACTTAGAAGCTTTAAGTACAATAAACTGCATATTGTTTTACAGATGAAGGATGAAACGCCTGTCGGAAGCAGCGAGGACTCATCTGCTGTGGAGCCGTCTCCTTTTGTGCCCCCTGCAAAACCTCAGAAGAAAGATCGTCCCAGCACCTTCTCACCAACCGAGGACAGTTTCAAAGACACGGCCAACCTTGTTAAAGAGGACAGCGACGTATAACCCCTCCCTGACAGAGGGAAATCGAAAAAGAAACACACTTTGCACAGAATTTATTTTTTATATTCAGCCTGTGTATGAACTCGGATTGTGTTGGGACAGAGAAATACAATGAAGTGAAGAGAAGATCTTCTGTCACTATGCCTTGTGACATTTCTTATGCCAATTTTCACGTTAATATTTTTTTCTTATTATGATGGACAATATGTATATCTTTGCACTGAAACTGTTGATAGAAATGTTTGTATATTTGTAAATTTTGTCAGAAATAGATACTACGTTGTTCAACCTAAAGTCACTATAACCAATATAAAATGTGAGCTGGGTTGTGAATGTACAGTACTTATATGATCAAAGATCACCAGAGAATTATGCTGGAGGAAGCTGAAGATGTATTCACTCCATGTTGCATATACCTTGTTTCAGGGCTGGCAAATTAAAGACACTGGATTTCAACCCACATCATTTATTTTTAATGACACACACTCTATAAACTGGAAGATAATTGATTCTACTTGTCTGCTTGAATTTAAATCAGCATTGTTCTCATTTGGAACGGCTAAAATAGTTAGGGAACTACTCGAATGTGGGCATGTGTTGCACGTGAATGCATTTGAGAAGAACTCATGATGTAGACTATTTTTAAACAAAGTCTGGAAATTGTTTGTTGATTTATTTTGTATTGTAATGAGGACAAACTTTATCTGTGATCGTGCAGAATGTGCCCGTGTAAATTACATTTTTGCTGCTGACACGAGAATGAATAAATTTCCTATTTTGTAAAACTGTCTCGATACATTTTTGCAGTTTTGTTACCAATGAGCTGATTTTATTTTCATGCACGAACACATTTAATTGAGAAATCCATACCATAATTTGGGACTTTTTTAGTGGGGGGAGGGGGTATCATGTTTAGTAATCATGTTTTTTTTTAACAAAAATGGTGCCACACATTTTGACAAGCCTATATATTCTATTAAAGGAAAATCTGATGAAACTTTTTTTATGTTGGTTACAGTCCTGATGTAGTTTTAGTTTATATGGGGTATGATCATCACATGCCCATGTCTCTTAAACACTCTTTAGAACTGGAAATACAAGAGAGCATCTCACTTAGGTGTTGATCATCATATCAGGAAAAGGCTGCATGAAAATACCACTTGCCTTAATGTACCCATATCTACAGTCAGAGCTGTAATTAAAGAGTTTTATACTGGAACTTTGACCAACAATGTTGGACAAGGACTGAAGTTTATCTTGCCACTCAGCACAGTGAGAAAGATGATGGAAGAGGTAAAAAAAAAAAAAATCTCCGTTCACTGTAGAGAGATGCAGAATGATCAAAATTACTTTTATGGCCAAATTTGTGAGCACAAACAAGGAGGTTGACTTTGGTTTCAAGCCCTTACAGCATACAGACATTAAGTATAAATATATAAACTTTAGAGGAAATTAAAATAAAGATAAAAGGAACAGCATGTAAATTTATGTGCATGTACAGTCATTTTTATGTGGAAAAATAGAAAGACATGTTGTAATATTGCTTATTTGTTTTACGGCACTGTAGCTGACTATTCCTGCTGTAGAGACACCCTGAGACTGGAGGAAGAAACTGTCTCTGCTCTACTTGAAGGTAAAAGTTTGTGTCCAGGATGTGTGGGGTCTGCAGAAATATTAGCTGCCCTTGTCCTGACCCTAGACCTGTACAGGTCCTGAACGGAGGGAACATCAGTCCTGATGATCTTCTCTGCAGATCCAATTGTTTTCTGTAATCTAGAGCTGTCCTGTTTTGTGGATGAGCCAAACCACAATGATGGACGTCCACCATCATCTGCACTGTCTTGAGCGGGTTAAGCTCCAGGTGGTTCTGACCACATGAGTGGACCGGCCAATCCAACACCTGTCTTTGTGCGCACTGCCCTGGATCATACCTATAACAGGGGTATCATCTGAAAACTTCAGCAGTTTCACAGACAGATCCACTGTGGTGCAATATTTGTCATATGATCCTGGTTTTTGTGTGGGAGTGTTATTTGTTTCGAGTCTGAGTTCTTTCCAGAATTGAGGAGCTTTGCTGATGAGAGCGACTGCACACCTGTTGTCAATAATCTGATCCAGGCTGCTGGAGATTTAAGGAGCTGTTTGCCACCTAGTCTTTGTTTGATGGTCAACCTTGCTGGTAGACTCAAGCCTCTGATTCCTAGTGAACCTTGCTAACAAGAATCCCTTTGGCAGTAGAACAAGGACCTCTCAAAGACTTTCTGGACCAAACAAACAGCTCCTCCACTCTCTGGAGCACTGGACTCTGTGCAAGCTACCCACGGACCTTTAAGGCCACTTGGCTTCCATGCCTTCAAACACACGAATCAATTGCTACCAGGATCATTAGCCTCCCTTTCAGCCTTTGCCTTCCCCTGAACTGGTAAGCCACCTGTCTGATCACCATAGTGGCAGAGATCTCTACTACCATCGCTAACCCTCTTCTCCCTTTCCCAGACGTAAATTAACCTGATTGCCTGAAGTAATCCATTGTTTCTGTTTTAAATAAATATTTAAACTGCTTCCTGCTCTCTGTCTCATTCTGCATGTGGGTCAAAAAAATTCCATAGCATTATGACAATTTGTGTACAGGGATAAGAGTGGAGAGAGAGAGACAAGTTTAACAGTATTTTCTCCTGATTGTTTGCTGTCTTAGAAAATATGGAACTATGCAAGGAATCCTTTGATCCTCTAAATGAAATTGGGATGTCTCAGGAATATGTTAGACTGCTGACCCTCCAGTTATTTGTGTGTGTACTTTGTGTTGTGTTGACCAAGTAATGTTTTTCACCAGCTCCCATCTTTGCTATAATATTGGACAAACCCTTAAACTTTCAGTCACACCCCAAAAGCAAATTCATGGGAACAAGCTGATTTTGACTCATGCCATTTACATCTTTGGTGGTGATAAATCTCTGACAGGACCCTAAAAGTATCGTAAGCTGAATCTTTTGCAGTTTGCATAACAACCTAAAGCTACTGTAACATTATTTCTTATCTTACCACTTATGCTGATGTTTTGAAAAACATGTTACATAGACCTAAATATGATGAAAAGAAGGGATTTTGTGGAACACAAAGTTCTGTGACACTTTTTTATAATTTGTTTTCAGACTTTATAGAACAGTTTTTCTTTCTTTCTTTTTTTTATACAAAACCCCTGACATCCAGTACAATGATACAACTTGTATATAAATTCACACTTTACAGATGCTGTGAATTGACTTTACCGAAACACTGGGAGAGCACCTCAGCTTCTCCAGTTTCAGATTGTATAACACCTAGCGAGCTCATTGGCCCTGTGAACGGGGAAAAGTACCTTCCAATTTAGCAAAATCAACTTGGGGGCCAACAGAGTGGTGAGCTCCAATACCCGTTCAGTTGCCTTTGGTAAACCTGTCGAAAAGGAATGACAAAAATTGCAGAAAGCGAATTTGAAGCAATAGTACAGCCATATGCTCTACTCAAGGCATTGAAAATAAATGCCCAGAAAGGAGCTAAATTGGGGCACAATCAGAACCTGTGCATGATTTGCCAAAGACATGTTACATCTGCCACAGATTTTTGCCAGCGTGGCATACGTATAGTGTACCCTAAATAAAACCTTACATTGGATCAACCTACGGCGGGCACAGCTAGATGATGTGAGTTCTGTGACGTCTCCTGCTATGAACAGTACACGTATACTAAGATCAGTATGGAATTTACAGTGTTTTGCTTTTTCATGACCAAGTACATTATTTTTCCGTGATGTAGCTCTCATATCAATTTTTTTCATATCAAAGAACAACTTAGGATCTATTAGTACCTTAAGTTTTACAATTCTTACACTGAAACTAAGTGGCTTGACATGTAAACTATTCCACTGTATTTCCATTGTAAGTTGAAGGTGAACCTTTCACCCAGTCTCAAGTGTTTTGCAGCCTCTAAGAGGTTTTATTCCAGAATCTTCTTGTATTTATCTCCATCCATCTTCCCATCAACATCAATAAACTTTCTTGCTCTTGCTGAAAATTAGCAACCTCATAGCATGATGCTGTCATCGTGGTACAATTTTTTTACACAAAGAACCAGAAACATTCACACATCCCCAGCTTTCAAGATTCTTGAATGACATTATAGTTTGTAAGGTTTAAACTTGTGCTACAACTCAAGAGTAGCATAGCTGAGAAATTAGGTGGTCGGCTTTGTGAGATTCGGTTATTTCTCCTACAGTGTTGACTCGGGTTCGTGGCAAACCAACAGAGAAGACCAATGGTATGGGCAAACATTTGCTAAAGTTCAAACAAACCTAAAAATCCTTTTTTCTTATTAATTTAAAACACTATATACAGTGTTCAAAAAAATAAAGGGAACGCTTAAATAACACAATAAAACTCCAAGTAAATCAAACTTCTGTGAAATCAAACTGTCCACTTAGGAAGCAACACTGATTGACAATCAATTTCACATGTTGTTCAAATGGAATAGACAACAGGGAGAAATCTTTGGCGATTAGCAAGACACTCAATAAAGAAGTGGTTCTGCAGGTGGGGACCACAGACCACTTCTCAGTACCTATGCTTTCTGGCTGATGTTTTGGTCACTTTTGAATGTTGGTGGTGTTTTCACACTCGTGGTAGCATGAGACGGACTCTACAACCCACACAAGTGGCTCAGGTAGTGCAGCTCATCCAGGATGGCACATCAATGCGAGCTGTGGCAAGAAGGTTTGCTGTGTCTGCCAGCGTAGTGTCCAGAGCCTGGAGGCGCTACCAGGAGACAGGCTAGTACACCAGGAGACGTGGAGGAGGCCGTAGGCAACAACCCAGCAGCAGGACCGCTATCTCCGCCTTTGTGCAAGGAGGAACAGGAGGAGCACTGCCAGAACTCTGCAAAATGACCTCCAGCAGGCCACAAATGTGCATGTGTCTGCACAAACGGTTAGAAACCGACTCCATGAGGATGGCATGAGGGCCCGACGTCCACAAATGGGGGTTGTGCTCACAGCCCAACACCGTGCAGGACGCTTGGCATTTGCCAGAGAACAGCAAGATTGGCAAATTCGCCACTGGCGCCCTGTGCTCTTCAGATGAAAGCAGGTTCACACTGAACACATGTGACAAACATGACAGAGTCTGGAGACACCGTGGAGAGCGATCTGCTGCCTGCAACATCCTTCAGCATGACCGGTTTGGCAGTGGGTCAGTAATGGTGTGGGGTGACATTTCTTTGGAGGGCCGCATGGCCCTCCATGTGCTCACCAGAGGTAGCCTGACTGCCATTAGGTACCGAGATGAGATCCTCACACCCCTTGTGAGACCATATGCTGGTGAGGTTGGTCCTGGGTTCCTCCTAATGCAGGACAATGTGTGTCAGCAGTTCCCCAAACCTGAATCCGATTGAGCACATCTGGGACATCATGTCTCGCTCCATCCACCAACGTCACATTGCACCACAGACTGTCCAGGAGTTGGCGGATGTTTTAATCCAGGTCCGGGAGGAGATCCCTCAGGAGACCATCCGCCGTCTCATCAGGAGCATGCCCAGGTGTTGTAGGGAGGTCATACAGGCACGTGGAGGCCACACACAATACTGAGCCTCATTTTGACTTGTTTTAAGGACATTACATCAAAGTTGGATCAGCCTCTAGTGTGTTTTTACACTTTAATTTTGTGTGTGACTCCAAATCCAGGCCTCCATTGGTTAATAAATTTGATTTTCATTGATGATTTTTGTGTGATTTTGTTGTCAGCAGATTCAACTTTCTACAGAACAAAGTATTCAATGAGAATATTTCATTCATTCAAATCTAGGATGTGTTATTTGAGTGTTCCCTTTATTTTTTTTAACAGTGTAGTTATATAGTCTCATGTTTTGTAGAGGCACAGGAACTGCTCACTGGCCCATGACCCCTGGTTTTAAACACACATAAATAGACTTGTTTGTCCCATGTCCAGGTCAATTTTACATTTTTGCCTCAAACAGCCATCTTTGTTTTTGTCCCAAGTACCTCAGCAATAAGGTCCATTGCCCTGACTTTTTACTTTCAAGCCTACTAAACTCTTTAAATCTCAGATGAGTATAGTGTTACCGAGGCCAGTCCTGCTGGCGGTTTCTTCGTGTTGAAAAGGAGTTGGTTATCCCCACTTTCGCCACATATATGGTCAGGAGGAGGGATTGCTGTAAAACCAATGACTTAATGCAATAAGTTGGGCTTTCTTGGATAGATTTGTTACCAGTTGGTAATATAACTTAAATTGAATTAGACTGCATGCCATGTGATTTGAATCTGACAACATGAAGGGATTGTATTGGAATTACTTCATTTGAACTGATTTTGGATTGATTTGGATTCTGAATAACTGGATATGTAGTAAAAAATTAGAGCTGTTATCAAGTAGAGAATCCAAACTTAAAAAAAGATTGTAGATTTAGAATCACTATCAGCATTTTTACTATAGACATTTATAAGTACAATCTGTTTCAATTAGACTGATATAACTAAGTGAAGTTAATTTTTCACAGTACCTCCAATTTAAAAGATATTAAATATTATTTTTGGTGTTTAGAGAAGTTAAAATCAAGATATTAAATAGTTTTTCTTCAAAAATAGTTTTCAGTGTTTTCATCCTGCTAAAGTGATGATTTATGTGCGAAAAAGCTTCACTCTGTTTCTGGTTGCTAAAGTGCAGATTGAAATGTTTTCATCCTCCCTTTTGAATGCAGAGAATGTGTTAAATGCTTCAATAGGAGGATGATGGGAATGGTGATGGGACGCTCCAGGTTGCCTTTATCTCTCCCTGTGCTTAGCTCTGACTGGCACCCTATCAGTGGTCCACCCCCCTGCTCACCTCTCTCCCCCACCTATCTTCTCACAAATTCTGTGGCACTCCTGATGGTCGCGCTGTCTGCAACATTCAGCAGGACGGTTTTCAATCTAGAGGAGCCCGCTGCTGTCAAATCGGCCACACCTTTTTCTGACGTACTGCTAAGATCTCAAACCTTTTCTTTTCCCGGTAGAAGTCAACTTACTAAAATTACTCAAAGAGTGCGTGAAATACTCACCTGAAGGTCACAAGAGAACTCAGAACAACATCTAAATTACTAGAGGTCTCACTTGCCTTGGTTAAGGTCACTGTTAATAATTCAACAAGTAAAAGAGGCTAGGCAAAAATGGCCTCCAAGTCAGAGTTCCAAGTTGAAAACCACTGCTGACCAAAAAGAACAAAAGGCCCATCTCACATTTCTCAAAAACACATCTTAAATTGGAAGTAAACCCCATGTAAATTTTGAAAAATGCCACCAAAGTGGGCAGTGCGAAGTGTGGGGTTGAGCAGAGGGAGTTTAGCACGGCGTGTGGTCAGGAGGATGAGGGAAGGTGTGACGTTAGCACGTACGAAGCTGTACCGTTTGAACCAATAGAAAATTCAACTGCAGGAACCACCAAAATAGCACAGTAATATAAAGAAAGCACACTTAAGGCCCAATTTATATAGTTTTTCGGCAAAAAAAAATTATTTTGGGTTTAGTTCCTCTTTAAAATCACAAAGGAGTTTTAGGGGAAATATTCAGTTGACTGACGTGACCAAGGTGAAACTTCTTGGAAGGTATTCACCCTGTTACTCCTAGCATAACATTAACACTGCAGTATAGAAAAATAATATAATACCTACATGCAAACATGGCAATGTGATGGCCTGGGGTTGATTTGCTTCCTTGGGCCCTGGATAACTTACCATAACTGATAGCCATGAATTCAGCTCTCTAGCAGAAAATCCTGAAGGAGAATGTTCGGTCATGAATTTGTGATTTTTAGCTCAAGAGTACTTGGGTTGTGCAACAGCACATTGGTTTTAACATTTTGTCATTGTTACAGGCAGATGCAGATTATTTCTTTGAGGGTTTAAATTTTCCCAGCTTTTTCAGGATTACATTTGTGGTCAGTACATTATGTTTGTTAAACAGATAACAGTTGCTTTAAAGACATTGTTCAATTTCAGTGCCAGACTAGTTTGTAACAACATGGACATTTTTAGGTCCACGGGGCATAGGCAACAAACCAACCTTTAACTGTTAAAGATCTGCTGACATCTAGGCCCAGCACAACTTTCTTGATAAATGAGATAATGTGTGAAATGATTTTAAGTTAAGTACACTGTTCAAAAAAATAAAGGGAACACTTAAACAACACAATATAACTCCAAGTAAATCACACTTCTGTGAAATCAAACTGTCCACTTAGGAAGCAACACTGATTGACAATTAATTTCACATGTTGTTGTGCAAATGGAATAGACAACAGGGGGAAATCTTTGGCGATTAGCAAGACACTCAATAAAGGAGTGGTTCTGCAGGTGGAGACCACAGACCACTTCTCAGTACCGATGCTTTCTGGCTGATGTTTTGGTCACTTTTGAATGTTGGTGTTTTCACACTCGTGGTAGCATGAGACGGACTCTACAACCCACACAAGTGGCTCAGGTAGTGCAGCTCATCCAGGATGGCACATCAATGTGAGCTGTGGCAAGAAGGTTTGCTGTGTCTGTCAGCATAGTCTCCAGAGCCTGGAGGCGCTACCAGGAGACAGACCAGTACACCAGGAGACGTGGAGGAGGCCGTAGGAGGGCAACAACCCAGCAGCAGGACCGCTACCTCCATCTTTGTGCAAGGAGGAACAGGAGGAGCACTGCCAGAGCCCTGCAAAATGACCTCCAGCAGGCCACAAATGTGCATATGTCTGCACAAACGGTTAGAAACCGACTCCATGAGGATGGTATGAGGGCATGAAGTTCACAAATGGGGGTTGTGCTCACAGCCCAACACCATGTAGGACGCTTGGCATTTGCCAGAGAACACCAGGATTGGCAAATTTGCCACTGACGCCCTGTGCTCTTCACAGATGAAAGCAGGTTCACACTGAGCACATGTGACAGACGTGACAGAGTCTGGAGACACCGTGGAGAGCGATTTGCTGCCTGCAACATCCTTCAGCATGACCGGTTTGGCAGTGGGTCAGTAATGGTGTGGGATGGCTTTTCTTTGGAGGGCATCATGGCCCTCCAAAGAAATGCCTCATGTGGCTGGAGTGTGTCAGCAGTTCCTGCAAGAAGAAGACATTGAAGCTATGGACTGGCCCGCCCGTTCCCCAGACCTGAATCCGACTGAGCACATCTGGGACATCATGTCTCGCTCCATCCACCAACGTCACGTTGCACCACAGACTGTCCGCCGTCTCATCAGGAGCATGCTCAGGTGTTGTAGGGAGGTCATAAAGGCAGGTGGAGGCCACACACAATACTGAGCCTCATTTTGACTTGTTTTAAGGACATTACATCAAAGTTGGATCAGCCTGTAATGTGTTTTTCCACTTTCATTTTGTGTGTGACTCCAAATCCAGGCCTCCATCGATTAATAAATTTGATTTCCACTGATGATTTTTGTGTGATTTTGTTGTCAGCACATTCAACTTTGTACAGAACAATGTATTCAGTGAGAATATTTCATTCATTCAGATTTAGGATGTGTTATTTGACTGTTATTCTGGAAGGAGTTCAGGGTGGCTTCCTGAGTAAACTGGGTAAGCCTGGATCCTTTTAGGTAATAACAGATGACTATGATGTAATGGTGGTGAAAGGGGAGTTGAGGGTGTAATTATTAGTAATCTAATTAGTAATTATTAGACAAGTAGTTGTGCCAGAATGCGGTGCCTTCTTAATTCCACAGAATGGAAAACAATTAAAGGTAAACCTATCCAAACTCAGACTGTTTAAACATGTTTTTATTTAAGAGGCAGGCTGGTTTGTTTATCTATTCAATAATGGAGGTTTGTTATGTGTTTCTGAACATGGCCTACAGATGGCGCCATTGTTAAAAAGATAGATGAGAAGCATTTAAAACCACACAATGCGATTTTAGGATTAAAAATTAAGAAAGCGGTATTAACAGAAAATAATCATCTTATTTCTAATGTGTATACAAAGTTTATTGTGACAATGCCAACAAATAACTGGTCAATGTGAAATAAATTTCATTATTATTAGACAACACAGAAGGAAGATTTCAAATTTAACACTTACAGTAAAACATCTATCTAAACCAACATGGCCCTATGTGAAAATCTAAAAAAATCCCTTATTCAACCATGCATTAACTGTAAAAAACAATATTTATTGGGTTTATGATTACTAGCCACAATCAGGCTGTCAGGATCTGCCATTTTGGTCTTTGTTTTTGTTTACTTTGCCGTTAGTAGTTTACTTTTGTCTAGTTAGTTTTTGCTTAGATCCTTGTGCTTGTGTGTTGATCTATTTTCTTCCCCAAATCTGTTATTTAGTTTTGTTCTCTTTTGTTTTGTTCCTTATGGTTATTTCCTCTCTTTGGTTTTATTTAGTTTTAGTTTCTCGTTTAGGATTCTTGTGCTTGTTTACTTTAGTTATTTTCATGTCCTTACATTTAGTTCCTTCTAGACTTACTATTTATGTTAGCTTATGTTTAGGTTTCTGTTCCCTGCTCCTCCCGGCTAGTTTAGTGTTTGTTTCCCTTAGAGTTGTCTCTAGTTTAATTCCCCTCCTGTCTCTGCATTTTCCAGCTCTCGTTGCCATAGAAACTTATTCCCTCAGTTCCCTACACCTGGTCTCCACACCTGCCAGCAATCATCTGATTACCTGCCTCTCTCATTCTCTTTGTTTCGCCATTCACGCCTCTGTATAAAAGCATACCGGTTTCACTTGTTCCCCGTTGGTTCCTCCTGTTATCTTCCTCTGTCTCCTGGTGTAAGTCATTTGTTTATTGTTTAATTAAAGAAAAGATTCCAAAGACTTTGTGGCTACCAAGCTTCTGTCTGCATCCCGGTCCCAATCAACCACGACACAGGCATGATTATTGCCCAATCTGGTGAATCAATAAAACACTTAAATAGAACATTCCTGACAACATGAAGCAGGGTATAAGATCTAAAAAAAAAAAAAGTAACATATTATGCCCTTATCTAGAGAATTTCAAGAACAGATGATAACAAATGTCATTGGCATTATTAGTCTGAAAAGTGTCTCAAAAAAATTTCTAATGTTTTGGAACTCCAGCAAGCCACAAATAAAGAGAATATGGAACAGAGTTGAATCTCCAACACTTCCCGGTTGTGAGCAGCCTGCCAAACTGTTATATTCCTCATGTCAAGCCACTTCTGAACCAGAGACAATGTCAGAAGCTTCCTGTCTGGGCTGAAGAGAAAAAGAACTGGACTGTTGTTCAGTGGTCCAAAGTTCTCTTTTCAGGAGAAAGTAAAGTTTGCATATCATTCGGAAATCAACTCCTTGAAATCCAGTGTGAAGTTTCCACGGTTAAAGATAATATGGGGTGCCATGTCATCTACACTGTGTTTCCTGAAGTTCACAGTCAACTCAGTCATCTACCAGGAAATTTAAGAGCACTTCATGCTGCCTCCTGTTGACAAGCTTTATTGAGATGCAGTTTTCATTTTCCAGCAGGACTTGGCACCTGCCCACACTGCCAAAGGTACTAGAACCTGGTTCAATGACCATGGTGTTCCTGTTCTTGATTGGCCAGCAAACTGTCCTGACCTGAACCCCATAGAGGATCTATGAAGTATCGTTAAGAGAAAGATGAGTGACACCAGACCCAACAATGCAGATGACCTGAACGCCGATATGAAAGCAACCTGGGCTTTCAGAACCACAGGCAGATCTGCATATGCTGCATTGATGCAGTAGTTCATGCAAAAGGAGCCCCAACCAAGTAATGTGTATAGAAATGCAACATGCTTTTCTAGAAGCCTGACAATTCTGTTTAAAAAAAACAGTTTTTAAGTTTTCTAGTTTTCTGAGACACTGAATTTTTGGGTTTTTCTTATCTGTAAGAAATAAAAGGCTTGAAATATTTCACTCTATGTGTGATGAATCTATATAATACATTATATTCAGTTTTTTCAGTTTATTTACATAGCGCCAATTCACAACACATGTTGTCTCAAGGCACTTCACAAAAGTCAGGTACATACATTCCAATTAATCCTAATCATTGAACAGTGCAGTCAGATTCAGTTATTTATTCAAATTGGATAAAACGTTTTTCTGTCTAAGGAAACCCAGCAAATTGCATCCAGTCAGTGACTTGCAGCATTCCCTCCTCCCGGATGAGCATGTAGAGACAGTGGACAGTCACTGGCGTGACTTTGCAGCAATCCCTCATACTGAGCATGCATGTAGCGACAGTGGAGAGGAAAAACTCCCTTTTAACAGGAAGAAACCTCCAGCAGAACCAGGCTCAGTGTGAGCGGCTCAGTGTGAAAAGCACTGATCCAGGAGTACTTTCTATGCGAAGGAAAAGTAAATGTTAGTGGATGTAGCTTCTTTAGTCGTTTCATCTAGAAAGAAAGAACAGATAAACTTTGAGCCAGTTTTCAAGGTTAGATTCTGAAAGAGAGCACATATAATTAGTTACAGTAAAAGCTTAGTCAATTGCTATATCTAGGAGAGAGAAAGGGTTAAATACTGAAAGACAGGGCCATGTGAATCATCGGTAGAAGGTGAGCATTAAGTTGTTGCCAGCAGAAGCTTGGACAATGCCCCTCTCCAGAAAGGTGTCACAGGTAGATACAGAGTCAGGCCAGGTGTAGCTTCTAGGAAGAGAAGAGAGAACATAAAGTTAAAAACTGAAATAACAGCAAATAATGCAAAATTGGAGAGTAGTGTGAGAATGTAGCGAAGAGGGTGAAAGTGGTCATTATGTCCTCCAGCAGCCTAAGCCTATAGCAGCATAACCACAGAGATAGTTTCAGTTTCACTTTATTTATTTATATAGCGCTTATTTACAACAATGTCGTCTCAAGGCACCCCACAAAGGGCCCGGAACGGCGCGGGGCCGTCAGGGAGCCCAGACCAAACCACCGAGTGCCAGAGCCCGGCCACCCCAGAACGGGCCACGTGTAGGGGCACTAAGTAAAATAATAAACTGATAAACTTTGTCCATCTAGAGCCCACCGATTGCCATTGTTATACTAAAACCACAAGGAGTGGGATACCTCTCTCTGTCAGACTGATTATAACCATTGGAAAAGAGAAGGGGTCATACAGGTAGCAGAATGGAGGGGGTATGATCCAAGATGGCGCCGCAGATGGTCGCCTCGGCGTGTTGGTGCGCATTGTTTTGTTTTGTTTTTTGCTTTAAAACGGTCTTCTGTGATGGTACCCGGAGCTCTCTCACCAGAGAAGAACTCATGAACATCAGGGCTACTACACCAGAGGAGTTATTTCCAACTTTTCTGCCTACTGCTCTGGAATATTTGGATATTCTGGTCAAAGGTTCCGCTCACCTTTGTTCACGCGGTGAAACGCCGGAAGAGAGGGAAACGGGCTGGGGTGCTGGTACGACTTCGCCAGCGTGGACTACGAACACCGTTACCTGGAATATTTCTCTCTAACGTGCGCTCACTTCCCAACAAAATGGAGGAACTACAACTGCTGTTGGGGAAAAACAGGGACTTTTATTCATCGGCAGTTTTGTGCTTCACGGAGACGTGGCTGTGTGGATTAATACCGGACTCTGCGCTGCAGCTGGCAGGATTCCAGCTCTACAGAGCGGACAGAGACACGGAACTCTCCGGCAAAGCGAAAGGTGGAGGAATCTGTTTTTACCTCAACAGTGGTTGGTGCAACGACGTGACAGTGATTCAGCAGCACTGTTCTCCAGACCTGGAAGCCTTCATCATAAACTGTAAGCCTTTCTATTCCCCCCATGAGTTCGCTTCGTTCATCCTGGTCGGTGTTTACATCCCGCCGCAAGCTAACGTGCAGGTCGCACAGCGCATGCTCGCCGACCAGATACTGAGTGTGGAGCGGACCAACCCGGACTCCTTAGTTATCGTCGTTGGTGAGTTTAACAAAGGTAATCTCACCCACGAACTCCCCAAATATAGACAGTTTATAAAATGTCCGACCAGAGAGGACAACATTCTGGATCACTGTTACACCACCATCAGAGACGCTTATCACGCCGTCCCACGTGCTGCACTGGGCCAATCCGACCACATCATGGTCCACCTGATTCCTGCATACAGGCAGAAACTAAAGCTCTGCAAACCTGTTGTGAGGACGACAAGGAAGTGGAGCAGTGAGGCTGTGGAGAATCTCCAGGCATGTTTAGGCTGTACAGACTGGGATGTGTTCAGGACTACTACCAACAGTCTGGACGAGTACACAGAGGCTGTGACTTCCTACATCAGCTTCTGTGAGGACAGCTGTGTACCATCATACACCAGGGTGAGTTACAACAACGACAAACCCTGGTTCACAGCTAAACTCAGAAGGTTAAGACTGGATAAGGAAGAGGCCTTCAGGAGTGGGGACAAAGACATATACAGAGAGGCTAAGTTTGGCAAGGCAGTGAAAGAGGCCAAACGACTGTACTCTGAGAAGCTCCAAATCCAGTTCTCAGCCAACGACTCTGCGTCTGTCTGGAAAGGGCTCAAGCAAATCACCAACTACAAGCCGAAAGCCCCCCACTCCATCAACGACCGACGCCTCGCCAACGACCTGAACGAGTTCTACAGGTCCTTCTCAAAAAATTAGCATATTGTGATAAAGTTCATTATTTTCCATAATGTCATGATGAAAATTTAACATTCATATATTTTAGATTCATTGCACACTAACTGAAATATTTCAGGTCTTTCATTGTCTTAATACGGATGATTGTGGCATACAGCTCATGAAAACCCAAAATTCGAGTTAACTCTAAACACCTGCAAAAGATTCCTGAGGCCTTTAAAACTCCCAGCCTGGTTCATCACTCAAAACCCCAATCATGGGTAAGACTGCCGACCTGACTGCTGTCCAGAAGGCCACTATTGACACCCTCAAGCAAGAGGGTAAGACACAGAAAGAAAGTTCTGAACGAATATGCTAATTTTGTGAGATAGGAATTTTGGGTTTACATGAGCTGTATGCCACAATCATCCGTATTAAGACAATGAAAGACCTGAAATATTTCAGTTAGTGTGCAATGAATCTAAAATATATGAATGTTAAATTTTCATCATGACATTATGGAAAATAATGAACTTTATCACAATATGCTAATTTTTTGAGAAGGACCTGTACTGCCGCTTTGAAAGACAAAGGGACAGTCCTGCAACCATCCCCCACGACGCCCCCCAACAGCTGCAGCCACAATCCACCTCCCCAACCTCAAGAGGGGCCTTGGCACCTCCAACCCCCACCCTGAAGTTCCCCCCCACCAGCCCCCTACCCACGCCGAGGACGGCTCTTTCCATCCAGGAGAGGGACGTAAACAAACTCTTCAGGAGACAGAACCCCCGGAAAGCTGCTGGTCCGGATTCTGTCTCACCAGCCAGCCTGAAGCACTGCGCTGATCAGCTGTCTCCAGTCTTCACAGACATTTTTAACACCTCACTGGAGACATGTCATGTGCCAGCCTGCTTCAAGTACTCCACCATCGTTCCTGTTCCCAAGAAGCCAAGGACCACAGGGCTTAATGACTTCAGACCCGTCGCCCTGACCTCTGTGGTGATGAAGTCCTTTGAGCGCCTTGTGCTCTCACACCTAAAAGACATCACCGAACCCCTCCTGGACCCCCTGCAGTTTGCCTACAGAGCCAACAGGTCTGTAGATGATGCAGTCAACCTAGCCCTTCACTTCATCCTCCGGCACCTGGACTCCACAGGAACCTATGCCAGGATCCTGTTTGTGGATTTCAGCTCTGCCTTCAACACCATCGTCCCAGTTCTGCTACAGGAGAAGCTCTCCCAGCTGAGTGTGCCCGACGATTTATTTAAAAGAAAACTGAACTCAATTCTCTTTAAAAAAAAAAATGTATGCAATGTAATAAAAGGTGGGGGAAAAAAACAAAGGGTCTGAATACTTTCTAGTGGCTCTGTACTACACGCCATTGTCTTGAATTTATGGGTGTATTCACACTTGCCACTTTTGGTCCGGACCAGAGTTCGTTTCCCCCCCTTGGTCCGGACCTTTTGCGCAGATGTGAATACACGCAAGCGAACCCTGGTCCGGACCAAACAACCGGACCGAGACCCACTTTTTGAGGCGGTCTCGGTCCGCTTCCAAACGAACTCTGGTGCGGTTCGCTTATGGTCTGAATACAAACCGGCCCCAATCCGAACCAACTACAAAAAGCGTACGTCTCTTTGGACAAAAAAACCCACCGTAGCGGGTAGCAAAGGTGTGTGTTTTAAGGTAATCATACCTGATAAGCTGTGTGTTGCTTAGCAACGCTACCGTATGGGGTTCCAAGATTATAAATGGAACATCTCAGTCTATGTTGAATGAGCTGCTCTTCACTCTCACAATGATATATCAGCTTTAATAACGCCACAAATATGCAGAACAGAGGTGCTGCACGCAGCACGTCTACAACTGTTTTCCTCAATTTCCGGGTCTGTGCTCTGTCCCGCCCCCGTCATTTCTGTCCAATGGGAGCCATGATAGTCACCCGCGTGGCTTTGTTTACAAGTAATAGTTCACTTGCAAAAAGTACTATGTGAAAACAAACCGCACCAAATGAAAAAAATAAAGTTCGCTTTAGGTCCGGACCAATCAAGCGGACCAAAGGACTTTCCTGGTGTGAATACACAAAGTTTGAATTTATGTCTGGACTTTGACTGTCACTCTAAAACCTTCATATATATATATATATATATATATATATATATATATATATATATATATGAGCTATTGCTGGTGTGCTTCTGATCATTGTTCTACTGCATAACCCAAGACATTAGTTGGAGCTTAAGGTCACAAACTGATCACCTCACATTCTTCTTCAGGATTTTCTGCTAGAGAGCCCAAGACATGGTTACATCAATTTAGGCAAGTCACCCAGGTCCTGAAGCAGCAAAGCAGCAGGATGAGAACCTTCCAAACAATGTTCACTTTTGTCCGATCATTCCACACTATATTCCTCAAAGGTCTTTGGGCTCATCAATGTGTTCATTTGGTGAATGTGAGGCTTTGTGTATTGTTGTGTCTTGCACCTCTGCTTGTTGAGCTGTGAACACTGACAATAACTGAGGCAGGTGAGGCCTGGTGGACTTGTGTCACCTCCTGGATGAGTCGTTGATCCGCTCTTGGAGAAAGTTTGGTAGATGGCCACTCCTGGAAAGGTACGCCACTGTTCCACATTTTCTCTATTTGTGAATAATAGCTTTCACTGTGATTTTCTTATCTGAAAAAGTCTTAAAATCGGTTTTGTCAAATATCAATGACTATTTCTCATCTGTTCTAGGATTTCTTTAAATCAAAGTATTGTGTGTTGCATTTCAGCCCATTCCTCTTCTATTATTTTCATGCTCTCTGAACATTCTGATATGCTCTTCAAAGAGTGTATATTTCTCTCTGCACCTCAGCTTGTTGTCCCTGGAAGCAAAGCTGTTATCAGCCCACACTCTCAACCCCCCTCTGATGTCACATGCTTTTTCATAGTGGAAACAGCATCGATGTGCGGCGGAGGGGGAGCGATGGAGCAAACAAGGCAGACTGTCAAAGGGCCTAATAACTAGGCGTCATGGCAGAAAAACACGGCGACACATGACTTGTCAATTTCACACTAATTTGCCGCTGGAGTGTGGGAAGAGAAAAAAAAATAGCCTTGTCTTTACTGAATAGGTGTCTTTCTGTCATAATTTACACAATCTTGTACTCATCAGTAACCATCTGAAATAAATGTGAGTTTCCCCATATCACCATATTGTATGTTTATTTGCTTTCTAGTGCTTCTTCATGCTTGAGTGAATCCCACTGATGATTATGTAGACATCACAATTTAGCAGCGACGTTTAAACTATGAAGTCTTTTTGCTTTGCTTTATCTTACATTTTCTGTGCTGCCCTAAATCTAACATAATACAGCGTTTAAAGTGTTTACATTTTTACACAGCAATGCCCAGTACTTAGATCCACCCATCTTCCCTGCCCCTGCTGAGGGAAATATCTCCACAGCACGATGCTGCCACCATCATGTTTTCCCATAGCACATAGTGTGTTTTGCATGTAGATCAAAACATTGAGTTTTGACCCTCATCTGACTAGAGCACCATCTTCCACATGTTTGTTGCGTCACTCTTGGCTGCATGACTAATAGTTGTCCTGTCAACAGATTCTCCCATCTGAGCTGTGGATCTTCCTTCAGAGATACTATTGGTCGCTTGGCCTCTTCTCTGAAAATGTTCTCCTTGCCCTAGATGTGCTATTGTGCCACACTCTTTCTATTTTCAGATAATGGACTGAACAATGCTCCTTGAAATGTTCAAAGCTGGGGAAGGTGAAGTGCATTTTTAAACACACAATTTCAATTGCAATTTCTTTTTTTTCATTCCTGCATGTTAAAATCCTGAGAAAATGCTTTATTATTTTTTATTCTACATTTTATTCGTGCATGGGTTATATCAGTCTTCAAATTTCCATTTATGGGAAGGATAAACATCCACTTTTTGCAAAACTGATCAGAGTCAGTATCTTTGAAGCCCGGTAGTTAAACAAACTGCATTTAGTCTTTCTTTCTTTCTTGTCCTGAATCCTTATGTTGTCTCACTTTTGGAATCGGATTAGCAAGGAAGTGTTTTATTTTCACTGAGACAATTAGACTACAAACTGTATGTTTTGTACAACAATGATTCACCGCCCTCACATGCACACTGCCAGCATCTTTTATCAAATCAAAGCTGTGATAAAATATTAGCAACTATTACATTTGCATATGTTCAAACGCAGCTTCACATTATTTATCACTAGTCTGCAGACTTAAACAGCTCTGTGTGAGTGCATAAATGCTTTTCTGTTGGTGACTCTGACTCTAATAACCTCTTACTCAGAGCTGGTATAGACAGCAAAATGCTACTCTAGAGACTGAAATAGGGTCTGACTGTTTAAAGTGTAAAGCTGAGTTAGGTTATGAAACTTTACCCAAAGCATTGAACATCTCACAGAGCACCATTCAGTCCATCATTTAAAAATACGAGTATAGAAAAACTAAACTAAGGATAGTAAAGAAGGGGATTAATCTAAGAAGCAGTCAAGTGTCCTGTGGTTACTCTAGAAGAGTTGCTTAGGTGGGAGAATCAGTTGACAGGACAACTATGAGACATGTACTCCATAAATCCGGCTTTTATGCAAAACTAACAAGAAGCAAACCATTGCTGAAAGAAAGACATACAAAGTTCCCTTTGCATGTTCTCACAAGCCTTCGGGAACACAGCAAACACCTGAAAGAAGCTGCTCTGGTCAGAAGAGAGCAAAATGCTGTGTGCAGTAGAAAACTAACATCACACATCCCCCTGAACAGAGATTACCAGTGCTGAAATACAGTGGTGACAGTTTCATGCTGTTGGGATGCTTTTCATCAGTAGGGCAAGGGAACTGTTCAGAGTTGATGGATGGAGCTAAATAAAAAGGCAATATTAGAAGAAAACCTATTGAAGGCTGTAAATGATTTGAGACTGGGTCTAAGGTTCGGCTTCCAGAACAATGAGTTTTTAGTTTGTTTTTAGTTAGTCCCGGACAATTTCATAAATTCCAAATAAAAGACTTTGACATTTGTGGCTGTAATCAACAAAATATAAAAAAGATTCTGGTGCGATTCCCTGTAGATATCATTCACTTTTAGTGCTTTCTTGTAGGAAACATTCCTAGAAAATACTGTGGCCCCTTGCAGAATCCAAATGTTCTCACAGTAAATTCTGACACTTTTCAATCCTGATTGAATTAATCCTGATTGATTCAATCTTGATTGTTTACATAACTAATCCAAACCAGCATTGTCTCTGATCTGATTTCCCCTTTCTAACTGCAGCTTTCTCAGTTTTATGTTCATTGTTGCCTCCATTCCAGCACTGAGCCCCTAGAGGGCATCTGAAGCTGCTAAGACACCGAGTGTGATTTCTCTGTTGTCAGTCCCACACCAGTGAAGCGTAGGAAACACTTCCTTTTGTTAGTGTGAAGGTGGGTGACTGACGGACATGAAAAAGAGTTTCCCACCGTTTGTCTTTTTTATCCCTGTCACTGGACGCAGCTACGTTCACCCAGATGTGGGTGATGTGGAGGAACATCTGAGCCAAAAGCCCTCCTACCCCTAATAAAAAAGGAAGGCAGCAGTTAACACTTGACAATGATTACGTAATACCATCAGAGGCACAGTGACATTAGTAAAACCCAGAGTGCAGCACAATGGGAGGATCCTTTTGAAATTCTCCCATGATGCAATTGACTGCAGGTCCGGGGCAACAGGACGTGACCTTCTGACTGAAATGTTTTTAAAAATATTTCAAATCTCACAATCACAATTAAGAGATTCTGCAAAAAAATGCATAATTACAACGAGGGCAAAAAAGGGATAAATGACAACAAGCAACATACCTTCAAACATGGGAATAATAAGCATGAAAGTTACAAAATCTCCAGAGCAAAGCAACCACAAACAGGAGTGCAAACTTGTTAAGAGCAGCCAACAAGGAAGCAGAACCTGCAGAGAGAAATGGAAATTAGGAATGACAATATGGACTTAAAGATTTATCACAATATTTAGCGGTATCTATTGTGATTACAATAAATTGGAAAAATTCAAGAACAGATGAAAACAAAGGCATGTCATCGGTCTGGAAAGCGTTATAAAGCCATTATTATTCTAAGGCTTTTGGACTCTTGTGAACCACAGTGAGAGACATTATCCACAAATGGAGAAAATGAAACAAGAGTGAACCTCTCCAAGAGAGGTCAGCCTCCTAAACTGAAAAACTGCATCAGTGACACATCTAGGAGGCCACACAAGAACCCAAAACATCTAAAGCACCGCAGACCTCCCTCAGTTAAGGCAAGTGTTCAAATTTTAACAATAAGAAACAAAATAGACAAAAATGGCATCCATAGGAGATTTGTAAGCAAAAAACCACTGCTGACCATCCATCACTTTTATATATCCACTTCTTCTGTAGAGGGCTGCGGGGGAGGTGGTGCCTATCTCCAGCTGTCTACAGGTGAGAGGTGGGGAACATCCTAGACGGGTCGCCAGTCTTTAGGACCTGGATGACTTGCTGTAAATGATGGAATGTTGAATTTTGCTCTCCAGCTGATACTCATGAAGCAGACTGTCAGGTCATCAGTTTGTGACCTTAAGCTCGAGCATCCATAGTTCTGTAGCTTTAGATCACACCATTGATGGTGTGATCTAAAGCACACCATCAATGGCCTAGTCAAAGTCCAGACAGATCTGATTGAAATGGTGTGACCTTAGACAGGCTGTTTATGAGAACCTTTGAAATGTGGCTGAATCAAATCATTTCTGCTAAGAAGAGTGGGCCAAAAACTCCTCCACAGTGTAAAATATTTTTTGTCAGTTATTGCTTGATGGCACAGGATTCACTCAATAAATAAAATCATAATTTAAAAAATGGATTTTGTATTTACTCAGGCTACCTTGGTCTGATATTGAAATGTGTTTGCTGATCTGAAACATTTAAGTGTGGAAAAAAAACAGAAGCTGTGTTTACGGGCTCTTCTTCACAGCACTATACATTGCATTGTATTGATTTTCACCATTACTGTGAGCTGCACAGATACAAAAACCCAGATTTTTTCAAAGACTTTAATGCTTCACTGATCAATGAGGCGGTTAAAGCCTTTAAAACCCCTCTTTTTGAATCTCCGTTTATCCTCAAAAGTGCTGTGCTTGCAGGGTGTTCATTTGTTCCATGGGAAAACAACTTCTTGAACTCTTGTGACCCCAAAGCCAGAAAGCAGAAATGTCAGAAATTACCCTTTCTTTTTGCATTTTTGTAGTATGTCTCCTACACAGATATCCAGGGGGAGGTACACTTATGCAGCGAAGGGGGCAGATGGGGATGGTGACTCATGCAACCCCCCTTCCTTTTTCATCTTGACATTTGACACAATGATGTAGAGGATAACAAAAAAGCTGTGTTGTGTCACCGCTGCATCTCTTAGCCTCCAAGCTGCTGGCTTACAGAGCTGAGAACAGGTAACAGTGAGTCAGCACCAATTTAATTCATACACCTACGCTGTGATGCTCAGGGGTTTGCTTTTAAGCTGATTTTAGTTTTTTTTTCCCCCACCCTTTGCAAATGAATTATCTCATGACACTGTATCAAGATCCTCAAGGGGTTTTCCTGCTTTTAACTTTGCCAGGACTTAGGGGGATTGTGGAACAAATGTAACAAAATGAAACTGCACAATTAGGCTGAACTCTGTATACATCTGGTAGTTTATTCTCATTAAACCGCCTTACTAGTCATGGGTATTGTGCTTTATGTGACTATATGTTACCACCAGTGCAAACGATACTGCAGCAGACTGAGTGATGCCACAGGGATTGTGGCTCCTAATGAACCCCACAGAGACCTCGCTCACCATCAGGTCCTCCACCGCTCAGACCCTGTCTTATAAGGCTGGATAAAGCGCAGGGTGACAAACCAGCTCAGACCACACATTCATGCCCTTTGTTGGCTTTCTTACATAAGGTGACTGCAAAGGGAGTAGGATGACCAGAACTTACAGGTCTCTCAGAAGAGGTGTTTATTTTTCCACTACCACCACTCAGCATTAGGGATTCATTTATTTGATTGTGACAAAATCAAAATGAGTAAAAGAGTTAAAATAAAACAGAAGACTTTCAGGTTTTTACGACCTCCAAATTGCTTTTTACAGTAAAATGTGTTAATTTATACATTTAGAATCCCATTATAAACTAATCTCAGTGATGGTATAATTACAATATTTCATTAGAGCGTTAAGAGTTGCTGAGACAGGGTTGATTTCACTTCCAACCCGATCCGAAACAATAAGGGCCTGATCTTCAAAAGGGTTGCGTGTATTAAACCGCACGCAAACCTGTTTGCGTCTGCAAAGCTGATCTAAACGACGTGGTAATCGGATTCCGTGTGCAAAATCAGCAGAACCGCGGGCTCAAACATTTTTGAATATGCAGAACACATTATAACGATCCCAACGCGCAAATTTATGGGAGGAGGCTATGGAGAATTAATCATTTACCACCCGCAATGTGATTTTCCAAACCTGAAAGGAATTGCGGGCGCAATTTTAGCATGTGAATTTAGCACATTTGAAATGCAGGTGCTAACTGGGACGCAAAAATGTTTGCTGTCTTTGGACAAAAGGATGCATAGATAAAATGACAGATGATGTGGAGAAATAATCTTCTGTACATGTGCCAACAAACAAAAATAATAAAATTAGATGAGAATAGACTACTCTATGTATGATTATCTAAGCTCTGATTTGGAGCCAATCACAAACAAAAGCCATGATATAGAAACTGTTATGATTTGTGGGTGTTTTGGGGTTTTGTTGGTCTTATTTCACAGTTGAAGTTTTGAATCATGTTTTTGTTTATTTTTCTGGTCATGTTTTAGTCTTGTTCATGTTTTGTCAAATTTGGTTTTTGGATGTGGTTTTGCTTTAGTTTCATGTTTTTCTAGTTTCTGTTAGTTTGTATTCAAGAGTCTGTTTTGTTCCAGTCACGTTTTGTTCTCTCCTGTCTGTTAATCAACTTTATTCGGTTCACCTGCACATAGTTAATCTGTCTTGCTTCACCCGGTTCAATATACACACCTGTTCTGTTTATTCCTCGCGGAAACATTTTCTGGATCATGCTCACATCTTGTTTTTTGGATCATGCCAAGCCTGTCTTGCCTGCCCGTTTATTGTTTTGTTCCTGCCTCTTCTTATGAGTGAGTTTTTGTTAATTAAAGCCTTTTTTACTTACAGTCAAGCTGCCTGCTGGTCCTCCATTTCGCAAGTCCTGACAGAAACTCCTTGAAACACTTTTTTCTTGCGTCTTGATCATTCCAGCGTAAAATTGCTGTCAGTGATTATCTGCTGAATGCGCACAAAGATCATGGCAAATATGAACATTAATGATCAAGCGCGCACAGCCTTTAATCGCGCATCATGCAAAAGACCCACTGTGCTTTGATGTTGACAATATAATTACTAGGAAAGAAATAAAGAGATTATAGTATATTAATTTGCAAACTGGATGCTAAAAATCACTTCTTAGTAGGTGAACAATCACCATTTTAAGGCAGCTTTTCCATGTGGTGAGAAAGACAGTGTATGCTTTAACCTTGTCACTAAACTAAACACTGCATTAGTGACATATATTGTTGTGTCATTGCAGAGCAATCGGAGCTGGATCAGTTTGATTACGTTGTTTAAATGTGAAGATATGCCAGGGGAGGGTTTTGTTTATGCAGTTAAAAATTATTTTGTGTCATCAAAAAACAATTTAAACAATCAAATAGGTTGTATATAATTAAAGGTCTGGCAAAACAAACAAAACAAATTCAGTAAAATCATTGGAAAATAATTTATTTTTATGTACATAAATGTTTGATTTAAATTCTTTGCAGGTCAGTTATGACGTTATGTTTCAAAATTAGCAAAGCTATAACATACCGACTGCCAACTCCTACAACAAACTATTTTTATGTTGCTATTATTATTAGTATTAAAAGTTAACAAGCTGTAACAGTCCAGAAAAGCAAGGGCCGAACAGAACAGAAGGCAAAATCAGCAACTGGATCATTTATAATGATGCAGCGTAACAATTCCTGCATATTTCCAGCAACACAGCAGAGGATCTGTTTGCTTTTCCTCTTGTTCCAGCCAGTAGCACACGCAATGTCCTCATTTAAACAGGGCGGTCTGCACCTGTTTAGCACCTAATATCCATTGCAAGCGCAATCTTGGAAGATGGCATTCAACATGCCCACTTATTGCAGGTGCAATTTATTTATAGTAAACGCAAATTAAGACGCGCTATTTGGGATCTTTGAAGATCAGGCCCTAAGCGTGACAAAAAATGGCAAAAATTGAAGAAATCTGTGGGGTGAACACTTTTCATAGCACTGTATCTTCAGTAAGAATTCTTGCTAAGGACATTTATTTAGCGAGACCAGTTAACCTAACATGTTTTTGGACTGTGGAAAGAAGCCGTAGTACCCGGAGAGAACCCACTTCCAGACTACTCTTTACTTTTATAACGTTCACCACAGGAATCTGAGTGGTTTACCTGTGTGGCATTAAACCTCAGCTTAGCACAGCATAAAGAAAGGAGAAGCCACCTTGTTATAACAGGGATAATTGCAGGAAAATAATGTAAGGATTTGCTTCAGCTGGACTGATGGATGGTGGTGTCCTCTGTTACTCAGCTACCAGCAGCTACCCGCAGCAGCCAAGCAGGCAAACGGCTAATTAAAAAATTTTAAATTACAGCAATGTTAGCTCTGGGCATTTATCTTTGAAAAAGAACAATGTGCTTCATCCATCCGTCCGTCTGTGAATTTATAGGTATTCCAACCTAAATAGTGATCTCTGTGTTTGTATTAAGATTGAAGCAGAAAAAAAACATTTTTTTTAAATTTTATTTTATACATAAATGCTGAAAATACTTTTGCCCTCAACATTGTCGACATCACAGACACAGACTACTTTTTTCTGGCATCACAGAGTAAACATTGGGGATACCTTGTAATATAATACCTCTGGAATGTCAGCTGTGTGCGCAAAAGAAGTTTTTACAGAGCCTTGCAAAAAAGTATCTTAAACTCTCACATTTTCTCATAGTAATATGTTTAATGTCTCATTGGGATTTTCTGTGATAGATGAACACAAAGTAGAACCCAATTGTAAAACCATGTGTGCCCTACATCGCTTGTTTTCATTGGATTTTATTTGCAAAAAGAAATCAGAACATGTATTCAGTGACTCAATGCTATGTAGAACCACGTCTTGCAGCAGTTACAGTTGAAAGTATCCTGGTGTATGTCTGTACAGGCATTGCACATCTACAAACTCAAATCTTAGCTTTTTTGCCAAAGAGTTCAAGCTCAGTCAGACTGGATGGAAGAAATCAGTAAAAAGCGATTTTCTTTTTTGGCTTTTAAATGTTTCATTTAGATTTAGGTCTGGACTTTGACTGGGGCTTTCTAACACCTTATTATGCTATGATCAAAACAACTGTATTGTAACTCTGCCTGTATGTTCAGTGTTGTTGTAAGTCTTGAAATTGAACCTACACCCAGGCTCAAATCATTTTCTGGCTCCAACATATTTCATTTCAGGATTGCCCTCTAGTTATCTCCACCCATGTTCCCATCAACTCTGTTCATCTTCCCCATTCCTGCTGAAGAACAACCTCCCCACAGCATGATGCTGCCACCACCGTATTTCAATGTAGAGTTGGTGTGTTAAGGGTGATGTGTAGTGTTAGTTTTTCCAGCAGTCAGTTTAGGTCTAACCAGAGCACCTTCTTCCACATGTTTGCTGTGTGACCTACATGGCTTGTGGCAAACTACAAACAAGAATTCATTCAGCTTCTCTTCGACATTTCAAACAATCTTCAACAACTAATGTTTCCTTGTAGACAGATTATTCCACCAGAGCTGTGGTCCTCTGGAGCTCCTCCAGAGTTACAGACAGCCTTTTGGTTGCTTCTCTGATTAATGTTCTCCTTGGCTGGTCTGTCAGTTTAGATGGTCTTGGTAGGTTTGGATATGTGCCATTGTCTTTTCATTTTTGGATGATGGATTGAACAATGCTCTATGGATGCTCAGAATTTGGTTCTGTTTACTACTTTTGTGTCTTCTGAAGGCAGTTGGTTGCACTGTATTTTATTGTACTTTATTCACACATATCAGAGTAAAGGGTGGTTGAATACGGACACATGCCACAGTTTTCAGATTTTCATTTGTAAAATAAATTGAAAACTTTGTATCATTTCCTTCCATTAAAAAATTACAGACTACTTTCTATTGATCTGACACATAAATTCCCAATTGAGGACTTTGAAGTTTGCGTCTGTAATGTGACTAAATGTGAAAATGTTCATGGGTTATGAATACTTCTGCCATGCTCTGTATATATATAGTCCTTCAAAGAGAAGGAAACACAAAGAGGATTTATTTGAAGGTGTCCAGTCATTCACTTCATTTCACTGTACATAAAGGCTGCCAGAGCTCCACTGAGTTGAACGCACCTTTATTGGTCAGTTGATTAAATGTAACAGTGTTACCATTTGTCGAGGGATAGAGAGTAAATGGTCACATAAAAAAATAGAAAATCAACAATGAAAATGGCCACACGGTGGAAAGATTTGCTCCCCGTTCCAACATTAATGTATAGTTTGAACAGTGTCCAGAGCCAGACTTGTTTGATGCACATTTCCACAGCCTATATTCATCTCAAACAATAACAGTCCTTTCTTTTTTTTGGTTTTCTAGCCATTCATACAATCCACATGTTGAGTCAGTGTCTTTGTATGAGCTGGCACTTTCAATACAAAATATTTACACAACTGTTATTGTTATCAACCTCCACGCCTTACAACCCATCAACATCCCCTCTGGATGGAAAGAGCGGCATAAGGATGCTGGACCTCTTGAGGGCTTCTTTTCATTCAGACTACCGAGGGAAAGAAAAGTTGGCATCTTCACTTCGAGCCTCAATCATTCTTGAATGAAATGTGTGGAGATAGTCTTTGGTGGAAATTCAAAGAATGAAAACACTCTTTGTCCCATCAGAATGAAGCATTTAGTTATACTACTACACAGCAATCTGCTGTCAGAGTCTCCCAGGGAGGAGAAAAGAAACATCACACGATACGTGAAAGAATGCTATGTGAGAAAATGGAAGAGATGACTGCACCGGTGTTTTAAAGAAAGACACCGACTTACCCATTTTTCTCTCTATTACTGTTTTGATCAACTGAAAAATATAAAACAAAATGAGGTGCCTTTAGGTCACCTCTGTATTTCAGCCCTGTGATGAGTAGAAAAAGCTCCAGACCCCCGATGCACAAACTAAACTGGAAGAAAAAATTACCATATAGCATCTCTAATACTCTGAAATATGTGAAACGGCTGATTCCCAGAAAAGCTGTATTGGATTAATGTGTAGTAAAGTCATGAAAAAAGAAATGGATCTCTGCGTAAAGATTGCAGTCTGTGATTTTTTGCAGAGGATTTACCTCCTCTATATCTAAAAAAGATCAAAACAAACAACAAAATAATTAACATAAGGTGTGGACATGTTCCATTTTGTTGTTTGTCAAATTCTGTTGTGGGATATTCTTTGTTTTTCTCATTCAGGATTTATGCTTTACTCACTTCATTATTAATTGTCATGTCTAAGAGTTTTTATGCTCCGCTGAGCTGATATCAATTGCGTTTAACCATGAATTGGTCCTAAATGTAACTGGAGTCTGCATGTGTGTGACTGTCTCCTGTAAGTCAAATGACCCCGAGGGTGTTATTGTATATTGCACGAGGAGCAGCAGGGGTCATCCTTGTCTGGCTGGGCGGCGTAGTCCATCTGTCGAACGATTTCAGCAAACAGTTCATCTACCATGGTTTTGCTTTTGGCCGAGGTCTCCATGAAGGGGCAGCCCCACTCCTCGGCCAGGGCCTGGCCCTCGCCTGACGATACCTCCCTCTCGCTTTCCAGGTCCACCTTGTTCCCCACCAGGATCACGGGGACCTTCTCGTACCTAAGAACGCACACAAACAAAATAAACTAAAGCTCGTTAGGAGTTTAACTGCAATCAGTGTGGTTTTTTTAAATATAACACTGCATTTATTGGCCTGGAACAGATGTGCAAATAGACCCAAAAGAAACTACTATTTTACTGCAGCAGCATAATCTCACAATACAAAATAAAAAATGCTGCAGTCCCTTAACAGAAAGCTGAGGAGATTTAGTTTAATTCTCCTATTATCTGTTGCAGGTTGGCAAGATAAACGTGTTTCCTTGTCCAGCCTTCATTGTCGCAATTCCAGCTAATCAAAAGTTTTTACTTCCTTCTCTAACTGCAAATGATCAAGTTAATATGAGTAGCAATTTTATTGCAGACATTTACTGACTTATAAAGTTAGCATATATCTGCCTTAGTTGAATGGCATGTTCTTCCCATTTTAAGGGTAGCTAAAAGAAATGGGCTTCTGTGTCAGGCCTTATTTACAGAATAGCAAAACATGAAGTCATGGATTACTAAAAAAAAATGCCAATACATTCTTAAAAAACAAAATTATAAAAGTTTTATTTTTTTATTAGTTTTATTATTAGGTGAAATGTTGGTCCTAGGAATTAAAAAAACAAACCAACAAACAGAACAAGACACAATATCAGAGGTAAAAACCTTATATAATGAGTATGATCATTTCCTTTTCAGAGTTGTGGCTGACCTAGAAGGCTCATTGGAAGAGACGTCTTCTTTCAACTGGAAGGTTTTAGGTTCAAATTCCAGCGTTTTACTGCCACATGTTGATGCACCACTGGGCAAGGCACTTAATCCCGAGTTGCTAGTCCGTCAATGCATGCATGTTTGTGAGTACAGCTAGATAAATATGCCGCTTTGTGCAAAGTGCTTTGACTAGTCAGTATGACTAGAACAGTGCTAAATTAGTAATGTCTGTTAACCATTGCCATTTTATCAGGTTGACTAGTGATATTAACACAATTATCCTAAGGTTTGTTATAATTAGCACCAAAACGTTATTCCATTTCAATTCAAACATGATTTACTCTCAACATTATTGGTATTTTGGTTGCATGTGCTTAATAAGTTATTATATAATTTAGGATTACAATTATTATGCTAACAAACACACAGGACATTCAGTACATTTCTCCAAAAGTGATGTAAATATGAGACTAAAACTGGTCAGGTTGTGGGCCATGGGTCCAACAGCAACAAGGACTGGTTCTGTTGTACATGTAACAATATATCTGGACCAGGGGGAGTGTTGCAAGACAGAATCATTTTTGTATTCACACTAATGAAGGTTATTGCACCTTCTTTATGCTGTTCCTTCGCACAGAAAAATCTGTTCTTTGGTTAATTTTTAAGGGATCTGCTGTTTACAGTTACTAAAGCTAACCTGGCTAACTTTGCTAATCACTAATACAAGTTTCTAAACACAGTTTGAATTTTCAACTCTATAATCTCTCACACACGGTGTGATGTCACCGCTGCTCCTAAAATAAAAATGACTAAATAGAAATACTACACAATATTTGTTGCTATTGTAGTTGTTAAAGAGAAAACAGCTTTACAAAGAATGGAAATCGGAGACTGGCCATAAAACTCTGATGCAGCATATGTTTATTCTCCTATATTGGTTTATGGCAAGCAATTTTATCATGTATTCTGCTGTTTTCCAGGTGTTTGAATGTTTAGGTCTGGAACATTTTCTGTAGAAAAAATTGTCACCACTCAAACAAGTTAGTAGCAGGTGACTGGAAGATCTATCGGTTTTTAAATATGTTTCCAACGTTGAATGAGTTGTTGTAGGGGCAAAAACCTCCATCTGGTCAGCCTCAGGTCAGTGCTGGCTCCTAAGCCTGACCTAGAATAATGCAGGGCATGGGCAGCAGATCTGTGACCCCAGAGAGCAGAATGTATCCATGATCCTTTGCATGTCACTGTGGAGCTGCGCTACTTTATTGACATCCAGAGGAGACAGTCAAATAAATGGGCTGCAGCTTGGTAATCACAAAACAAGGAACTGAGATACAGTTTTAATAATGTCATCCCTGCATCAAGTTTGAAAATGAGGAACATGGCAGCTCTGCAAGACACTTTATGCACATCAGAGGGAATAACACACCTCAAATGATCAGAGAGAACACAGATCAAGAGTATTCATAACCTCTAAACATGTTATTCCTTTCATCCATCTCTGTGCACAAAGCAGCTGCTTCACCTGTCGTTTCCATTAAATATGTTAATTCTAAACTTAGACATTAGCATCACGTTTTACACATTCTGTTACCATACTATGAAATACACATGGAGCTGAATTATTCACAGAAAGAAAAAACACCATCCTTGTTTGCCAGAGTGACGAAGAAAATGTCTAATTCCATATAGAGAGCTTTAACGCTATTCCAGGTGCCGCAGTCTGAGCGCCTTTCAGAGGTCAGAAATCCAGATTTCAGCATTAAATACGCTTGAACTTCAAGACTTTGATCTACTCATAAATACATTATCCTGTGAACTTTATTCTCAACTATCCATCTCCTTTCCCTGGATTGGCTCACCAGCCGGAGACCAACCACCAGGAATTATGGGGTTGAACTCAGAGCTTGACCAAAAGCATGACAGAAATCCAATTTCATCTTGGAGTCTACTAGAATGAGAAAGTACTACATTGGGTGTATGGAACCCAGGTCTCATAATTACTTTAGACCCCATTCGTTGGTAGAAGGTGTTAATGTTAAACTCTTTCCACATTTCCCTTTAAAAAAAATTAGTAGACATTGAGGATAATCGAGCAGCAGGACGTTTACTTTTATAACTGTTTTCATTTAAGAAGAAGAAAATAGACACTGTCTAGGTTTTTTGTAAAAAGTTTTAACATATTCACATTTATAAATACAAACTTCAATGTATTTTATTGGGATTTTATGTGCTAAAACAACACAAGGTAGCACATAGTTTTGAAGTAGAAGATAGAGGATAAAAAAACCCCGGTGCAATAAAACAGCAGAATTTACCTAATTTGTAAATATAGTCCACCAGAGTGTAATTTAGATATAATATAAATCCAGCTGTTCTGTGGAGGTCTCAAAGGTTTCTTAAAGAACTTTAGTGATCAAACAGCATCAAGAAGACCAAGGAACACATCAGACACTTCAGCAAAAACGTTCTGGAGAGGCTTAAAGCAAAGTTAGATTATAAAACAATTACCAAAGTGTTGGACATCCAGCATAGCACGGTTCATCCCATAATCTGAGGAGTATTCCACAACTGCACGAGTTCTGGTCATGAGAACAAAATTAAACATTTTGGCCTAAAATTAAAGTGTTATTTCTACACACCATCTCCACAGTGAAACATGGGTTGTACAGCATCATGCAATGAAGAGGTTTTTCTGCAGCAGGGACAGAGAAGCTGGTCAGAGTTGATGGATATAGGGATAGAGTTAAATACAGGGCTTCCTGGAAAAAAACAGAGGCTGCAGAAGATTTGACTCTCGGGTGGAGGTTCACTTTCTAGCAGGACAACAACCCTAAACATACTTTAAGAGCAACAGACGAATGATTTAGATTAAAGCTTATCCATATGTTAGAACAGCCCAGTTCCACTTCAGACCTTCATCCAATTGAGAATCTGTGGCAAGACTAAAAATATCTGTTCTCCATCTTTCCACCCAATCTATCTGAGCTATAAGCTATTTTGCAAAGAAAAACTGGCATGAATTTCAGTTTCTAGCTCGCAAAGCTGGAGAAGAAGCCAAAAAAATTGGAACTGTATTTTTTGTGAAATGGGGCTCTGCAAAGTATTGACTAAGAGAGGCTGATTAAAAGGCATGCCATACTTTTCAGACTTTTAAATGTAAAAAAATATAATGATGTTTATTTCTCATTTCACAATTATTTACTACTTTTTGTTGGTCTATCACATAAAATCCCAGTAAAACGCATTTAATTTGTGGTTGTAATGTAACGAAATGCAAAAAAATGGTGCAAGAAGTGTCAGTACTTTTGCAACGTAATGTATCGCTACCACGGTAGTAAAGCCATTTGCGGTTCAAATCTTTCAGAGGAAAAAAGGTTAACACCCTTCTTACCATCTGAGACATTATTTTTATAGCAAACTAGCAATTACTTGGCTGATATGTTACAAACCATGTAAAATCACCGCACAGTTAGAAAATGAATTAAATACTTCAAAACAATTAGGATTTGGAACTAATTATAAACTATTTCTATATTCAAACAACATTAATTCAAATCATAAACTACAAAAGAACCAAATAATAAAGTTGTCTATCGTAGTTCAGAGGGAAATTTGTTTTGTTGCAGCAGCGCATGAAGGAACAAAATAAAAAAACCCGAAGGAAAAAGAATGTAAAAGTCAGCATTTTCAAGCAGAAATCTCTCTGCTGCACCTGACAGAACTGATGTCAAATGTCTAATTTTCATGGAGATCTCAGTCAGCTTCCCTTGAATTAGCATTACATTGTTTGAAAAATGAGTTTTTTAAGTAGATAGCTTGCCTTCAATAAAAATATTTTTATCTCAGTGTGAAACAGCTTTGAGAAACATCTATATACATATTAACAGGTTGTCACACTCACCAGGCATAAAATTGGCTATAATTACAGACCTATTGGAGACATTAACATTTGTCTGTTGTAAAGATCATGCTGAAAATCAATGGGTAGATCCAAACACTTGGTTTGTTCCAGGATTACAAATGACTGAGTTTGCAGCAGCATTAAAATCTTGAAACAGGTCAGGACTATTGTTTTAGTTTAGCTTATCTCAAAAAATCAATCTAGTCTTTGCTGCAAAAAAATAAAGCGGGCAGCATGTTTATCACAATTTTTGGTTTCACGTAAATAAAATTGGTGTAAAATCTGGAGACGTTTGTCTTACTTTCTTCAAAGCCCAAGCACATTTACTGATAAATCCACCAGGATGATGGGAAGAAAACATTTGTCAAACATAATCTCAGCTAGTACTTTTCTACAAGTTTTCAAGCAAAAACTGTGTACTTTTCCAGATTCAACTTTCCCAAATTTACTGTCCTTTATGTTCATTTTAAAACGTAATTTATGACAGAAATTTCTACTGTAAACAGACTTTACTAGACACCAAAAAGAAAAAAGGAAAAGAAAGACACAAAGAAGGAAAGAAAGGAAGGAAGGGTACCAGAAACAAAAGGAAAGGACACAAGTAGGAAAAAATGGAAGAACTAGCGAAGGGAAAAAAAAAGACTCAAGATAAAAAAAAAAGAAATAAAACATACACGGAAAGAAAGAAGGAAGGGCCCAAGGACGGAAAGACAGGAAGGAAAGAAGGAATGTTACAACAAAAGAAAGATGGAATGGAAAGCAAGAAAGGCAGGGTATAAGAAAGGAAAGATGAGGCAAAAAAGGAAGGGAGGGAGTAGGGGCACAATTAAGGAAAGAAGAAATGACACATGATGCAAAAGACAAGAAGAAAAGATGGAAAGACAAAAGGAAGGAATGACGGAAAGAAGAGAGACATGATGGGAAAATGTAAGGACAGACAGAAGTAAGAATCCAAGGAAGAAAGGAAAGATAGGAGGGAGAGATGAAAGTAGGAAACAACCAAGCTGGTATTTTCTTTTTCCATGCTTATCCAGACCGGGAGTATAGTGGAATATCATTCCAAACTTTTCCAGACTTTATAGCATCCCTGACAGTAAAGTTGGTGTAAACCTTGAAAGACTGATTTCTCAGATGCAAGGAAACTTCAAGACACCCAAACAGAGGAACCTGTTTAATTAGATGTTCTATGCTGCGGTTTAAAGAACATATACTTCCACACCAACCCGAAACAAGTAAACAAGTCAACCCATCAGGAGTATTGAAATAAAAAAATCATAAAGAAAGAAAGAAGTCAGTAAGCATTCATCAGCCATATTACAATTTCTTTTAATCTAAAACCAGCAGAATGGCTTTAAAAAGGTCTTGGAATTGGTTGTATCTTTGTTTCAGTTAATGAGCGAATAGCTTGTTGTTCTGTTGGTCAATCATTATTTCTACTGCAGGCTACAGTACAAAAACCAATGGTTTTCCTTGGGCTAATCTAAGAATCCAAATTTCATTTCGAAAATTGGGAATATTGATACCTCATATTTCTGTGACAATCTTTAAGATATATTTATTTATTTCTTATTTTTATTGTGTCCAGAGGACACAGGGGAAGTACAAATTGAAGGGACCCGCCAAAGGCAAAATAAATGCAAATTAAATTGTCTCATTAATAGCCACTTATAAAGATGGCCTGCGTAAAATTGTCCTCAAAATGTTTTAGTGTGGCCACACTTGCATCTAGAGCTGTCTGGAATCAATCAGATTGACCAGGACAAATGTTAGTCCACGTTGTGAAGGGCGTCTTTGACTTGCTGATCTTCACACCGCTAAAGCTATCCTTGAAAATTAGCTACATAAAGGTTTCCTGTAAGTCCATGTCTTCATTGGACTCTGTTCTCAGATTCCCCTTGGGATAAACTGTAACTAGTGTCACAAAATTAGCTCTGAGGTCAAAAACACCTGTTTCTTGGTGGTTTTGTTTTGAGTGTTTTGGGGGAAATGTTTGTGCGTCTGAACAGCTGATTTTATGTGTTCAGCTGGTTTAGGATGTTAATGCGTAATTCAGAAAGCTGATGTGTCCTTTTTCTTTTCTCTCAGCCTTCAGGCAAGGTTTATAATTTGTAAATTGTAAAATTATATTTAGATCTGACCCGCTCTGGCCATTGCAGTCCTTGCAGGTTATAGTTGACTTGAGTGTCTTATCACCATTTTGACTTCCAATGCTGCCTAAACAATTGTAACCAAATATGTTAGAGGCACAGAGAGACTGCATGCAAGGTACTAGAATAATTAGCTAACACTTATTGCAGTCTAGGTTGCAGTCTGCATAATAGCGAGACATTTGTGATATATTGTGCAGCTTTAATACAAATCATATATAAGAATATAAGAATAAAACAAGCCCTGAAAATTTTTATGTAACACTCACCTTGCATTAGGACTTAAAACTAAAATGTTCCACCCTAATGTTCTTGGCTGAGGCTATTGGTTTAAGGCCAGTGCAGTCTTTTTGTCATCCCATGCAGCTCCTTTGGGCTGCACCAAAACAGTAAACATGCAGTATATAAAAAGAGTGTGTATATATAGTCATAATAACAGAGGAGAAAACCAGCAGTTTCAGGGGTCTGACATGATGGCTGCCACGGATACTGAGGCTCCCAAGGCGTGAGCACAAAGGGTGTCAAACACTCAGTCCCTGGACTCAACAGGGTTTTATATGTTACAGCAAGGCTACTCTTTCAAACAGTAAAAAACAGATGAATAACCGAGGCCGGTTGTGTTTGTGCTGGGACAAAAACAGCATGTGTCACACTTTAGCTTTGAGCTTTGGAGCCTGATGCCAAAAGGCAGAAAAACACCCAGACTGCAAACACCCAGACACATCTTATCTATAATGCATGATGCAGACCATCTCACACAAGCCAAGCCGATGAGTAGTGGAGCTCAGAGACATTAGCATTTCTGCTTCAAATCTTGGCCAACATTATAAGAATGAATAAAGTAAGGGAAAATATTCCTTATCGAGCCCAATTCGGTTTTACTGACACTTACTGAAAAGGATTAAAAGGTTTGTGCTTTTTCAAACAAGCGTTGATTAGAAGCTGCAGAGAGCCTCTAAGGGATTTCCTAAAGCTTATTAAAACAAATTCCCTGCATCTCCCTTAATCAAGTTAAACTCTAATGAAAAACACTGGCCAACAAATACCAAACTGGATGGGACAAATGGACACTGAAATTGAAAAACAGCATACACAGTATATCCTTGAATGTGATACAGAACAGTAAAAGCGATGGCACACTCTAAGCTCCATGGGGGTAATCATGCTGTCTGCCATGGGCTCATGCTCTTAAAAAGGACATCACCAAATAAATCTGAAATGCAAAGTATAATTTTACTGGAAATTTGTTCACACCAAGCGAGTGGTAAAAAAAAGAAGATCTAAACAATTCACACCCTCATATATTAGGGTTATCGTCACAGAATTGGGCCTCAATCTTTATGTCTTCAGATGTCTGAAAAGGACATCAGCATACTCAGCATATCTCATAATTACAATATTCAACAATATTAGAAAGGCAGTTCATCTCAGTATCTCAAATAATCATTGGTTACGAACAATGTTTCCAGACCACATATTCTGAAGGCACAACAAACTAACCGTGAAGCAGATGGGCTACTGCAGGAGAAGACCATCCCTTGGTGTCACTCCTGTTAGCTAAGAACTAGATATTGAGGCTACAAAATTTGTACAAACTCACCAAAACTTGTCAAAAACAGATCGAGCAACACTGTCCAGTCTGAGTTTCAATTTCAGCTACAAAATTCAGATGGTACACTCAAAAATTTAAGTAAACAACACAAAAGCATGGACCCTACCCTGCCTTGCATCAAGGGTTCTTCCTGGCTTTTGTGGTGTCATGGTGTGGGGGATATTTTCTTGCCACTCTTAGTACCACATAAGAATCATCGAAATGCAAACTGCCAACCAGAGTATTAATGCTGACGATGTCCATCCCGGTATGCATAGGGTATCTTCTAAAAGTGACTTACAGCAATGCAACAGTCTGTTGTCAAATGTCACTCAATAATCTGACTAACTTTGAGTTTCAGTTGGTAAACAAGCCATTATTTGCTCTTTAACTAATAATGTTATACACTGCTCAAAAAAAGGGAACACTCAAATAACACATCCTAGATCTGAATGAATGAAATATTCTCATTTAATACTTTGTTCTGTACAAAGTTGAATGTGCTGACAACAAAATCACACAAAAATAATCAATGGAAATCAAATGTATTAACCAATGGAGGCCTGGTTTTGGAGTCATCCACAAAATTAAAGTGGAAAAACACACCACAGGCTGATCGAACTTTGATGTAATGTCCTTAAAACAAGTCAAAATGAGGCTCAGTATTGTGTGTGGCCTCCACGTGTCTGTATGACCTCCCTACAACACCTGGGCATGCTCCTGATGAGACGGTGGATGGTCTCCTGAGGGATCTCCTCCCAGACCTGGACTAAAGCATCCGCCAACTCCTGGACAGTCTGTGGTGCAACGTGACGTTGGTGGATGGAGCGAGACATGATGTCCCAGATGTGCTCAATCGGATTCAGGTCTGGGTAACGGGCGGGCCAGTCCATAGCTTCAATGTCTTCATCTTGCAGGAACTGCTGACACACTCCAGCCACATGAGGTCTAGCATTGTCCTGCATTAGGAGGAACCCAGGGCCAACCGCACCAACATATGGTCTCACAAGGAGTCTGAGGATCTCATCTCAGTACCTAATGGCAGTCAGGCTACCTCTGGTGAGCACATGGAGGGTGCAAATATTTTGAGAAGGACCTGTATTAGCTTATTGTGATAAAGTTCATTATTTTCCATAATGTCATGATGAAAATTTAACATTCATATATTTTAGATTCATTGCACACTAACTGAAATATTTCAGGTCTTTTATTGTCTTAATACGGATGATTTTGGCATACAGCTCATGAAAACCCAAAATTCCTATCTCACAAAATTAGCATATTTCATTCGACCAATAAAAGAAAAGTGTTTTTAATACAAAAAACGTCAACCTTCAAATAATCATGTACAGTTTTGCACTCAATACTTGGTTGGGAATCCTTTGGCAGAAATGACTGCTTCAATGCGGCGTGGCATGGAGGCAATCAGCCTGTGGCACTGCTGAGGTCTTATGGAGGCCCAGGATGCTTCGATAGCGGCCTTTAGCTCATCCAGAGTGTTGGGTCTTGAGTCTCTGAACGTTCTCTTCACAATATCCCACAGATTCTCTATGGGGTTCAGGTCAGGAGAGTTGGCAGGCCAATTGAGCACAGTGATACCATGGTCAGTAAACCATTTACCAGTGGTTTTGGCACTGTGAGCAGGTGCCAGGTCGTGCTGAAAAATGAAATCTTCATCTCCATAAAGCTTTTCAGCAGATGGAAACATGAAGTGCTCCAAAATCTCCTGATAGCTAGCTGCATTGACCCTGCCCTTGATAAAACACAGTGGACCAACACCAGCAGCTGACACGGCACCCCAGACCATCACTGACTGTGGGTACTTGACACTGGACTTCTGGCATTTTGGCATTTCCTTCTCCCCAGTCTTTCTCCAGACTCTGGCACCTTGATTTCTGAATGACATGCAGAATTTGCTTTCATCCGAAAAAAGTACTTTGGACCACTGAGCAACAGTCCAGTGCTGCTTCTCTGTAGCCCAGGTCTGGGGAATGCAGCACCTGTAGCCCATTTCCTGCACACGCCTGTGCACGGTGGCTCTGGATGTTTCTACTCCAGACTCAGTCCACTGCTTCCGCAGGTCCCCCAAGGTCTGGAATTGGCCCTTCTCCACAATCTTCCTCAGGATCCGGTCACCTCTTCTCGTTGTGCAGCGTTTTCTGCCACACTTTTTCCTTCCCACAGACTTCCCACTGAGGTGCCTTGATACAGCACTCTGGGAACAGCCTATTCGTTCAGAAATTTATTTCTGTGTCTTACCCTCTTGCTTGAGGGTGTCAATAGTGGCCTTCTGGACAGCAGTCAGGTTGGCAGTCTTACCCATGATTGGGGTTTTGAGTGATGAACCAGGCTGGGAGTTTTAAAGGCCTCAGGAATCTTTTGCAGGTATTTAGAGTTAACTCGTTGATTCAGATGATTGGGTTCATAGCTCGTTTAGAGACCCTTTTAATGATATGCTAATTTTGTGAGATAGGAATTTTGGGTTTTCATGAGCTGTATGCCAAAATCATCTGTATTAAGACAATAAAAGACCTGAAATATTTCAGTTAGTGTGCAATGAATCTAAAATATATGAATGTTAAATTTTCATCATGACATTATGGAAAATAATGAATTTCATCACAATATGCTAATATTTTGAGAAGGACCAGTATGTCTCCAGACTCTGTCACATGTGCTCAATGTGAACCTGCTTTCATCTGTGAAGAGCACAGGGCGCCAGTGGCGAATTTGCCAATCCTGGTGTTCTCTGGCAAATGCCAAGCGTCCTGCACGGTGTTGGGCTGTGAGCACAACCCCCATTTGTGGATGTTGGGCCCTCATACCATCTTCATGGAGTCAGTTTCTAAATGTTTGTGCAGACATATGCACATTTGTGGCCTCCTGGAGGTCATTTTGCAGGGCTCTGGCAGTGCTCCTCCTGTTCCTCCTTGCACAAAGGCAGAGGTAGCGGTACTGCTGCGGGGTTATTGCCTACGGCCTCCTCCACGTCTCCTGGTGTAGTAGCCTGTCTCCTGGTAGCGCCTCCAGGCTCTGGACACTACGCTGACAGACACAGCAAACCTTCTTGCCACAGCTCGCATTGATGTGCCATCCTGGATGAGCTGCACTACCTGAGCCACTTGTGTGGGTTGTAGAGTCCGTCTCATGCTACCACGAGTGTGAAAACACCACCAACATTCAAAAGTGACCAAAACATCAGCCAGAAAGCATCGGTACTGAGAAGTGGTCTGTGGTCTCCACCTGCAGAACCACTCCTTTATTGAGTGTCTTGCTAATCGCCAAAGATTTCCCCCTGTTGTCTATTCCATTTACACAACATCATGTGAAATTGATTGTCAATCAGTGTTGCTTCCTAAGTGGAGTTATATTGTGTTGTTTAAGTGTTCCCTTTATTTTTTTGAGCAGTGTATATATATATATATATATATATATATATATATATATTAAGATTGAATGAAATATTATATTCTGTTTCAATAAGTCATGAATTTGGTATTTCATTCAGATTCGCTGGATACTAATAAACAATTACAGCCAAATAATTGTAAAATTAAAACTAGTAAGAGTCACTCAAAAACTTCCATGAGTTACATTAGACGTTTTCTGCTTTTTATTCTTGGGCCAGGATCTGGGATATCTGAGTAAAGTTCAAAAAGGGTTTAAAGTCACGAGAGTTAACGGTCAAGTCATGTTGCAAGTCTGATTTTGTTGACCCCTTCAGGGAATGCACTGCAGAAAGAAATTATCACCATTCTAGATTAAATATACATTTGAGAATGTCAAGTCTCAACCAACTCAAAAACTTACTTATTCAGAAGTTTGGAGTCTGATTTAGGACACTAATCTTGTTTTTAGATATTCTCTAATTTTGTTGCACCTTCGGCCTGTCCAACGATATTCTTCCATCGGTTTTAACGCTTCATTTCTCTTCCTAATAGTTTCCATTCAGAAAGTCTCTGCTTCAATATCTTCGAATAAAAGATTCACCAATCAGAAATCTGTGGCCAATTTCCTGTTTTTGTAAAGCTCCAACTAGCCGAGTTTGGCCGATTTCGATTTCTCTTGAAGAACAATAATATGACAGGAATATATTTTTCTAGCCTCCTTGATATGACATTTTAATAATTATTTATATTAGGAGAAGACAGTCACCATTAAACTGAATTTTACTAATATTGAAAACAAAGACAAAATCATTACAAAGCTGATGTTTAAACTATCTTTAGAATGGCTAACCCTATTAAACAGCAATCTCCATGTACAGGGGTTGGACAATGAAACCGAAACACCTGTCATTTTAGTGTGGGAGGTTTCATGGCTAAATTGGACCAGCCTGGTAGCCAGTCTTCATTGATTGCACATTGCACCAGTAAGAGCAGAGTATGAAGGTTCAATTAGCAGGGTAAGAGCACAGTTTTGCTCAAAATATTGAAATGCACACAACATTATGGGTGACATACCAGAGTTCAAAAGAGGACAAATTGTTGGTGCACGTCTTGCTGGCGCATCTGTGACCAAGACAGCAAGTCTTTGTGATGTATCAAGAGCCACGGTATCCAGGGTAATGTCAGCATGCCACCAAGAAGGACGAACCACATCCAACAGGATTAACTGTGGACGCAAGAGGAAGCTGTCTGAAAGGGATGTTCGGGTGCTAACCCGGATTGTATCTAAAAAACATAAAACCACGGCTGCCCAAATCACGGAAGAATTAAATGTGCATTCCCTTGGCCCAATACTTGTGCTAGATGGGTGCGTCACTGCCAAGGACTACCGAACCATTCTTGAGGACCATGTGCATCCAATGGTTCAAACATTGTATCCTGATGGCGGTACCGTGTATCAGGATGACAATGCACCAATACACACAGCAAGACTGGTGAAAGATTGGTTTAATAAACATGAAAGTGAAGTTGAACATCTCCCATGGCCTGCACAGTCACCAGATCTAAATATTATTGAGCCACTTTGGGGTGTTTTGGAGGAGCGAGTCAGGAAACGTTTTCCTCCACCAGTATCACATAGTGACCTGGCCACTATCCTGCAAGAAGAATGGCTTAAAATCCCTCCACACTAATAAATGATTGTGGTCCAAAACCAGGTGTTTCAGTTTCATTGTACAACCCCTGTATATTCCCTACTGCAGAGTTCCTCAATTAGCAGACCAAAATTGTTTTGAACAAATCTGCTCTAATTAAAAAACATCCTGACTGGTTAATTTATTATTTCCTGTGTCTTAAAGAAACCGCTGCACTGATATACACATTTACAGTGATTACAGTGATTTACAGTGTGCATGCAAATAACACCTTAGACCAGCTGGATGGACTTTTACTACTGTTGATGCCCAAATCGGAGATGGATTTTAGTGACTAGGAAGATAAAGCTCATGGAAAGAGGTGGGGAAATTGTGATGATGGTAACAAATTGAAAGAGTAAAGGAAATGTAGTTCAATCACAACAAATATATTATTTACATTATTGCAATTTCATATTTTCCTAGTATCGTACAGCTCTAATAAGTAGCCTATGCAGTGAGCCTTCCATTTTGTTTTCATTTTCTCTATTGTAGCTGTTATTATCAATAGTTTTACACAGAAAGCATTGGGCTTTTTCTATTGTAAACCATCATATCTCTCTGGTTTGCAGTCCCCTTTGAAGGTGGTAAAACCATTTACATGTGATGGAAGAAACAACTTGAGCTGTAATGTAACTCATCATACAATAGATCACATGGAAGCAGTGAGATGGAGAATCCCTGACCTGCTGCTGGCCTGGCTCTTCATCTCGTGCTAAATTGTGGCCTCGAGCAGCTGAGAGCGAGGGAAATGTTTACATTCCATATCAGAAAGGTCCTTTATGTTTACAGAGAACTGTTAAACTCATTTTCCACTTCCAGTTCTATTTGTGTTGCTCAATTTACCGAGCTCGGCATGACTTTAACTCTGCTCTAAGACAGAAATTAATAAAATCGGACCTCAGTTATAGATGAGTAACATCTTATTGCCTTCCTGCTAATATGTGCTTGCAAAAGTTCAGTTTTCAGCTAGTGCTTAACAAGCCTAGAGCCTACAGAGGCTAACTGTAATGACTCTGAGTCATAACGGCCCAAAAGCCACTCACAATGTCAATTGTCACTTACAATGTCACATACAATTTCTGACATGATCAGCATTTTAATTGAGCTTTTGAACTCCGAATTAGCCAAATATCACACTGAGTCTGACTAAAATGTCACATATCAAAGTATATGAGCATTCAAATTTATGGCCTGGGGTGAAAAAAAGTCCTTGGATTGTCAAAGCAATGAAACTTTGGTAAGAGTATGAATGCCTCTTGTAGCAATATTCTGGAAAATATTCTCTCAGCTTCACAGTGGTGGTGAAGCAAAGAAAATCTGAAAATAATCGTCAGTAGGACCTATTCCCTAACTATCGCTATGAATTCTAGGCACAGTTCATCCAGTAGAGGTACCCTGCATGGCTAAAGTGCTTCTTGCTTTCAGGGTGGATTGGCTTGTGTTTACATTCCAGTTTCTGGTATTTCCTGGAGCCATTCTGATGCTATCCAAAACTGCTTCCATAATGAAACAGAAAAAGAGTTTTCAACGTGGTGTTCAAACTACAGCCCACTGTTTTCATTGGAAGATATTTCACCATTCCTCTTTGAACAATATCTCTAAATCATCCAGACTCCTAGTGCTGCATTTCATTAAACTCGGGATTTGGAACTGGGATGTTGGAGTTTATGTCACCTCCGAGTTGTAGCGGTCCAGTATCCTGTTTGTTTCCGTTCGTATTGCTAGCAACTGTAACAGCAGTCTTACAACAATAACAATGACAATAACACTGTTCTATGTGGTATTTCATGCAAATACATGACGCTGAAACATCTTGTCTTATAAACACTAAAAAGTAGTGTGTGTACAACGGACTAAATGTTACATAAATAATAAACTGCTAAAAACAGTCACTGTAAGAACGTTTTACTACTATCGATGCGAGTAGCAACCATGTTGAATGCGGAAGTCGGGTATGGTCGCATTGCCCAGACTTTCCAACTTGTAATTCCAACTTTGGCAGGCGTTCCAGTTGAAATTTCCTACTTGGAGGTTGGAAATTGCATCCTCCAAGTACAAATGGAATGCAGCATTAGTCTTCTCTTATGATCTCTCCTCCTCAGCTCATGCCACAGGTTTTATATAGGTTCAGGTCTAGAAACCGTGATGACAATGGAAGAAGGTTAATTTTGGTTATGTTCTTGTGTTGATTTAGTTCTGGATCATTATCCTGCTGAAAGACCCATCATGTGCAATTTTTTTAGTTTTATGTTAAAGACACCTTTTTTTAATGTCGTGGTATTTTAAAGGGGTTGTGATGCCATACATCCCAGTTTGGTTCCCAGGGCAAAAAGGTCACAGCATCACATGTTCCCCACCATGGTTTTCAGTGGGCATGTCTTTTTTTCACCAGACACGGAGTGTTTGCTGCAGTAAAGCTTGGTGTTAGCCCCATCTGACCAAAAACAACACTGCTCCAGTTAAAGTCACCAGGAGAATTTAGTAAGTCTGAACATTTACAATTGTCATAATAAGACAGAAAAAGTTTTTTTTTGGCATGCTTTTCAAACAGCTGATGGGCATGTAGTTAGCATTCTAGTAGTCATTATGTAGACTTCGGGACAACAAGATGACACTCTTGGCTCTAGTTCTCTAAGGCCTGGCACCCACCATCTAATTCTAAAAATTATACAGGACTTGAAGGTGTCACACTGTCGCAGCGAGATATGACGGTAACTCCTGTCACACTGCAGGATAGATTATGCCAGACTGCACGACTTGTTGCTGCAGCACAATCGAGTCAGACAGATCCCACAGATGTACCAGTCCATTAATTCATGTAGCCAGGTTTAAGATGTTATGACACTTATTTTTACAGTCAGATGTTGGAAGGAGGGAGAGGAGTGTGGGGGAAAGGAGACAGCAGTAGAAACACTCATGGGTGGGTAAAAAACATCGGTCGCAGCAACAGTCACACTGTACAATTTTCCTAGACAATATCAGACACTGGTAGATTTGTTGTGGGTAGTCTTTGTTTATGGGATCTCTAAATCGGCAGTCAGAGTATGTGTCACACAGGGCATAACGTGAGTCTTGATTTTTTTTTTTCTTACCTCTCCTACCATCCTCCTCACAGTGTGTGGTTGCAAAATAAAATTGGGTTCTTGTTGAGCCTTGTTTGGCTGCTGTTTTAAACTTTGAATTTATACTCGTACTGTAGATTTTGGGCAAGTCTAGGCTAGTAGCTAAACATGCCCCATTAGCTAATGACTTATAAAAAAATCAACACACATCTGTCTTAGTTTTCTGGCACGCTTTCTTGTCTTTCCCATTTTGCACATAAGAGTACATAAGTGAAATGTTCCTTTCTGTTATGTTTGCAACTCAAGGAAACAGAAAGTTGTGGACTACTAATTAAAAGCTTCTATACACAACTAAAATAGAGGTCATAAAAATGTTTCAGTTGCATTTATTTTATAGGAACTGTTAGGGGGTGCTAGCAAGTGTGGCACCAGAAACACTGTCAAAAAATGCTTTCACCGTAGGGGATTGTTTTCCCACTGTGTAAAAATTTGCCCAAATTGTTAGATTAATCCGAGGTTTTCAATGTGAGATTAGGCTGCTGCATTAAAAGATGAATTTATTTTAACAGATTAAAGATTATTAAGTGTGGAAAGTTCTGTAAAACAAAGTATCTGAATGCCAAGCCAAATTTCTTGTAATTATTATAGACCATTGTTTCTTCCATAGATTCTAGCCTAAGACAGTAAAGGTGACTGATGCTTCTTACAGTGATTCTTTCAAGCATTTGGTGCATGAAAAAAACTTTAAACAACCACTTTGCACAATCTAAGAGGTAACTACAAAGTCAAAAAACAAGCATATGAACTGCACATATAAGAGATTTCGCAGGACAGAATGGTTAATTATAGTACCCTGTTTCACCTCTGTCTTCCATGCTGTCCTCGGCCATGGTCTGTTAAGTTACCAATCACAATTTATCCCTTGTGTAACCTTAACCGTAGCTAGAGAAAGGAGTGATGATGTCCCTGGCAAACAAGCAATCCAGGGTGTAATCACGAGCTCTCACGGCCTCTGTGCAAACAGCCCTGCCTGTGCCGTTATGTGCACACACTGATAGATGCTGACAGGGTTCAGAATGAGAGTGACACACTACAGCGCCTCTGACCTGAGCGAATGCCAATACGGTTGTGAATGGTCATCAGTGTTTTGGCAGCAACAGACAAAAACACAAGACTAATCTAACAAGTGAAGTTTGCTCAAAAACACTTCTAATGGGGCTGCGAACCTCAGTCTGAAACAGATACCTCTAATCACTGCAGAAATATTTGGCTCAGGAGGTACATTTCTCGTGATTTCTAATGCAGTCAAGAAAATTCTCATTTTTTCAGTCTGTGACGCAAAGACCTATGTCTTTTTATAGTTTAAACTAATGCAAGCATTCAGCTGGGCGTTACAGCTGTCTCCATTCAGCGCTGACGGACTGCAAATGAATTTCAGAGAAGGACAGCCTAAACATCGGAGAGGCAGATATAGAGCAGAGGTACAAAATTGCCAAAGACAGAAAACATTTAGTCACAGTCACATTCATGCCAGAAACCTCAAATTGGTGGGAAATTGTTAAAAAAACGTCTTTGAAAACTGTGCTGAAATATAACTTTATTACTTTCAGGTTACTTTCAATAGCGACACCTTAGTGTTTTTGGTTTTTCTGGGTTCATCTTTTTTTCAAATTCAGGGCTAGCCTATTCAAATGCAGAGAACAAGCGAGAAAGACTTAAGTAGTATCTACTGTATATATCAACTGCTAGTCGGTAATCTGTTTTATTTTTTTAAACTTCCTGCTTAGATGTGTGATTGACAACAGTTTGAAGTTAGTTTACTAAAAGAGAAAAAAAATGTTTTAAAGTTATTCTGCCTTTAAGTTGTTCAAATATCTAACTAGTGATTCTAGTACATTTCTATGAATTTTGTTCCAATGACTGTTCCCAGAGTAGAGATGATTTGAATGCCATGTAATACAACTGTAATCTGCTGTTTTTATAATATCCTGTGAGTCAAACTTGTAGAACAGCAAACTTAAACTAAAAACATCAAGAACATTTGCTGCTAATTATTCATTTATCACTGTGATTCTGGTGGTAAGAAGCAGGCGTTGCTACTGAAAGGAATATTTGATCACTGTCTTGAAATAAGCTTAACATTACCAGACATACTGGTTTATAATTGTTTCTAGGCTGAAAATGAGTTAAATCTAATATTTTGCCTTTCTAACAAGAGACACCTGATTGAAATTCTCCCCTAACCAATCTATATCCCTCTCACCCCCATATAGGGGTAGACATATCAGCTGCTGTGTTCATACTTTGACCTGGATAGGGGTGATGGCATTATGAGGATTACCCTTTTTGATTTTTCCAATACCTTCAACACCATTCAGCCTCCTCTGCTGAGTGATAAGCTGCTCAGAATGGGTCAGCGCATCTACTGTCTCCTGGGTTGACGCCTGTCTGTCAGATAGGCATAAGCCTGTGCGGCTGGGGAGTTTCCTGATCAATGTGATGGTCAGCAACAGAGAAGCAACACTCTCTGCTCTCCAGTTCACCCTCTATAACTCAGGATATTCAGCAAAAGCTCCAAGTCATATTACCTAAAACTGTCAATGGTTTGTATGGTGTTTTACAGAATAGCAAAAGTTAGAACAGAAGGCAACTTTTTGAAATAGTCTTGCAGGATTCATCTCGTCCTATTTACTTAACTTCTGTAGCAGTAGCACCTATGTGCAGTATAAATGGCATCTTGAAATTGCGACACTCCCAAAGAATCCAATGCGTAGAAAGGCAATGGTAAAAAGTTACTTAAAGCTGCATGTTTTATGCAGGGCAGTTATATAACATTGTGGACCGCCCGTCAGATGATAGTTCTGCAATAAACATGCAACCACGAACCCCTCCATTAAGAATGAACTTTCACAGGAACTTTCACATCTTAGTCAGTCTGTCAAGATCATGTGTCGTGTGTGTGTGCTTACACAGCATGCTCTGAGATTACGGAACCAAAGGGGCATAGTTTATGCAATGTTCAGATCCAAATGTTTCTGGCACAACTTCACCAACTTCACAGTAAATTCAATGAAACAAAAGACACACATTGCACCCATAAGAGCACAAAAAAATAGTATTATGATAAGAATTATCAACTTGATAACAGCAATAGGCCACACCACTACAAGTTTATTTCTACATATAGATTCTATAATATCAAATTAAGACATTTAAAAAAAATTAAAAAACATAAATGTAACAATGGGGTCAGTCACAGAAACTCATTAATGGATAGATCTTCATTCATACCTGTAGGAGGTAAACTCTTTAGGTAAAATATCCAGAAGGCCTCTTTTTCCAAATAAAAATTAATATTACCCTCTTTGGCAGGGTTCGATGGCTTCCATGCCTATCTATCTATCTATCTATCTATCATAATTGTGAAATCCTGTTCAGTAAGAGATTAGTCTGTATTAGGTTGTGTTTTGTAGCTGTATAGAAGTAAAAGGATTAAGAATAGAAAAAAATTTGCAATCTTTATGACATTAAAACTTATGACACTATGCTCAATGTAATATATTGTTTAAACCAGTGTATATTAAAAAACAAGAGCACAAGAAAGCCTTTAAAATCCTTAAATAAAATCTCTCACTGAAATATGTTGTTGCAAGGCTTGTTGCAAGCAAGGTTGCTGCATCCTGCTAGACAGATGCTGAGGTCTGTAAACATAAATCCTAAAACTCTTTCTGCACAATTTAAACAGAAAATGTCCATACTACTACGGAGAACAATCTCTGTTAAAAAGGCATACGATGTAGAATCTGGGTTAAATATTTATAATGGAAATCAAGACAATGCACTGATGCACCAGGCTTATATTTTAACTGCTGGAAAGCACAGGGGTGTTAAATGAGCTGATAGAAGACGTGTGTGAGGTGTGATGTTTTCGCTCCAGAAAATTCTTCAGTGATAGTAAACAGCGCAAGACAGTGTTCGTACCAAAAGCCTGACTGCAGTTGAATTGTGAGCATGCAAGTATACATATTTACATATAAACATAGTAGCAGGCTGAACATACCTTTTCCCATTTTTAAATCATATGGGGAAACCATGTTGACCTCATTCTTTCAAGCAACAGGGTTGCTCGGGGAGTACACCACACCAAGTCTAAATCCAGCCAAGTGACAAAAAGAAGCAGATTTATGTTGACTGCTACATTTTTTGAAAGCATCATGCATCAGATATTGACAGGATGTCATAAGAGATGACAAACTACAATTCTCACATCAGATTCATCTGCAAACTCCACATGATGAGGCTCAAAATAATGAGCTCTATTTTGGCATGAGACATTTTCTGGTATCAAAGTATAGTAAGGCAATAAATAGCTACAATTGCAAATTTGTTAAAAATATTCCATCACACCATTCCTACTACAGTTTAAAGACGTTTTAATGAGACCAGACTTATAAAAAAAAACACAAACACACTGCCCCAGGAGTACTTTCTATGTTAAAAAAAAAAATAAACAGAGTTAATGGGAGTAGTACCTCTCTTAATGCCCTTCTCTAAGAAAGAAAAAAATTCTAAGATAAGCTTAGTACAAGATAAGCCTTTAGTACAATCTATGTAAAAACACAAAATCTTTCAATGGCTTAGCTCAGGAGAGAGACGTCGTTAAACAGTCAACCTGTGCAAAACAAAGAATCACCACTTCCCAGTCTTATTAAGCTAACACTTAAGAAAACTATGGGCAGCATGCCTGCAAATGCCTGTAGGCTGGCTACCAGAGCAGATAGTCTGACTAATTAACCTGCCAGGTAATACTTGCAGTGTTACTCAATAGAGAGCAGAAGTGCAGAAGGGCAATAGGTTTTAAGCAATAGGCACTTGTAAACTACAGCCAAATTTAGCAGTAGTTTATTCCATACGGTCACTTAAATCCGCTATGAAATCAGAAAAAGGCGGACCCAAGATTCAGCCAGACACAGTACTGAAAGTTTAAAAGGTTTATTCAGCCACAGGAAAACGTCACACAGGTAACACTCCTCACAGCTTCCAAGAATCACTGAGGCAGAAAGAGGGATTAGTGACTTGTAGTTTTTCCAGATTTTGCAGGGATCAGAAAAGTCACTAACCTGCTTTTGTCTTGAGTGGAACTTGAAACCCAGAGGGGAAACCTCAGTGGGCGGCAGGCGGTGATCTCCCCAGCACAGGTAAGAAGTGACTCCAGGCTGAATAATCCGAGGGCTAGGCTGGCTCAATAATCCAAGGACAGAAACAGGGTCAACGATCGGAACAAGAGGCGTCAGGCAAGGGGCAGGCAGAGGCATAAAGCAGATGCAGGAAACAAGGTCGACAACCAAACTCCAAATAGTCCGACAGGGAGCAGGCAGAGGCATAAATCCAAAAGGCAAAGCAAGGTCAAGAACAATGATCAGACAGGAAGGAACGCTGGATATCTACTCACACAATGGCTTTCAAAAATCTGGCACCATCTGCTTGTCAGAGTCGGTATATATTAGGGAAGACACAGGTGTATGGCATGCCACAGATTGCACTGCACAGCAGCAGCCACCAGGTGCATCTAATTTGCTGATTGCAGCCAGGGAGACAGGGTAGAGCAGACGTGCCAGAATCATAACAAAATCTTCATACAAAATAACAATAAATAAATAACATTAGTCTTCTTGAACAATAATTGTATTTTATGGTTTTAGCAGCATTTGGAGCAATTATTGCCTTTCTGTTTTAAATGAAAGCAATTAGATCATGTTGTAACCTTTCGTCTTGAATTTGTGTGCAAGTACACAGTTAAAGTGAAACCGTGGTAATTCTAAGGTCATCATACCTTGATTATTTCATACTAACAACTCCAGTGTCTTATGAACCTTCATTTTTGGCAGTTAAGTGAATGGTGCCTGCACACTAAAACTAACAAAGTGATCAAATAAAAACAGCAAGGCAGCTAATTCACACTTAAGATATCAGTGGGATTTTACAACATTATGCACCATAAGCATACAGTAATGTTTGCACAGTACAGGGGGTTAAAGCTAAGCAGCAACAGTAACACTATCATCTCCATAGTGACAATCAGCAGCTGTCTCTGATGACCTCATGTTGGAATCATCTACTCATCCAACTGGGATTGGGCATGGGCTTTCCTCTGCAGAACCTGGCATGAGAACGAGTGCTATATGCATCCTTACAGTAGTGAAATCTGTGCTTACTCTGTGGCACCGACTCTACAGCATTCCTGGCTGGGTATCAGTTGCAGCATCTGGCACAGTGGACATTAGGCATAGGCCAGAGTGAGATTTTCGTACTATGACAACCTTCAGTAAGAACAACGGGTTCACCAAATCACAGTAGTCAACAGTTTTAAACACGCATGTATCACACTAACTAATTTCTTTCATTTAAAACAGAAAAGGAAAACATTATTCCATCTTCCTTAAAAATAATATTAAATATTGATTTTTATAACTATAATAATGTTAGCTATATTACTAAACAGACAAATTTGTTGTTTTTATACACGAGGAAAAGCTCAAGCGGCCTTCTTTCTGGCAGTGTGTTGCACCATACAGCTGGGGAAGACTTCAGTCATTCCAGTGCTTTTTCTGGAATATCATCAAAAGGTTTTTAAACCAACAAATGGTAGAGATGGAAATGTTAAGCTGTTTTAAATGGCAACTGGAGGAGGAATGTTACTTTTTTTATATGTTTATTGCTCTCTTGGCTAAAAGCTGATATAAACCATTATTACAAACACCAAACACAGTTAAAACTACCAGCAGTTGAATCAGAAAGTAAAAACTCCACATAATGTCATCAAATCTCGGTCTCAGCTGCACGCCCCACAACTTCCACACACTCGAACTACATGTCAAACTGCAGATTCAATGATTATGAAAATATAAGTTTTGTCACAATCCACCCAGGATTTACTCGACCAGTAGCAAAAGAAGTCCAGAATTATCACGATTAAAAAACATAATCTAAAAACTTTCTTACCTTTGTCTTTTTCTTCCCCAAAAGTTTTGTTTTCGTATTTATTGAGTAACTACATATCCCAGTATGCTTTGCAAGCGGTTTTAGCAAATTTTCTGCCTCCTGGTTTCGGATAGATCGTCTTGATTGGACGAACGTAAAAGTCACTCAGTCTGTGTCACAGGTCTTTGTCTTTTTACAGCTAGTGATTGGCGGGACTGACATGAACGTGTATAGTATAATCTGATTCTTCTGGCCCTACGGATGAAAAGGAGAGCTTGTTTGTGCAATTCAGACAAACCAAACTCGAGTTATTTCTCTGCGTAGAGCTGCTTGTAAGTGAATATACTGCAATTGAAGTGAAAGAGAGCCCCGGGTCTTCGTGTTTTACTAAAAATAGAAAATAAATGTCAGTAATTAAAAAAGGAATTAACCATTTTAGACATGTAAAAAAAAGTTTTGCAAGTAAAATCAAAATTTTTTGTAAATGGTGCCAATATGTGCCATACTTGCCAAGGTATGTCTTTACTAAAAGAGCTCTGTAACTTTGCTTTACTTTACCTCAGCTGCAATTTTTGCACAGGTAATGTCCACAAGTGGATGTAGGGTTTGCAAAAGTTTGTAGCCTTATTCATGATATTTCTAAAAGGTGTATATACAGAAAAACGTCTGGCAAGGGAAAATAATTTTTTTTCTCTGTTCCATTCTTATTATCTCTGAAGAAATAGCAGCTACTGTGATATTTACGCTTCTGTTGGAATCTTTAATTTGATACCAAGATTATTTATATAGAGTTTGTAATTGCTGAGAAAACTATTAGATCTGGGCATGTTATTTTGAGCACAAACTTCACCAAAACACCTTGGGGGTTAAGTTTAGAGAATTGACTTGACACCAATGTTTGTCCTGCTTGGACTTTTACCCGCCTACAGGATCTGTGGGTGGGTCCAAAAAACATTAAAAGCGTGAGTTGAACTATAGGAACAGCTTCCTGATGCCATTACAGATCCTAGAGTGACCACCTCAAATTTAAGAGCCCTACTTGTAAATTCATTTTAGGTTTGAAATTTTGTCTTTAACATTTTTACTTAAAGATACTATCCAGTGGTGTATTTTATCACCAATAAATGCACACTGGCAATAAAACCCCAATGAACCATGGATTTCCAAAGCTCAGTTTTACAAAATACTGATTTGTATGTATTTGGGTCTATGACATCACAAGAGGCACAAGAATCGAGATGATTAGCTGGCGTTAGTTGAACATTCAAATAAAAGGTGACTTTTGACAGATTTTTAAGTAGATTTTGAAACATTTGAGTTGCAATTAAGCTACCAGGGATGCCAAAATTAAAAAACACGGGTGATGATAGTCTTTAGAGAGATAATCGTCTTTAGAACTTCAACTGGTACAAGTGTGAATCTTTCCTTCTGCTTGTGCATTTTCCTCCCTGCATGCAGTCTGAACTCATATTAAATTAGCTTACCAAACAATTTCTCACTTTCTGACTGTTGAGCAGTGGGACTTCTTTCTTACTTATGCCTTCTGGTGTTGACTAGAATGATAGGAATAGTAAACGCCACCCATTCTCAATCTGGACCCAGTTCACGCCTTAATTTTAACAATATATTGGTGCAATGCAATGACGTGTATATTTTTTACATTCAAAAAGATTTAATTCCTATTATTAAAATGATAATTTTGTAGCATATAACATTTTAGATTTTTTCGGCATTTTCAGCGTCAACATTAGCTCGTCAGCTAAGGGCTAAATGCCAATCACACGCAGTCCTATGGGACCAAGAGTGTGAGATTAGCATTGGAAAGCCACAGAGGAAGATTGCACAATCACAAATGGTTCTTATAAAACCTTCGCCTGAAATTGACTGTTAAAAATCTATGATAGTTAAATCTGGCCATTCCAGTCTGCTTCTATCCTCTTCACAAAACATTTCCATGTATTTAATTATTGCAAAAGTTTGCTGAAATCCATGCAGTGTTCTTACACTGCATGAAATTTGCTAATGTTTTGCTGCAGCATTACAAAATAGATGTAAATACCTTTTAAAGGAGGAATTTGATTAAAAAAATAAAGAAAAAACTAATAAAATAAAAGTGAACAAACTGAAAAGTACATAGATCAGTTGCCTAGTTGTCAGTGGTTCTCAAAATGTTTGTAAAACGCTTCACCTCAGTAAATACATAAAGTGTTGTCAAGACATTTTACAATGAAAGTACAACAAGAAAAAAACAATTCCTAACTATTGGTAGTGCATGATTGGATGACGGTTGTGATTTAAATACACATTCCATTAATACTCTGAAATTTACATTTTATAAGTTTCAAGTTGGAAAAATGAATAGAACCGTTGACATTAAGTTACATTTCCAAGTCAGAATACCTGAGATTTCTCACCAACTTGACTTCAAAATCCAATATGGGTGCCTCACATGTAAAATGTAGTAATGGCCGTCATAAAAACAAAATATCGGAATACCGGAATTTGTTCTTAGTAACACTAAAGGTAGCCACCACTAATGGTATTCTACTTGTAACCATGGTTTGAGAACCATGACCTCATGTGATGTCACTAGAGTCATCTAAGCTTTTTCTGAGAGGTTGGGCTTTACTTTGATTAAATACCTTGATTTGCAACAAAATGGCAAAAATAAATAGCAAAACCTGATAATGGCATGTTGTTTTATACATGGGAAACTAACTCTAAAGTGAGTTTAGGAAGTGGCTTTAACATTGTACCAACCTTTTCACTCTTATGATCTGATCCCTCATGGGCTTTATGTCCTGAAAGCTTTGCTGGTTGACCAGGCTGTAGACCAGTATGAACCCCTGTCCGTTCTTGATGTACAGATCCCGCATGGAGGCGAACTGCTCGGTACCGGCGGTGTCCAGGATCTCCAGCACCGAGGGCGAGGAATCCACCTCGATCTCCTTGCGGTAGAAATCCTCTATGGTAGGGTCGTACTTCTCGATGAACGTCCCGGTGACGAACTGCACGGTGAGGGCTGATTTCCCGACCCCACCGCTTCCCAGGACCACCACTTTATACTCGCGCATCGTGGGTTTTTAATCAGCTGGTCAGGGATATCAATCTTCGCGCGTCATTGAAATAAAGTCAAAATGTTTTCCCCCCACTGCACGGTACTGCGCTCACCATCCACGTCCCATTTTGAACGGGCTCGTCAATAGCGCTGTCATTGCTCAACTAATGCAGAGCACAAAGACTCGGAGGGTTTCATTGTGGAAATTCTTCCCCGTCGCAGGCAGGCCACACGCTGGCATCCGTGGACTGGAGCTGTCCTCAAAAAGCGCGCACAGGGAGGATGAAAATATAGCCCGATGATGTGGACCGTGCGGGGTTTTCATCTGCTTGTGCCCTGTGTGTGCATCAGAAAAAAACAAACTTGGTCCATCGAGGACGCGGGGGAGGTGGGGTGTTAGAATAAACTACACGCACAAATTCTCAAGCTGTGGGGAAAAGCAACACAAACTAAAACTGCAGCTACACCTAATTATAGAACTTGCGTCTCTTTGTTTTTTCTTCACCATCTCTGGCATGTCTCTGCTTCTCCCTCACCCCCTTCACCGCTTTCCGGAGCAGATTCCAGCCGCCATACTCTCGGGTGGAGACCCGCGGTCGCTGTGTAACCAGCTGGTCCCCGCTCGGCTTCCGTACCGAGGCAATAGGGGAATAAAAAACAAAATAAAACAAACTAAAAAACGAAAAACACAGTGGCCCTCCCTCATCGGACGGACAAGGAAACAGCCCAATGGCGGACTCCGCGGTTCATACGCCTCACTCGGGTCTGAATGAGAGCCACGATGAGCGAGCCAGTGAGATTTGGCAGAGTCGTTTCCGCTCATGTGTTAAAATTCCCGTCATTCGTTTGCTTCGGTGACATCCAATGAGGGCTCAGCCAATCACAGGGGTGACTCCGGATGGTGTTGCTATGGTAACGCTGCATTTTGTTGCCTCTGACACAGAGGCGCCGACAAGGGGGGTCCGGGGGCGGGGGGTAGGCATTGAGCAATGTACACCCAATCAATTTCTTTACATATTTAATAAGTTATTATTAATATGCGATGAAGAGAGAAAAACTTTGATGGGCTGCAATTTTGTCTTTAATGTTTTTATGTTTTTAAGTTGGTCATGTTATGCTGGCAAAACTTCGACACAGCTTTTTGTTATTTGAAGGAGCTAAAACTGACAGGGACAATGTTTTGAAATTCAGAAAAATGTGCTGATAATTCAAATAAAAAAGATTTAATAGATAGTAGTAGTAGTAGTAGTAATTCAATCAACAATCCATCAACATTCAAGTACATTTATACATTTAAATTTAATTAATAAATGTTTCAAAAGGTGTAGGCAGATGCTACAGCTAAACTATACAGAGTATTATTTTTGTTAGATAACCTAGGTAATCCTACCTTAGATATTTAAAAACATGAATTATTAAATTATTATCAAAAATCCCAGGAAGGACCAAGCATGTTTTAAAACTATTTAATTGATGTTATATTTTATGTTGGGGGTTCTACAGTTAACCCAAAATTATTCATACCATTGGTAGATTTAGATTGCAAATTATTTCCATTTCTTTCTGATGGCAAATGAGGCATCTTTTAAAAAGACAACAAAACAATGTTATTCTTTTTTAAACCGCAAATGGGATCTAGAAAATTATGTATACCCTTCTCAATAATCTGTTGAAAAATTATTTATGGCATGACAGCAATCAAACCCTTCTTATAATTGATGACCAGCATTTTGACAATTCCAAGGTTGGAAGGCCTCCTTGCCATTACCCTAATCTTTAGCTCCCTCCACCAATTCTCTATCAGGAGTCATTAGGACATTTTACAAGTACTTCCAGTCAAAAGAAACTAGTTGGGTAAAATTAAAAGATTACATTAAACCTAAATTTGGCAGGGGCATGAATAATTGTGGGCTAAACTATAGCAAATAATTCTTAAGTTCTTTTATGAATTCTGGTTTTAGTGTGCCATTACAAGATAATTAGTGTTCCCCATCTGGCCACCAATTACAAAACTTTCTGGAGGCCTCCCTGCTGGCAAAATGGGAGCATGAAACCACATAATCAAATAAACCCAAATAACACAATATAACTTCATATTTAAAGGTATTTTCAGCACTAATGCCAGTGGTGCTGAAAATGCACCAGTGGTGCGTTTTTGTTCGCCAACAATACCAATGAAAACAGATTTGGGTAATAAAGTGTGGATTTGTATTTTTATCACAACATACAAAGTTGAAAAAAACAAAGTGAAGAAAAAAAAGATATTTCTTGTATGTATTTGGGTCAATGGAATCTCTAAAGCCACAAGAATTAAGCTGATCCGATAAACTCAATTTAATCTTATAGTATGGATTAAAAGCATAGTATAAGATTTCTAAAACAGTGATCACTGAAGATCTTTAATAATGAAATCTGACCATTTCAGTCTGCCCTGGTCCTCTTTACAAACTACTTTCAGAGTTTTGTTGTTGCCAAATTTTCCTGAAATCCATGCCGTTCTGCCTTATGGCTCAAATGTTTCGCTGCAGCTGTATGGAGTCCAATAGAACACCTTAGAAGTGGGAAAACATGTTAATAAAGAGAAAAAAATCAAATTACAAATGGACATTCTCAAAAAAAAAAAAAAAAATACCTGCCTCATGTGACATCACCAGAGGCAAGTCCGCCTGAAAGCTTGTTTTTGATAGCTGTACATTTTACCTTGATTAATAACAATTTTGAACAAAGCAGCAAAACAACAGGAAACCTGAGCATGTCATGGTGCTTAAAGATCAAAAACTATATTCAAAGTGAGTCTATCTAGAAACTTAAAAATATTGTCAACATCAAAAAATTACACCACATAGGCAGACTAAAAACCTGTTTTTAATTTTAATGCTAATTTGTTATAATTTAACTCACCAGCTCATTTTAAACACGTGAATGTATGATTCAAAAGTATGTTGCAAGCTTTTTGTACATTGCCAACGGTGAACTTGGAGTCCAAACTCAGTTCCAAATAAAATGTAGATACTTTTGTTATGATATAATGCCACAAACATTACAATATATGTAGAAAAAAAAGATTTCACACAATTGCATGTACAGGACATAAATTTATTTGAAATATCTCAGATTTTACACAGTTTTGAATTTACATGAACAAAACTGTCCACATGAAATGTATAATTATGCACAAATAACTCCCACCAGGATGCAACCCGATTGCACCAGCATGGCTGCTTTAAGAGATGGCTAACTCTTTAATTTAATCATAAACAATGCCAAGCTGATCAATCCTATCAACGTCACGCAATTCAGCATTTAGGTTCGTAATACATTCTGCAACTACATTTTCAAACTCTAAACATATTCAACATTAACAAAAACTGTCAAACTTATTTCACTGACCTCAATAGTTTAAGAACAAATATAAACTCAGGATAGGTCAAAGATAAGGCAAAGGTAACAAATAAATCTTCTCAGTCATTTGACAGTTGACAAAGTGCTGAAGAGGTGTTCCTTTCAGTAAGACTGAACATTCTTACTGTCCAAATCATCACGTCTTCAATATCCAACACTAAAACATCTCAATGTGTGTTCCTTCTAAGCTCTTAATACGAAAAAACAAGACAAATATTCAGAAATATGCTTTACATTTGAAGGCCAAATAAAAGGGAAAAAAAGGTCATATCCGTAGCTAGTGATAAACTCAAATTTAAAGCAATCGCACTTTAAAACTGAATACGTCTTCTGAACTATCGACATGTCAGCATTAAGTAGAGCAGTGTGTAACATCTATTTAATTAAGATTAGTGACATCAGGGGTTTTAAAAACCATTATAATCTAGTTTGGTTATTAGTTACAGTGACTTATACAAGATTTGTGATTCTCATTTAAGAGGGAAGGGTAGATTTTTACTTATTTCATGTATTTCTTTTAAAGACACTGATAGAGTCTCAGGATAGCTGATTTGGGAGTCAATGTATGCAGAAAGCTTTTGTGTTTAGGTCCACCATAGACTGCTGTAAATAAATGTCTAGTAACAATTTAAAAAAATTTACAAATTAAATTTCTTGCCAATGTATTAACTTTTTTTTAACATTTTGCTGCTCTACAACTACAAACTTCAATGTATTTTTTTGGATTTACGTGGATCAGATTTTGAATTAGATTTAGGTTTGAACTTTCACTGGGACATTTTAACACATGAATATACTTTGCGATAAACTACTTAATTGTAGCTTTGTGCTGTATGTTGATAGTCGTCCTGTTGTAATGTGACCAGTCTCAAACCTGTGCAGTGTCTAACAGCGTTTCTTTCTTTTGATGCTGCCATCAAAATGTTTCACACGCAGATTGTGTGTTCAGGGCAATGTGATGAGTTCGAATCTTCTTTCAAAAAAACCACTTATTTTAAAAACCAGCATAACCACGGTTCATAAATCACCAATCAAGTCAAGAATATACTTTGCGAAAATAAAGCAGAACCAAAGGCAGCATGGAGTGTAAACTCCAAAATGATGGTTCAACATCATCAAACGTTCTAAGTGGTTAAACACTTTGGAGCAAGAATGCCTCATCAGTTTTGTCCTATTTACCCTTGGATAAAGGCCAGTAATCTGTCCTATCTCAGTCCACTCCAGCATGACCCTTCTGGCGTGTGTTAAAACCAAGAAATGATGTGACGTGAAAGATCTGCCCCAATTCCAGGTGGGTTTGCTGTAAAACTGCAGGCGAGCTGGTCACACAGATTGACCTTCAGTCGATCTTTCACCCCTTTGAGCCTGGAAGATGGCTCACCCCTAAATTAATCAGTGGATAGAACGCTGTGACAACGTCCTCTGTTGTCTCAGAGGCGTAACACATACGACTTTGCATGTAAGCCAGAAAGTTAAATTTTACTCTCATCTTACCAGAGCACCTTATTACAGATGTTTGCTTGGCTTGTAACAAACTGCAAACTGTACTTGTTATGTCTTTCCACTTTTCATCCATAAAGACTAGTAGATGTGCTGACAGCAGATTCTCCCACTGGGGTCTCTGCAGCTTCTCAGGGCTAATGTTCTACTTCAGAGTACAAAAAGATGAAAACAAATGCTTTCCATACTTTTTTGATTTTCATTTGTAAAAAAAAAAATCAAAACCATGTTTTCTTTTTCTGTCCACTTAATAATGCGGTACTGTTCCTTTATCAAATGAACACCCGTAAAATACACTGAAGTTTGTTATTGTTTTAATCTTATAAATATCTTTCTGAACCAGTTCGTCAAACTTACTCATGTGAAGAAGCACTCTGTAACATTTTAAAAGAAAGTGCTGTACAAATAATTTGAATAGTATTACACTACAAACTGTTTTAGCATTACATCTTTGTACAACTGGTGCAATGCACCTCTGCACATAACAAGCAACTCACAAGCCTTGCTTACACAGACATTCGTTGTCTCTTACAGGTAACAAGGCAGTGACATGGACTGAATGCTTTTAGTTTCTTCTGTATCCTGATTCATCTATTTTTTAATAGGCTAAAACTATGAGTTGAGGTTTTTAAAGGAACTGAACAGATCCAAAGTCAGCCTAATAAATTACATTCATCATAAAATATAATAGAATACATTTTAAGTGTCCTAAACTATCAAAATATTAATGTGTACTTTTTTTAATATCAACTAATGAAGTGTTAAGGTTTGCAAGATACAGAACTAAAAGATGTCTAAGAAAATACAAATATACAAGACAGAAATGCTTGTTTTAACAGAAACAATAGTCAAGTCTGGCTGCTGTGATGGTTTAACCACACAAATACATTTCACCAAAACTATATTTTCTTCTGAAATTCTATCATACCATAAAGTATTTTAATATAGTTTTTAAAATTATCATTTTAAATCTGGTAAAACCTGGATATGAAGTCCTATGCACAGTACATACCTGCTTTAACACTGGTGAGAAATGTATTCAAGGACTAAATCTTATCTGGATTTAAAGAAAATGCCCTGACATGGCACTGCAACCTACACATGGAAATCTATCTTAAACAGTGACTTAATTAGTACATTACTGAAGTGGTTTCCACGCAAAACTTTTTAAAGATTTTCAGATGTTGTTGATTCAGTAGCACCACGCAGCACAGCCTCCACCTCCCTGGGAGTAGAGGTTACCTGTCAGGAACTTTGAGATCGTTTTACCAACCTTTCCTGAAACTTGACACACATTTTTCTGAAGGTCTTCTAGAACTTACCAGGTATTTTCCCAAAATTTTCCCGGATCCTTTCTGGAATATACTAGGTGTCCACTACTTTCCCAGAACTTACCAAGTTCTCTTTTCTGGTACCTAAATTGAACTTACCAAGTACTTTCCTAGAAGTTTCATAGAATTTACCACTTAGTTTAATGGAACTTTTATATAACCTACTAGTTGTTTTCCTGGATCTTACTCGGTACTTTAAAGAAGCAGAGTGTATAGTGAGGTGACTGGTATCTAGGTACTTACATTGTACTTTGTAAAACTTATATAGAACCTGGTAAGTTCCAGAAAAGTTACAAATCACCTCATAATTTAGCTCCATTTCTAAAAGTACACAGTAAGTCCTGGAAAAGTGACCAAAAGTTCTATGAAAGTCTACGAAAGTTCCTGGTAAGTTCTGGAAAGGGCCTGGTAAGTTCCAGGAACGTTTCTAAATGTAACCTCTACGTTCTGGGAAAGTATGGACTGTATTAAGCAGTTCTACCTACACTTGTTTAGGCACTTGGAACATTCAAACAAAGCAGTGACAGTGAAAATGTTCACACAACACCTTTAGTTTAAATATTAGCAGTTGTAATCTCAGCTGTCTTTTATACCTATAGCTACTTTTACACCGTATCTTCTAAACATCTGACTTGTAATATGAAGTTTATATTGTTGAAAGTACATAAAGTTTTGTTAATGGGTCTATTACTGTGGCTCATGAGAGATCATTTGACATCAGATGGATTATACAGCATTTCCTCTCAGCATAGAACCTGTCTATGCAATGCAAAGGCACACCAGAAGGTGGGGCACTGATCCAGTTTTCTGGCATCTCTCTGAGCTTTTTAAAGGGATGTCCATAAGCCAGCTATCATATTACACAATATAACATGAGGTTAAAAGCTAGAATAAGTGCTTTCTACTAGTTTGTTAAATACAATTAAATCTGGCACTATGAAATCGTTATAAAAAAAACTTTAATTAAATAACACATTCAAGAAGGTAAAAGCAATCTGCAATATAGGACCCAACTGACATTTCTGTCACCAACCTGAATGTTTTGAACCATAAATATATACATACTTAAATGGTTTATAGGTAAGATTTATAATCTTTGTGTTTAGAATAGTTCACAAGAACGTGCTTCTATTGTATTTACACTGTGTTGTCAGCTTTGTGACTCTCCTGGTTGCATTTCTTCAGAAATGCCTCTTTAACAGAGCAGGTTCTTGTACAAAGTGTATAAATAGACAATACTTTTACCCTTGACTTCATGAGAACTGGTATAAGGGGGGAAATATTGAACATGCATTTTAACAGAGGCATAAAAGCGTGCACTAACAACAAAGCTTTATGATGCAAAGTAACCGTCATACTTGAGCATTTCAGTAGCAACATTATTAACATGCAGGTTGTTGTATGCGGTGTGTGATGTTAGCAGAATGTTTGTAGGGAGGCTGTTCGGGACCTTTAACAGCTGCAACGTGGCAGTGACCTCTGTTTCTGATGGTTACTTGAGGATGATCTGTTTCAAAAGCAGAAGAATAGTTTCACAAAACAGGTCTTGACATTAGCTTTTTTTTTTTTTTGCAGAGCAACACATTTTAAATGTTTATCAACATTCATTTGATAACATTCATTTTGCACCAAGTACGTCTGTTCCCTAAATCAAAATAAAGAAAACTCTATTTCATAAAGCTGGGAGCTTTAAACTGCAACAGATGCAAGATTAAAGGAAATTATTTTCAGTGTTTTTATTCGCAAACTTCACTGCACTAAGAATTTTTAGTCAAATGGAATCAAAAAAGATTGTGAGAAAAGGAAAGAAGAAAAATGTATAGAATTAACACCTCAAACCATTGTAAAATATTTTATTATCAGTAAATAAACGGTTGGAAGGTGAGGGAGTTAGGAATGGGGATAAAAGTAGCATCCTCCAAAGTGCTTTGTTTTTCTCAGCAAACAGTCCTGCTGGAAGATATAGTTCTGACCCAGTCTTCAAGCATTTCCCTGAATTTAGATCTATCCATCTTTCCATGAACCCAAACCAGCTTTCATGTCTCTGCTGAGGAAAAGGATCCCTCCAGCACGTGTCACTGTGGGATGACAATAATATATTTCTTTGTGCTGGTCTATCACAATTCCAATTAATTACTTTGAAGTTTGTGGTTGTGATGTGATAAAATGTAAAAAAAAAGTTCAAAGGGTATGTATACTTCTGCAAGGTGCTGTAAATTAAGCTTGGACTTTTAGACAGAATATAAAATGGTGCTCAGGCCTCAGTTCAGCTCTCCACCTGCAGCCACAGCAAATAAAAGCTGATGAATGACATCTTAGGGAAAAACGTTAAGGCTACTTAAAACATGATTTTTCTCCCTGGCCATCATTCGTGTAAGTATTAGCAAACAGCAACACAGACGTTACATTGAGTATAAATTTTATTTGGTGCTACACATTAAGCTTTACCTATTTTGAAAGTGGCTTAGATGAATAATTTGGGCATAGCTAGCTACAGTTTACATTAGCAGAGGCAGTAAGAAATACAGTAGGTTCCTCTTGCAAAGCTTCAACAAATGCTATCCTGACTTTCTACATGATGACAGTTAAGCCCATCACCCAACACCAGCTACTGTTTTTGTTATTCCTATCAAATAAACTAAAAATAATTTCCATTGCACATGTTACATGTTCAAACGATCCTAAAAGTACTTTTTTTTACAACCTCCCAACATTTTAGGATCAGGGTTGTCAGGTGCAATTTAAACTCAATCTTTTGTTCAGTTGCATGATCTGTTTACAGAGATACATATGTTAGATGTTCATGACAAGATGTAAACAATTATTACATCACCCTACATTCAGTGCTGTACAAAAGTTTACATACACTCATCATGGACATGAATTTTACATTCTGATTTAATGGCGTCTTTAAAATAGCTGGCTTCCTGGCATTGACCTGTTTTTAAAAACATTTAGAACAAGGCCCGACATGGCCCCATTCACCTGCTTTACCCATTTAGGCAAAGTTGAAGAAGTAGATATCCTTCTTTCCCATTTCCTTCAATTTGTACAATGCACCAGTACTACTGGCACTGAAACAGACCCTCAGGATGATGCTGCCACCACCATGCTTGACAGGATAGCTGTCTTGGGTGTGAAACCTCAGAATGACACCTCCAAACACGCTTCATATTATAGTGACCAAATAGTTAAATCTTTGTCTCGTTTACCAATGAAACCTTTCTTCACAAGGCATTCTGTGTGGGCAGCTGCAAATTTGTGTTGAGTTTGAAGGTGTTGATGTTTAATTGCGTATTTGTTAGTCAGCACCCTCTCAATCTATGTGAAGTTAAAACTTCCTTCAATGTGGACAGGGACACTCGTGTTCCAGCATATTCTAGCTCAGCTTAATATCTAGCTTAATATCAGATTAATTTTTGGTAGTTCCTGTGTTGTTCTTCTATAGTAAAACAAAGTTCCTTTCATCTGTGCCTGACAGTTTGGGTCAAATGAGTGAAACTTGAACACAGGACAATGATTCCAAACACACATCAAAACTAGTTTCTGAGGCCTTCCCATCTGATGAAAAGATTGGTCTGCCATACTTACGACAGGACCATCCTCATGGCGACAGAAACTGATAAAGCACAATATCAGTGGGGGCGTATGTATATATCTGAGCCTGTTTGTATGATGCACAATATGCTTTTTGTAGAGAAATAAATCCTGTAAAATTCAAGCTTGTCCTCCAATATCTTGTTTTTAATTAATAATAAGGTATATGTTGGGTTATCAGTCTAACCTAGACAAAAAATTGTTAAAATGTATCATTAAAAGCCAAGAAATTATGACATCCATGCCGTTGATGAGTGTATGTCAATCTCTGCCTGTAACTGCACATTAAAAAAGACTGAGTTTAAGAGAAGTTTAAGCCGAATATACTGTTAATATTCTTTTTGGCTTTCACTCTTCACCAAAATGACTGCATGAGTCATAAAAACAATCTCAGTCAAACACATTATAAGACCCGCAATATAAGAACCTGGGCAACTATTTAGACTTGAAAAGGGGACAATGAAAAAAGCACAAAACATGCAATAAAAAATAAACACAACACTGTTTTTTGCAGGTTGAAGACTTCTTAAGAACTGTTGTTTGTAATAAGGGAAAAGGAATGAAATGCAGCCTAGCAGTTCTGTTGAAGATCTACAGGTACACGAAGCTTTATGGCTGTAAAGCAAGCATGGCACCCCAACGCTGATGAAGCAACTCCCCTGATTTAAAAGATGAAGCACTGATACAGAGCTCAAGGATTTACCACAGAAAGCTTTAAAAAGGAGCAAACCTGATTGGCTGGTGCTGTTGCTGCGTAGGGGACACTTGTGGCAGGAGTGGCTGCTGCAGAGACAGTAGCAGGCGTAGCACTGTACATCATGGGGACTTTTTCAGGAGGGGAACCATGGAAGCAATGAAAAGGGAGGTGGAGCGTTATGGTAACCATAGCAATGTTTCTCGTACTCTAGCCAAGCAAATATACAATGACAGTAGCAGCAAAGCCATCGTCGGGTTAGACCAGCAGATGGCATGTGATCACACAGCAAAGCAAGACAGCAAGGGAGAACATAAAAGGAGCGCTAATAAGAACGCTAATTAGGAAATTTGCCCAGAAATTGACATCCCACAAGACTACAGATAATAAAAAGATTTCAAAATGTAATTAAATGTCAGGGATGCTGATCAAATTTCCTAAGCTTTCGAAGAATTTGTTAAGCTGATGACATTTGAACATTAAATATTTGGAATAAAACAGGACATTTTATACCCAAGGCTTCATGATCAGAAAATGACACAATTGTGCCACAAGCATTCATATTTAGAATAACAATGACTTTTTTAAGTTTGGGTTCTCTAAAACTTCAAAACGTCATCATATTTATTTGTGATCTATTGAATGTAAAACATAGTCTGAAGAAGATGAGGAGGGAACATACCAATGTTGTTAGCAGGAGTCATGCAAAAGACAGAACCTGTGTGATTACAAAACGGGAAGAACAAATTTAGTATGACCAACTCGTTAACATCAGTTTATACTGGCTTAGCAAACACAAATACACCTTAAGTACACCTTAGTAGACAAACAAGAAAGCACAGATAATACATTTTATTTTTGCAGCCACTATAAGCTCAGCATTTATCATGCTGCAAACACAACACTCAAATACATTTACGGTCATCTCACTTCCAACATTTAAATTATATTTCAGGCTTCCTTGAAATAAAACTTTGTTAAAAAAAAAGGTTCTGTATGTACATTTATTAACATAACACCCCAGCCATTCTACTGCTTAGTTCTCCATTTCCTCAAACATAATGAGTTCCAAGTCGGGAAATACAATACTGTTTAAATCCATAGGATGGACAAAATATGCTGAATTGCTACTAGTAGTTAGCAACATAACAATGAGCAGCTTCTAATGGTTTTCCAGCCAGCAACAAAAACTGGCTTAGCTAGGGAGTGACCCAATTACCAGATTGGGGTTCAGAATCCAAACTGAACGCAGCAGTAAGATCCTTGTTTTGAGATTAGAGGTGGGCAGGTTAATGGAATCAAGGTACACTGAGGTTTTTGAAAGGTTACGCTTTCTGAACTACTAAAGAGGTCTATCATATTGTTCCTGCGGTTTAAAGTTCCTGTAGTTAAATTCCAGAGAACATAACAAAATTAGCTCAGAGCAGTGGAGCATCTCCCCAACATATCGCTGTGCACTGCTGTTTAGCTGGCTCAAACAAAAAGAGTGGAGCTTGCCTCGCGTACAAGAAACACAAGCTGAGATGTTAGGACATATTTACAGTTCCATAAAAACACAGATACTCATGGCGCAGAAACTGAAGGAACCTTTATTGGGATAAAGCTATGTTTAAAATCAATTTGGCAAACTTCAAGCGGCAGGTCTGTTATACAGCCGACTACAGGTGACCTGAGCAGATAGCCTGACTGATTAACCAGGTAGTATTAGGTTGTTGTGCTCCCAGTGTTGCTGCTCTCTAAAGAGCAACATAACAAGGTGTAACATTCTCTCCAAAAAACCCTTTAAATCTACTAATAAATCTAGCGAGTGTCAACTGTTTTTGTTTAAGCCCATAAATCAAAACTGAAAAAACCTATAAATAAAAGTTAAAGATAGCAATAATATATATAAGTGTGTTGGGCGCGGCGCTGATGGTGTAGGGGTTAAACGCGCGACCATATAGGCTACATAGAAACTACAGTCCTCGAAGCGGCCGTCCCGGGTTCGAGTCCCGGACCCGGTGACATTTGCCGAATATCTCCTCCTCTCTCTATCCCTCTTTAGTGTCTGCCTACTGTCAAAAAATAAAAAATAAAGGCCACTAGTGCCAAAAAATATCTTTAAAATATATATAAGTGTAAAAATCAGTTATTATTAGTGAAATAATGAGTATATTTATTTTTAGAAGCAGTTACAATACCTGTATACTGTAAGAACTGAATGCTGTTTTAATTCTTTCATCATATATATAGCTAAAACCAGATTTTTATAAAATGAACTTTGATGACTGTTGATGGCACTGTTCCCTAAGCAACCAGGGAAAAATGGTGCTTCTGTATTGCAAACCTGCTATTACTTGTCCTATGTTACCAATAAAACAGCCCAGGTTATGTGAAATTGTGCAAAGAGACTTCAAGAAATAGTAAAAACCTGTAGACCAATATGAAACAAGAAAAAAGAAAAAGGACTCATTACAGGTTACTGTCATCTAAACTGTGTATTTATTCAGCGGTTCAAGATAATACTATCCTTTAGGTCCTTTTTTAACTGCTACAGGGTCTTGGTCTGTTTTGAAGCTAAATTGTAAACCCAATTGTTCCAGCTGCAGCTCCCTGGGGTTTCTGCACTGTGGCTGCTGAGTGGTTCCCCTGGGACTCTCTCCTGCTCTTCTTTGGGGGGGTTGCAGTAGTCCCGGCGGTGGTTCTCCTGGGGTTCCCGTGCTCTGGGGGCCTTTAGATTTCTGTGGTTCAGATCTCCTCCGTGTCTATCTCAGGTCCAGGGGGGCAGGTCTGTGGCTCCTCACACTCGCTATTGCATATTTTAATGGAGAAACCTTGTATACACAAGCATGCTCACACTCAGACCCACTGGTGTTTAGATTCAAGTGTTAACAGACACACAAATGTTCTATATTAAGCCGCATTTACCACTAAATACATCTTGCATTCATAAGTACCGTGCACTTTTCGGTAGAAAAGCTGTGATTTTGTATGTTTCTGCAGGTGTAGAAGCAAGCAGGGTGTTATCTTGTAATCTCTTCATCCGTCTTTCTTTCCTCTTCTTTTCTTCTTCTCTTCCCTTTTCCTTTTTGCCTCACCTCTCTCTCTTTCGTGATTCTTATTTTTTCCTTTTTGTTTCTGTCTCCGTGCCTTAACAATTGAAATAATCTCAAAGCAGTTTCTAATAAAGTTTATTTAATAAATACCAAGCAGAGCTTTAAAGCGTTAGCTGTATTGCTCCACTTGTGAAAGTAAATCTGTTGGGCTTCTTCTTGGCACCTCAGACAACAATTCTGAGCGCTACTCTGCCGAACAGGACACGGTTAAAAAATTAAATTAAAACAAATCGTAAACCCAATGTGCCATGTCCAGTCCTGAACTGATCAGAAGGCATGCCTGGAATGTACATCTCTTGGTTATAATGGACTTTAATTGCCACATGAACTCCTGGGATGACTGCCAACTGTGATGAACATTTATGACCTTTCCAGATGGAGGGGCAGCATCATTTGGTTCTCCTTGGCAGTGCACTAACACACAATGTACATGACTGATCCAGGGGAACTATATAACAAAACATCTAATTTTATACGACATTGGATTAGGTCATTTGATAAGCTGCACTTGGCTGCTAAATCCATTCTAATGTTAAGTGGGTTTTTATGGACTGAATGTTTCCTAACTGCTTCTAGATTTTGACATACCGTTAAGAACATTTTATATTTTTATGTCTAGGGGCCTCATGTACAAAAGAGTCCGCAGCTTTCATACTAAAAGTTTGTGGTAGGGAGAAACTCTGAAACCTGAGGTGCACAAAAAAAATCAGATGTACGAAACATGCGTAGACCTTTTACAGCAATGTTGCCTTCATACATCCCGATTTGCAGTGAATAGGGCACAGCTGCACGTAGGCCATGAATTGCCTGGTTCCCGCCCATAAATACATACGCAAAGTAGTACAAATAACCGGAAGGCACCCACCATGTGTCGAAATAACCATGGCAACGGTGCTATGGCAGAGAGACCTTGTCTACACACCATGAAGGATTTTTGTACTGAAATAAAGCAAACCAGCAACTTCTTAAATGACATCAGTACCTCAAACCTGGCTGAAACTAACTTTGTCACTCTGCCTTACATAAAAAATAATAATACTTAAAACTAATTTTAAACATATAAATAAAAGCTGTATTAATGTCTTTGGTGAAAAGCTCACCTGTGGGATAAAATGCTGCTGTAGCCTGCTGTAATTGTGTATTGGCCAAAGCCTGCTGGTAGTACAATAAACTGGGTGAAAGGAGAGAGCTGGCCCAGCTGCTCTTCTCAAGGGCTGGTCTCTTTGGTAGGGGCTGCAGGACGCTGGGTGGAAAGGCCTGAAAAGTGACACAAAGAGAAATGAAAGCCTCTAAATCCTCACACCTTCTGTTCAACTTTGTGCTTGCTCTTAAACTGCTAAACATTTTAACATTTATATTCAAAACAATTTACTACTGACAAATGATGGGGAAAAACAACCAGTTATAGCTTCAAGATATGAAGTGGTTAACATATTAACCAAAATGTAGAAGAAATTTGGCTATATAAGCATTTACTGATGGTGGCTGTGCAACATATAAGATGCTACATGAAGAAGCTGTAAACCACAAATGACACAAATAATAAAAAAAATTGTTTCTTATGACACAACAGCTACATGCAAAGCAAAAGGTGAAAAGTACCAGGTCTAGAGCTGCCTCGAGGGGTCGCTTCATTGCTTTGGCGGTCGACTGAGTCTTTTAATAGCAGGCAGCGAGCACATGATGGCAGTGGGCCAATGGGGTTCAAGCGCATTAACATACAGGTAACAGCAAGAAGAGGTGCATCATGGAGGACAGCATTGTGGATAGGTGAGAGGAGGGGGGAAACAAAAACAAAATAATCTGAATGCAGTATACCACATAAATATTCATGCACAGTAACAAAAATGTATATATAAGGTGAATAAATGATTAAAAAAACTGCAAGTCAAAATTTTGTTAATAAATAGATTTCGCAAACAAAGATGATGTGTAGTGTACATATACCCTCAAAATGCACAGTGAGTACTTGATATATTAAGATGAGCTCAGATGAGGTTAATATAATCGAAATGGAGTAAAATTAGAGGAGCTTTGCAGGTATAATAGAATTTTAGACTCAAAATGCCAATCTTATGGCTCTGAGAAAGGGATATAAATGAAAAAACACAGCAGGCACTGAAAATGTTCACTGTTAAATGAAAGATGACTTGGTTTTATGAGAGCCAGCCCAAAAGAAGTGCCACAAATCAACAGATGAAACATTCATCCAGCATCATAAAACACAGAGTGGAGCTCCATTTACTGCATTTACTGCAAACTTAGGGAGGAATGATGGATGCCTCCTTAACATAACTAGTACATGAAAAATATGCAACTGCTTTTGAGAGTAAAAAATGAACCCAGAGAAGACAATAAAACCGATGTGGAGAGTCAATTAACACATTTAATTCTGAACATTTAAAAGGTAAATTTAATGATGACGTTGAACCAAAGCAAGCAGAAACAATCGCCAGTGTCTTGCTTTGTAAAAAGATTTTCTACTGACGTATGCCTTCATACAAATAGATCCGTTTAATTCTCTGTAACTGGTCAGATTCTCTATATTACTCTATATGGCAGGTGTGATCTCAAGAAAAGTAAATAACAAAATTCAACCAAAGTGTGCTTCAAACAATAATTTGCTGAAATTTGTGAAACCAGGTTTTTTTTACAGAGATTTTATTTTTCATGATTATTTTCTGATTTGTTTATTTTTAAGATGAATGAAGGTAAAGGTTTTGACACATTTTGTTGCATTAAAACAACCTGGCATTTTTAAACGAGTTTGCTTTAACTTTTACTTTTGAGATCTACTATACGCTACATGACTTCACTAAGACCTAGCAAATGGCTTTGTGGAAACACGTAGTGCTCTAAATTTAAACACAGTAGCTGTTATTATACCAGAAAGCTGTTATTATATCCAATCATGGTTTCACAGTATCTTCTGCAGTTAAAGCGATACTTCTTTAGGACTAGAAAACACTGCTCTCTGAATGTGTATAAGCCAAGGTAAAGACTATTCATGTTTGTGTGACAGAAACATTAGTTTTTTTCAGTAAAAGGATTGGCAACTTTCCAACTTGATTTTTCTTTAGATTTATGATGTGCTGGTTGTGAAAAAATAGAAATTTCTTAATTCATTAGCAAAGCATACGTTTAATAAAGAAATCAGCACAGTCTGCCATAGTAAAATTGGCACATTTTGCAAGATAGTAAATCCTGACAGTGTAAAAAATGCAAATGCACGCTACTAATTTTTATTTTTATAAAAAACGTGAAAACATATCCTTTTACTTTCACTTTATAATTATGCACCATTTTGAGTTGGTCTATCACATAAAATCATAACATTTTCTGAAGTTCGTAGTTATGCATATAATTATTCATTCAAAATGTCTGATGCGAAAAATCTAAGCTTCAATTAACAGTAGATGGTTTACAATACAAGTAGCTGGAATATCTTAGAGGTTTTATTTCCGTCTTTTAAACATACTAATTTTAGTTATATAACATGTATGTAATGATATTTCAGCTTAATTGGCTATGCTGCACATCTTTTATGACACACATTCAACAAACATCTACTAAAAGCAAAACTTCCCCATCACTGCATTTTGACCTAACTGGTCCCATATGAACATAAAGAGTATTTTGGTGCGCTGCAATGTCCACATATTTACCCTTATCTACCTACATTTTTGGTTTTTCAAGGATTTTTCGCTTACCTGTGATTTGTTCTGTGTTTAAATGTTGGCTGTCCTTTTATATAAACATATTTCACTGATTCCTTTTTGTCCTGTTTTGTATGTCAACATATTTTGCAGTTAGCAGAATGTGGTGTAAATTGTGCAGCTGGGGCTGTATGATGGCATACTAGAAGATGTTTACAATGAAGCAGCATATTTCTGACCAGGAGCCCCATAAATCAAACGCAAAGAGATTTTCAATTCAGATTTTCTAGGTATGAACTATCGGGTCACACTGGCTTAGACACAGCCAATGCGCTCACAGTGTGGAAGTGACTGATGCACCTGAGTACTTTAGAGTCACAAAAAGGATAAGGCTCTGTCTTACCATGCCTGCAGCTGTGGCCTGGGCTGCCATCCCCATCTGACTGACTTGTTGTTGACTGGATTTGATTTTGGCCTGCAAGTGTGTTGGCGGGTGAAAATACTTGCACTTCTCCCTGGAGCAGCGGCTCTTGATGTAGTCCATGCAAACAGTGACTGTATTATCGGTGGTGTCAATCATTGGGCTGTCAGTGGGATGAGCAAAGCGGCAATCGGTCTCCCCTCTCGAGCAGTTACCCCGCAGAAACTCTCGGCACACCTGAAAGCAGTTATTGAGATAGTCAAATGAGTTTAGCTGTAGCCCGTTATGAGCCCCAGAAGTATTAATATGTTTTTAAATTAAATCACACTTCTCTGATCTTCAGTACCTCTAATTTGTCTGCACGCTGCAGCTTCTGTGATGGAGAAGAAGAAGATGAGGAAGAAGAGGAGGAAGAACACTGGACCGTGACAGCTGAGCTGCCAGGAACAAGAACTGGGGTGCTGGAGAGGATGTCTGAGGGGATGAAACTCATCCCATGGTTCAAAGAGTTGATGTATGACCCATAACCAAGACTGGTATTGGTGCCAAGTCCCTATGGAACAGAACATGTTGACAATGAGGGGGGAGGACCTGTGTGACATTTCAGGCATGAAAAAAAAAAAAAAAAGGAAAACATAGGTTGTTGCAGAGTTATTCTAAGGGTCTCACCACAGGCTGCATACTTGGCCCAGGGATCATCAGCTGCATCTGCTGGGCAAGCACAGCAGCAGCTGTCTTCTGCTGGATGAGGTTGTTGCGCCCATTTATCTCTAACTGGGTTTTCAGGTGAGAAGGAGGATGGAGATACTTGCAGTTTTCTCTTGAGCATCTGCCCTGCATTGGCAGAAAACAAAAACAAAGAGGGTCAAATTTCCTCTTGTGTTCATCTTATTATGAACATTACAGTTGATCTTCCAAAAAAGAAACAAGGCATTTTAAACAGACTCGTATAAAAAGAACCGTTATACTTAATGTTTTTATAAAAATATATTTTTAATTGTAATTGTTTAATACATTTTTGGACCTGATCTACAACATGACAGGCACTATAAGAATAAGCTTAATAAAATTGTAGAACAGCATTAATTGAAGCAAGAAAATTTGTATTTTAAGCATTTCAATACCAGAATTATATAATGTGCTAAATTTCAAAAGTATTTCTGATTCACAGAAAATTGTGTGGGTTCCTCAAACTCTCAAATTCCAGCTTTTCTTTGGGTTGTCTTACATGTTGCATCAGTATTTTTTGACAAATAACAGTACTAAAGTTTAACTATTATGGACTTCTTGTGTACATATTTATTCAACCTGCCTGATCTTCCTAAGATGGATGGATGGATGGATGGAAATAAAATCTGTAAATATGATTTTTTTTCTATACCTTTTTTGTCTTTTTCCTTCATTATTCTGACCTAGAAAACAATTGAAAATAATCTTTTTCAGGACCTTTTCTGACTGCGTTGGAACCCTGAAGAAACTCTGGGATTTCCTTGTAGATCCACCATGTGTGAAAACACAGGGTTTGGTTTAAATTCTCCTTTAAAAGGTTGGTTGTTAAACTTCAGCAGAAATCCTGTTAAACGTTCAAGAAATACAAAGTGCTTTATAAAGAGAGTATAAACATCAAAATGTTTCAAGGTTCACCCTGGTGTGTTGATAAAGTTTATATAGTAATGTTTAACTTCTAAAGGCAGGTGGTTGCGATAGATTATATTTAGGGGTATCTGAGTAAATGTGATGGAATACAACTGCACACCACATTTTTTAGACTTATTTACTTTTTTTTTCAGCACTAGAGGCCTTTATTTTTGATAGTAGGCAGACAGGAAGGAGGGGCAAAGAAAGGGGGAGACATTCAGCAAAGGTTCCAGGACTTGAACCCGGGACGGCCACTTCGAGGTCTATAGCCTCTATATGTGGTCATGCGCTAACCCCTACACCACCAGCGCCACGCCCAAATTTAATTACTTTTTTAATTTTCCCAGTACGTGGAATAGTTAAAGTTAAATACTTTCCCAAGGCACCGCATCATTGCACCATCAGGTGATTATAAACGGCAGCAAGTGTAGGGTTAAGTTTAAATAAAGTTGAAACTAGAGCATGCCTTGTAAAATGTTAGCCAATCATGGCCAAATTTGTCTGAGTTGTTATTTTTTAAAATAAATATCAAATGTTAAATAACATTTATGCCTCATTACAATTTTATAAGATGGTTTTGAGCAGCGGACTTAAAAATGCCTAGATGTATCTCCTAAGGGTAAAATGTCGAGCCATCAAAGAAACAGGATGGGTTTGTGCATCAACAAATTTGATCTGACTCACTTTAGTGAAAGTCAGGAGATACCCGTGAGTCACATATCAAAGCCTGTGTACATTCCTCTTTAACAGCAAGTCAGTTCTGGTAGGGCACATTTGTGCAGCTTCAATAATAATTTCTTTGATCTTCTTTTGTAAAACCTGGAATGTAACAGACCATACAGCCATAGCATGATGAAGACGGTTAAACATGAGGAAAAATATGAGAAAAAAAACCATCTTATGTCCGTATGTCAAAGGTTAGACAGAGTAAATCTTCCTTTGATAATAAAACATTCCTTCACATGGTCAGTGCAAATAAAAGCTACACAGTTGCCCTCAGTAAATCTATAGGAGGCAGTGATAATTTAAAGGTTCATAGCTCAAGTTTCAAACTAGATTCAGATGTTTAAAACTGAAAATAAGAATTACACTTTGAGCATTTGTACAACAGCCAGAACACCTTGGTGCCAAAGTCAGAGATTTGTGTAGTTATCATATGTGCAAATACAGGTAAATGAAGGAGGTTAATGTATGGTTCCTGCACTCCGCTCCACTGAATAATATCGCTAATATATGAGGCTGATCAAAAATTACAAGTGCAAAACTCTCTTTTAAAAAGAGAGAGAATACATAAAGAAATACTTAGTGACGACATTTAAAGATTTCTTTAAAATCTTTTAAATAGCATTGCTGACCCCATCTTTAGATAAAGAAATAATGGAACAGTACTTTGTGTTAATGCTTTTAGCCTCCTGACCACAAGGGCACATAGGAGCGGTTCATAAAAGTAGAAAAAAGAGATCAGGCAGTGACTCAACAGGAGAATAATCCCAGGAGCAAGGCTGTATGCGACTGAATGTGTTAGAGTGGATTAAGGCAGAGACGGTCCCATACAGGCCAACGGAGCAAGCAGGAGGATAAACTGGCTCTAATCCAATTGGCTGCAAGATTTATTTTAATTTTATTTTAACTAAATATAACAGCATATGTCAGTGGCTTATTTGTGGGAAATTGTTTAATTGGTTGACATTTTGCATGATACTTGAAATATTGAGACTAATGAGGTAAGTGTCTGGAAGTGTCTGAAGGTGTGGGAATCTAGATCCGGAGAGGGACTTTGAGAAATCTTCATAAGGGAAAAAAAAAAACAGAAAATAGAGAGGATTATTTCTGTATGGGTAAAACTTAAAAGGGGAAGATACAAATGATTTATCTCATTAAATATCAATTATTTGGTCAGTGCACTGAACTAAGCTAAGAAAGATGCAGCCCCCTCCATATTTATTAGAATTATTTTATTAAATCTTTTATTGGCTCAGCATAATCTCATTTTCCTGCAGCTCTCTAACAGTAAACTGTGAATATTTCTATGCTCTCCCATCACTATGTATCTGGTCAAGATCAACCATAATCCTTCCTCAGCATTGTTTCTATCTTTTAATCTTTGTCATTATTGCTCTGTCACATTACTTTCAGTCAAATAATGCCTTAAAAAGGGACTTAAAATGCAAAATTCCCATTTCTAGCCGTTTTATACAATTTGTTGTGTACTTTGAGTCTGTAGGAGTGCCCAAAAAGTTTATTTAGTCATTTCAGGTGTTGTGTATTTAACTTTATATTCTGTTTGGGTCATATTTTTCAGTCCGTTCAGTTTTCTCTATCATCTGTTACGTTTTTCCAACTGTTATGTCACAGTATTTGCTGCGGAACAGTTAAATAATGTCATGGATTTCTGGTTGATGAATTTCACGTATCGCTGCTATTTTGCAGTATGCCTACGCTGAAAGAGGATGAGATCGGTTCGGTTGTCGGGTGTATTAACCAACACAATTCAGTACACCATCCACCAGCATCAGAACCTCTTCAAAGTGCCTGGTTAAATATTATTTTTCATGGAAATGTTCCCACATCAGCTGGGAGAATTCCTATTTGCCCAGGACGACTATTTGAAGGACGAGTTCTTCAGTGACCTCCACCAGTATCAAGAAGGATTTGCTGAAAGACTTCATCTGATTAGGGGTCAGCTCCTTCTGTTTAGGGAAATGACAAATGCAACAAAGCTGCAAATAACGCTAAAATGACAACAAACTTTATTTACTGAATTTATTGTGTGTTGATATGACATCCTGCCCATTGTTTTAATAGCAGTAGCATTGTGCCTTCTGCTTATGTTAGCGCTGCGTGCTGCTTTTAGCTCCTTGAGGTCAGAACCGTGCTGCTTGCTTTGAATAGTCTTATTACATTAACAGTTTTGCATTGTTTTTGTCTTGTTTCTGCACCGCTATATAATTGTATCTCTGCTATCAAACTACAAAAATTGTTGAACGGGTTAAAGTTCAGCACTCTTTGATCTGGAGGGGGGCAAGGTGTGAGGTGCCTCAAGAGCATTTAAAGAGACGGCACCAAAACGAGTTGCTCTCAGACGCACCTCAGAACAGAAGTAAAAGAGGAGCCTGTGGAGCTACAATAACAAGGAATCTAGACCAAAGCATTGCAGTTCCACTTTATATAGACCACAACTGAATGATTTAAGGGTGAAAAGGAAGGATTTAAAAGCATGATATGTCCCCTTTAATTAACTAACAGTGGCAGCACAATATCAGGCAAAGGAGACAAATGAGTGAATGTTTACTATACATATTTAACAACGATCCAATTTACTACTTTTACTACATTAAGTTTACTTGTTTTAGTCATGTTGCTCCTTTATAAAGTGAGTTTTTCTTTAAAAATGTAATATAGAATCAATAATATATCTTACCTTAAGTGAGTCAAAGCAGGCAATGACTCTCCCATTTTCAACCTGGCAGCTCTTGGGTGGATGTGCAAATTTGCATTCCTCATCACTGCGTGAACAGTTTCCACGCTGAAATTGGCGACACACTTCCAATGTCAGCCATTTGGTGTCTCTTACTGAGGACGTATTTAGCGCCATGTCCAAGAGGTTTTCACCACACAGTAAATGTTAAAAGTTAACTTCACAGTTTAAAAAAAATGAATCACGCTGTGATGAAAGCTAGAGATTAAAACAACATGCAGCTTTGTCCTTTTTTAAAAGAAGTCAAGTCCACAAGTTATTTGAGGGAGACGTTCTTAGGTCATTTTTCTCTGTCCGTTTCTTCTTCTTATGGCTGAAGTTTAGCAATCTTCTCTGTGCTGAATGTGTGACAACTGGCACCCAAAGGTTTGCAGCCGAGGTATCATGTGTTAATTCTTGGATTTGTCTTCAAAAACAGAGCATAGACCAGCTATGACTTTGAACTAATGTCAGGCTGGGTGGGGGTTGTCTTCTTAAAGGCACTTCTGTTGCTGACCTGTAAGAAAAAAAAAAACGATTTAAACCAAAATTTATTACAGCTGAAGGTGTAATATGTTCAGTTTGATCAGAAAACTGATTATTTTAGGTCATATTGTAAACTTTTTCCAAATATTTCAAATGTCATGATTTGATTGTTTCATTTTTTTTTTATCTCAACACAAAGTTAAATTATTTGCATCATTGTTTTACTAACAAACACTCAAATTAACAAAGAATTTTCCATTTTACTGACATCTAAATCACAACTTTTCAACTAAAGGAGGAAAAAACTCAATGGATACTAAATACTAAAATCGAGTCCTATCCCATCTGACATGAGGCAAAAGACACCAAAAAACAACACGTTATACAATGAAAAAGTATTTACACCTTTACAGATTTTTCCTGTTTGCTTTTGTGTCACACTGAAATGTCTCAGATCAGCAAACAAGTAGCAACCAAAGATCACCTGAGTAAAGAGAAAAAACTGTTTTAAATGATCATTTGTATGTTTTGGATCACTGTCTTGCTGCGTAACTCAACGCACCTTCAGCCTCAGGTCACAATCTGATGGCTGGACATTTTCCTTCAGGATTTTCTGCTAGCAGCAGAAGTCCTCGTTTCCATCTGCTATCAAGCTCGTGAAGAAGTAAAGCAGCTCAGACCCATCACACTGCCACCGCCATGTTTGACTGTCGGTTTGATGGAGGCTTTCCTTTTTAAATGCTTAATTAGTTTTAAACACAGATGTAACGGGACGCACATCTTCCAGATAGTTACACTTTTATCTCATCAGTCTACATAATATTTTCCTCAATGTCCTGGGGATCATCAAGATGTCTTCTAGCAAATGTGAGACAGGCCTTTATGTTAATATTGATCAGCAGCGATGTTCACCTTCAAACCCTCCCATTTTTGCCCAGATTCTTTCATGTTGTTGAATCATGAGTGCTGACCATAACCAAGGAAAATAAGGCCTGCAGGGCTTTAGATGTTCTGGGTTCTTTTGATCGGGGCTTTTTGAGATCTTTTAGCTTACTTTATGTTTTTAGACAGGTTTTAACTAGGTCATTTCTTGATCATTGTCAAACACTGATTAATAAATGAAACCATCATTTGATAAAACTCTGTACAAACCTGTAAAGACATAAATTCATGAGACGAGAATCTAGAAATTATCTTCCCAGCGTCAAGGTATTCAAAGGTTTTGAGAAGTATCATAAAAAACACACCTAAAATTCCCCAATATGGTTCCTACATCTTAAAGTCCATTTAATGAGATGCCAAAGAAGGTTCTGGAGTGATCCGAGATTTCTCCACTCAAGCTGTACAGTAACATACAATGCAGTCCCTCCCCCTTCTCTTGGTGTGCACTGCCAGCCAGCTGGCTGAAAGAGGATTACTACACTTTTCCTTGTTTAAAAGAAAAATTATTTTTTTCCATTGGTAAAGTCAAGGTATAAAAACTAAAGGAGAGCCACCCATCATGATAAATAATGTAAAGCTGTTTTAAAACCTGGACAAACAGCCTAACTAGTTAAAAAGTCTACTAGCTATACTCCTTAAAACAGATACTCCTCGTGCATTACTACCTTTGGAGAGGTGCCTGACTAATTTCCTGTTTGAAACTAATTTCTTGGCGAAATGAAAAAATTATTTTAAATTTAAATCTTTCCAGAGAAAAATAGTTTTAAAGTGAAATGATTTTAAAAGCTTTAGGAATAATAATTGTTTTTCTGTTTCGAACACGATTACATCATTTTATGCTTTTCTCTTTTATTCCTGTAAATACATTGAAACCATTGAGAAATACATCTTTAAAGTTAGTTTGTCCTTTTTTTCCCAAACACACCTCTAAAGTCTAAAATATACTTAAAAGCAGAAATCTCTACATAGTGCTAAACCCTAAACACCTAACAACTGTATAGTAACAAATTGTATGCATCTGCAACGCATAAATAATTCACTTTGACAATGTTGCAAAATACCTCTCATTAAGGAAATGTTTACAACATTAATTAAAGAAAACAATTTAACCATTAGTAAGAGTTTTTTCTCTGTCATCTTGCTCCCAGCAAGAATTTCCAGTCTGAAAACCTTGCGTTATGTTTTCTGGTTTTTAGAGACTAGAAATATCCTCATTTATAACCTTGTAATGTCACAGCAAAGCAACACTTTTCACATAAAGGCACACTTCCTCAGCAAACATTAGCTTGTTGCGTGACGTGTGCAGAGCCTCAACTGTTTATCCGCTGCTCTGTGTTGCAGAGTTGAGTCATGAGAATCAATTAATCAATACCAATATGTGAACATTTCCAAGCTCCACTCTATAGTTACAGTACATGAGTACCAAACTTTGGTCACTGTACCATTCTACTTTAGCAGTACCTATTATGTCTTTTTTCCTGTAGCCTAAAGTTTATATGCAAACACTGTGCTCTTCCGGGTCTGTTAATGAGATTACGTGAACATCTGGACAGAAAGGCTGACTCTAAAAACATCGGGTCGTATCCTGAATACAGTGTCAGTAACAAAGAACATACACACCCCACGCTGTGAGAGATACAGAAACCACAGCGTCAAACCTGTATAGAAGACCTACGGCTACAGAGGTGCAAAATCATAATGTATATTTATATTTATATGTAAAATCTGCTTCAGAAGAGAAAAGTTTCTCCCTTAGGAGAAAGTACTGTGCTCAGACTCGTAAACTTACCTCTGACGTTCTTCCTCCTTCTCTTTAGCAACCGTCCGTGTAACACCAAAGTATACAACAGCAAATTCCTTTAGGCACAAGTCAGGAAACGGGGCAAGAAAAGCTTCCTCTCTCTCACTTCATGCAACTCTAAACTACTTTCTGAAGCTGAAAATGAAAGCTAGATGAACATTTATAGCTGCTTGGTTGTTAGAATCATGACAATAAAACACTCTAACCCTGTCCTTGCTGTCCTACCAATTCAATGAGCAAAAACTGGATTTTTTCCAAGCAGTCAAAACAAACTGTCTGCCAGGCTCTAACTGAACCATTTCCAGCCACCCCCTTCCTGTCTGTGTGCTGGCCTCTGGAAAGACCCCTCCCAGTCTGAAACCATCCAATAGGAAAGTGGCAGCAGATCCACAACTGGAGAACTTCCTGCTGATCCATCTATCCTGTTAGTTTGACTACTCAGTGATGTTGGAGTTCAATATTTACTCATTAAAAGGACAAAAGGAGCATCCACACCAGTGTTTTAAATATCCTAACATTCTCTAAAGTTAGTTACTATAAATCAACACAACCTGCCTTCTCATTAGCCTGTAAAAAATTACAACTTTATTTATTTGCATCATAGTAGTACATGCTGTTGTTTGATTCGTTTAAAGACAGAAACTGGTTGGACTTTTTGATGCATTTAATGAACAGGGGCAACAATAGTTGCCAAGCAACAATTAATAAACACTGAAGAAAAAGGATTCTGATTACTTGCTTACTGACTGGTGCATCTAAACACAGCTTTTCAGTAAAAGTATGCTTTTAAAAATTACAGAAAACTGAATCATGAAAAAAGGGTGATTGGAAATGTTTAGTTTCTGTTTGATTTTTGTATTTTGCAGTTAGGATAAAGTCAGCAGCGGTGAAAAACATTTTCACATAAACCTTTTTAATTAAAAGGACATCTCTGCCCCAGATTTTCTGCAATAATATTTAAAACAGCTTCAGTTATTTTATAACTGTACAGTAAACTTTGATCATTGCATTGCAGGACCATTTTTGTTTTATTTTGAAGCCACAGCATTGTTTATAACATATAATATGGTTATACCCAGGATATAAACTATGCTAATATGTTTGTAATTTTCGCAAAAGTTGTTTAAAAAACACTACATTGTTTGTAACCCCATTAAGTCATTTAACACAATTCTTCCCAAACATTTTAAACCCCAAACCCACAAATTAACAGTGGCAGAGACATGTGGTCCAACTGGTTAGCTAATCAAACAGGGGTGTAGGTATGTTACTACTAGCAGTTAAGGGTTGTTGTCTTTGTTCCAGTCCCTGGATTTGCAGTTATCCCCTCAAAAACAGCGTCGTCTTTCCTATAGGTGTTGGATTTATCTGACGATGGGTGGATTTTCTTTTTATTCAAGCATAAAGTATGTTAATTCATGTTATAAAGTACCCATCTATCAAAAATCAAGTGACCTGATGCTTCAGCACATGCTTTTCTAACCCAAAAACTGATATCCATGTCAAACATGAGAGGAGTTTTAAGCTAAGTCATAGCTTTTAAGCACATTTAACACCGACTGTTTAGGTAACTCATTTAAAACATTTAATATGTTTGTCTTTATTGGAGAATTTAACCGTCAGGTTTGTTTTGGAAATGATTCTCGCAGAATGACTTTTTTGTCTTATACCACAATGTTCCCTGTTTTTGTTTTGTAATGGTGAAAAAACTATGTTTCACAAATATTACCTTTTAACTGATAATAAGTCAAGTATGGTAATTATTATTATTAATTCTAAAACCCAAAACAGAAGAACATTAATCAGAGGACATTTGCTATAGGTTTCATGATATCTAAAATGAAAAATAAAAAGTTACAACTTTTCACTGGTTTCAACGTAAATTGAGAAACCTAAATTACCCCCAGAACTTTTCAAATGCAGCAACTTTCCCTATTTTTACCCTATATGTATGCATTTGGTAATAATGTGGAATAGAATATTCCTTTTTACATCCCTTAATGGGGGAATTCCTAGTTTACAACAGCATTTTAAAAATGGAAGCACAGAGCTACACACATTAAAAACTATCAAAACAAATATAATAATAATAATAATAATAATAATAATAATAACAATTCTACTGCAGACAACAATACAGACTGGTAAAAACTATACAGTAAGGAATAATTATTAAATGTAAACCCTGACATATACATCCATATTGGATATTTAAAAAAGGTATTTTATTGCTCTTTCAAATGAAACTATTTGTTTTGAAATACTGTACAACTCCTTCAAAGGGTTTTTACATATCTGGTACATTATTTAAACAAACAGCCTCAATAACCATTGTGCTGTTTTTAATGCATTTGTAAATAGTATTTTTAACAACATCTTGTAACATAAATAAGCTTTCACCAGTCAGTTTTGTTATTTATTTTAACTTACGAAGATGATGTTCACACCCCATCATTGGTGATTTGCGACCACCAGTGGGGCCCAGAGCCCTACTTTGAGAACCGCTGATTTATCTGACGCTATCCTGTATCACACCTTGTCACCAAACAGATTGATGGTTCAAGAAAACCGTTGATTTATATCCTTTTCCTGACCTAAAAGCGTGTTTCATATACTTAGGTGGCAACCTATATGCATCACCGCCACTATACAACACGACAGAGTACATTAACTGTAATATTTATTAGCTTGTGTCAGCGCTAATGAGAGGATCTGCTTACCTCATCGTTAGCAAACGGTATCACGCAGCAGCCAGGAGGACAGACGGACAAAACGGCGACTGAACTTGCGAAAAAAGATGTCAAGATGTCAAGTGTTTCCAATATGTCTGTTCGGCAGCCCGTCTAATTCTTGCCCTGCACCAAGAATTAAAGCTTGCTCGACCTAATTTCTTCTCCACTTTGTAGTGCTGCAAAGATTTAAGCAACAAGCTTTTGACAGCTTACTGTACGACCGTCATTTTAATGTTATGACGTAGTTTCCCGGGGTGAGCGAACAGAAAACAGATAAGAAACACACTAATATGCGTTATTTGGAAGCAATAACAATTAACTAGACGTTATATTAAACAGTAATATACCTAATTTAGACATTGGTGATACTTTGATACGAGTTAAACATAACAATTTTATGAGCTGGGTGTGCCATCACCCCCATTGGCCGCCGCACAGTGGTACAGTCCACACGAATGCCAGCAGGCTAAAAGGGCAAGGTTTTGCTTGTTACCAAGGAAACAGCAGTAAAACCATGTGGGTTTTTTTTTTAAATTAGTTTATGTAAACACGCTTAAATGCACACATATAAACAACTCATTAAAGAATTGTGAAAATATTTGTTTTACAAAATACACAAGTTACAATTTCACCAGATAATTTACAATTACCTCCGCAGCCAAAAGAAATCCATGTTTTTATATTTTATTAGAACAAAATATGGTTGACTTCTTGATAATAACTTCTATTAAAGGCTTTTCATGTGTGCAACTGTAGTCAGAAGCAAAAATAATCAACAGCAGAATGCACCACTGCAGCTATATGCTCAAGGTCAAATAACATGGAAGCTAACCCAGAAAGGATCATGCAGCTAGGAGGTGAAGAGACAGGGAACAATATTTGATTATAAAGTGCAAAAATATCACTGTGCTTTAAAGGTTTTGGAATTACTTCCAATCACTCATTTTGTTACCTAAAGCTACATGTGTCAGTTTTACAAATGATCAACGTTACATTTGACCCAGATGACTAGAGGGCTGATCTGATTTAAAGTGACAAAATGTTAAGACCTGGGAAAAAATAGTTGGCAAGTAGTTTTTTTTTTTTCTAACTAATCAGCCGTAACATACTGGCTGACATATAAGACCAATGCTTGCAAAAGTATTCATAATTATTGAACTTTTGCACTATTTGTCACTTCAGTGTATTTTATACACTGAAGTGACAAAGATTTAATATGATACAAGCTCACAGTTATACATAACTTTGCATTCAAATCCCTTGAGTAAATACAGCCAATTACACATAGCATTTTCCTGCAGGTCAAAAAGCTCAGTTTTATTCTCATTTGACCACAGGATCTTCTTCCACACGTTTGCTGCCCTGTCACCAGATTCTTACACCTCAGCTGTGACTCTCTGCAGCTCCTCCAGAGTTATCATGAGGCTGGTGGTGAGATTTCTAGTTGGTAAACAAGCTTCATTTCTCTAATGGTAGTTTCTATGTGCTGAGCCTATTGTGCCATTTTGAGGTGAATATACAGCTAATAGTATACAATGGCACTGGACGTACTTTGCACTGTTCTAACATGTTTACATTAAGTAAGTATTGGTTTCAAATGTTTTATGTTGTGGAAAACTGAGATTTTCCCATCTGGACCTGGCAGTATAGAGTATGTATGGGGAGTGTGAGTGAGTGTATGACGTCCATTGTTGTTTGTCTTTACGTTGGGTGTGTGGGTGTGAGTGTTTTTATGTGTACGCATGAGGATGGGAATGTGTGATTGTGACTGTGTGCCTGTTTTTTGTGTCAGGTTGGCTCTTGGGCTGCTCCCTCTCCTGGATCAGTTTAGGCGACCCATCAATATGGGGCCATTTTCTCCCCACCACACTACCTGCCGGTGGTTGGTGTACCTGCCCGCTGGTGTACTAATGGTTCATGGTATCCGGGGCTGGGTGCTTGGGTGTGTGCCAGCTCACCCCTGGGCTTATTCGGGCCTCTGCTTGTGGAGTGATATGTCCCTCGGGTCTCTGGCTCCATGGCTGGATCTGCTCTGGCATAGCAGCTGCCGGCGGGGCCTGTGGACCCGTCGCTGCAGCTCCCTGGGGCTTCTGCACTGTTGTGGCTGCTGGGTGGTTCCCTTGGGACTCTCCTCTGTTCTTCTCTGGGGGGGTTGCGGTAGTTGTGGCAATGGTTCTCCTGGGGTTCTTGTGCTCTGAGGGCTTTTGGATGTCTGTGGCTTGGATCCCCTCCATATCTGTCCCAGGTCCAGGGGGGCAGGTCTGTGGCTCCTCACATTCTCTATTGCATATTTTAATGGAGAAACCTTGTATACACAAGCGCACTCACACTCAGACCCACTGGTGTTTAGATTCAGGTGTTAACAGATACACAAATGTTCTTTATTGAGCCGCATTTACCACTAAATACATCTTGCATTCATAAGTACCGTGCACTTTTCGATAAAAAAGCTGTTAAAATGAATTTTTCTGCAGGTGTAGAAGCTAGCAGGGTCAGTCAGTCAGTCATTTTCTACCGCTTATTCCATAGTGGGTCACGGGGGAGCTGGTGCCTATCTCCAGCAGTCTATGGGCGAGAGGCAGGGTGTTATCTTGTAATCTCTTCATCCTTCTTTCTCTCCTCCATTCTTTTCTCCTTCTCTCCCCTTTTCCTTTTTGCCCACCTCTCTCTCTTTCGTGATTCTTATTTTGTTTTCTTTTCATTTCTGTCTCCATTTCTGTTATTGAAATAATCCCAAAGCAGTTTCTAATAAAGTTTCTTTTATACATATCAATCAGAGCTTTAAAGTGTTAGCTTCCACTTGTGAAAGTAAATCTGATGGGCTTCTTCAACAACTCTGAGTGCTACTCTGCCGGACAGGACACGGTTAAAAAAAATAAGAAAAAAAATAAGAAAACTTAGATTTAGAAATGTATGTTTCTTCTGCCCGAATTTACTATTTTCTAATCATGTGATTTAGTTTAACTCATTTATTATTTAAAGTACAAAAACCTGCACATTATATTTATATATTATATTTAGTTTTTATGATTACATTATTGTCACTAATGGAATCAGATTAAACAGTACTACTCAAGTATCCAGTATGTCTTTTTACCAAATGCATTTTTACTCCTACTTCAGTAATTTTTTTAATGACTTCTTTTTACTTATACTTGAGTAAAAATATAAAGTACTGCTACTCTTACGTTAGTACAGTCTTTGACTGTTCTTCCTATCTCTGTATGAAAGATATTTTGAAAAGTGATCAATGATTTTTTTTTTGTATAGCATGCTGAATTAATAAATGAGCATTGTTTGCAGAACTGTGTCTAAATGATATTTTTCTTACATAAAAGTTGGCCTCACATGGCTCACATTTCACAACTTGTCATAAACTGAAACAGTCACCAATATTTTCTCCTTCCTTTGCTTTTTTTCAGCCCTCCCAGGGCCACAGAGGAGCTTTATCTGATCTGTCACTGTGACAGATCTCAAACTGGAAATGTGGCACCGAGTGCCACAAAGAAAGGTCACCATATTGCTTCCTATGAGGAAAATGTCACTGTCAAAGTGAATCAGATATAAAAATAAAGAGAATACAGCAGCCAATGCTTTCATTTATTTGACCTTAACACTGATTGTTGTTTACTTTTTCACCATGTGGTCTTTAGTTGGTTTTGTGCATTCTCTTCTATGTTTTCCACATTAAATAATACTATTACCCAAATGGTTGATGTTGCTGTTTGGAACTCAGTTTGTGTACATATGCATTTATTTATTTAATCCACAGCAGTTATTGTGAAACTAATGAAAAAACAATCATAACTCCACTCAACAGAAAAGAAAACAAAATGAACTAACTTTTTTTTCTCATCACTATTTGTTTTTGGCAAATGGTTATTTGTTTTCACAACAGTACAAATATCATTAAGTGGATCTAAAACTGAATTTTAGAAGCACTTAAAGCTTCTTTTCAAATGTATTATTGTTATAAGTTGTAGTAGTAGTAGTAGTAGTAGTAGTAGTAGTAGCGCTTCTGGATTTTTAAAACAAATAACCTCTGATATGAATGTCCAAAACATCCCATTCAAAATACAGGGGTTGGACAATGAAACTGAAACACTTGTCATTTTAGTGTGGGAGGTTTCATGGCTAAATTGGACCAGCCTGGTAGCCAGTCTTCATTGATTGCACATTGCACCAGTAAGAGCAGAGTATGAAGGTTCAATTAGCAGGGTAAGAGCACAGTTTTGCTCAAAATATCATTATGGGTGACATACCAGAGTTCAAAAGAGGACAAATTGTTGGTGCACGTCTTGCTGGCGCATCTGTGACCAAGACAGCAAGTCTTTGTGATGTATCAAGAGCCACGGTATACAGGGTAATGTCTGCAAACCACCAAGAAGGACGAACCAGTGAAGTTGAACATCTCCCATAGCCTGCACAGTCACCAGATCTAAATATTATTGAGCCACTTTGGGGTGTTTTGGAGGAGCGAGTCAGGAAACGTTTTCCTCCACCAGTATCACGTAGTGACCTGGCCACTATCCTGGAAGAAGAATGGCTTAAAATCCCTCTGACCACTGTGCAGGACTTGTATTTGTCATTCCCAAGACGAATTGACGCTGTATTGGCCACAAAAGGAGGCCCTACACCATACTAATAAATTATTGTGGTCTAAAACCTGGTGTTTCAGTTTCATTGTGCAACCCCTGTACATCAATAACGAAAAGATTAGCAGCATTTACAGGTTCTGACCACAAGATGGCAGTCATAACTTAACTATGATTTCTTGACTTGGTCGTTTACTGGCGCTGTTCACATGAGAATTCAGGATTGCAACTTTGTGAAGAAAAGGGATTGGATAAAATTACTGTGCATTAGAAATGCAATTAGATTAGTAGTCTGCATAATTCCAACTATTTTTGCATGATAACATTTGGATCAACTGGGTTCTATTATCAGGTTTACATACTAATAACTAATGATAAAAAAAATCCACCAATCCTGAGAGAAACAATGCACATTTCCAATAAAGTTAAAACAACCTAAGTTATTTTCTATATTTTTAAATGCATCAGTGCATTTTTATAGATATGGTGTCATCACTCACTCAACAGTACAGCTAAAGGTGTCACAATCTGATATATTTTCTCTGTATTTACAATTTGGAGTTTTTAAGAATACAATAAAATACAAGAAAAAACAATGTCAATACCAAGAGCCTATCAACAAACCTTTTAAATCATTATACACATCGTATGGTTAAACTTTGAATCTGACTGACACTGACACGGTGATACCATCTGGATGGAAATGACTTGCCGCAGTCACCAGCAGAAATGCTGAGCTGGCAATCCTTACTATTAAACCTGAAGGAAAGCAGAAAGCTGGTCATGTTAGACACTAAGCTGGAATATATACTATGTTTTAGACCATATTAAGCTAACTCAGCATAAGCATAGATTGACTAACCATATGTATATGGGGATAAAGCTTCTGTTTCTTCAGGTAAAAACCCTACTTTGGAAAAGCAGAATTTGTTAATCTAATAGCACACTGTTAACATGAGAAGAGCAGCCTGTAGGTCTATGTGTAGATATAATTATCCTCAATATGTTTTTATTTAGATTATGAGGAATGACTCTCAGCAAGGCATTTTTTCCTGTGAAATATCATGTCGGAGAATTTCAAATGAGAAGCAACATAGGAGATTGCTTTGCATAAACCTTATAAAACAAACTACAGTATAACGCCTAAAACTATTTATGCCCCTCATGCTTTTTTATCTTTTTACACATTTCCACTACAAATGGCAGTGTATTAGGATTTTATGTAATAGAACAACACAGTGTAAGGAAAACACTACATGGTTTTTGAAATTTTTACAATAAATGTTACAAATAAAAATCTGAAAAATGTGGTGTGTATTTGTATTGACCCTTCCTGACTCAACTTCTGCTGCAATTACAGCTGTCGGAGTACGTCTCTACCATCAGTTTCCAAATCTTGACAATTCTCAGTTGGATTTAGGTCTGGACTTCGAATGGACCGTTCTAACATCTGAGTATTTTTTGATCTAAACTATAACATTGTACCTGTCAGTATGTTTAGGGCAATTGACCTGCTGGAAGTACAACCTCTACCACATTCTGTAGTGTTTTGAAGCCTCTAGCAACTTGTCCTCCAGAATGGCCCTGTACTTAGCCTAAAGGTCAATGATGAAGAAAAGCATCCCCACAGCATGATGCTCCCACCACCATGTGCCAGCATGGAGATGGTTTATTCAGGGTGATGAGCAGTGTTAGTTTTTTGCCACACATAGCAGTTTGCATAGAAGTCAAAAAGTTTAAATTTGGTCTCATCTGATTTTTACTAGTAAAACCTTTTGGATCCATCCATCCATTATCAATCAATCAATCAATCAATCAATCAATCAATAATTTCTCCTCCACTTAATAACTATATACTACTTTATCTAACATACAATCACATAAAATCCCAGTAAAATACTATAAAGTTTGAGGTTGTAACGTGACAAATGTAAAAAATCAAAGCGCTTTGAATGTCAAACTCAGAAATTATGAGTCTAACAGTACAAGGACAGTATACATCATAACACCATGGCTGTTTGGTGCATGGAGTTCTCATACGGCAACCCAAAATGGCTCTTATTTGTTTCGTTGATTTTCCGACAGGAAAAAGGCGGAATAAATACCCATTTTCATCGCAAGGCTTTTATTATGTACAGAAAAAACACAGAGAAAGTTCTCTTGAGATGTTACCAATTACAGTCAGACAAAGCCATTCTTCGGCAACAGTTAAAATCCTTTTAATTAAACAGATAAATCAGACCATCAGGGAGATTTATTGGAGTGGCAGTACCAGGTCATTAAACACTCCCTACAGAGTGGCATGTCTCATATTTGCTTGTCTTCATCACTTTATTTACATCATCGTGTGAATTACATTTCTCTTATTGAAGGACATTCTTCAGGGTATCATTTGTAAAATCCACAGAGGTGACGTACAGCAAATTTAACATCATGCTGTGGTTTTATGATGGCAACTGAAAAAAATATCATCCATAAAAGACACCAAATGTTTATTCATTGATTATTTGTTTTCATTTTTAGCTTTTGCTTCCCATAAACACACTTATATACATATCCACGGCGTGTGAGAACATTAAAAGAGGCCCAGAGTAAAAGGGTCATAGAAATCCATTGGCAGAAATTGATTGCTCTCTTATCGGCCATCGGTTGCTTGCAAGCAAAAATAATCACAGAATAATAGTGTCCTTCTGACTAACTGCTTGAGAAGGACGTCCTTGAGGCTCTGTGCCAGAGAGTCTGCATCCCATTCTGGCAGAAATTGAGCCAAGAGGAACAAATTCAGCTCCACAAACTGACACAAACAAAAACAGAACTAGGGCTTGAGCAGTTTCCCGTTTCTTTACACAATTATGCTGTGCAGCATAAAGCTGGAAGTGTCATGGTTTGGGAAGGTTTTTCTACAGCAGGTCCAGCTCAGTTCATCATCATAGAATCCAGCATGAATTATACCATGTTTAAGGAAAATGTGAAGCCATCTAAAAAAATTAAAGCTGAAGCAGAACTGGACCCTGCAGTATGAAAAAGACCCAAAATACCAGCAGATCCACCAAGCACTGGTGGAAAATTAGGGAGGGGGGGGGTGGGGGGTGGGGGGACTTGATACGGACTTTACATGTAAAAACAAACCTCAAACATCTCACAACTGAAAGTAAGGAGTAGGTCAGAACAACATCACAGACAAGAAGAGTCTCACTTAAGTTATTTCAGCCACGGTAATATCAGCTGTCAGGGACAGGATGTCCTAACCTTTTCCTCAGTAAGGTGGTTCCAATATAAACTGATCTTAACAAGTTTGTTGTAGCATATTAAGACTGTATGCAGATTATAAAACAATTTAACACACACAAAATAATATAAGTTTGGAGGAAATATTTAGTCTGCAGTACCATGTAAAGAAACCAAAGACTTGCTCCAGAAATTAAAATTTTTGTCCACTCTCTTTCAATGCACTTGGACATGAAGTATAGGTTAGTGTTACTCAGCATGAGTGACGTTTCCCAGCAGGTCTACCACCAGATGGCACTATATCCTGTACAATTAAGCTTTAAAGTAGCAATTCTACCTAAAAAAAGGACATTTTTTCCTGAAAAAAGTAAGTCAAACTAGTACTTTATTACATTAACAACTGCTCAATGACAAGTTCTGACCCTTAAACCTAGGGAAGTTCAAATACCAACACATGCTTTTCCTTTTGTTGGAATTTCTAAGCATTGTCTGTGTAAAACTTTATGGAACTAGTCAATAACCTGTTTAGAGGATAAACTGGTTTGAGCATTCATTGTAGAGCTAAACTGTTTTTCTATTTTTTAAAGGAATAAAAAAGTCTGCATCTGGCCTCTTGAGTTATATTATTCAGTCATTTAATATTCCATCGTGGGTCACGGGAGAGCTGGTGCCTGTCTCCAGCAGTCTACGGGCGAGAGGGAGGGTACACCCTGTACATGTCACCAATCCATCGCAGGGCTTAATTAATTAATTAATTCATTCATTCATTCATTCATTTTAAAAGAATAATACCTTTGGGTTTCAGGGGAAAGCCTTTAAAAGTATAGTTGTTTTGGAAGAAAACTGGAAAGCATTTTGAATTATCCAGTATGCATCACTCGACAGGGTGACCTTGAACTCTTGTTCCACAGCCATGTTAAAAATGGCATGAATGCATCAGTTCTTCATTATGCACAGAACAGTCCTATAATGTGGTGAGCTACACTTAAAACACTTGAGCATTTAAAATGTGCAACACACTTCCTCCTCTCACCTCACACTACAGATGTAAGTGCTTCCATAGCAGCAGGTGCATATACAAGCACACCTTCCCATTAGCTGACAAAATATTCATTCAACACATGCTCTGCAACGGCTCGATAAATCATTTAGACAAGATGGAGCAAAATTAAGCAAAACTGTGCCACATGAGGTATTTCATAAGAAAGTGCAATTAGGAAAAAAAAAAAAAAAACCAACAAACAGCATTAACATTATAGACGGAGATATCTGTGGTGACATTTATTGTACTTTTAATTTGATATACATGTGCTGAATGAGCGTGAGATAAGACACATAAAAGCAAAAAGGCAACTAAAGCCTTTCAAAGCAGCTAAAAACAAGCTTTGAGGGGCTGGAAACTATCAGGCACTGAGAAGTGACAGAAATGTTTTATTTTCCTCAACCATCTTCTTCTCTTAGGCTTCGTCTTTGAGTCTTGGCTCTCTGCTTTCATCAGTGGGCTCTCAGTGCCCACAGCGCAGATGCCGTCAGCTCTACAAATATGTAAGAAGCAGCCAGTGTGGCAGGGGAGGGGCATGACAACTGAATGCTGATCATCTCATTCCCAGTCAGGCCACATATCACCAACATTTACCCATCTCATGACATTCATTGTTTATCAAATATCTATCAACTCTTCCAAGAAGAACCAACTTACCAGTTTTGCAACTTTAATTTTTTTTCCTTACAACAGATACAGTGCTTGTTAAAAGTTACAGGTAGAGAATTGCATGTTTTGGCAATTGGATGTCCTCATCAGAGGTGTTCATATGATTTTTGTTTTAAAATCCAAAACACTAATTCGAAATACAAGTAATTTTTACTTTTTTGTGGTCTAAGATATGGTAAGTAGAAATTTAATTTTGGTTTGATTTTCTTTTCATGGTTAACATATAAAAAAAAAAACTTCCAGCATAGAGAAACCAAAAAATTTGTTTTTTTCATCCTTATTTCTGGGCAGGCATACATATATATTGTGACTTTGGGAAGTTTGTTATGTATACCTCAAAAGTGTTGTCCAGTTTTTGTTAAACCACAAAATAAACAGATCAAAAGGAACATGAATACAAATCTAAAATGTTAATATATTTGGATGAGGATAAGTATTTTGAAAAAAGAATGTTATTTTTACTGAATTCTGAGCCCAAAGTCAAAAACAACGCTACCACATCTGGACATTGATGTCCCGGGATGAAGTATTTATGTTGCTGGGGAAAAGTATTTGCCTGATGGTTGCAGTTTTTTTTCTTTTTTGTCCCCCTTGATACTTGAAATCAGTCAAAGCCAACCCGAGTAAATGCAAAAACATGTTTAAAATTATGATTGTATTTATTAAAGGAAAAAAAAGCTATCAAAACCAACCAGGCCCCATGCAAAAATATAATTCACTCCCTTGTAAAATCATGAATCAACTATGATTGACCAAACTTTTTGAAACGTTGAATTCAATTTTAATAGCCACATGCAGGCCTGATTACTGCCAGACCTAAACCATGAAATCACTTGGATGGAACCCCTTTAGGACATGAAGAAGGCTTAAGGATCTCAGCAGCAACTCATGATTTCACGATCTAAAGAACAAAGTTAGTGACATGTATGAATCTAGTAAAATCATTTCTAAGGCTTTGGTACTTCAGCAAACCACAGCAAAAGGTATTATCCACATATAAACACAATAGATTCACAAAAAGTTAATCTTCCCACGAGTGGCTGGTCTAGCAAAATTAGTCTAAGAGCACATTAAGGACTAACCCAGGAGAACGCAAAGATCCGCCTTGCGTTTGCCAAAAAAACATCTTATGAATCCCCAATACTTTTGGGAAAATATTTTGAGGACTAACAAGACAAAGCTGAACCGTTTTGGAAATCAGTGGTCCTGTTACATCTGGCATAAGGATAACACAATAATTCAGAAGAAGACCATCATGCCCACAGTCATTGTTTGATGGCCTGGGGGCTGCTTAATAAGGTCAGGCTCAGGACCTGGACAACTTGCTTTAATTGATTGAACAATTGGTCCTTAATAAAGTTTGTGACCTTAACCTCAAGACAATTTAAATCATGTGGGCAGGACAATAATCCACCTCTTTTGAAATGCTGTGTGTTGGGATCTTAAAACATTCATTCATGCCTAAAAACCCTCAAATGTGGCTCGTTTGAAACTATTCTGAAAAGAAGCGTCGACCTCCAAAAATTACTTTCCCATTTAAGACTCTGCCAGTTTTTGCAAATGCTTGATAGTTGTTGCATCCAAGGATGACACAATCAGTTATTAGATTTAGAGGCAAACAGTTTTTCAAATAGCACAATGTTGGTTTCGATGGCTTTTTTCTTCAATTAATGATATCATCATTTAAAACTGCATTTATGCAGATTATTTTTGTCAACTAGTTTGATGATCTGAAACAAGTGGGTGTGGCAAAAAAGCCAAAACCGAAGAAATATGTTGGGAGGCAAATATTTACAGCACTGTAGTTTGCTGACAAGTTGAGATGTGGAGCATTTCATAATATGCTGTAAGAAAATGGCCCATTTAGTCGTTTTTCTTTGTCACTGGTTTATGTATCTATTATTTCAAATATGAAAGCAAAATGTATCCAAATTTCAATTTCATCTGTTTTTGACCACCAAAAAGAAAAACAGCTTACAGTTCAATGTAAGGTTTGCATTTTGAAACAAAACCTAATAAGTATAATTTTTTTTTTTTTTTCATTACCAGATTCTGAAGATGATTTCAAATTACAAAAACATGCATGGACCAGACATAGGTTCTTCTGTTAGCAAGATGCCACATATTGCACATCGGAAAATATTGTAAACAACAAAACTGGCATCAGTCAAATTTTTTGAATAATTTAGTTCTGTTGGGTCCATGCAAACAACATTGTCTATAGAGATGCTTTAAATTAAAATAATTTTAATTATTATAGTTCAATGTTATTTACAGTTCATTATTTAAATTGGAAACAGAAAAAAAAACAGTATTTATTTTCTTGTGTGCTGTTGAATTTGCTTTTTCTGCAAGTAAATGAAAAATGAGGAGTATTTTGGGCTTGGTTCAGATACCTGAAAGAGCCCGTCTCTCACTTACCTCACCTCAAGAAGGTTCAAAGGGGAAATAACAGATGGCTGACCATTTTGGAGAGTTAAGATTTCCAAATCCAAAGTGATCCAGCACCAAAATACTGGTGGTCATAATGTTATTCACAGAAGACATCTGGACTCAGGTGAGATTATGCAAAAAATGCCTTGTGCATCTTCTGTCAAGTAAATTCACTGACTTCAACTGTATTGTTATGGTACAGATAAAATGTTTCATGTCATAACTTTTTAAAAGCTGTGTAAAATATTTTTTTGTTTTTCCAACATTAGAAGTCATTAAACTTGACAAAACATTAAACAGTTTGGACTCTTTTAATGTTGGTGGTTAAACAGTAGAACTCCTAAATCAGACATGGAGCTTTTTTCAATGTGTACAATATATATTTTCAAACTCTCTGCAGTTCTAGGTATACTGTGTTTGTGTGACATGCAACCATCTGTTCGTCTTTTAAAACTATCAGACAAAATATGATTTCTGTTAGGGATGTTTGTATTCCTGATATGATTAGTCATGATAGCTCTAGACCGATGCCTCGTTAAAATCAAAGCCATGGATATGCTTGAAAACTCAGTAGCTTTAAAGTGCAGCACTGGCCCTTCACAATCACAGCCCTTTTTGGTAAAATGCATTGCCGTTTCACCCCATTCACTTTAAATTTTGAACACATGTGCTTATACAATTGTTTACCAGTTTATTTTGGTTTGTATTTAAATATTTTCATAAATAACAAAGATAAATAAAATAACCACAAAAATGTATATTATTTTCTTAAAACTTTGCATTACACACCATTTCCATTTATACTTGTTCTGATTCCCATTAGAATCAGTTGGCTTTTATGAAAAATGACCAAAATAAGTGATGTCCTCCTGGTAAATATTAGGTATTGGTGTTATATAACCACATTTACTGAAAGTACACGGTTCGTGTGGCTTCAAACTTTGTTTTGTTGAGCCGACGCATGTTTCGACAGTTTTGGGAACCAAGCACAAGTCATCAACAGTGGGCGTTACTCAACGTGGTGGTGAGACAACAGAGCGTGCTGAGCTGCGCACAATATTCATTTTAATGCAAAAAGAAAGCATCCATAACTTACAGTTAATACAAAAAAGGAGACGGTGGCTAAGTGCAAGAACAATGGTATGTACAACGTTTTCATTTGCATATGTTCAGCATCCAAGAGTGTAACGGAAACGAGTAGTTATACAATTTGCTTTTAGTGTGTTTTGCAAACATATACAGTAAATAATGTTTATACGGTAGGTTCTTCGTCTTTGCCACCGTGCTCATTTCTTTTAATGTCTGCAGCTACGAACAGCACACGGGTAACGTTGCGGTTTGCGCTGAAAAGCCGTGTATTCTGCGGTGCTAGAGTTGAACCAGAGTTCGCGCTCTGGAACCTCTGTTCGTCACTGGAAACACGTTACTGCTTTGAAATCACGTTTGGGAACCGGAACGGGCTCCGAACCGTGTTGGTGGAAAAAGGGAATATGGGTAGAAAAATGCCTTGATTGGGACATCTCATACTTTTGTGGCATTTGTGTCATGGGTGTTCTACACTATATTGATCTCTAGGAAATTTCTTTACAAGCAACATAATCCTTGTGAAGCAGTTGAAAGGTAGGGGAAAGCCACACACATAACCCAACTTGATCTGCATTTTTCCTTACCTGCTTGTATTTACTTACTCATCGTAGACCTTAGATTTAAACCGGTGTTCGACTCACCAATTGTTTTGACAGATTTGGGCAGTGAAGTAAGTGAAGACCAGATTTAAGAAATGCTTTGTTTTGGAGATAAGTTAAGTATTTCACTTTATGTTTGTTGCACAGTAAAAATGTATGCTCAAGTCTACCCCCTCCATCCATTTATAATGTCTGGAACTCCTAGTCAAATACATAAACCTACTGGAGTGAAAACAGTCTGAACATCAATATTAACTTCAATGACATTCAAAAACTTTGTGTGAATATCAAAATCAATGCAGTCAGGATTTTTTTTTGTTCACTCTATCCTTTTGCAAAGTAAAACTAAGGCAGTAGTTAAATGAAAACAATGTATGAACAACATTTATAAATTTAAGACACTAAAGGCTCTCCAAGACTAAAAGACAGTATTTTCTAAAAGAAACAAAGCTCTCATATCAGACAAAACAGATAGATGCAAAGACAGCATAATGCTGAAGAACAAAGAGAGTGCTAACATGTACAAGAGAGTCTGATCTGGTCTGTTGCAGCTCTCTGTTCGATGAGGTCTCACCAGCGGACCACTTGGCTTGTATAATCCTCAGTGGTGGTGGGCAAGTCGTTTTCAGTTTCCTTCTCAAAGACTCTCCCTTTGTGTTTGGACGGCCACGGCCTGCCCTGCTCCCTTTGCTCCCTCAACCAGCGTCTCTCCTCGCGTCTCTTCAAGCGCACCTCCTGGTGCTCCCTCTGCCGGGTGTACTGGAACCGCTGGAGGAACAGGTCCTTCGCATACTCATACAGTTGAACGTCCAAGAAGTTGAGTTCCTCGATGCGCCTGCGCACAACCTCGCTTAAGTCTACGTTGGCCGCCCGCGTGCTGTTGATCTGCGTGAAGGCGGAGATGAAGCGCAGGCTGAACGTCCGCTCAAACAGGTACTGCGTCTTGCGCTGGAACTCAGTCAGGCCATAGAATGCCATGTTCTTCAAGTTGCTCATGGCGCTGCTCAGAAGGATGTCGTTGCGCTGGCTCTCGTTCATCGAGGACAGGTTGTAGCAGCCCACCAGGCTTAGATCAGCCAGCATGCGCACTTGGCGATTGTTGGCCAGGTTTGATGGGCAGTTCATGAAATCTTTTAGGGTGACACCAGACCAGTCATCGCCGCTATAGCAGGTGGGCAGCTCATCCTGGGTGGGTGAGCGTCCATCACACATATGGAGAGCTGTCTTCCACGTGGCTCCTCTCTGGACATGTTTCCACTCGCTCAGGTAGCGGGAGACTGGGTCTCGCAGCATGGTGATGTAGTAGAAGTTCCTGCAGCCAAAACAAACACAGTTAGAGGGCTGTGAGTGCACCATCATCACAGAGAGCCATCCCGCATTGTGCTGACAGATGGTAAGTTTTGTCTCCATATGAAACTTCAAGGTTGAATGCTAATTGGAAAACTCAAAGTCTCACTAATTAGATGATTATAGTTAGTGTCTGCATGTTGCCCTTGGAAATTGACCCAAGCACTAACTTTATAAAAAGGAAGTAAGAACTGTTTCCTTCCACACATTGCTTCCACCTGCCAACACAGGGCATAATTGCTTATCAAGGCATAGTTGTAATTCAGGACCATAGAGTAAAGTGTGAAAAACTGACCCAACTACATCCAAAACATTGTTAAAATTTAATGAGGCCTCAGCTTTTGTGCCACGAATCCATAGCATGTTTAACTGAGAATCCTATCTACAGTAACCCTGTCACAGCAGAGGTCAGATGTCTATTTACAATATTAAATTGTCAAATATGTCTGACCCTCATGTTCAAAGTTGTCTAAGTCATCCAGATAAAAGCATCTGTAAATGTTTTCTTAATTCCTAAAGATTGATATTCAATTTTCGTCTAAAAGGTGTCTTCAGTTTAGACTGTCTACTGTCCCCGGCATTCATGTGACCACAACCTCTCAGATGATGGCTGAGTAGGTAAACAACTCACAGGTCACAACAACTCAAAAGACCCACGGCCCGTTAGCTTACATGCACTTGACCTCAAAGCTTTTCAAGGTGTGGAAGACTCCACCAGAGACTCCTCATCATTCAGAACACCAGCAGCTTTTCAAACAAGAGGTCAGAAGTCATAGAATCTGGATGGGAAAACCAGCTGTCGTCTATTCAGCCACTTCCGTGTCCCAAAGACAAATCAAAACCTACTAAAAATTCTCAACACAAAATAAAAATCTCTGATGTTTTGCAGTGTTTTTACAAGGTTTTACAAGTTTTGTAATTTCTTTTACAATCTTATTTTAGTATAAGTATGTATATGTTAGGACTGGGAGACTGTGTTTCCAGGAGTTGCTGCACACAACAAAAGTATAAATGAACTTATGACAGTAAACACAGCATTTATCAGTACTTTGAAACATTATCTTTCTTACTTTCATAGTCCACAAGCATATAACTGGACCTATAAGTCACATTTCCAAAATAACTTTCTGTAAGCCAATATTTTTGAATTTGTTTTCAGCAACTCAAAAGAATACAGTCTTAAATAATCTGCTTATTAATGTAATTGTCACATAGGAAAAAAATAAAAACAAAAGTGACAAAATAAACCTCAAATGTAAATCTTTGCCTTATTCCCTTATCAATAATGATCCATTTTCACTTTTTATCTTCCATTAGCTAGCTGTGCTGTGATGCCAGTACTAGCTTGTACACAAACGAGAAAGGAAGTTTCAGTTTCCTTTTATTTTAAATTAGAGATGCACCAAGAAATCTGCTGGCTGTTTGGAAATCCAAAGATTTTTCCCGATCCATACATAAGAGTTAACATGTTGCACTGACAGCAAGTTTTGACTGAGTGAAAAAGACTCAAAGTAAGCTGTTCTCAGAATGATAGAGGTGTTTAAAAATTAAGTCAGAGGAAACCCAGAAATGTGAGAACCTCTTTAAAAGGAGACAGTTGTCTATATGCAGACATTTGTGGTTCTTTCAGGCTGTGTGACAGTGAGAGACACCAAGACTTTCAGCATGTAACAGGAAGGCTGAACAGAGTACAGGAAACATGCCAGTTTTTTTATGAGTTTCCAACCTCGTCTGTTATGGAACATGGTCTGGAAATGTTGGCAGTATTTAAGAAATGTCAGAGTTAAGGTAAGGATCTACATTCCCAAAAGGCTACACGCAAAGACTGCTGATTTAGTATTGCAAACCATGCAAATTATTAAAATAAGATGCTACAACTAGTTAAGTCAGTCTTTGTTTAAAGTATAAAGTTTTAGAGTGAGAACTCTCATACACACACATTGTTCAGCCACTTCTGATGCTAATATAAATAATTAATGGCAGGAAGGTATGTTTCTGTAAGCATGTATGCGTATGAAAAAGGAAAATGTTCTTTGCTGCTAATTTATTTGTTTATGTGTTTTCTGTTACGTTCCTATATATGTGAGCCACTACAAGGAGACTGAACAAATGTATCCTTTAATTTTTGTGGTTCTCTAGATTTGTGTCTGTTTTCCTTTTCTCTGATATGCTGTTTTATTGGATACTGTTTTAGGCTTAAAAGTGGCAAACTCCTTTAACTGGGGGAGTGCACACAGTTTAATTTGGTTCCCACACTAAAAGTTAAAAAAGGCACAAATATCTAATTCAAACCATGTAAAAGCCGTTTTGGTGCTCCAAAATGACATCAACATCTCTCACACATTCTGACAGAAAAAAAAGCCTGGACAGGTGAAGCTCTCCCAAGATGATGTATTTTGTGTGTGTGTGTGCGTCATGTGAATTTGTAATGACAGACAAACCCCTAGAGAGCAATGCACGTTGGTAAAGTAGAGTGCTGCACTGAGATCTCAGAGCACCATCAGAGCTTTTGATGCAGGAAATGTCAATGCAGTCACACCTAAAGGTGAAAATTTAGGAAACCTAGGTACCCTCCATTTGTTCTTGAGGTTCAGACTCATATCAGTGCCACATTCAAGTATGTTTTGTGTGGGTTTCTGAATTTGTATTAGACAGATCTTCCTACTTCCTCATGATATACCCCATTTAACTTATATAAAATTCATGGATTTTCTAACTTTTCTAAGGTATTTCATGGAACCAGGCATCTTAAAAAAGAGCTTTGTTGACACGGTATAAAACTGTTCAGTGCTAGCTGTCTGAAGCAGGAGATCAAAAAAACATTGTAGGCTTGTCATAGAGGTACCAAAGGAGAGCCACTGCTAAAAATGTGCTCCCGTATGAATCAAACAAGAAGCTGCGATCTCGGCCCTCGTAAGAGCAACAGCATTCTAGCACTTTGCTCCTGGTGTTGGTTTGCTGTGCATGAATCCTTGTTAAGCTGGGGATGTAAACACATGCGTTGTCTGAGAGCACTCCACAGCCCAAAGGTCAGATGGTGAGCACCATCAGTGTCAAAATACATCAGGATCAGCAGATCTGCAATACCATCTTGTGGTGTGCTTCCCAGAATGACAGAGATAGCTGTTGAAAGGGGTGAATGGGGAACAGGATCCTTTTACTTTTGTCTTCTGTTATCGTCAACATCAGCCCAACAGTCATTGCACACTCTCCACCAGATGTACTGCGAATAGTTTACCAGAGCCCATGGCTTTCCAACAGGATAAAAGCACAGCTTGTCTTGTTTTGTAGGCTTGTGCCAAAGCCATATTCCATCTTTACGTTTTAGCGAGCCTATTTTATAAGCGCTAAAGTATAAAGCCAGCACTGAACTCTAGTTAATCACGGATCAATAATGGATAGGAGGCATATTGCAGCTTATTCTGCCCCAGAACACTCATCTCTAAGCAGCAACACCAACAGCATTACTTCACTGAAGCAAGACTAAACAGGGGCCATTAAACAGAGATGGAAGATGAAGTGAAAAGTACAGATAAAAATGGAAACTAAAGCAAGGCTGGGGAAGGGAACTGAAAGAGAAGATGGCAAAATGTACTTAAGCTCTGTCTGAATTTCTGTCTGAAATGGGAGAGGTCTCATAGTCGTTTGAAGGAAATAGAGTAGATCCTTAAGTGGGGATATGTTTTTCGCTCACCAGAACATCCTGCAGCCTGCCTTAAATGTGCAGCATGAATATAAGGACAAAATCTGCCACAAAAGATAGATGTTAGCATGTTTAATGTAGCAAAAAGTATTGAAGCATGTTTTTGTGCCACCAATTACACACAATTTATTTTTTGAAGTTCATGTTAAGTCATACTAATCCACAGTCCAATACAGGACAAGACATAAGCTGGAAAACATAAAAATAAATTAAGATTGTAAAATTATTTATACCTAAACTGTGGTAATTTTATGCATTTATGGGTATGGCTCACCGGCCAGGGTGCCACCCTTTTCAAAGGTGGCAGCGTACATTAATTGCTTATTTACATGTCCAGTCAAAACAGAGTTGGGAAGCCAGTTGTTGACTGGTTCTATAAAGGAACACAACTAGAGAGCAAGCTGTAAATGGTGAAAGTTCACCTGATTTTTCCAAAATATCCATCCAGCTAGTGGGTTTAAGTAGCTAGTTCTGTGCTTGCTTGGACTTGCGGGATATTACTGTAGGTTTCACAGTGTCAGTGCCATAACACTATGTTTGGGCCCAGCCATGGGTTAAATCAAGGACTAAACTGCACACAGCGAATAACATAGACTGGCAAAAACTTTGAATCCCAGAATGCACAGCATTAACCAATTTTCATGCCAGGATTCCAGCTGTGACTCCTCCCAGGAAGAAGGAGTCACAGCTGGAATCCCCGTGACATCATAGAGCTACAAAACTCTATGTGCAGCAGCATTTCTTTCTCTATACCCATAGCTCTCCACAAAGCGGTGTGGGGGAAGACTCGCACGTGATCTTCTGGACCTCAATGGCCAATTAAAAGACTGCATCTTCGTAGAAACTGCATAACCGAATGCTGCTCCCGCCTGCGTCTGAGCGGTTGCTGGCCTGAGTTCCTAGACCGAGAGCAGCCGCCATATCTGTTCATCAGACCTGTAAGACCTGGGTGGGCAACTCCAGTCCTTGAGGGTCGGTGTCCTGCAATTTCTAGATGTGTCCTTGGTCCAACACACCTGAATCAAATGGCTGAATGACCTCCTTAGTATGCAGTCAAGTTCTCCAGAGTCCTGCTAGTAATCTAATTATTTGTGTTGAAGCAGAGACACATTTAAAAGTTGCAGGACACCGGCCCTTGAAGACTGTAGTTGTCTACCCTTGTGCTAAAGTCCCTAGCCGTTGGACGCACCGCTGTTCCTGAGAATGGGTCACAGTATGGGTAGAGAAAATGAATTGAGGATAAAACAATTTAAATGTTATTTATTTCATTGTGTTTTGCTTTCTTTGTGGCGCTTAACTGCTTGAATGCTAATAGGCCACTGAGCCTAGATTTGTTTTGTAATGTTGAACACTCAGAATCAATTTTATTGCAGAATTTATTAAGGAATTTAAATCCGGTACACTTTGCTATCAGTGAAGATTTTTTCTTTTTATTAATATATATATATATATATATATATATATATATATATAATAGAAAATATCTTTTTAAATGTACATTTATACACAATTGACTTTAAAATAAAATATAATTTGAAATCAGTCCAACTATGCATGGTGTTGTTCTGAAACTCTGAGAAACATCCTGGTACAGAGCTACTTTACTCCTTCAATGTGAGCTTAACCCATTTTTTCTGTCTTTTCCCTTAATCTCCTCTCTCTAACCTGCATAAAATATGTCCACATAGTTCATATAAACACAATCACAATCAGTCACTGTGATGGCTAGTTAACACAACACTAAGAATCAATTGTCCAAAGGGTTATTGATTTCTAATTTGACAAATAACTTTTAAAATATTATTTTATTATTATAATTTTGTACATACCCTTCTTCCAAATTCCTCAAACATTGCTTTGCTCTCTAACATACATATTCATACTGAACTGTGATTTCACTGCATCGTTTTATTGGTTTAATTTTTATTATGTTAATATTTATTTATTAGTTTTCCTAATTAATTTCCTTTTAATTAGCAGTTTAGTTGTATGTTACTAGCCTAGTTAAATAGTTTTTTGACTAAAGTATTTTAACTGGAAGTTGAAGTATTCCGTTACTAAATTCTTGTATTTCGGAGGGAAGTTGACTTTCCATGTTTTATTCTCACCAAAACTGGGTGAAAAAGACAACAGGCTTCTAATTACCTGTAATTAGCTCCAGTGACACCATTTCAGCCCACTGCTTCCCTGTGATTACAGGCTGCTAAAAGCAAAGTGTACTTTCAGCCATGAGTTTCTAGTGTTTTGAAGTCGCTAGGCTGAATTTAAGCCAAGCATGGTGGGTGTTATTTTTTTGTGGGTGCCTGAGGGTCCACTAAGAAAAAGAAGCAAAACAATACATGTATACTGGGCAAAAAGTTGTTTTGAGTGAAGGCTAGTACAGTGAGATATAACGAAAAACCAGGTCCTACAACAATGCCAGTACAAGAATGGCACTGAATATAGTTGGGTTATGGTGATGCACAAACAACAGTTGCATCCTCCCAGGTTTGAAGTAGCTGTTTTTGTGATGTGTGTAACCCCTTTTCTTTCCTGTAAACTGATTTATTCTCACAACGTGGCAACCATGACCTCCATTTATTAAACTGTGGCACAGGACAGCGAAGGAGTGAATAAAAGAATACAAATCATGAGAAATAAACATGAAACATGTGAATGCTCATATAAGTTGTAGAAGGTTTGAATATGAGCAGTGACTCTTGCTGTCAACAATAAAAAAGTAAAAAAAAAAGCTTTTATTAAAAAAATGAAAATCTCATCAAACCTTCTCTTTTTAAGTGACAACTCGTTTAGAAATTATGTTTTATCTCTTTTTCTTTTATAAAATATGCACTATTAAGGGGCAATTAATCTAAGAGTTTCATTCCAGTAAACATGCTTTATTGCTACTTTTCTAGGACCAAAAAAAAACTAATTGAATTTAATCCATAGTAGTTAATATCAGTAATATCAAAATAATTTAATATTTAATTTATCAATATAATAACATTAACATATGGCCATTGGGGATTAGGAATCCCCATTGAGCATTTGTAACCGCATATATTAAACACTAGGTGGCACTTATTAATTACAAACTCCAATTGGCTCTCTCCATTTTGCATGTGAGCACTTCAATATATGTGGTATGTCTTGAAAAAGAAGAGCCAACAGTTTAAAACCCAACCCTGCAGCTCTAGTTGTAATGAAGAAAGCTAATTCCCCAAGATGCCATTAGTGTGGGAGGATAACATTTTTAATGCAAGATCCTGTTCCTCAACTAAAATCAGCCTGGCTGACATTTATGGAACACTGCCAAACACAATCACAAGACAAGCATCAGTGGATGTGTGTTGTTCCACACTTTACCAACTCTTCAGTTGCTGCTCAGATGTGGTAACCTATTCAAAAGGTGACAAATTGTTGGTTGTTGTAAATGTGCTTGCTTAAGGTCAATTTGCCCCACTGCCAATTCATATTACCATTTCTTGCCCACACATTGGCATCTTGCACCTTCCCGCTTCCATTTCTTATCCGTAAACAAACCATTTCATACACACAGACTAAACCAATACATTTTAATCTATTTCTAAATCCAGTTGTATGATTTTATATTGTACCCTACTCAAATGGGTTGTAGCTCTGATTCTTGTGTGGACCAGGTGACTCTGGTGAAAAATAAGAGATAATCACTCTTGATCAAACCAAAATAACTGTGTGACGTCCTGTTGGCAGATATGATTCTTGTGAGTCATATAACCACACTTTCCTACAGTAGACTACACACAGACAGTGGTGGTTCTTGCAGGAATGTCGCCCTGGCCAAGCCCCTCTTTGAGCCCCCCAACTAATTAGAATACACGAAAAGCACAAAATGTAGTCTCCCTCTTCTCAGCAGCAAGCAGGAGGCACCAACTCCCTATTTACTGCAAATGCATAAAAGCACTAGTAGGTTTGTTCAAAACACAACTGACAGATATCTTCTATTTATTTATTTGGTGCTTGTCCGCTCCACTTTCTAATGCCTGCCTGTATGGCCCAGATTAAAAACTGCCATTTTAGGCAGGTTACAGAAAACTACAAAAACTGGTTGTCAAGAGAGGTAGGAAATGTCTGCATGATAGTTACGAAGTGACATAGGATTGGTACAAAACATCCTGCGTCTTGTTTTCGTACCAAAAAGGTCAGGAAAAAATTGACCAAAATCGCAGGAGTGTGAAACAGAAAAGAGGCAAAATTATGAGCACCCAAATTTTCCACGTGTATAACTGCTTTTTATGGCCTTGTTGTCAACTCTGCGCTTTTAAAGCGATAAGCCACATTCAACCCTTCACACAAACATTTATCCTTACATCTTTTCTTTTCTATGTGCTTTTTCCAAACACTAAAACAACTGCTGGGTTTTTTTTAACATAAATACTGGGTTAGTTTTACGCAAACACTGACCCGGTTTGATGGGTTAGAGAAAACGACCATTTTGAACTATATAATATCCTGATTAGACTTCACTCAACCTCTTTCACAGGATGCAACTAAAAATGCTAAGATGGTACCAGTATAATAATGTAAATGTCAGCGTGTTGTGTTAATGTTGTTAGTTCACATTAGATCAAGTTTGTTCTCTTATAAGGTTAGCCTTTTGCCTGCTAAGTATTTGGTGCTATATAATGCCTTAAGTAGCTATTAAGTAGCTAACATCAACATTTTTGCCTATATTGTAATAGTTTCAGTATATTAATAAAGGTCCTATTAGAAATTATGAGGTTGTTTTTTTTTATTTTTTCGGCAATTCTTAATGCACGATTAAACTAAAAAAAGTAATTCTCCACAATGTGACTAACTTCTCAGTAAGAAAAGTAAGTATTAGCTGTCCTAAAACTCCCTAGAAATTGTTAAATTACATCATCATCAGATTTGTCGAAATGTCAATCTGCATGTATTGAATAGTGTAATAGAGTTGAAGAACAGAACCTTCAAGAAGTCACAGTAAAACAATAGTTTTTGGCATCTTTTTTTTATACAATCTACATTAACAACGATTTAACTGAAATGCAGTGATTTTTATTAAGTGCAGAAATTTATTTCAGACAAAGAACATTTTCTATTTACATCCTATAATGAAGGGATCAGACTGGTGGGCAGCTTCTTGCATTCGTGATTCATTAGCAGTTTGAATGCAGAGGGAGCGGCTCTGACTGCTGTGGAAGGACTAGGTCGCCTGTGAGTGCTTTTGCACAATGCTGGGGCCCATGGTACCTGCTGCTTATGGAAAAAGAGTAGAACGTCTCCAAAAGTATTGAATAATACCAGGAAAACGTGACAGATTTGTTGTTTTTCGTAAAAAAAAAGCCATTAGAGGTGTCTGAAAAGTCATTTATTATAGTAACACAGTTGCTAAGTTCAAATCAGTGGTCATCCATTTCATTAAAAATAATTGTAGCCCATATTATGGGTCGGAAACCTCACCCAGTACACTGCGTCAAACCCATTATCAATCCCTATTGTATGTAATGAGCCAAGGGCAGTATTAGTCCAAATTATCCAGATTAGGTTAGCAAAATATCCTAAATTTGGTTGTTTTGACTCAAGCTTTTTTTTTGGAGTGTAATAAATGTTTAAACACTAATCAGCATATCAATAAAAACATAGGATTCAATGCCTAGACTAGGGAAACTTGGATGCGTTCAATAAGGAAGTCCCGTTTTAACTGCTAACCTGTCTCTGTCCCTCCCGAGTTACTGGCTCAGTGTTCTCCTTAATCGCTGGATGCTATGCGTCTGACTGTTGAGGGAGTCTCATGCAGGCCTTAAGTTGTTGCATTAGTGAGTCAGGCAGGCTGTGCTGATCAGAAGTGCTCAGGACAGCTGAAGCCCTGTTCCTCTCCAAGTGAGACGCTGGCATTAAAATCAGACAGCACATGTGTTCTCCTTAGAAACAGGAGCACATAGTAAAGAGAGAGTGTCGCAAGTTTCATTATATTCAAACAGACACAGCACACAAAACAAATGGAGCATTCTACTAATTTAACACCTCGCTTGACTCCTGCCCTTTTCTCCATTCAGCTTCTTTTGAATGTTTTGAAAACACCAGAGTTCCCTCCGGATCTCTAACCTTTTCTTAAAGGTTGTCACATTAATCAGACTGCTGATTTACTCATCAATAGCCCCCTTGTATCGGTTGTGTCTGTCTCTTGTAATGCAGTGTGTTGTTGCTCTCCACTGCCTCCCAGTTGAAGGACCGAATTCATCAATTTCCTCATCTTGTCGGTGATTTCTTTCTTTGAAAAGGATTCAGGTAAATCACTGTAATGTTAACAGTTAATGGATCTTGAAGGCAACATAGTGATGGTCGGATTTTGTTTGTTTGAAAAAAAAAAAAGATTTGATTTGACCTCTTTGTGTGCTCCTACTGAGAGTATTTGTTTTAAGATAGTGTGGATATTACAAACTGGTTAATGGTTTCTGAGTGCTTAGGAATACTTTATATATCACCATTCACATTGTCTTTGGAACTTTCCAAAATAATTAACAGTGAAAAAGCACTTAGTTTCATTTTGAAATATTATTAACAATGTAGATTGCAATAATGTAGGTTTTACAATATGTAAATTTGTACATCAAAAAAACTTTAAAGTTAACTCCATATTCTGCTGGCTTCTACTCTCATATTTTCTCACATCTTGTCCCAACTACATTTGACTATCCGGAAGATATCTGAATTTATATTCTAACTAGTGAGGGAAACAATTCAAGATATCTTCAATCACATTTTGACGAATCAAAATGCCTTTCAATATGTCTCAAATGACGTCACTGGATTCATCATTTGAAGTGTTACACTTCCAGGGTTACAATTCAAGGTATCTTAAACTTAACTATGACTAGTCAAAATTACATTTTTAGATATGTAAATTCAAGAAATTAAGCTAAGGCCCCCAAATATGCTGCCACTTAGCTGTCCTAACTGTTTTTTGGGTGGCTATAATGGCGCTGGATGTTTCGGAGAAAATGTCAGAAAATACTGAAAGACCTCAGCAGAATGGGATATGCGGAGAAGGCAAACTTTGTATACTTGAAGCCTGCCTTAAAAAAACAACTTTCTACCGACACACCATGTCTCTTTGTGACCACTGTTGCTTTTTCATACCGCAAAATGGCCTTAAAGAAGATGTTACAACAGAAGTTACGCTAATAGTGTGGTAGAGGAGGTGGCAGCGACAGATGTGACAATACTGTTCAGTGCCAGGTTTTTCTCAAAAATGTCCCTGAAACCTCAAAATACGGCTTAAATCAAACCTTTAAAAGATAACTTACATGTACGCAAGATTAAAGATCTTAATTAACTAATATGCCTAGTCATGAATCAATTTCAAGTATCTGGAATGAAAGTGTGGTGAAGCCAATTTTATGTTAAAACGGCCTGCAATAGTGCAGGGCTTTTAACCAGTACTTGAAATAGACAGCACATTACTTATGTTTTAATGTCTTTACATTGGCTACCGGTACATTTTAGAATTCATTTTCAAGTTTTAGTCCTCACTTTTAGAGCCCCTGTGTGGTCAAGCCCCTGCCTATATCTCAAACCATCTAGAACCCTACACATCTTCTTGCAGTCTGAGATCTTCCAGGCAAAGGCTGTTTGTTGTTCCACAAACACATTTGAAGACCAGAGGGGTGCATCTTTTAATGCTGTCGCCATAAGATTTTGCCTCCATCTTTGTGAATAAGTTTGCCATTACAACAAAATCATTTTTTGTAAGGTTTCCTCTCAGGACTCAGGGTTGAATGTTTTACAGACTGTTAGCAAGTCCAAACAGGCAGCTGGTTGTGTAGGACACCTGATCAAAGAGCACGTCAGCTCCTCACATTCGGCTTAGTGGGAATGCATGTATGCCAGTGGCTAGCCCTCAGCTGAATTGAATCAGACCTCAGATAGATGTCCCCAGTGCTCACAGATATGGATTGTTAGCTCTCTACACTCCGCTTGCTTTATATTATAGATGTAATTGCACTGAAGAGATGTTTTCGGAGACTCTGCAGCAGAAGTTGAAAGAAGTAGAAAAATAGCACAGACTTATCATTGTTGCTCTTGCAGTTATAGAAAAACAGAGTTTTTCAAATGAGTTACAGGAAGTCGGAATTTACAGGAATCAAAAAAGCAAATAACAAGCCTTCAAGGTGAAACTGAGAAGCTGCAGTCCTTCACCTTCTTTTGCTCTACACACAATATTACTGCTACAGTTGCATCTCAATAAATAAGAATATGATTGAAAAGTTGTTTTATTTCACTAATTTAATTCAGAAAGTGAAACGTTTTATATTAAATGGATGTATTACACATAAGTGATCTTTCTTTTTTAATTTTGCATAGAAAAACCCAAAATTTAATTTCTAAGAAGAATGGAAAATTTGGTGGAAGAAAAAAAGTGTTGTTTACAAAAGATGCACAACCAACAGGGATAATGTCAGGTTTGAAAGGATTGTACAGCAAAGTAAATTTTAAATTGAACCATTAAGACAAGTTGAAGGTCACTATTAAAGTAACGTTGGCTTCCTTAATGGCTTAGTAGAGCCACAGATTGATCGTGTTCATGCCATTATGCTTTGGTTCAATAATTCACTGGCGTGGCCTCACCGATTGCAACCTGCTGATGGTCAGTGGCGTGCACAGACATTTTGGGGGGCAGGTGCTCAAGTGGAAAGAAAGGGCACCTTGTGCGGCACATGGAGCTGTCAGTTGCCTTTGTAGTGTGAGATTTATTACAGGCATGAACATAATTTATATGTATTACTAAGCACCCCCAAAACAAACTGTCCTGTGGGTTGAAGGGAAATGACCACCCAGGAAACTTAAAACAAGAATGCATTTGACAAAATTCTTCAGATTAATAAGGCAACAAAATGATCATAGACTGATTTAAAGTTAGATTACTGATTCACAATCTGAACTTCCTGAGTCAAATTTGAAACTTACGTTATCCTTCATTTTCTTTCTTTTTACACACTGAGCACGTGTTTGTCTTGACTATATCTTTCTGTACTTTTATCACAAAATTTCTTCTGCACCAAATAACCTTATGTTGTAGCAAAGCAGGTTACACTGCCAAATTTACCAGGTAGGTCACACTAAATGAGTTATCTTCAGAAATGTGAGTAACCAGTGACCATTCTACAGCGTAAACCAACTATACCCAAAAAATGAGTTATAAAATCTTTATAGTCAAAATGAAACCAACATCAGAGAACATTGTAATGGAAAATTCTTTTAAAGTGCTCTGATATTCCCTTCACCTCTCTCCTCTGACCTCTGTGTTTTATTAGTGTTCTGTTATTTAGAGCAGATGGACTCTAAATTCAAATGCTGGAGAGTTTTATGGTTAACACTTCCTGAAGTGTATATTTCAAGGGAAGGTAGATGGGTGCCCTCATAAATAACTTTGTTAACTCTGACCCGGGGAGGGTCTAGGGGCCATATTTCTAAAACTCTTTGCAGTTGAGATAACACTGTCATGTTCTGGTATAAATACTGTGTGTAAATGTTGATCGGGGCTCTGTTTCACTGACTAACCTCAGTGTCAGGGTCTTCAAACGCTGAATGCCTTTGAATAAAACTTATAAGACAAAGTCCGGATTTTCTCTTGTTATGAGTCAACTTCTACCCACTTTGATAAATTCCACAACAATTTTAGCGTCACGAACAGGATCTAACGTGCCAGAGGAGACCGCAGGATGGGACACGGACGCCTGGCCAGCCTGGAGACGTTGTCCTCAGTCCACTTCCATTTTACGGAGGGGAGTCCTCATGTCCGCCTGCGGCTTCTGGCTGATTAGATCCGAACAATTTGTCTTCAAATATATCTGGGTGAGAAGTTGCTCTGTATGATATAATGTATATTATTATTTTTATTACACATTAACCATCATCTCCTAACTAATTAATTAGGTTCCAGAGTTGCGAGAGGGAGGACATCAGCTGAGGGCCCGGTTACCCTGCAAAAGGAATTGCAGGGAGGTTCTTATTGGTAACAATAAGATAAAGCAAAACACAGGGTTTTGCGGGTGGTTTTTAGCCATTTTCTACACCTCATAAAGGAGAAAAGCCAGTGGGCAGACGTGCCGCTGAACAAGTAAAAAAAAATGGTTCCGGAACCTTGAGGCATCAGGGGCGTCTCCTTCTTCATACTCTGATTTATAAAATAATGAAAGGAAAAAGTGGGGATGCTTGTGTTAAATGTGCTTTAATTTGGAAGATAAGTTTGGTTTTTCACAGCGTGGGAGTTTGAGTGTGAATAAGTTAAATAGTTTAAAAAGTTTCAAGTAAAACAGTTGATGGAAAAATAAATAAAAAAAACATAAGAAGAATATTAAAAAGCACAGAGTGCATCAATTAAGGGGTTAAAGAGTTAAAAATTCCTGAAGGAAGTTTTGTTTGTCTTAAATATTGCGATCAGTCGGAAAAGAAGGTAAAATTGAAAAGGGACATTAGAGATGCGAAAAGAAAGTTGTTTTAGAAAGGAGTATAGTTCATGTTGTGGAAGGAAGTGACAGGCAGGGGGACGACTGACTGACTGACTGATAATATGTATTTGTACAAAATCTGAACCTATACTAAACTTTTCATTTGCCTCTCTCACACACAAATACACACATATATGGGATTTAAGTTCAACATCTGCGTTTTTGAGTCTGGACCTTAGAAACCTGCCCTTCTCCATGGCTACTCCACCAGAGACGCTTCTCCAGCAAGGCCTGAAAGAGAGAGATCTGCCTTCCTGCATGTTGAAAATCGCAGTGTGACTTTCTACAAGGAAAAAAAAAAAAAACGAAACTCAGAAGAAGTCTGGACCCACTGAGATGGACAACGATCCATGCTGTTTGCAAGAGCCAGAAGAGTGATACACTGGATTTATATTGAAAGCACATCTTATGCGGGCAGAAGAGAAACCGGAGCAAAGTTTCTTCTTTCTCCCTCCTGGAGAAGTTGAAGTGGACAAAGAATGATTGAATGTCTCACCAACAGACCGGGGAAGGGCCTGGTTGTTTTTTGGACTGATAGAGGACTGTGTGCCTGACAGTCTGACTCTGGAGCGATTTAGAAACTGATGGGGGTAACGTACAAACACACATTTGCCTAAATCTTTTCCTATTTTCTGCAATGAAGAACGCTTATTAACCGCTGCTCATGTGACGCTGGCTTGACGTTGACAGATATAGCGGGTTAAAATATTATTTTAGGGTTAGAAAAGTATCTTTAAAAGGGTGATAACTTAACTCATTTGATACTTTCCAGTTAATTCTTTTAGAGAAACAAGTTCTCTTTTGTCGTGGAATATTCAGGGTCAATTATTATAGTTATTAAAAGTTATTAAAAAGCAGAGGAAGTTACAACATCTCCAAAACTCAGCAGTAACCAAGTGTTTCTATGTTATTCTCAGGACAGATCTCATGAAGGAGCATTTTTAAAACCCAGCGCATGCGTAAAACCTGATGGGTTTCTCCTTCAGATATTATTTTCTGTTGTCAGAGTTTGTATTCCATAAATCTAATGGGTAGAGACCTCATTAAAACAGGCTTAGTTCTACTGCAGATGGTCTTCATACAGTCTCTGACACAGTACTTACAGTTTGGTGCAGTTTTTGTCCGCAAGTGTTAACTGACGCTTATGGAAAGTACAAATTCATTGTTTTTCACAGCAGCTGCTGGGAAGAGGTTATATTAGGTTTTTTTCTTCCCTCTTCTGATTCATGCAGCGTGTTTATTTACACTGTACCTTATATCAGGTCCTGACAAAAACTATGAAAGGTTTGGTTCTGCAGGTTCTTTTTTCTCCCTTTGGAGAAGGAAAGGACACCTGATCAGTTCTGTGTTGCATAGAAATATTAAAACACTTGTTGTTTTCTAAGATATCACCAGCTAAAAACTTTTAAAACTTTGAGAGTAATTGGTTTAGTTAAACACATTTCCCTTGGTAAAACAAACCTTTAAAATGAGAATGAAAATTTGGGTTATTTAGAAAGAATCTGTTTGGACAGTGGTACCACACAAAAATTAAACTAATCTCATGCTTCCTAAAAGACTCTGCATGAAAAGGCCTTCAGAACCGTGGAGTTATTTTCCACCACAGTATCAAGTTTTTAAGGATGCTTTTTCTTTATTTTAAAACAGATCTGGGTTTTGTTTTGTTTTTGACTTTTTAGCATAATGTTTGTCTGAAGCTTCTTATGAACTGGGTTAGAAGCAAATATGATCTGAGGTAAATTAGGAGCTGTGAACTAATAATTTTAAACCTGATTATTGTCCAAGCAGAAATAATATATTTAGCCAATCCTTCAATCTCTGCAGAAAGTTAACACCATTGTTCAATGCAGTGGTTCTCAACTTGTGGTTCCTGGACTCCTGAAGCCTGTAAGCCATAGATTTTGGGTCCATGAAATTATAATACTTAATTAAAGGTAGACCGATTACCTATTAAAACAGATCTAAGCCAATGATGAGTTCCAGTCATTTTGGTGACTTTGAAATGCAATAATACTCAAAAATTCTACTCTGGGGACACAGATTGGGGTTGAAGAGTTTAGTTTTGGAACCAAGGTTAGGATTTTTATAACAGAATCAAGACAAGTAAAATCCTTCATTTTAGGAAAATAAAAGAAATAAATGCTCTCTTAACAGTAAGAGGATGGTCGGCTCAAACTCAAGTCTCCTTGTTTGATTTCTTAAGGTTTAAAGATTAAAAGAATACATATGAGTACAAAGATACACAAGGTAATTTCAGATTATTAAGAGATAAAATATTGAAACATTTATCAGCATTTGGATTATTAAAGAGGGGTTCTAGTAATAAGTTTTCCCCAACTCTCAAAATTTAAATAGCCAAATTAAAGAAAATGATGTTTGTTCTTTTTTAAACACTATGTGGGAAAAAGTCCAGTTTGGAGACAAGCTTCTTATCTTAATTTCTGATTAAGTCAAACACTGCAGTTTTGTTTAGTTTGGGTATACCATAGAAATGTCAATGCCGACTTTTCTAATTTCCCCTCGGGGATCAATAAAGTATCTTTGAATTTGAATTGAATTAAATAAAAAATACTTCTTTGCATTTAACTTGAAATTCTGCAATGCAGCTGCGATCAAATTGAGCCAAACAAAAAGAGAACTATAACAATAACTCTCAGGATTGTAGTTATTATTACAGAGTTACAGTACAAAGAATTAGCAAAAGGTTTCAGCATCAGTAAATTTGGATTCATATAAGAGAAAACTGTTGCTGTGCTTCTAAATACTTTGAGATCTCTTTGGACTATGTGCACTCATTTTTAAAAAGTATCCTGACGATTGTCATAACAAAATTGATCAATTATAGCATTAAAAGATATGGCTGAGAAAACATATTCTGAAAAGAGATTGTTAAAAATTTCTTTGAATTCTTGAAGCTTCAAATTTGGCCATTTGTCTGTCTTTGATGTTTTGTCTTTGTTTTGTTGGAATTAATGTTTGTTTATATGTTGCATGAAACAATAATCCATCTTTAGAATAATGTTTCTAAATCCCAGATTGATTAAAACTTTGAGTTTTCAGGAGAGTTAAGAAGCAGCTTGTTTCTCGGGTAGGTGCATGTTAATAGCTAAGCAGTTTAAGTTACACTAATGTGGGATGGGATGAAGAAACTGTGGGTCCGCCCATAGGCTGTCAATCAGAGGTTAGTTCTGCCTGACTCCGCCCACCTACTAGGTTGGTTCATGCCTTTGTTGTCATGGTAACGCTCAGCACCTCCCTTCCTGAGTTTTAACACTGTTTAAGAGACAATAGAATCAAAATGCTTGTAGTGATTGTTGCCTTAAAAACATGTTTTTTTTGTATAATAATTAAGGATGTAGCATGACTTTTAGATTTATGTGTTTTATTACTAAAAGGTTAATGAAATAGTTTAAACTAGTTTGAAGAATTAGTTTTGCATGCAGAATCATTGGTGATTTATTAGATTGAAAGTTTCCCTGGTGCCATTAAGCTAGCTGACAGTTCAAGATATGCAAAAGTAAGGAATATATTTTTGATAAAGAATCAAGCCTTTATACTTGGTGGGAATTATTTATTTGATTCAATTTGTAGGGTTTATTCATCCAAATTACATTGGATGTCCATTAATCTAATACTCATCTTTGTACAAGACAAATTAGGATGATGTGTGACTAATTTCTAAGTGAGACATTGATGACGTGAATAACTAAAGTTTGTGTTTAGTTGTTGATGGAACTGAATTGCAGTTAAAAACATCTGGATTTTCTTTATGTTGCTTTTCTTAAATTCATAGTGACACATAGTTATGTCAGAATTCATTTCTTTGGTTCTATGTAATGTGATCTTGGTTACTAGAACATTTTTGTACAAACTTTTTGCTGGATTGTTGCATGGGTCGGACCCTGCGCCAGAAGAGGGGAATGTCAGAATAAAGTAACATGGGGTTCCAAAAGTTTTAGCACTCATGGGAAAAAGGGTAGCTCAGACCTCCAGTGAGGACTTAGTGACAATGCGAGAGAGACGTTGTACTTTGTTATATAAATGGTGCATAGCTCCCTAAGACCACATTATGATAACCTCTCTGAAATTATGGTGTTGATTCTTTTGTGAAATTTTACATCTCCACAGATTAGACCATTTTTGAAATTATTTTTGGGTTTTCTGAAACTATGAAATGTTGACCTGTAATCAGACCTTCCTCAAACATCATGTCACATTTTTGATATTCAGAATATTTAGCTGATGGTCATTGCTAGTATATCAGGTGAAGTCAGAAGATCAATTCTTTTGATTTTGTTGGATGTTTTGATGAAGTTCATGTAGTTAAGCACTTAGGTTTGAGAATGGGACTTTGAATTGAAAATTAGCCAAGCGTTGTGAAGGCCCTGTTCTCACTTATATGAGATTGAGACAAAGGACACAGGCAAATCTCAGTCCTTTTGAAGTGCTGTGTGGCAGGTCTCCTATTTTGGACATGGGGATATTGCCAAGATAATTTTCTTCCACATCTTTGTGTGAAGATAGGATGTTGTTTTACTGTCAAAACCTGTCCACTGTGTTTTCTCTAGTTTCACAGACGGTGAAGGCTGCATTACCAGAAACAGCCACTTCCACCCTCCAGTCCGTTATTCCTGGCGACTGGATTCTGGTCAGAGAATCTAGGAGAAAACACAGGAAGTCCAGGCGCTGGAATGGCCCATATCAGATCCTACTAGACACCCAGGAAAGCTGCAGGAAAGCTCCAGCTCCTCCAGCTTCATCTGGCTTCCAGGACAAGTCATCTTCCAACTGGATCATCCACGGCCTGAAAGGTGTGAGGACAGCGGACCACCACAAGACAAAGAACTGTAAGCTGATCACTGGCGAGTGATTGAAGAGGTGGTTGAAGAACACTGTTCTTACAAGGACACAATAATCTCTTGGGCAGTGCAACGTTATTTCAGAATCTACTTAAGGCCATCGCATTGCCTGAAAGTTAGAAATCATAAGGTCATTTGCCTCACTGCACACACACACCACAGTGAGAGATTCTTTCCTCCCACTTTGACAGCAAGACTGACTCTGAGGAGGAAATCTCGGATGCTTTTATCTAACTTTTATGTTTATTGCTTGATATTTATCATTATGGTATTATTACAAATTTGAATGTGTTCATTTCCACCGTTGTTTAGTTGGACTATGGAAGCCTAACTTCCAGCAGGTTAGAGTTCCTGTTTCGAAACATATTTCTAGAGGAGCTTCCTACGACCGCCCACCTGTACCAGACTGGTAATAGGGCAGCTTGAAGCCACTCAGGAGAGTCAGCAGGATTCTTTGTTTTTTAAGTTGTGTTTATAATTTGTTTTCTTTAAAAAAAGAAACTGTTTGCTTTCAGTACCAGAAGAAAGGACATTCCACTTCAAGGTCACGATGCAGTTAAATGGAAGATAGTCTGTTCTGATGCTAATAATTGGTATTGCAAATATTTTTTATAACTCTTGTGTTCATTTTGGGAAAGGTACAGCAAAGACAATGTGTGGTTAATCTGACTAATAATATTCATCAGCGGATTCGAAGAGAGATTCATCACTTTTCTGACTACTATGAACATGCTGATAATGTCTGGTGGCAACTGATGCATCAAACCGTGAGGAAGATAAGAAATGATTGTTGTTATGTTTGTTGTTTGATTTCACATGCTATTAATGATCAACCATTTTTGGTACCAGTTCCTATTGATACTACTTATGCTCTAGCTACTTTCTTTCCAGATAACAGGTTGGTGGAGGTCGTTTTTTCTTGGGTGATGGTTTTGTAGAATTTTCTTTTAGTTATGTGATTATCTTGTAATCAGAAGAAAGGAGTGTAATGGAAAATTCTTTTAAAGTGCTCTGATATTCCCTTCACCTCTCTCCTCTGACCTCTGTGTTTTATTAGTGTTCTGTTATTTAGAGCAGATGGACTCTAAATTCAAATGCTGGAGAGTTTTATGGTTAACACTTCCTGAAGTGTATATTTCAAGGGAAGGTAGATGGGTGCCCTCATAAATAACTTTGTTAACTCTGACCCAGGGAGGGTCTAGGGGCCATATTTCTAAAACTCTTTGCAGTTGAGATAACACTGTCATGTTCTGGTATAAATACTGTGTGTAAATGTTGATCGGGGCTCTGTTTCACTGACTAACCTCAGTGTCAGGGTCTTCAAACGCTGAATGCCTTTGAATAAAACTTATAAGACAAAGTCCGGATTTTCTCTTCTATGAGTCAACTTCTACCCACTTTGATAAGAAAATTCCACAACAACATGATCATAAGAAGAATCATCTATACTTCTGCATGTAGCCAGTGTGATATATGACAGAAATTATTCTTAGAGAACAAAAATTAATGAGATTACAAGTTCTGAGAACTGATAAGATGTCTGCTATTTAGAAAATAAAATATGTCGATCACATCATCATTTTTACACACACAGAAGTAGAAAATACAACTTAGCCTACATGCCCCACATTTACTGAACTTTATTAAAGGTATTTTAGTAGTGAATTGTAATGTTAACCAGCTCATTTGGCCGTATTTGCAATAAAAAAAAAACCTGAGTCAAACAGAAGTCATCATGGATCATAATAGTAAATGTAATACCGACATCTATGAGATAGATTTGAATTTATTTTTTTCTTCTAATTTAATCTAAGAGTTAAATCGTAGACATTGTCCTGGCGCCTGGTGGCGGCCATAGAAGACATAGCGGGTAAAGGTATGCCTTTGATTGGCCTGTTCTGTTTAGATAAAATGGTGGCAGGTGAAGTTTTGACTTTTCCATCTGAAGTTTAGGAAGCAAGTATATTCATTTTGTTTGTTTCCTGGATGGTTAGCCGGCCTGTCGGCAGGGCAGGGCTCTATCTGACGGCGGAGGGGAGGAGAGAACAGGTAAGCTGGACCAGCGCAGGTCCAACTCTCCGCTCTGCACGCAGCCAGTCTCCATTGAGAGAAGGGGGGGGGGATTTTAAAACGTGGGGCGCTGGTATTATAGGCCTTTAAATTCAGACATTTTACCTTGGGCCCCACACTATACAGTGTAAAAAAAAAAAAAAAAAGATTTCAGGAGGGCACTTTTTTCTCCAAAGGATAAAAGGGCAGGTGCTCTAGCACCACCTAGCATCTATCTGTGCACATCCTTGCTGATGGTTGTGGCTAAAGAGAACAAATGGTGCAGTGCACCATGATGATTATGTGTAATGGGGATTCCAGCTATAACTCCTCCTTCCTAGGAGCGTTTCTTAAGAATGGATTAATGCTGTGCATCCTGGGATTCTGGGAATCTTTAATTCTTCCAAAATCATTGTGGACCATGTTGCTCTGAGAACAGTGAACCTCAACCTTCTTGTTAAATATCTGAGCTTCCATCAGCTTCAGGTATGATCATAAAATAACGTTTATAGTTGGAGCAAAATTAACTTTGTCTGATATTCAACATAGGGCAACACTCCTGTCTTCCTGTCTTAAAAATTTTCTGAACCTTATTTAAGAGTGAGTCACACACCATTTCAGGAACGACCCCGTTCATGAGCCCCAGAAAAACTGACATTAACTGCAAAGTCATAAAAGCAATGATTCTGCAGAAAATGTTAATTAAGACAACTCTGATTATAGAAGCACATTAAATCAGGAGCCTGAGATGTGTTTCATACTTGCCTGAACATATTTGAAGAGTGTATCATTTCTGTTAGTGCTGACAGAGCAAAGATAACACAACTTTCAGAAGCTTCAGTTGAGTATATATGAATAACGTGGCTATTTTAGCATTATGAGCATTTTTAGGAGGTGGGAAACAATGACTTGTTAAGCAGCAACTATTTGGAAATCTAAGGTATTTTGTAAAAGTACAAAGACTAAAACTATCCAATCTGAGCCATTTTACCAAACACATCAAGATAGTTTTTATTCTAAATAAACAAATTACTGCAATTGTGCAATGTCTCTAAACAGCTGACCAAAACCTTCTTAGTACCATGCTTGAAATGAATGAATGAATAATTTTAAACTGACATGTTGTGGTTAAGGAATGCTGTGACAAATCATTGTAATCCAGGCTCTCTGATGCTCATTACACAGACGTAAAATACTAGAGATGAGATATATCGTTTATTCTTATTTCGAGAAAAAACACATATTGTCAAACTGACTGAAAATAAGCGTTTATCACCCGGAGAAGAGCACACACCTCCAAATTGCCCCAGGCTCAATTTGGAGACTGAAAGTTGACCAAAACTTAATGTTTGTTGGAAAAACTTTATACGTTAATCTAGGGGCTCTTCATTATCTGTAACAGACCATGTATTGGTCTGTAGTAAGGTCATGGTTGTTTATTATTGTGGGGACACCATATCAGGCCTATGGTGGAGCATAGTGGAGTACTGCGACTGCAGTAGCAGCACTCCAAGTACCCCTGCTGTTTCTTCATTAAAAAAGTATTCCACTACCCCACCTCAACAAAGAATGAAGAACTGAGGCCCTTCTCAGCAATAAATACTGTGCTTGCTGCAGATAGGAAGTGGTAAACACTGTTCTCACTGTTGGTGTAGGGCTCCCAGGAGGGAGAAGTTCATACATCTCCAAATTGCCTAGGCTTGACTGTGCTGGTTGTTGGCGGACCAAAGAAAGTTGTGAGGTTTATAGACTGCAGTTTAAATGCAGCAGACCTGTCCAACAGCTAAACAAAAGACCTGCATCACGGTTAAACACTAAAGAGAACCATAAGGAGAAGATAAAAGATTAAGGATTTACATCACTTTGCAGTAGTTGCAGCATGGTTCTTAAAATTATAAAAAAAAAAAACAACTGTAGGTTTCATAACCAGTGTGATCGGTTCTTGTGATTGATGCACAAGCTCACAGACAATTTAGATTCTAAGTGTCTGATTTTTCATGACTGTACCCACCAAGCCAGTGTGCTGCACAGGTTCAAATGATCAAATTTGGGCATAGAATGGCAAGCTCTGCAGAGTGCAGGATCCTGGTCCAGACCAGACAACTGGACAGAGAAACACTTTTTCAGGTGGTCTCGGTCCGCTTCCAAACTGACTAGGTGCGGGATGCTTCTGGTGTGAACACAAACCGGCCTCGACTCAACCCAACTACAGGAAACATGCTTTAATGGACTTAACGAGCCGCCGTAGAACATTGGGATATCTGTGTTGATTGAGCGACTCTTGACATTCACAATGATTTTGCAGCTGCAATAACTGCATGAATATGCAGAACAGAAATACCAGAAGCATAACTTCTATGATAGTTTTCCTCCAGTTTCCGGTCTGTGCTCTGTCCCGCAAACAAGTGTACAAGGGACTTCCATGGTATGAATACAACCTAAGTACAACCTATCTGTCATGATTCCAGCCCTTCAGCTCTACCTTGACTGTGCTGAATACTCATTACCTTCACCTGCAATGGCTGCTGCCTATTTAAACAGCTGCTCAGTGCAAGATCGTCTGTTGCCCCAGTCACAGCCTTCAAGCCTTGTTTCATGTTCCAAAGGAGATTTCTGGTTTTTTGATCCTGCCTGTTTTTTGACCACAGATTTTTGCCAAGTCCTTCTGCTGTTTGGAAGAGTTCTGACCTCCCGTTGCTGAAACCTGCCTGTCTCTGACTCTGTCTTCTGATTACTGGACTTTCATTGCCTGAGACCCTCCCGTGCATTAGCCTGGATCATTTCACGACTCAGCATCTGGTTGGTGGATTTTGTCCCTGTCGTCTGTTTGTCCCCAGAGCCCCAAGACCTTCCATTATCCATTCCCCCAACCCTCCCCGGCTGGATTCCGGCCCCCTGTGGACCCTCCATTCCTGACCTACCAGTTTGACCACACCCTCTGGAGCCCCTTCTACCCTATTATTTTTGTAATAAAACTTTTGGTGGACCGCTCTCTTGTTTGGCTGCGTTTTGGGCTCTGGTTGATTTTGCTTTAACGTTACACTATCCCTGTCCCGTCCTTTATCATATATTGCACTAAATAGGGTTTTTCAGGGTTGTCTTCAATAATCTTGGGTTTACCTTCTTTGCAATGCCATGTTCTGTTGAAAAATTGTGCGGACGATGTTCAATCACTCCGGCATGCTGAATGCTTGAACAGACAGCATGTGTCCTACTTTCCAAATAATTCTGGTAATAATTATCACACCACTTGAAAGCACTCAGATAGCACTGAAATCTTACTCCCAGACATTTAGCTGATCCCTTCATATCAGATAAAAATACAGTAAGATGGTGACATCATGGCAAAACTAGCGCCATGACATTTTTGAACACTGTGATTTTCACACCTTTCATCCAAGACTTCCAGACTTTATATTCCACAAAGTTGCCCTTACTTCCTCATGGTAGACCTGCATAATAAGAGTTTTTTAATACACCAACGTACGTTGCATAGCCATGAAACTGTAAGAAAGCAGTTTTGTGTGCTATTGATCTTCTCTGCCTATAGGACACAAAATGAAAATATTATTATGGAATTTTTTGTGCTTTTTATTTAACATTTTGAAAAAGATAGGTGAAAGGTACATTATTTATTTTAAATAATCCCCATGAGCTGAAAGGATCCAAACATTGCTGCTTCTTAGGCCTGTCTTGTCTGTTTTATTTAGAGAGAATCGTTATGTACAGTACATGCATTGTGAGTCATCTGCTGGAAACGAAACAACTGTCACTGGGTGCCTAATTAACTAAGTATAGAATTACACCACAGTATTGCAAATTCTGTCACAAAAGCTCAATAGTTATCATTTGTAGTCAAACAGTAAGTGGACAGGTGGCTAAGGTTAGTTTTTTTGTTAAAAGAAAAACGTCTGCCCAGCTTTATCATATTTAACCATTTACTATAAGAGAGCATTCAGAAGCGTCACATTAATGGCTGTTTCTAATCTTAGCGCTGGTGTAGCTGTCACACCAGAAGGAGACGTAGATAGAGCAGGAGGGTGTTTGGGGAATGTTTGCTCTTAGAAAATACATGGTGAGTATTAAATAAGTGACATTCAGTCCTGTGCTGAAACTGTCACAAACCTGGCTGTGATCTCTGAGATGTTGTGCTCTCCATGGGGGACTCATCTTCTGCAGGATGTGGGTGTCTAGACATTCTTGATCAAAGGAAGAGAGCTGTGTATATATTTGTGGTATGCGTTTACTCCAGTATACATTTGCATTTTGCTCATCAGAAGTTAAGCATTTTCCAGTAGAGAGGTGCACTCAACCTCATCGCATGGTGTGAATGTGAAATGTAATGGCCATGGCCGGCGGTGTACCGAGGAACATTTAGCCGTCTGTTTGACATCCATCGTCTGCAAGGCTTTCATTCACCCAAAAATCACTGCGTATGAAGGCAATTTAGCTCTCTCATTAAAAAGACATAAGCGCCTCAGAACTTAATGGCATCTCACATTAAAGAGCAAGGTTTTAGAGTTTTCAGATGACATCTCAAGACTGCCACGCACATGAAAGTGGAAGGGCCCAATCCTGCTCCCTTTCATTGCAGTTTGAATCAAAGTGTTCATCCAGCTGTTTATCAGTGAGGTCCTCCCTCTTCCTGACATTATGTCAGGTTCTCAGCAAATGCCAATTCAAAAGTAGATCTGGGTATTACATGATGCCAGATGAGACATGGATGTTATTATTGTGTTGTAATGTGTTTCATTGTTTCTATATAACAAGAGAGCAATACCATCAAAAATGTTGACCAATCTGGGATTGCGATCTTAATTAAACATGAATGGTTTTCTTTATCAACATTCTTTATAAAATCTATTAAAGGGAGGTAATGTGGTGCAGTGCAAGCTTTATGGAGACACTTCTGGGCAAGCTGATTCTTTTCCACAGTGTGAACATAAAATTAACATTAGACTGAAAACTTTACAATGTTATGAGCTAAACCCTGTGAGAAAAAACTACCGGTGAGTGCTGAAGGAGAAAAACTTCCCTAGTAATGACTTCCTCCACACTTACAGTCCTAATTTGAGCACTCATTAAATCTTTGATGTCACTGGCAGCAGAACCAGCCGGGGATTGAATGATGCTCAAAGCACAATTTAATTACGAGGCCCACTACCAGTTCATCACCAACCAGCTACCACAGCACCACTAATATTGTTTTCATGGTATTAAACATCCCTAGTTACATGGTTTACTATTAGGTCAAACAATTAAAGTATATCCCAGAATGGGTTTTGCATGACCCTCACATTTCTCAGTTTATATTATTCATTAAATACAATCCCACACAAAACATTCATTGTTTTTCACATTACGCCACCTTGAAAAAACTAAATTATTTCTTTGTGATAGACCAACACAAAATAATGAAGTGGAGAGAAAACAATGCAAATAGGAATCTGAAAGTGTGACGTACATTTGTTTTAAGCCCCCTTCACTCTGCACAAATGTTCACAAAGTTCTCTAACAAATGTACACCAAAGGAAAACCAATGACCACACAGGCGGGTTAGGGATAAATTTGTAGAAGTCCAAAGCAGGGTTAGGTTATAAATCAATATTCCAAGCTTTGGGCACCTGACAGGGCACTGCTCAATCCATCATTAGAAAATTAGAAAAACATGGCACAACTGCAGACCTACCAAAATGATATCAAAGAATCAGCTAAGATGTTCCAGATCACACTGAAGGAGCTGCAGAGGTCTACAGCTCAGGTGGGAGAAGTTATTGACAGGACAACTGTTTGTTGTGCACTCAACAAATTAAATTGTTGAAATATAGCCATTACAAGTCCCATTTAGAGTTTGAAAAAAACTCATGAAGGGAATAAAGTAAATACATGGAAGAAGGTGCTCTCGTTATATGAGACCAAAATTCAACATTTTGGCCAACATGCAATGTTTGACATAACACTAACACAGGGAACACACTATCCCAGTAGTGAAACATGGAGGTGGCAGCATCATGCTGAGGGTTTTTTTTTTTTTTTCGGCGTGGATAGGAGAGTTGGTCATCGTCAATGGAAAGACAGATGGAGCTAAATAGAATCATTTTTGATAAACATTACTAGATGCAGTATGTGCAGTTTTAAGATCTATATTCTGTGAGAAATCAAATACCCTTTGGGGCCCCTCTGCTGGCCTAGAAGACCTAAGCAACAGCTGAGTTTGATTATGCTTTGGGCCAGTACTGATGGGTTTTCAGGTGACTGATGAGGATATCTTAATATTGTTTAAGAACTGTGATATTATGTTTGAAGCAAACAACAAAGACGATTGCGCTGCGTCATTTACTTGGAGGGAAACAAAGGTGCTGTGTCGTCTAACCTTAATATTATAGTTATATTTCAATTGTTCAATGGCTTACAGGTGGAATTATATGACAAGCTTCTGCCTTTACCTTTTTTCTGGTGAATGGATGTCTTGGTCTATGAACATAAGGGCATTATTAGGAAACCAAGGTCGCTGCAGTGCATATGTATTCCTGTGCTGTCCTGGTTCCCTCAGACAAGATGAGAATGAGACCAGAGACATGCATTATTCGTAACCGATACCATTTATAATGGTGACTGCGCTCCCCCTGGCAGCCCATAATGGACCATTTTTGAGGTTCTCTGCATCTTGCTCAGCTTTTTGATTGTGACAGAATGGGGACAGTGGGTGTCACCTGGGAAGAAAAAAGATGAACGATGGGACCTTTCATTTACTTGTCAGAAGGCTGGCATTGCTAGCACTTGACATTGTGTGCATGTAGGTGCTTGTTCAAGGAGTGGCAGACAAACCAAAGGTGAAAAAATTCCCTTCAAAAAAGTGTTTTATTCTGACCTTTATGGTATGTAAACAAAGGATAAATTTTATTAAATATTTTTTGATTATGAAAGACCCTTAAATGTATTTTGGGGGGCGGGGTTGACTTTACATTTCAGAGTCTGTTTACAGTTCTCTGGGTATACTCTTGCATATGTGGAAAGGTCTCAAATACTTTTGAGGCACAGCTACAAGCTTAGAAATGAAAACAGCTTCAAGGGTGGTGCCACAGAAGGTGCATTTACCAGACCTCTGAAGCTCGTCACACAGTTCTGCTTCAGGCGATCAGCTTCAGGTTACTGGGAATATCACTTTTGAAATTCTGAACTTTGAAAAGTTAAATATAAGAAAGCAAAGCCTTGAAGAATGAGTTAGTGAGGTACTTTGAGCCAAAAGCCATATTCTCAACAAACAAAATATATATTATGTGTTTAAAGCCATTGCTCTACAGTTGAGGCAGACTATGTCATATTGCCATTTAGTTTATAGTGCCAGAAGTGCAAAAAGATTTTGGCTTTGTCCAAATGTTTCATTTTATAGTGTATTTTAATTTCAAACAGAGCACATCCCATTATTGCAGAATATGTAGGGTTATTTAGCCAATATTAATATATTTCTATTCTTAATCATGTGTTAATGTCCTATCTAGTTGAGGTGTGAGTAGGAGGTAAACTAGTGGAATTCTATAACATGGCACTACAAGGTGCAGGGATGGGGATTCACCTTGGACTCAAGTAGCACTCAAGACTTCTCAAGACTTAAGACTTGACTGGAACTAATCCTCTAAAGATTGAAGACTTTACTTGGACTATAGGTCAAAAGACTCAAAGACTGACTTGGACTAGAGCTGTAAAAAAATCAAGATTTGCCTCATAATGGATGTCAAAAGATTTCAGGCATAACTTAAGCTAGAGGTCTAAACTTGAGACCTGAGTCGGTTTCAAGCTCTAAAGACTTGTAACTTGTAACTGACTTAATCTTTAGACTCCAGACTTGATTTGCAATCAAGCTCCAGAGTCAAACTTTGACTTGAAGTGAAGCTCTAAAGACCCAACACTCGACATAGATTTGAGCTCTAAAGATTTGGGATTTGACTTGGACTTGAACTGTAAAGACTTTAGACTTGATTCACAATCGAGGTCTAAGACTCCAGTTTCAAAGTCTTCACCCAAGGTTTGGGACTCAAGTCTTATGAACAATCTTTATCTTATTCATGGTGAAAGTAAGTGGCTACATAAGCCATGGACCAGAGCTGGACAGAGATGCCCAAGTGCTCCTATAAAATGCTGTTTTTGATGTATTTACCAAGGATGTTCACAGACAGTGGCATAGTTATGGTTCATAATTATCTGTTCATGTTTACTATAGTTTCATAATTATAACCATGTAATCACCACATGAATGCCTTTAAACTGAGGTCCTATTTTGACTGAAAAGGTTAAGATTATATAGCCAAAAATATTGCTCACTAAAAAAATATATGTAGCAATCTCATACATTGTATAAACAGATGGTTTGTCTTATTTTTTGAAAGGGAGCTGATAGGAAATGGAGAGAAATTGGGGAAGAAATGCAGCAAAAGTCAATGGGCTGGGACTCAAACTTGTGTTGGGCTGCGTTGAGGACTATGGCCTCTGTACATAGGTCGCGCACTCTACCCCTGAGAACTCTTTGCTTCTTCACTTCAGATATTTACAATCTAGTAAATAAATGGAGGGCCATTAGAGTTAGCAATGTTAACTGTGCTAAAGCAGAACATTGATAAATAAAAATATTCAGAAACATTTAAAAAAATGTCATCATTGTATGGGGCTATTGAACACATACACCCACAGGTGATTAGATTAGATTCAGGTGTTTCCAGACACACAGACATGCAGATATACTCTGTATTGAGCTACGGTTGCCACTAAAGACATCTTGTATTAATCAGTGTTTTATATATGTGTTTATTGTTTGCCCCTGTGGTTTTTCTTTTTTTTCTCTCTCTTTTTCTTTCTCATTCTGAAGGTGAAAAAGCAGATTTCTAGGGTGTTAACTTGTATTCTCTTTATCCTTCTTTCTCTCTCTCTTTTAACATTTGACCCACCTCTTTCTCTCCCTTTCTTTCTTCTTTTTTTCCCTTTTGTTTCTGTCTTCGTCTCCATTGCGTTTGAAAAAACCCTAAAGCAATTTATAATAAAGTTTTTATCTATATAACAAGCGGAGCATTATGGTGAAAGCCGTAATGCTGAAAGTAAATCTGTTGGGCTTCTTCTTGCCACCCACACAACAATTCTGAGTGCTACTTTGCCTGACAGGACACTTAAAAAAAACAACAACAATCTACTTGCACTAAAGGCAGCAGATTTCGTTTGTGTATTTTTTTTTATTCATAAAACGTTCTAGATCGGTATAGACAGATATTTAAATTCAGTAATGGATCGGAGCATCTCTACATTCAATTACACTCACCTCCTCTGACATTCTTTCAAAAGTTGAACATTCTCACTTAATCACTTACTATGTTGACCTCACGCTTGATTTTGTAATTTCTAATGTACACTGGAACATATTTACTACTTAAACTTGGCAACAAATATTTTTAAGTCAGATTTACTTCATGGTTTCCTGAAAGTCTTGCAAAGTCTTTGACTGCAAGTGAAGAGAAGAAAACCGTCCATGTACTACAGGTCCTTCTCAAAATATTAGCATATTGTGATAAAGTTCATTATTTTCCATAATGTCATGATGAAAATTTAACATTCATATATTTTAGATTCATTGCACACTAACTGAAATATGTCAGGTCTTTTATTGTCTTAATACGGATGATTTTGGCATACAGCTCATGAAAACCCAAAATTCCTATCTCACAAAATTAGCATATCATTAAAAGGGTCTCTAAACGAGCTATGAACCTCATCATCTGAATCAACGAGTTAACTCTAAACACCTGCAAAAGATTCCTGAGGCCTTTAAAACTCCCAGCCTGGTTCATCGCTCAAAACCCCAATCATGGGTAAGACTGCCGACCTGACTGCTGTCCAGAAGGCCACTATTGACACCCTCAAGCAAGAGGGTAAGACACAGAAAGAAATTTCTGAATGAATAGGCTGTTCCCAGAGTGCTGTATCAAGGCACCTCAGTGGGAAGTCTGTGGGAAGGAAAAAGTGTGGCAGAAAACGCTGCACAACGAGAAGAGGTGACCGGACCCTGAGAAAGATTGTGGAGAAGGGCCGATTCCAGACCTTGGGGGACCTGCGGAAGCAGTGGGCTGAGTCTGGAGTAGAAACATCCAGAGCCACCGTGCACAGGGGTGTGCAGGAAATGGGCTACAGGTGCCGCATTCCCCAGACCTGGGCTACAGAGAAGCAGCACTGGACTGTTGCTCAGTGGTCCAAAGTACTTTTTTCGAATGAAAGCAAATTCTGCATGTCATTCGGAAATCAAAGTGCCAGAGTCTGGAGGAAGACTGGGGAGAAGGAAATGCCAAAATGCCAGAAGTCCAGTGTCAAGTACACACAGTCAGTGATGGTCTGGGGTGCCGTGTCAGCTGCTGGTGTTGGTCCACTGTGTTTTATCAAGGGCAGGGTCAATGCAGCTAGCTATCAAGAGATTTTGGAGCACTTCATGCTTCCATCTGCTGAAAAGCTTTATGGAGATGAAGATTTCATTTTTCAGCACGACCTGGCACCTGCTCACAGTGCCAAAACCACTGGTAAATGGTTTACTGACCATGGTATCACTGTGCTCAATTGGCCTGCCAACTCTCCTGACCTGAACCCCATAGAGAATCTGTGGGATATTGTGAAGAGAACGTTGAGAGACTCAAGACCCAACACTCTGGATGAGCTAAAGGCCGCTATCGAAGCATCCTGGGCCTCCATAAGACCTCAGCAGTGCCACAGGCTGATTGCCTCCATGCCACGCCGCATTGAAGCAGTCATTTCTGCAAAAGGATTCCCGACCAAGTATTGAGTGCATAACTGTACATGATTATTTGAAGGTTGACATTTTTTGTATTAAAAACACTTTTCTTTTATTGGTCGGATGAAATATGCTAATTTTGTGAGATAGGAATTTTGGGTTTTCATGAGCTGTATGCCACAATCATCCGTATTAAGACAATAAAAGACCTGAAATATTTCAGTTAGTGTGCAATAAATCTAAAATATATGAATGTGAAATTTTCATCATGACATTATGGAAAATAATTAACTTTATCACAATATGCTAATATTTTGAGAAGGACCTGTATATAATGCAGTACACTGTGAACAAGAGGACAATTTGAATACAGGGAGTTAACTACGATATTACAAAGAACAAAAGTAGCTTCTTTTATTCATTCTTTGAGTGCTCAACTTTTTCTTCCTATATTTAAACATACATGCATAAGTTAAACAGGAGAAAACTAAAGAATGCTAGTAATTAGTAAGCAGTCAGACTAAAAATATTAAAGATGAAATACCTTTCATCAAACCTTGCTTTAATGAAAGTATTTTCTATAAAATACATTTTTACATAATAATAATTGCCCGGGTTGATGTTCTGATTTTCCTTTAGAAAAGTAATAAAATTTGTTGGATCGTTTTTTCCTTTTCGCTACTTAATGAAGGAAATCCTATCCAAAATTAAGCACCCTTCAAAGCCTGCTCAGTTGGTAAACATTTCTTTGGTTGCCTCAAAATAAAAGTGTGTTGCAGCCATCAGTCTCTGTGACAGGATTCATGGTGGATTTAGAGCTATTGAAGTATTAGTTTTTGTGCTATCTATTCAGAATTTCGTGTTTATAAGCTTTGTGTTCAGTTTTGGAATGATTTATATCGGAGATTTTTATCTCCCCTCCAAATGTTTCTCTTTTTAGGCACAACCATGCATAGAAAAGTTGTATCACTTGAGAAGGATAGAGAAGGCCCAACTTTGGATCGGACATGGATTGCAGTTGTTTGCTGTTGTTTACAATAAAATCTTGTGGAGCCTCCAAATCCTCATTTATCATCACCTAAATATCAGACTTCCATACCTTAGACCAGTATTTATGAAATAATGGATCCCAATCCAAAAGTGTGCTGTGGAACCTTTTTCAGTGGGTCACTGTCTGGACAACAAATGCCAAGAAATAAACAGAAACCTATGGAGTTTCATCTATTCACTCTGCTTAGTCGGTAGTCCTGTACTGCGAGTTGACAGCTATTGTTTACTTAACTTAAAGGATATGTGCATTATAATATTCTTTGCAAGCACCATATTTTTCTTCTTACTCTCTAGAAGATTAATTTGCATGAGTCACGCCTTGAAGAAATCCCTATATACTGCCTGTTATGCTGCCCCATAAAATTCTTTATACTGCAGACAGACAATATTATCTACTGAGCACAGCACCACTTTCAACCATGGTTCATCTGACATTTTATTATTTCCTGGTCAACTTTCTTGTAGACCTAAAAACAATCATATTTAAAAGATATTTAATTTTAAGACGTTTCAAGTATACCTATGGTCACTTCTGGCTTATTTTGAGATCAATGCATTTAGGAAACAGCAACACTGGTTAGTTTCATCCATTTTTGACATACATTCAGTATACAAGAATAAGTACATGTTGACTTCTAGAGATTAATGAGTTGTATGGATGTACTTGATTTGAAATAAGGGACAGATTTATACTTTTTCAATGACTGGTATCAAACTTCATGGCTAAAATGTTATGCTATTTACCAGATTTTATGTCAGCCACACCTCTGTAAGGCTTCCAAAACTGTTGGAGCCCTTAACACAGAGAACCAGTCTGAATGGAATGTTGTTTGTAGTATAATACAAACCCAGCAAATCAGTAACAGTGGAACAATATATTTCCAAATAAAAAATGGAATAATTTTTTTTTTAAATAACTTGCTCCTTTATAATGAGTATAACCAAAACCTTTCATGATCCACGGGTGGTTTTTTGATCATTTCTCAGTTGTTTATTGTTTAGGGCTCTCCATATTCATTTTATTTCCTTGTGTTGCTCATTATTGTTGTGTGTTTCCATATAGTTCATTCCTTTGTGTTTAGTTTCTTATTTATTGTCTGTGTTTTTTCCTCTGTGTAATTTGGTTTATTCTCTTACGTTAGTTCCAGGCCTTTTCCCTGTTTGCTCTGCTGTTTTTGCATTAATTAGTCTCCCTCCCTCAGTTTCCCTGCTCTCATTCTGCCACAGCTGTTTACATCCCCTCTGATAAGCTCACCTGAATCATTTTTCATTTTCCACCACTGCCTCAATATATAAACACCCTGCTTTTCATTGTTCATTGCTGGTTTCTTCTGTTATGCTGCCTGTCTTTTATTTCCTGTCCTCATCATGTCCTACCTGTTATGTTTTCCATTGTGTTTATCATTAAACCTTCTACTAGCATGCTAATTCCAAGCTCTTGTCTGCATTTTGGTTCTGTTTCAACCACACAATACATGTCAAAACGTTCCTCTGAGTACCACTAACAGCATCCCAGGTACCATCAGTTGTACTTGTGCCATAGTTGGAGAACCATGGCTTTATATTTTAGGAGATAAGTCAGTTTATTTCTGGAATGGCACATGAAGACTTCTTATTTTTCAGTCCATAGTCATACTTGCCTTTAATATTGTGTTGATAAGTTCTCACTGATCATGGCTTCAGCAAGTTACAGTATGGGTGAAGATGTTTTAGAGATGTAAAGGGATTCACTGGGATAACTGCAGCATACATGATACCATATAATCTGGTCAAAGCATGCTGTGATGAAAGGTATAGGCTGAACAAGAAATCTGAACGTCCCCTTACTCTGGAAAGTGGCTCCCTATTGTCCCTCTGTTCTCTTGTAATCCAAGACCAATTAGATATTGTAATACGACAGCAATGCTTCAATTACTATGATCCTGGAAATCCTCCTGTCTAATTATGCTCCCCTTTTTTCATCTTCTCATTTCAAAGATCTTTCAGTGAAACAGCAAGGGAGGAAACAAGGGGGGTACTCACACAGTGTCTGAATTAATAATACTTCCAGAGCAGAGGCACAAGTACACGAGCAGGCAGTGGAAACCACCATACGTGTCACATCACATAATGCCAAGATGAAGACACTGAAAGCTCTGCATGCTGCCATGAGCCTTATGAGACTCTCGACTATCACACACACACACACACACACACACACACACACACACACACACACACACACACACACACACACACACACACACACACACAACTTCACAATGTTATCTGCTCAGTTCCTCTCTGTGTGTCATAATTGTGCAAGAAAACACAGTGGTGACAGAAATAGCTTTTATCTTTAGTGTGGAATTTCATTATCTTCACAACCAATCGTGACTATGATGGCTCATCGCACAGTAAACGCTTGTATAGCTATCTCCCACTGGGTAGTGAATTAAAAAAATGAAGGGGGGTAATAATTAATGACATCAGCAAGTTTCAGTAAGTATTAGTGGTACTTCTCCTTTTCAGTTTATTTTTACGGTATTACTACTGAATTTTTTCTCAATCCAGCAGATACTAAATCAATCAGTAAGAAATTCAGGGGAAATTTCCATTTAGGTTCTGTTGGGTTTCTGCTCAGTCCAGGCAGTTCACTTCATGACAAAATAAAACAGAAAGTAATCATTATTATAGCTACTATGGAGATGCTACCATGCACATGTTAATAGAGTTGTCAGCTTATAGAGACTGAAATAGGAGCTGACTTGTTCTTTTGAATAACAGTTTAGGGTAAATTTCCAAATATGTATTTGCTTGATTTTTTACACTGTTTTAGTTCTTCATCTATGGAGCAGATTGCATTAAGTATACAGTTGCAAAAACAGCAAACAAGTCCAAGAGATACACACATGTGTACCTGTTTTTAGTTGTGTTGCATTAATCTTTGCTTCAGAAGAGGTCCAAGCCCTCCTCAAAACATTCAAAACAAGACCCAACTGTATCGGAGGAATCATGTTCAGAATGGGGTTTTTGAATCCATAAGTGATGAAAACCTTTTTTAATGCACCACTGCAGACTGTAAAAAACAAGTGACTCACTTGAAGATAGAAAGTATTGACTCAAGTGAAAACGTTTTTACCAATTTAAACAATTGTTACACATAGTCTACACAAATATGTACTGTGTGACTGTGTAATATCTTGACAGAGTAAAACTAAAGCCACCTCAATTTCTTGACCCCCTCAACAACATGATTTTAAAACAGCTCAGAGTATTATTTGATTGCTAATTGCAAAAGTAGCAAACAAGTGTAAATGAAAGAGAGGATGAATTATAATTTCTGTGACAGCCTTGCCCTGTTTCTTGTAAAGTCAGGAGTACAGCCAAATTACCACCAGCTTTCAGTTGATGGTATTTTATTCACTTAATGTGCATATTGCAATAGCACTGGTATTTCCTCTGCTTGTTAGGTACAGAAATATGATTGGGCTTTCCCTGAAATGCACACGTTCATTTAAATGCAAGCAAACTGCAGCACTTTTTCCGGAACCATCCTCAGGTTTGCTGTTTGAGAATTACACAGACTCACAAACTCTAATTTGCACACAGAGAACTGCACATGTAAAAATGACCTGTTTTGGTGTAAATCTTTGTTTTATAGCATCTCTATTTTTTCCAGCGTTCAGTCTGTTTTGATGTTATACACAAATTATCAATCTTTTTGATCAGACTAGTTTTCACAATTCAGCTTGGATGAGGTTTAGCTGACAAAAAATGTCAAATTTGCAAACCTGTCCTTTACATTGTGCCAGGAAAAACACATTACTGTTTAATTAAAACAAGCAGTACATTGTGGAAATGGATGCCAGAACAATCCTGAATATAGCCCCAGTTGCTGTGAACCTTCTCTTTATTTTTCCATTTTGTTTTGATTCACTGAAAGGTCTAGTGCATGCTTTTATATTAATATTGGATCTATAACAGATTGGGAAATCTCTTTGTTCAGGCATATAAAAGACACAACTAAAGCAATAATATGGATTTAATATTTATGTAGTCTGTACATTAATACTGTATGTGACAATGTCAGAGCTGTGTCAGATTTTTATTTATCAGATAGGACATGCTGGAGTTTATAGTGCTGCTGTCATTAAATAAATAACTGCCATGCATTAAAAGATATTCTCAGCACACATTTTTATGCAGGTATTCCTCTCTTGATTATGCTGTTAAATTGCATTTTCTTTCTTATTGACTGTTGGTTAATGTAAAATAATATGAACATAAAAGTCTGGGATGGCAAAGTAGATACTGATCAATAACTTAGTATTAATTTCACCTGCTTGGTAGTTTGCCTACAAACAAAACAAATTAATTGCTTGTTGATTTGGATAGAAAATTCAGTGGGTGAAGATTAATATGAGGTAGTTAGCTTAGTTTATCATAAGGTTTGTTGACACAAAGAAACAGCCGGGCTCTGTCAAAAAATAGGGTAATGAAATCTCCTATCAACACAACTACATTCACTAATTAACACATCCTTTCTTGGATCAAAGTCTCCACTGGTTGCCTGGAAACATCTTGCTGACAGTATGAATCCAGGAAGTCAGTGTGCCAGCCAAGAAAAGCTGGGATCATGGACATCACTTCTGTGAAATGCATATATACACATATATATTTCTTTTCACTGTGTACTGACATTAGCTAATATCATATATTAAAGGGTATGTGCATTATAATATTCATTGCAAGTGCCCGATATTTCTTCTTACACTCCAGAAGATTAACTCGCATGATTCACAGCCTGAAAAAAATCCTATACTGCCTTTTATGTGGCCCTTTTATATACCTTACACTGAACACTGACGTTATTATGTGTTGTGCCCAACACCACTGACAACCATGTTCATCTGAAATTGTATTCTTTCATGTAAAACCTTCTTTTGTATTGTTTAAAAAAAACAATCATATTTAAAATGTACAAAATTTTAAGAAATTTTATGAATAACTATAGCCCCAACCGTTTTCCAAATATTCTCACTTCTGGCTTATTTTGAGATCAATGCAGTAAAGAAATTATTAATAAATTAATAAATTAAGTATTTTTACTAGAACAAGAAAAATGAAAAAAAATCTAAAATTTGAAATGTCAAATTAACCTGAAATATCAAATTTTAATTATTTTCTTTAACCGACAGAGACAACATAAAGCCTTGCATCTTTATCTAAATCAAGTATCAACATTAATACCTTTAAGGCCAGTTCATGTTTTCTGGACCAGATGTAAGTTTTACAAATGAAAACACAATGATAATCAGTGGTTTTGAGAAATATGAAAGGAACAGGCTGCCACATGACTAACCTTAGACAGTCTAATATCACAAATATAATGACATATTGCGCAATTATTTTTTCAAGTTAAAACAGTATTTAGCTATTCCAAATAAAACTGTAGCTTAAGTGTTAAACTAAGTAATTCTTTTCTCTGGGAAATGTATTTACACACACTTAGTTAGTCTGTGATGTTGAGCAGAGTGTGGGAACTTTGATGCACAAATATTTCCCAGCTTTACTTTTCACAGTTCTTCCTAACTAAGGTGCAGAAATAGATTTTTGAGGATCCCACAAGACGTTACTTTTATTTTAGAGAAAAAAATGCTTTGCTGTGTCTGACTTATTGCCTTAACGATGACATTTATAGAGTAATGAATTCCTCTTAAGCATTAGCCTTGCACTGAGAAGGGTGTAGATGAGGCTGATAATCTAACTTCCAGAAGCTCATTTTAGTCTCTGTTTGGCACAGAGGACGAAGCCAGCAGAATTGGAAAGGTTTAAACCAAGGCGCTAATCCCTGTCCTGCTGAGAGTCAGCAGAATAGAGGGGGAAGATGAGTGTATGCATTATTATAATACTGAGAAAAGAGTAGGGCTGCAGAGAAGAGGCTGTTGAAGAAAATAATAAAAGCCATGAGTAAACAAAGAGTAATGATTTTGTTATTAATAAATAGACTGTGGTATATAGACAAGGGGTTGTTATCTGAATTAGTCAGTATTTAAATTAAAAACCAATTAGGTCACTATAAAACAATTTCTATTTGAAACAGAAGAAACATCTTTCATCAGAAAATAAAGGCTGCAAAACTATTTCAACAGTAATATGTACAAAGCTATGTTTGCTGCTATCTGTTAACCTGTAAATAATTCTAGACAGACACACACACAGTAATACGTCTTCTCATATACCACGGCCATCTTTTTTCTCTCAAACGGTTGCTTGCTAGCATTTTAAAAGAAAGTCAAGTTTTTAGGTAATGCTGGCACAATAGTGGATGCTGGGACGCTATTATTGCCAGGTGTGGCTAAAAAAAACACCACAATAGAATGTAGGAGATAATTAAAAACATTAAAATTGACATGTGGAGCTAATAACCGCTAATAATCGCTAAATCCCAGATAATTTTACCCCTTGTCAATCAGCCCTAACCCTTTGTTTCTAAGGGGTAAGGCAAGTGTTTCCATGGGTGAAGGGACAGTGTTTAGCTCTTTAAAAGAGAGTTTTTTCAGTGACACACTTTAAATCAAACAAATAGAAATATTTGTTTGATTTACATAATTTAGTTTACATAATTTCAATAGAACTCTACGTAGTCTAATTTGAAATCTGCAGTTAAAACCAGATACTGTAAAAACATACACTCTATCAATAGACACAATCGTTTTTTTCACTCTGTAATTTAATCTGACTAAACTTTCGTGACTAAACAAAGCTGTTTTACTACCCTAACTTTTGTATGTGCCAGAATAATTAGAGAGAGAATTTCTAGAGACCTTTTTGATACATAATTCCAAGTAAGAAAATTGCATACACAAATAATACTATGTCTCATTTTATGAAGTGAATGCAAATACCTGGCTTTAACTGGTGTTGGGCTGTTACATTATTCAGGTGTTTGTGCTTTGGTTTTCATTTGGGTTTTCATCATTTCCTTGTTGTTTATTTATGTTTTTTTATCAGCTGAATCCTTTGTGTTTAGTTTTTTGTTTTGTTTATTTCTTGTGTGTTGTGCTCATTCTATTTAAATCTCTCATTTCAGTGTTAGTATTTTCCCTTTGGTTAGTAGTTCATTTGTGTCTTAGTGTTAATTGGTCTCCCTCCTTCAGCTTCCCTGCCTTCATTCTGCCACAGCTGTTCCAGATGTCCTCTGATTAGATCTTCTGGTTCATTGGTCATTTTCCACCCCTGTCTCAGTATTTAAACCCACTGGTTCTCATTGTTCATTGCTGGATTCTTCCAATAGAATGCCCTTTTCACAGTCGGTACTCCTATACCTGCTCCTCCTGCAAGTCCTCTGTGTGGCATGGGCTGCATGTAGTGCAGTTGTTAGCATCATTGTCTTGTGGCAAGAAGGTCCAGGGTTTGCATGTTATCCCAATGTGGCATGGGTTCTCTCTAGATACTCTGGCTTCCACACACAGACCGAAAACATGCATTATGGGCTAGTTGGCTTCTCTAAATTGCCTTTAGGTCTGATTGTTTGTGCATTGTTGTTTGTCCTGTGTGTCTGTGTTGCCCTGTGATGGACTGGTAGCCTGTCCAGGATGTTCCCTGCCCACTGATGCTGGAAATGGATGGGTATAGTAAGTGGAGTAAGTGGTTATACACAATGCATGCATGTAGGGTGCTAAATTTGACATGTTAATTATCATTGGTAAGCATCAAAAAATTGTTGAACAATAGCAGAAAACCATGGATTTCGAACTGAAACATGACACAGTGACACTACTTAAAATGCAGGGCAAAAATAGTTGAACTGTTTAGGCATAGCCTGCCTGCTATTTCCAACACACATCATGCTGTTCCTTATTAGTCTAATGTACACTGTGTGTGATGATAAATTGAGGCTATTAAAAAATTCTCTCCTGCATACTCACTACATGTCTGCAGACTTTAAAGGTTTTACTTTGTGATTCATATCGTAGCTTATTTTTTATACACTGATAGGATAACTGCTGAGTGAATTATTCACAAGTAACTGCTGCTTTCCTGTTCAAGGAATCGTAACTTTGATCAAATAATGGTGGTTTCTGGTAGTCATCCCACTAAAAGCTTGCCTTAATAGAATGATCAAAGCCTAATCATGTAAACATTTTCTTTACCAACACACCAGGCAAGTCTATATTACAAAGCCTGATTTTTTTGGTAACATGAACTCCTAGAACGGTAATGAGGTACGACTGCATGCAGTGCACAGAGGAGTGTGAGGGTCTGAATTCCTTTTACAAAGCCACTAAAAAACATATATGGCTCAGTCAACCCTGCAGTCCTTCTGTAAAATGTGAGGTTGGGTCTGCATCAATCTGAAAACACATCCTTGTCCAATTACTCAAACAAATTTGGAGGTCAACACCTAATCTATCCTACCAAAGTGACATTTTACATTTTTCCTCTGTCCAACGCAGCTAGTGCAGGAGTCACTCTGCATACAGTAAAGCAAGAAAAAATATTAAAATTGTCTCGTGTAGAAGCTTAAGGGGTATTTACAACATAGAATTTACAAGAATGACCACCATTTTGTTGAAGTTTATATTGAGTTTTCTTCTCCACTGTCGCTACATGCATGCTCAGTATGAGGGATTGCTGCAAAGTCAATTAAAGCGTTTGTCCACTGTCTCTACATGCTCATCCAGGAGGAGCGAAATCTGCAAGTCACTGACTCTATGCAATCTGCTGGGTTTCCTTAGGTAGAAAACGTTTTAACCAATTTGAATAATAAACGGAATCCAACTGCACTGTTTGATAGTTAGGATTAACTGAAATGTATGTACCTGACTTGAAATCTGTATGATTCGACTGAGGTGACTTTGTAGAGTGCCTTGAGATGACATGTGTTGTGAATTGGTGCTATATAAATAAACTGAATTAAACTGAATTGTTTAGGATGGCAAAGATACCCTGTTTTTTTGCAGCTGTTATTGGCAGCTGTTCATTTGTCCAATAGCAAGAAAAGGATCCCTCTAACTGCTGCAGGTTCCTACCCCAGTTAAAAAAGGGAACTGTCCCTATAAACCATTTTAGTGGAATGTAATGCCAGCACAAGCATGTTTAGTAATGCATTAGTCTGAATAAGAAACAAACTTAGAGAAAACACAATGGCAATGCACGCAACTGCACTGTGATCGTTTTCTGGCGTTGTGTGCTAGTTGAGAGTGCCATGCTCTGGCATGTAGCAATCCACAGGCTTTGTTTATTGAAACCAGACAGAAAACGCTTCCTTGGTCCATCAGATCAGCAGGTAAATCAAACAACAGACAGCAGTTAGCTGGATCTGTGACAAAAAAACAATATATTATTCACAACAGTAACAGATGTACACAAATGACTGCACCTCAGTGGACTCGTCCGTGAAACTCCTTAGGTTTGCAGATGACACCACTGTCATTGGACTGATCCAGGACGGTGATGAGTCTGCATACAGACAGCAGGTGGATCGGCTTGTACACTGGTGTTGTCAGAACTACCTGGAACTCAACCCACTCAAGACTGTGGAAATGGTGGTGGACTTTCGGAGAACGCCACCCATATACACCCCCCTCACCATCCTCAACAACACCGTGTCAGCTGTAGACCACTTCAAGGTTCTTAGGAACCACCATCACTGAGGACCTGAGATGGTCTTCACACATAGACACTGTTTGAAAGAAGGCCGAGCAGAGACTGTACTTCCTGAGGCAACTCAAGAAGTTCAACCTTCCACAGGAGCTGCTGGTCATCTTCTACACTGCCATCATTCAGTCTGTCCTGTCTTCATCAATCTCAGTGTGGTTTGGATCATCCACAAAACAGGACAGGTCCAGACTGCAACGAATAATCAGGACTGCAGAGAGAATAATCAGGGCTGACCTTCCCTCCATCCAGGAATTATACAAGTCCAGGGTCAAGAAAAGAGCTGCTAAAATCTCTGCAGACCTCACACACCCTGCACATAAACTGTTTTACCTTCAGGCCGCCGCTACAGAGCACTGTTCACTAAAACCAGCCGCCACAGAGACAGTTTCTTCCCCCAGGCTGTTTCTCTGTTGAACATTTAATAGAGTACAGAACAACAGTATACAGATGTTGCAAATGCACCTTTTTATTTATAAATGTGTATATTTGTATATTGTATATATGTAAATTCTTTAATGCAAAAAACAAAAACCAGAGAGCAAAGTGTACCGGAGTCAAATTCCTTGTTCATATGCACAAACTTGGCAATAAAGCTGATTCTGATTTTCTAGAGTGGGCTGACTGTAAAGGGCTTGAGGGTGTGTGTGTGTGTGTGTGTGTGTGTGTGTTTGCCCTCACTCTATTTTGTGTATGGAACACTTAAAAAAATAAGGTAAGCTGGATTTTCTTTAAATGAAAGGATTTTTATGATGGTGAAAAAGTTTAAATCTTCTTTTAATTTTTACATCTAACACATTTACATAATTTTCTTTTTTAGCTCTCGTTTATTATTACATATTCTTAAGAACAAGAGTAGAAGCATTGAAAAATAGTAAAATTCTTTAACTAAAGATTCTCAAAACCACGTTTTTGAGGTTCTGTTCTGATTCTGACTTCAAATATCTGCAGATACCAATAAGTAGGTCCCCCTGGTGGGAGGAGCAGGGCTGCTAAAGTACTACTAATCATGCTCGTCACTGAAGCTTAATAGGAGCTGGCTGTCGGTCTTTCATCGTGTCAGCCTTAGCGGTACCTCTAGCCATGGAGAATGTTCTCTAAACGTTTCCTCTTGAATTTTTGCCTTTTGCTGGTCTTGGTCTTCCCTCTCTGTTCCAAGGTTACCTGCCGGAGGATTACCTGGAGAACCTGCTGTTGAAGGCTTCCAGCGCACCTATTTCAGACTCATCATTAAAGAAACCCCCACGGATCTCTGCTTCCATGACCAGCCACCACAGTCCTTCCCTCCTTGGTGGCTTTATTCCATAAGAGACCTGTCCGCCCTCTAACAAATTTTATCCCAGAACCAAGAGCACCACTCTGACCTGCACTCGGATCCCTGCCAATTCACATCCTGGCTTGGTCTCCTCTGGAAGATCAATTAAAACCTCCCGCTGCCCACTACTCTCCATTTAGCGGTCATTTCCTTCAATAACCATTTCTGTTTTCATTCTCAGTGGCTCATACACACCCCTTCCTGGATCAAGAACCTGCTCCGAACCTAGTCACTGATCAGTGTTGTCTCCTGGACTTTCTGCATATGGGTCAGAAAATTTCCTAAAGCTATGACAATAATAGTGTGTAAACTATTAGGAATAAACCACCCATTCACTGTCAGCTATTCTGTTGTATTTTTTACATATTTGCAGGCATTTTATATTCAAAAGATTGGCCATTAGAGATCAGAGAACTGGTAATGCACAGAATTTCTTACATTCTAAATTGAAATCAGAACCAGCTTTAATGGTCAAGATTGTGTGCACGAACAAGGAATATGATTTTGGTTTCAAGAGCTCACAGCGTACAGACATTCAAAATAAATATGTAAACTTTAGAGGACATTAAATAAAGGATAATAGGAGCAGTACATGTATGTGTATGTACAGCAGGTTTTCCTATGTAAAGAAAAAGGCAGGTTGTGAAATTATGCCTATTTGGTTTCACAGCACAGTAGCTACCCACTCAGGCTGTTAGGTATTCATTGTGTTTATCAGAGAAACAGCAAGGGGGAAAAACTTTCTCTGTGGCAGCTGTTTTTAGCAAACAGTAGTGACAACCTGAAGATAAAGGTCTAAACAGTTTATGTCCAGGATTTGTGGGGTCTGCAGAGATGTTAGCTGCTCCTTGTTCAAATGATTTCATATAGTCATTTAATAACAAGATTAAATGACTACATGCCTTTCTTGAGGACCGGGAAGATGGAACCCTTGAACCAGCAGCAAACCTTGCACAGCTCCAAAAACTTGTTAAAGATCTTATGCCCCTTTTCCATTAGAACCTAATATATTTGGTACATAGATATGTATAGGAGAAGGGGGGAAACCATGGAGCGGTATCAAACAGAAGGATATGAACTAGAGGATGTGTGAGGGAAAGCTAACGCTACCTAATGCTAGCTTGTTATAATAGTGCTCAAATACACAATAAGCCCAGGGTAAAACGATTTAACAATTGAAAATATTAGTTATTGAAATATGCTGTGACATGTGACGGCGCACTCTACCTAATAAGTGACCGACAGTCTTCTGATGTTCTGGCATTTTCAGTGCGACTCGGAATTGTTGGAACCACAGGCAAGCATGTACCTAAAAATAGTACATTCCACATAATCGTTTCTAGTAGTGTAGCCGAAAAAGCGAGCCGAACTGTAGTGAAACGCTCTAAGTAGGGAGTAGTGGAAAAGGGGCATTAGTGAAGACGGGGCCAGTTAGTCAGCGCAGGCTTTCAGAACAGAAGCGCACAAATGCTAACAGGTCCTGCGGCTTTCCTGTTTTTTTTATGCAGAAAGAGCCTGTTTCCATCTTCCACAGTGATCCTTAGGGCAGGAAGGGGGGTGAGGGGAGGGGTTATAAAGTTGTTGGTGGGGGGTGTAGGTAGTCCTTTTGAATGGGAGTGAGACGTGAGTGAATGGGTTGACCTCATTAAGGTCAGTGGCTGAAGCTCCAAAAACCCTCCAATCTGTGCAGTCGAAGCACGCCTGTAACATCTGCTTTGACTCATCAGTCCACTTCCTATCAATCCTAACCACGGCCCAAGAGGTTTTCTGTTTTTGCCTGTAAGTTGGAATGAGATGAAGAAGACAGTGATCAGAGTCTTAAAGCTGCATAAGGGAATGCACAGTATGCTTCTTTTATGACTGTGTAACAGTGACCCCACCTGTTTGTGTTTCTGATGGGACACTCTACATGCCGTTTGTATTTTGATTGTTCATTTGAGAGGTTGCACTGTTAGAATCCCCGAGAACAATGATGACAGAGTCTGGCTGTTTTTTCTTCTTGTTTGTTAATTGCTCAGTGAGCTATTTCTCCGCTTCTGATGTGCAGGCTTGTGGTGATATGTAAGCACCGGCCAGAACAAACAAAGAGAACTCCCTCAGTGAATAAAACGGTTTACAAAAAAATGAATCCAGGTGAGGGTTACATGTCCTCTGTAATACTGAGACATCAGTGCCTCAACCTTTGTTTATATAAAGACATATTCCACCTCTCTTTTCCCTGAGAACTCTGCATTGCAGTTCACTTGAAGCAGCGGGAAGCCCGGCGTCTGTTATGCGCCGTCCAGTACATGTTTACAAGCTAGCTTTAAGTAAAGCAGAGGGAGAGAAGAAGAGCACCTAATATATTTTGTTTGCAAGGGAATGGACATTTATTCAGTCCCCACTGGCGAAGCTTGATGACTGTACCTGCAAGTTTCCCCCATCTGCATCTCCGGTAAATCCCACACTTTCAAACAGGATCTCAGAAAAACGCTCTCGATCGATGAAAACTGGAGAAAAACTGTTCATAGATGACTGGTTTTAATTACACAAGAGTCTACAGTGGCTTTTTCTGTTGTGATCAATCATTAATTAATTTTATTAGGACCATATGATACATTACACTGTGTATGAGAAAGAGCAGTAAGTGTTACACAGCTCTGCAGTTAAACAGGATTTACCTTTTATATCACAACAAAGACAGTTTTTTAAAGTTCTTTTTAAAGAAGCTTTAAAAACGTACTTCCCCTGAGTTCATTTTAAACTCCTTATTGATACTACAAATAGATGAAGATTTTCTTTCTCAGTAGAATTTTCCACACCCTGTTTATATTTCAGTGCAACCTGCTAGCCCTTATGTTGCTCATTGAAAGCAAATATATTTTATTGATATTTTCCCTCCATTCTTGTCTGTGGCAGTATAGTTGACAAGGCACATATATTTTCTGCTACATATAATCAGAGCCAATTTCTCCAGGTCCTGAAAGATGAAGGGATTGGTATAATAAAATAACCCTCTTTTAAAAGGTAAAAATTGATGTTCCCACGTTATTTGCAAATAACTGCTTTATTTCCTCTGCAAAAAACTGTTTGCATGCAAAAATGCTGGACTGGAAGTTGGCAACAGAATTTACCTTATTTACAAATAAGGTGGATAATTCCCTGCTTACCTACATAAAAGGGTTTAAAAAGCACCTTTGTGCAGAACATTGCTGCTACCTGAGTCTGCAGGATAAGCCAATGCACATAGCAGTCCAGAACCTTAGTCACAACTCTTCTACCTGGCTTCAGTGGAATCATTATGTATTAAGGGTTTCTCCAGAGACATTTGAAGGAAAACGCTAAGCACAGCTATTGTGACAGGCAGTAACACATGTATCACTTTAAACTGTCTTCCGTCTTTTCAAAAGGCTACATTTAAATGAACAGAAGACACCTGCATCGGACCAGGTCGCTTTTCAAAAAGATACATGGGCCTTTAAAGGAAATGCTGGCTGGACTGATCTTGGGATGTAACCTCAGAGGAATCTGACTGGTTGACAGAACACAGGGCACAGAGGTAAGCTTTTTGTAGCGAATGCTTGGTGGTGAGCCATCCACTCTAGGTAATTGAATCGGTATTTGAACCAAGAATGGCAACAGCGTTGCGTCTGATAATTATCATAGACTGGATTGGGCTCATCTCTACGAAATTCATTCTGAATCTGACTGCTGTTCACTCCATTCCTTCATATGGTTCCCAATCCCGACATTTTATCTTATGAAATATTCCTTAGACCTAATGTCGAATGGGATTTTTTTTATTACTTTTCATATCTAATGATGTGTAAAATAGATGTAATCAGCAGGTAATGACCAATAACTGAGAAAATTACCTCCTACATTGTGAATTAAAGAAGTGATTTACAATGATTTGATAATTATCAAGTAAAACCAGCGCAGTTAGAAAACATTCGCTCCTCTCTTGAAGACAGCAAGTTTGTCAGGAAAGCTGTTCTCTCTCACATTAGGCAATTATTCATACAGGCTTTGATGTGTGCTGTCAAACTGACGGCCAGCAGACCTAAAGCGCCTATTTGCTCCACTGACTCCATCAAACAAAACCACTCAGGTTCAGTGGACCATAGCTCTGCTGAAGTTTGCAGCACACCTTGTCAATCCCCACAGCTAACAGAACACCGCTCCACTTATTTAGCGTATTTGGGCCCATCACCTGGTAGACAGCTAATATGAATGTAGCTTTTACTTTTAAGAAGCAAATTACATTAATCCCTCTCAGGTGTTGAAGAATATTTTATCTACATGGGTGTGCACACATGCAAGTCACACTTTTTGAAAAAAAGGGCAAAGTAAATGAGCGAACCTTCAAATTTGAAAATGAGAGCAGTCTATGACATTTAAAGGGTTCTTTTTTTGCCCACACTACTTTCCTCAGTTTCAGGAAATTGAGCATTTAACCTCTTCTAAAGTAGAAGACACACTGCACAGAAAACAAACCTTTACCTCTGCTCCTGCTTTGACAGATGGACCTGATTTCCTAGCACTGGCTGCTCTGAAATGTCTCAACATATTTGCAATAATAGTTTGAGTTACACATCTAAAACCTCTTACATTCACAGTTTTATTCCAATTGTTCTGAAACTATTGATGCAAAACTATTTGTGCATTGTAACTATGAAGTTTTCTCATTGTAGAATGTTTTCTGTCTTTCACAAATACAAAACAAGAGTTATACCTCTTCAGTTTCTTAAGTACAAGTGAAGAAATTGTATACTTTGAGTTTCACATCAAAATACTCTTACATTCACAGTTTTGCACCAATTGCTCAGAAACAAATACATTTAGAGGTATATTCTTCCTGTAACACAAACATAAATCAGTGAATACAACTGCACAAATCTGCTACTGTGAGTCACAAACGCTGCTTTGCAAGTTACACCTTCTTTTTGGTGCACTTTCACTTTTGCCCCAATAGCACTGCTGACGATGGAGCAAAACTATCTCTGGCTTGTGGGTTATTCGTATGGCTGTACACCAGAGAGCGCTGCCTGCTGCAGATTCCGTAGGTATGCGGCAACAGGAAACACAAACACCGCCATGTTGAGGACTACGGAGGCCCTGTCCCAATTCCTATACTACACCCCATGCCCCTCTATGAAGTGTGTGCTTTGTAAAAGTGCACGTATTGGTTGAAGTGCACAGGTTACAAATGTGCAAAATTGGGGAATTGGGACAGTAGTTATATCAGCGACTTGTACCTCTGCGCCATAACTGCGAGATCAAAAATGGCGGGACCCGATGATGACATGATTCATTGTGGGTTGAAGCAGATTGTTCAAATGGAAGTAGCAATGACAGAGGAGACAGAAAAACTTTGAATAAAGTTGTACATATTAATATACATATATATATTAAAACAAAATTAACTTTTACAATGGTTTAGGCAAGAATGTAGCTGTGTAAATCTGAAGTATATACTCATCTTATTAAGATAGTGCTTGATTGCAAAAGTGTTCTGATATGTTCAGACATGTCCGCTCCCGCTGTGTCGACAGCCTGCTCGCTTCGCAGGTAACCGGGTGGTCGAGGCGCGCTAAACCTGGAGAGAACAGCCAACTCTTTTTTTTATGTTAGATTCTCTCTTAAACTCTCAACTTGTAGTTTTTATTGTGATAAAATGTGTAAATGTTCAAGGAGTGTGAATATCTTTGCAAGGCACCCTTTGTGAACCAAAACTTAGGTGAAGGAAAATGCAAATTTCACAATGTCTGTGACCATGTTTTTTTTTATTACTTGTTGTTTTAGCCAAGCCAAGCTAACTTAAAGCACTTTAAAAACAGCAGGTACCGAACAAAGTGCTGAACAACAAGAATGAAAATAAGTGAACTAAAACGTGATTTTAAAACAACTAAAGATATCGAAATAAAAGTAGCAACTAGAAAATACGACATAAACAGGAACAAATAAAATAAAATCAACAACTTATATTGGGTCATACACCAAGGAGAAGAGGTGAGTTTTAAGAACAGATTTAAAAATGGCTACTAAAGAGGCTTTTATAATTTGTAGCAGCAAAGCTTTCCAAAGTTTGGGGTCTGCAACAGCAAAAGCCCTATCTACCCTGAGCCCCTGCTGTGTCCTTAACACCTCCAGCAACAGCTGATCAGCTGATCTGAACGGCCCAGAAGGGGTGTGCAGGTGCAGTAGCTCAGATAGGTAGGGAGGGGCAATATCATTTAAACTCTTAAAAACAAATAAAAGAGTTTTAAAACAAACTCTAAAATGGACAAGCAGCCAGTGCAGAGAGGATGAAACTGGAGTAAAATGCTCTCTCCTCTGTGTTCCAGCTAAAAGCTGTGCAGCAGCGTTTGCACCAACTGAAGATGTGATAAGCATGCCTGACTAACTCAATGTACAAAGAGTTACAGTAATCCAACAAGTTGTCATAAAGGCATGGATTACTGTTTTAAAATCGTCTTTCGACAAGACACTTTATTTTGGCCAATTGCCTCAAGTGAAAAAAGCTAGATTTTACTAATGTACTGATCTGCCCATCCAGTCTAAAATCACTATCTATTAGAAAAACCACGGTTTGTAACAATGGGTTTTCTATAATTTGCCAGACAGCCAATGTCTACACAAGAAGACCCACCATTAACATTTGGACTAAAAATCATCACCTCAGTGTTTTTTCATAAAACTTTAAACAGTTAAAAGCCATCCAAGCTTTTAATTCATTGAGACATTCATTTAAACCTTGCACACAGAAGTTATATTCCTGTTTCAGGGGCACATAAACCTGAGTATCATCTGCATAACAAAGGAAGGCAAACTTATGCTTTCTGGTAATAAAGCCAAGATGCAGGGCAGAAGAAACAGGGAGAACAAGAGAGGTCCAAGAGTCGCGTCTTGTGGGACCCCACACGTTAATGGAACAGAGGAGGACCTGAAATCATTAAGACCAACGCAAAAAGTTATCTCAGTCAGATACGATTCAAACCTCTCCAGTGTAGTTCCCTGGATACCAGCACAGTGCTCTAAGCGGGATATCAAAATGTTATGGTCCACTTTGTCGAAGGCAGGCGTTAAATCTAAGAGAACTAGTATTGCATGGTTCCCTGAATCTGTAGTTAGAAGGACATTATTAAAAACCCTCAACAATGCAGATTCTTTGTTATGAAAATGTTTAAAACCAGACTGAAAACTTCAAGCACCTTATTCTCCTCCAGAAAGACTTCCAGTTCGCTATAAACTATTTTGCCCAAAATCTTCGAGAAAACGTAAGCTTTGAAATAGGCCTAAAGTTTGATGGCAAAGAGGGATTGAGGGTTTATTTTTTGATCAGTGGTTGCACTGTTGCCTGTTTTAGTCTCCATTTCTGTTTTTTTTCTATGTAGCACATAAAGGGATGTTTTGCAGAAGTTAAAGCTGGCGTGTTGCAGAATGAGCATGCAAAATGCAAAATAAAACATTTTGGAAGATATTTTGTTTTCAAGCAATTGCAAAGTTCTCTAGTTATTTTCTTAAAACCCAAACAAAGAGAAATTTCTCTATATTTAATTATTCTGGTCCCCTGTGATGATGTTTCAATTACTGCACAGTAAGTGTATCATATAAATAAAAATAGAAAAACAGTTTTCCACAGTTATAACTACTACTAAATAAGCAACTGCTTGTACAAGCAGTATTATGTGACTTGGTACTTCACAGTGACATTAAATGTGTACCTCCAACTTTCTACTTGGTTTTGGTACATTATTAATGTTAAATTAAGAAAACATTATTATATTTAGTAACTGCTCTGCAACACTGCAGCATCTGGAGAGAGACCTGCCAGTGCATTTAATGGAATCTCTGGAAGGGCCAGTGTCATGCCGCCCAGTTAGCTATTCCCCAATGTGCTTTTTTTTTTTTTTACTAGTGCTTTAACCACATAGATGTTGTTGTGTTGACTGATTACTTTCATGAAGCAATTAACTGAGCCACCAACCTCTTGTTTTGCAAATGGAATTTTATTGATTGTAAGAAAACTGTAGCGAGGCTTAAATGGCTTCTCTCTCCCTCTCACAGCTTCTCACTTACACTGCTTTTTCTCCAAGACTGCAATTGTGAAATGAAGCCTTTGAAATCAATACGCGCCAAAGTCAATTGATACCCATTACCATCAAGACACTTGGCGTAGTTCTATAGCAGGAAAATGTCTTCATTAACAAAACTGGATTCGGATACATTAACTCTGTTCAATTAAACCTTATATTTCACACTTTGGATCATTTTAAACTGAGTGCCTGTGGTCAAATAAGAGGAAATGAGAAGAATTCATATCACTTTATCATATTATATAAACAGATGCAAAATGGATTTTAGAAACTTTACTACTATTTAGTGATATGTAGCAGTGTCAGGGTTTGGACTTTGTATGTGTTTTTATCTAAGATGTTTATAATTTGTATTTTGGTAGTCGTGGTTATTTTGGTTACTTCCTCTTACTCCTGATTGTTTATTTCCTCCTAGTGTTTGTTTTCTCCCTCCTCGTTTGTAGCTCCTTTAGTTATTGTTGTTTTTCTTATGACTTAGTATGGTTTTCTCTTTGTTGTCATTGTTGCTATTATTATTATGATTATTATTTTGCTCTGTTTTCCTTGGGTTCTTTAGTTTAGTTTCCCATTTAATATCTCTGTGTTTTATTTATGGTTAGGTATTTGTTCTCCCCCTTGCAATCTTCTGCTTATTAGTTTCTTTTTCTGTTACTCCTCTTCAGTTATTTTGTATTCGGTCTGTGTTTCCTAGTCATCCCAGCCTGGTTCTCTAGTTTATCTTATTTCTCCAGTCCCTCCTGAGAGGTTAGTTTAGTAGTGTTTACATTTTGTTTATAATTATTCTAGCCCCCGGGTTCTCTGCCTTTTTCCAGTCAGTTCAGTCAGTGTGGTTTTAGCTTTGTTTACTTTGTAATCTGGTTTGCTTTATGGGTTCCTTGTTCGTTCTTAGGTTATGGTGTTTCTTATGTTCCCTCTAGATTCTTTGTTCATGATTATTCTTAACTCTCATGCTTCATTTGGTTATTTGTTTATAGCTTCGTTTCGGTATTGTTTATTAGTCTCTTTGCCATGTTTTAATCTATGTATTAGTTTCACCTGCTCCCTCTGCCTTCCTTGTCACACCTGTTCTTACTTCCTTGATTACCTGCCTTTGTTCTCGCTCTGTATATTAGTTGGTTTTGTTTTATTGTCCTTTGCTGGTTCCTCCGATCACATTACCTGATTAAGTTCAGTGTTTGCTACGTTCCTGCAGTACAACTCAAGTAAGTTTGGACTGTCTCAAGCTTGTGCCTGCTGAGTGATTCGCTGTGTTCGCTTCATCTTAACCTGTGAAATAAACTGAAGACCGATTCACAATGCTGCTGCCAAGCTCCTGTCTACGCTTCGGTCCACCCTCAAAACCCGCCGTGACAAGCAGCTGTAAAATTTCTACAATAGTATCTTGTGAGAATTTAATTATTCTTCAATAAAAGTGTTTCTTTTAATGAAGCAGCAGCCTTGACTCTGAACATACAACAGGAGCAGGTAAGGAAACATATTGATCACTTTGGCATTTAAAACCTTTAGAAAAATTGCAGCAAAACAGGAAAATGCAGCAAAAAGGATAAGGGCTAAATAACAGATCAGAACATAGCCAATTATAGAACTGCTGCCATGTAGAAGCACAATGAAAATGTTTCCTGCTGACACTAAAAAAAGAGGAACATGGCTGGAGTCTGTTGTTGCCAAGCTACTGAAGTCTGGATGTACAGATAACTACTTAGCTTGTCAGCTTTAGGTGCTGTTAAAATAAAATAAAAATCACCATACTGTTTGCCAAATCTACCAGGACAAGACACATTAAAACAAACAAACAAACAAATATATATATAAATAAGTAAAGCATCATTCCTTAAGCCACCAGGAAATGACAACTTTTATGTAAAAAAACATAAATGAAGCTAAAATAACAACTTTAGAATCTAATGTTAGTGCTAATGTTAATCTTTCTCCGTAAATAACAAATCACTATACTGAGTGTCGAAACTGCTAGCTTAGGACACATTAAAAACAGGAAAAATAACATTAAAAAATCTATTAAAAAATTTTTCAAAAAATCATCATACTTTTTGCCTAGGCTGCCAGGGTACAACACCATAAATAATAATAAGACAAATAACATAAACAAAAATAAAAAAGCACTCAGAGCGCAGACCTCTCCCAGGGCAATAGGGTCATTGACGCTTGTCAGCTTTTTTCTATACTGATGAGCTATGCCTCTTTTTTATTAGTATCTGCTTGACTCGGTTGAGGCGGGTTGGTTTGAGTCTACACAGTTTGGATCGTTTTCCATCACTATTGAGTACAATCTCAATGTGGGTGGGATTGTAACATGATGTGATTTGTATGTGACACAAACACAACAACAGCCTTGACTGCTTAGTCTTTGGCTGTTGTCAGATTCAGAGAGAAAGAAGAGAGCCAGAAAAGTCTGTGGGCAGACAGAGGAAACACTCTAGATAAGTACAGGAGAGAGAGGGAAGCCATGGAGCAATATAAAACCAAAGGGTCCAAGCTAGATGACATGTGAAGGTAAGCTATCGCTAGCTAATGCTAGCTTTCTAAAATGCTCATAATGGTTGACAATATCAGTTAATTATTAAATTAAAATCCCCTACCCAATCAGTGACCGACAGTCTTCTGACGTTCGTATTTTCAGCACAACTCGGCATGGTTGGAACTGCAAGAAGCATGTACTAAAAACAGTAACAGTTCCACGTAAGTGTTACTGATGGAAAAGCCTAAAAAGCAAGTAGAACTATGCCGAACCACGCTGGTAGGGACTAGTGGAAAAAAGCATAGCTATACTCTGGATGACTCCTGGCCCCTGTAAAGATCACCATATTGTTTTCCTAAGCTGCAAAAACAGGACTGCTACAATAAAATATGACGCATAATTACACAAAAAAAACTAATAAATCAACTAGAAATGTATTTGTGTCCTTCTACTGAGAATTTGCAGTGATATTTTACACTAATCAAAAACATAAACATAAACAACAGATTTACTATAGTATCAAGAAAAAGCTCAGTAATACTTCCAAGTTGGTGTAAAAATGCATTCTTAGATCTTTTATCAGTGTTGCCAATCATCAGAGACTTTCGGGTTTTTTCAGTTTATCTTTACAAGAGGAGTCAAAAGGAAAGGTTCACCACATTTCAACCAGACAAAAATAAAGATTGACTACAACTGCAGATGATGCTTTCAAGGGTAAAAGTAACACCTGTCACCAGGTTACATCACTTTCTGTCTTTACTGATGCACTTTGTAAGAAATGTTGTCATATACCTTGATGAATGCTTTATACAAAAATGTTTTTGTTATTCTGTAGCCAAAAACTACAGAATTTTAAAGAAATACACCAGTGTTACAACTTTTGGCACCCTAGGGATAATGCTGCCTTGTGATTGGCTGACTCACTTATTGTGTTAAGAAATAGTTAAACAAATGTACCTAATAAATTCGCTGGTGAGTGTATTTGCAATGCCTTTTTTGTTTGTGCAACCTTGATCCACAGTATTTGAGCCCTGGGTAATGTTAGTATTATGAGTACCTTATTTGAATGTACATACTTTTAAAACGTGCTCCAAATAGTAGTGCCTGATAGGAATTAAGACTGTAGTAAATACATTCCCAAACCAACTGTCCTGACAAGTTAATTTATTTTTAACTCTGTGGGAAAATGATGGGAAACAGCAAAACTAAATCTTTAATTAAAATTGGAGCTAATAGAATGTCTTTCTAATACTCAAAGGTACCATCCTACAGTACTTAAAGGATTGGAGGACAAAGGTGTAATCTCTCCTAAGCGCAGCTTTCCTGCAGTAGTAACTCATAATAACAGCTGCTCTGAGCTACTAATTGTTGACTCATCAGTTATTGCCTGGATATTGGTATGTTCCCTGCTCAATGCTTTTTTTTAATCATGTTTCATCATGTTCATTTTTTCCTGGCAGGGGAAACTGAATTCATCCCCAGGTTGACTGCAGTGTCAGGGCAACAAAGGGAAGCCAACATCGTGACCTGTTGGTCCTTGAGTTTGTTTTGTTCCTGGACTGTCAGCACAAGTCAGTCTGCAGGTAGACCAGCCCCAGCGGGGCCAAACGGGACTGGAGCGGCAATTCCATCAGTCGATTGACAGAAACTACGAGGTGTTGGCAGCAGGATATGTGTTGGGTTGTTTTGTGATCACATGTCTACAGATCAACTTAAATCTTACGTTTATTACAAATAAAGAACAAAAAATTGCATGCCTGTATGTATTCCAACATCCTCTCAAATAGAAAGTCCACAGTCCAACCGTCCAAAAATATGACGTGTGGTCACCTAATGAAATATTTGGTTAAAATGTTCAGATACAAATGCGTAATTATTTTAGGTATTTTTCGAAGACCAAAGTGGTTCAATCGTATTTAAACATCGAAAAAAAAACTTTATTTTACTCATTAACCAAGAGATATCAACAAAAATATGTTAATTTTCTAAATGAGAAAAAAGGTAGGACTCCATACCTCATAATAGCTAGCATTAGCTCATTTAGCTGAAATAACTTTGATGAGGTGTTTCTTGTAGCCACCTAACAGTCTCTGAAATCAGTTGAAGGAACATTTGTCATACTCCTTACTTCTAGCTGTGATGTGTTTGAAGGTTTTCCTAAATGCACAGCCTGTTTTAACTCATCCCACAGCATCTCTGTCGAGATCATGATCTAAGCTTCCTACTCAGCCCAGGACTTCCATTTCTTAGTACTCTGATAGTCCTTGGCAGTTTTTGGATTTTGTACAAATTATGTCAAATTTTTCTCAATAACCCTGTAATACAAGGTAGAATTAATTGTGATCTGGCCAGGTCCTGCTGCCAAACATCCCCTAACCATGACACTTCCACCTCCACACATCACAATTAGTATGAGGTGCTTTTTCTGGAGTGCTGTATTTCCTTTGTGCTAAATAGATCCACCTTTCTGGTATCCAAATAATTAAATTAAAGATTTATCTGTCCAAAGAATAATTGACAAATGCTTTTGCACATTAAGCCCCAAATTATTCATACCCCTGGCAGATTTCAAATTAAAAATATTTTTATTCAACCAAGACATTTCTGATTCGAATAAGACAGGCTTTTGTCAAAAGATAATAAAACAATGTAAAGGTGTATCAGTAGCACTGTTGCCTTACACCAAGAAGGGTTCAAATCCTGGCCTAGGGTCTTTCTGCATGGAGTTTGCATGTTCTCCCCGTGCATATTTCGGCGACCTACCACATTGCTCTCTCTAAAATTGCCCTTAGGTTTGAGACAATCCCCTCCCAGCGACCCTGCAAGAACAAGGGGCTATAGACAATGGATGGAAGGATGACATTAAAGCAATCAACCCTTGTTACAATTTCCACTGTTAATATGACATTTTCTTTGCTGATGATCTCCAAATCTCTGTACCATGTCCCTAATCTTTAGCTCCCTTCACGGATTATCTATTCAAATCAAGACTTTTCCTTGACCGCTTCTAAACGTTATTATTACTTCAGGTCACAGAAAACATGTTGATAAAATTAAAAGATTACATTTAAATCTGCCAGATGTATGAATGATTTTTGGCTTAACTGCACAAACTCACTGATAACCTTCAGTCTGGCCTTCAATGTTTCTTTACATCAAGAGTCAGGAGAACACTAAACTAAAATGTTTGAGGTTTAAACAAGGTAAACCTCCTTTAAAATCCTGAGTATCAATGTTCTTATCACGTGATATGCCTGTGTGTGATTTTTGACAAATGGGAAGAAGTGTGGGGGGAAATCGAATTTATTCCTCACCAGACACTACTTTTTTATTATTATACAGAACATTTTAAAAGGTATTTCTTCAGTTTTTATGGTTTATTCATTTGACATTTATTTATTAGAATTAATATTTAATATCTGAAATGCCTAAATCTGTTAGTAAGAGACACAGGCTGTAATAGTGTCACAGTTTTTGGCATGACTATATATAATCTGGGGGTATGTTTAAAAAAAAAAAAGCATGATAGAGTCAGATGAGTCTTTTCCATTACATACCAATATCAGAGTTAATGAGTCAGATCAGCCTGTGAAGACCTGCGTTATTGATGTTCAGATGTAGCTCAGACAAACTACCATTTAACGAGAGATAGCTATGTCACAGCACATTTCCACGGTCTCAATCCAGGGAAAATTGGATGGTTACAAATAACTTGTATTTAAATTATTCAGGCTCATCATGGTGAAATGAAGATTGTTCAGCCTCTTACATTGCATTGAGAATGATGAGTGAAATGTAATGCATGTTTAATGCTTTTTCTCTTCATAGTTTTTCACTTTAGGTTGTGCTCAAGGTAACTGCAACTCTCACAAAAGGCTAAAACAAGTCCATGCCTGATAAGAATTAGTTCTGAGCTCAGCCGACACTGATAAAAAAAAAAAAGTATTTGTATTTATAGTTCATCACTTTAAATTTCTGAGATAAAATCACAGTTCCAAAATGAACTGAACATGTTTCATGTTTTTTTTTACACAGAAGTCTTCCAAAAACAGTTAAATAATGGTAAATTTAAAAAATCAATGACTCTCAATACTATTGGCATCAACGCATGGTATTTTTTATTAACTCTTATTTTATATTGTCTTATTCTTCCCTGTTCTCTGTGCTCACACAGCCACTGTTATGGATGAATGCGGTCCCAATAAGCATGCTCTTCATTGGTGGGAATGCTGTGAATTGTAAAATGTAAAAACATTTTTAGAGTAAATATTTGCTACTTTATGCAGAAAGAAGTTTTAACATTGACCATAATGGCAGATTATTGGTGACTGATGTGTGTATATGAGGTTTGGGCAGTTATTCACACATCTATCTGCCTTTGTTGGGACTAAGATGCTTTGATAACTTATGGCCCCCTCTTGCAACTATAGTATAAACAAAACAGTTATGTCATAAGCATAAAGACTGATACATTATGCTGAGTTGTTCCTATCCCCCAGTGCTGTTCTTTCTGTGCAGAGCCTACTGCAGGCAGGAATTGTGACCAGCTATAGGGTTTGTAGGTATGGCAGTAATGAGCAGAGGAATAAAGCTGCACCTTAAGACATTCAGACATTTGTAAAATTTCTGTCTGACCATCATAGAGGTAAGTATGGCTAAAATAACAAATGTTTTCTTTATATCAGGACTTATTAAAGAGAAACATCAACCTTGTTATGCTTTGAAAGTGGGCTTATTGTTTATCGCAACTTTTTATTTCTATTGCTTTCTGTTGGCTAAAGCGGGAAAATACGAGAATGGCAGCTTTTCTGAGACATAGTAAAATACAGTTTATGTCTGCAAAGATAACAACAGAACATGAAACAGAAATAAAAAGTCTAAGTTGCAAAACGGTACATGACAACATAATCAGTATGCTAATTGGCATCTCATCTCTTTTTATAGATCTTGGCTCTGGGATGAGAGGAGTGGGGTTTTATTTTTGTGCAATTTTATTTGTTAAAAATATTCTTTTAAGATATTGATCAAAAACAGACATGATCAACTGAGAACTAGTTCATGTTAGGATTGGGATTTTTGTTCTGAATTTGGACTATGAACATTAATTCAGTTTAAATCCATCTGAACTGAACTTAAACTTGTTCTAGTTTAAACCAAACTTGCACAACAGTTTATATAGAGTATTAATGTGGCTAAATTCTAAATAAAGTTTTTTCTTGCAAATGTTGTCAGGCTTTTAAAAAAATCTAAAAGTCAGACTGAAAAGCAGCCCATCCAGATTTTATTGAAGCAAAATCTCAGCTACCACTCAACTAAATCAAGGAAAACGTGACCTCCAAAACTAAATTTTAAAGATCAACATGGGGTCCCCAAGTCTCCTTAATTTATGTTAAAACTTTTGAACATGTTGTTACCTAGGGTGGCAATTAAAATAGAGGAGGATATAAATGTCAATGAGAAAAAAGTTAGAAGTAGCACGATTCAAGAAGCTGTTTATTTCCAAAGTGAAATGTTTATATTTCACCACAAGATGTGCTCACTATGCTATATTCCTATTATAGAAAATCGGAGTTTGCATTAGGGGGAATTAAAAAATGTTTTCTTAATAAGTCTTTTTTTTTCAGGTTTTGCTCATTCATTTTTTCCTAATTTGCAAAGTAACAGACGTCATGGTGGTATAAAAAGCCATTTCACCCTGCTTATATTAATTGACGGCCCAAGAATATAAAAATCCATCAGCCATAGACTTTAAAAGCTTTCATTTCCTTATCTCACCAGATACATGAAAACATTGCCTCTAAATATCAAACAGCTTGCAAATACACTTGACAACCCAGCATATCCCGGAAAACAATGCATAAAAATATTAAGACAATATCTAATAGACAGTTTGTTCAAAGTTGTGTAATTTATATTCTAGTGAATAGCTTTATTGAGAACTTTATTGCAGGAAATATGTACTCGAGGTATATTCCTTAATCTGTTTTACTTTTACAATCTGCCTGAGTTTCAGATGTAAATGAATGTTTATTTGCTGTAAAATCAGTGAGTCTGATTGTTCAGAATTACTTATTTCAGCAAGGCGGCGCTCCTGAAACTGTTAAACCTTTTCAGGAGAATATTTAACATACATTTAAACACATATCTGAGTAACTTAGAATATAATTAAACAGTTAATTTATTTTATTAATTCAACCAAAAACTAAAATGTTTAGTCATGCATTACAGGTCCTTCTCAAAATATTAGCATATTGTGATAAAGTTCATTATTTTCCATAATGTCATGATGAAAATTTAACATTCATATATTTTAGATTCATTACACACTGACTGACATATTTCAGGTCTTTTATTGTCTTAATACGGATGATTTTGGCATACAGCTCATGAAAACCCAAAATTCCTATCTCACAAAATTAGCATATCATTAAAAGGGTCTCTAAACGAGCTATGAACCTAATCATCTGAATCAACGAGTTAACTCTAAACACCTGCAAAAGATTCCTGAGGCCTTTAAAACTCCCAGCCTGGTTCATCACTCAAAACCCCAATCATGGGTAAGACTGCCGACCTGACTGCTGTCCAGAAGGCCACTATTAACACCCTCAAGCAAGAGGGTAAGACACAGAAAGAAATTTCTGAACGAATAGGCTGTTCCCAGAGTGCTGTATCAAGGCACCTCAGTGGGAAGTCTGTGGGAAGGAAAAAGTGTGGCAGAAAACGCTGCACAATGAGAAGAGGTGACCGGACCCTGAGGAAGATTGTGGAGAAGGGCCGATTCCAGACCTTGGGGGACCTGCGGAAGCAGTGGACTGAGTCTGGAGTAGAAACATCCAGAGCCACCGTGCACAGGCGTGTGCAGGAAATGGGCTACAGGTGCCGCATTCCCCAGGTCAAGCCACTTTTGAACCAGAAACAGCGGCAGAAGCGCCTGACCTGGGCTACAGAGAAGCAGCACTGGACTGTTGCTCAGTGGTCCAAAGTACTTTTTTCGGATGAAAGCAAATTCTGCATGTCATTCGGAAATCAAGGTGCCAGAGTCTGGAGGAAGACTGGGGAGAAGGAAATGCCAGAAGTCCAGTGTCAAGTACACACAGTCAGTGATGGTCTGGGGTGCCGTGTCAGCTGCTGGTGTTGGTCCACTGTGTTTTATCAAGGGCAGGGTCAATGCAGCTAGCTATCAGGAGATTTTGGAGCACTTCATGCTTCCATCTGCTGAAAAGCTTTATGGAGATTAAGATTTCATTTTTCAGCACGACCTGGCACCTGCTCACAGTGCCAAAACCACTGGTAAATGGTTTACTGACCATGGTATCACTGTGCTCAATTGGCCTGCCAACTCTCCTGACCTGAACCCCATAGAGAATCTGTGGGATATTGTGAAGAGAACGTTGAGAGACTCAAGACCCAACACTCTGGATGAGCTAAAGGCCGCTATCGAAGCATCCTGGGCCTCCATAAGACCTCAGCAGTGCCACAGGCTGATTGCCTCCATGCCACGCCGCATTGAAGCAGTCATTTCTGCAAAAGAATCCCTGACCAAGTATTGAGTGCATAACTGTACATGATTATTTGAAGGTTGACATTTTTTGTATTAAAAACACTTTTCTTTTATGGGTCGGATGAAATATGCTAATTTTGTGAGATAGGAATTTTGGGTTTTCATGAGCTGTATGCCAAAATCATCCGTATTAAGACAATAAAAGACCTGAAATATTTCAGTTAGTGTGCAATGAATCTAAAATATATGAATGTGAAATTTCCATCATTACATTATGGAAAATAATTAACTTTATCACAATATGCTAATATTTTGAGAAGGACCTGTAAACATATTCATGACATGCAGAATGAAATATTTCAATATCTAACTTTGATGATTATGGCATATAGCTATTAAAAACCCAAAACTCTGTTTCCCAGAAACCACCATACTACAACAAATTTTACAATGCAATATTGGCCTTTTGAAAAGTATCTCCATGTATTGTAGAGTATATGGACTTAATACTTAGGACACCTTTTGCATGAAATACTGCAGTACATCAGTACTGCATCAGTGATCAGGCTGTGGGTCTTCTGAGGTTTTACTGAAGGTCAGGTTGCTTTAATGGCTCTGGTGTCTTATCCTCCTCTAGACAATGATCCACAGATTCCCTGTGGGGTTAATGTCCGGCCAGTTTTCTGACCAATGATGCACATCAATATAATGATCATTATAGCAGGTATATTGTATTGGTAATTTTAGAATTTACCATGAAGCCTGTCAGTATAAGGAAGCTGTGGACACAGTAGACCCTCCCAAACTCTTGAAGGGGCTTTGCCTTACATTCCTCTCAAAGTAGCAGTTATCCTTGTTGCTTGTGGAATTTTTATATCACACTCGGTCCTTTCACTAAACTTTCCAACAGTTGACCTGGAAATAGCACTCTGAACAGCAGCGTTCTTTTGTAATCACCTTTGGGCTTTACAATCATTATGGAAGGTGTCAGTGACTGTCTGGTGAACAACTGTCAAGTCAGCAGTCTTCTCCATGATTGTGTAGGCCATAACATAACATTTATGTATTACAACGGATTTTTATCCCTCCTATGTTATAATTTAATCTTCTGATAAAATGTTGTGCTTCAATTAACTGAAAGCCATAGTTATTAAAATTAACAGAAATAAATGCTCAAATATATTACTCCTATACTACTGAGCTTGGTTATTGAGGAAAATCTTCTTCTAATCGAATTGGTTTTCCAACTTGCAGGAACACTGTCAAGTTGGAGGTGATGCCCTTCCCAGATCTGATAGGGATAAAGTAAAATAGTCTCATTAGAATCAAACATTTTTTAGACATTGAATTTATTACACAAATTCTGTACAGTTATGTGATTTATGTATTTTTTTAACTTATAATTTGCCAGCAAAACTTTCACCTGCAAATGTGTGGATCTTCTGGTGATTCAAGCCAAAGCAATCAGCTCTAGATCGAGTCGAGCAGTTGATAATGCATCTTAACATTTGATGCCACCCACCAAAACAAATCCAAGAACAAGAGTCGAGCAGCTTTTAGCCAATCAAATTACGCTCATTTGGCTCTTTATTAAACTTTCAAACATTTCTGAATGCAAATTTTTCTAGGCCAATTTCCACAGATGAATTTTTTCAGGCGAATTCTTGCGAATATTTGCAGGTGAAATTTTTGCTGGCCAATTTAAATGAAAGAAAAAAACAACACATAATTGCACAGGATGAAAATTTTGTGTTATAAATTCAATGTCTAAAAAATGTCTGATTTTAATGAGACTATTTCACTTCCATATAAACGGAACACAGCATTAATATATTTGACAAATCCCAGCTGTCATGATTAATACAGACCAAAGTGCAGAGGAAGAGTCACCAGGAGGCTGATGATTACAGGTAAATTGCTTTATTGGCTCGCACTGACAATATGCTGACCAGGCCACAGACTTCTCGACATCAAGACTTATCAAGAACAACGTAGGGAACAACAGAAATATCAGGGTATAAATACAAACTGAGAAAATAAGTAACCTGGAACAGGGCCAGAAACACAAAACTACCCAAATAGGGCAAGGAAACAAAATCAAAAACAAGCCGACAGAGCGGGTAGACGGGGCCTCGGACAAACCAGAAAACAAAACAAGAGTTCAGGTGGGTGACTCAGAGGTCGTCCCGTGCAGACAGAGTTCAGGAGGTCCGCAGGGACCTCCTGAACTCTGGAGGCCGCCGACGAGAGATCCGAAGATCCAGAGGTTGCCGATGAAGCCAGACATCCCAGCAACGAAGCCAACCCTGGAACCGATGCTGAATCAGCAAGGGATCAGGAGGCCAACTCCACGGAACAACGGACTCTCTGAGTTCGCAGTCCGGCGGCCAGCGGCAGAACCCTGTAGATTTGCGATGGAGCCCCGTAGATCCGCGATGGAGCCCTGCGGATCCACGACACCGTTAAGGTCCAAGAGACGGAGGCAACTCGTCCCTGAGCACCCCCGGAACAAGAACAGGAGCCTGGAATGGAGCCAGTCGGCCCACGGTGTCCAGACCTCCAGTAATGAGAACAAACAGAGGACCGATCTTGGCCACAGCTCTCTGCCTCTGTCTCTCCACCATCCCAGGACTTAGGGGATTCTGGGGGAAGAAGCCCCCCCAATACCTCCAGCCAGTCCAACATTAAGTTCGCCACCTCCAAATTCTCCCAAGGCGAGCTACTGGAGGAGAGGAGATGGGAGTAGCGCCGGAACAGCTCCTCTCCAGCTCTGAACCCGATCAGCCTTTCCCCTGCTTGATCCACGTGGCGTTGTTCTTCTGTCATGATTTGGTTTTAATTCGAACAGAGGAAGAGTCACCAGTCGGCTGATGATTACAGGTTAGTTGCTTTATTGCCTCACACTGACAATATTCTGACCAGGCCACAGACTCCTTGACATCAAGACTCCTTGACATCAAGACTTAATAACAACGAGACAACGCAAGGAAAAACAGAAACATCAGGGTAGAAATACAAACAGAGAAAACAGGGAGAACCAATGAACAGAGGGACAGAATAATCCTGGGGAACAAGAAAAAGGTGTGGGTCAGGCTACGGAGGAAATGAGGCCAATTAACATTATAACACAGACAGAAGGTTTAAAATAAACAAAACACAAACTAAAACACAGACAGATCCTGACACCAGCGTAATGAATCCCAGATATATTTGAATAATTTAGCTCAGTTCATTCAGAACAATTTTTTAAACACTTTATTTAGGAAACACTTTGATGCAGATGAGCAAAGCAATTTTAAATAAACACCCTGGATTTTTTTTCTTCAACATTAGGATGTTGACACTTTCTCTTTGACTTTTTGCAGAAACTGCAGGAAGGGGATAAATGATGCAGGAATAATAGCTTTGACTTATCACCATGTGCGTCTCTCTTTTCACCTCAGCCGGTCCTGCCATCTAGCATCTTGTCTCCTCAGCCAATTACTACTCATACTGCATTCCCTGGGAGGATGGGGGGGGGGGGGGCTGCCCGCGGTGGCTCAGTAGCAAGATGACAAGGCTTTCTTGGGTAGCTGAACATCCGCCTAATCCATCTCCTCATGCCCCGCTGTCTTCTCAGACTACAAGGAGGTCAAAGAGACTAATGCTCAGTGCTACCAGAGCAGTTCAGATCTGATGCAAAATGAAACAAATGCAGATGGACCCCTTTTGATGTATGTGCTCCCCACAATATCTTGTCACATTGTTTCTTGGAGGAAGCCTTTGTTACTAGAGCCATGACAATGAATGAATTTCCTCAAATTCATCTTGTTCCATCTCTGTCCACTTTGTCTGCTTCCAGCCTCATAAGCAACCTCTGCATGGGGACTCAATATGTATATAAAGTAGAATAGAAACCCAAAGAGGACTACCGGGCACAGCAACTAGCAATAAAGTATCACTCATGTCCTTTGTGGTGCAGAACATGAAGACAGCTCTAATGTAGACTGATGTACATGTATGGATAAAAAAAAGTTATTTTTTTTTAAATGGATAAAAAAGGTTGACGCTCCGTTTCCCAAAAAAGTCTCTAAGGCAATATATAAGGAGAGTGATGAAGGCATTTGTAAAGGTGAAGAGGAAGTTGGAGTGCTCATGAAGTGTCCTTGAGTCAGACGGGCGCTCAGTGTCTAATTATCACATTAAAACCACACTGCTCTGTTTGACATCTGCGTCTGCAAGGTGCTGGGAGATGAATACTGACAAAGTGAAACAACATAAAGATAGTCTTGTCACTGGAATAACAATAAAGGAAAACTGTTTATTTCCATGACAACGCTAACTTTTTTACAGAGAAATGTAGAATCTCCTTTGTGATGGGTACCAGCCCCTATGTGAGCAAGAATAGGACCAAGTGGGTCCTATTCTGGGTCCTATATATATATATATATATATATATATATATATATACTTCTACTCATTGCTTGCAGTCTATAGGTTTATGAAGAAATCAGCATATAAAAAAGATCAAATAAATATGATTAGGATAAAGATGTAAATTATCTGTTTGGAGAAATAAAAATGTGTTGTTCCCAGGCACACGATGAAATCTTTGAGTACTATTTATTACAGTTATGTTATAGTGCATGTTTAAAAGAGAGCTTAGTTATTGTTAAAATTGCAAGTTAATAAGTGTGTCAATACTGTATTTGATACTTGATTTATTTTGCTTTTCATCCTCGCAGTTTTTTTGTTTTCTGTTTGCTTTGTAATGTTCACCCTATGAAAATATAGAAATGAAGTGGCTATTCCTTGAAGTTTTTGTGAATATTTTTCTATACCCAGCTGAAACCACATGTTTACGTACAGTTTATTAAAATACGACCATTTCTCACTGTCTGACATTAAATCAGACTAGACCTTTCCTGTTGTAGTTTTAATAAATGTTACATTAGGAGGAAAAAGTGGGAAGCTTGTAAGCATGATATCCCAAATGTGAAGTATGGTGGTGGCAGCATCATGTTGTGGGTGTGTTTTGCAGCAGTTGAGACTGGCACGCTTTAAAAAAATAGATGGCACCATGAGCAAAGAACATTATGTGGAAATACTGAAGCCATATCTCATGACACTATAGCCAGGACGACTTTGTGAAAACCTGGACCCAAAGGGTTCCTTCAGATAAACAATGAACTGAAACATTTTACAGAATTAGTCACAACATGATGTAAGGACAACACAATCAATACTTCTGGAGTAAACATCACAAAGTCCTGATCTCAGTTATAGAAAACATGTGTGGTGAAAAATTGAGCTTAAAGTGGGCCTGCAAACCTGATTTTTTTACACCAGATCTGTCAGGACGAATGGGTCAAAATTCCAACCAACTGTTGTGAGAAACTTGTCAAAGTGGACCTAAACGTTTGACCTAAGCCATACACTTAAAGGCTCTCAAATTAAGGAAATGTATGTAAACTTTTTAAAGAAGTTTACAAAATATTTCTAAACATATTGTCTCATTATTCTGGACTTCAGTAAAAACTCCTAACTGACCCAAATAATCAGATTTAATCTGAAAAAATGTAATATGTCTTTTTATAGAGTGTACATAAATATCTGGTCTGAACTCTGTCAGTCTGTCTAAATGTCTGTTCTTTTCTTCCAAATTATCTTTAGTCAGGGAGTCGGTTTTTGCTTGGCTTTGTGCAAATTGCTTTTATGTATAATGTGTGTAATGTGACTACACATTGAATTCAATTGAATTGAATTCAGTTTTATTTATATAGCGCCAATACACAACACATGTTGTCTCAAGGCATTTCATAAAAGTCAGGTACATACATTCCAATTAATCCTAACTATCGAACTGTGCAGTCAGATTCAGTTATTTATTCAAATTGGTTAAAACGCTTCTCTATCTAAGGAAACCCAGCTGATTGCATCCAGTCAGTGACTTGCAGCATTCCCTCCTCCTGGATGAGCATGTAGAGACAGTGGACAGTCACTGGCGTTGACTTTGCAGCAATCCCTCATACTGAGCATGCATGTAGCGACAGTGGAGAGGAAAAACTCCCTTTTAACAGGAAGAAACCTCCAGCAGAACCAGGCTCAGTGTGAGCGGCCATCTGCCACGACCGACTGGGGGTTTGAGAGAACAGAGCAGAGACACAAAAAGAACAAAGAAGCACTGATCCAGGAGTACTTTCTATGGGAAGGAAAAGTAAATGTTAATGGATGTAGCTCCTTTAGTTGTTTCACCTAGAAAGAAAGAACAGATAAACTCTGAGCCAGTTTTCAAGGTTAGAGTCTGAAAGAGAGCACATAGAGTTTGTTACAGTAAAAGCTCAGTAAACTGGACAAATGGATGGACTAAAAAAAACTAAAACTCTTTAAAGGTTATTGAGGTTGTGTTGTCCCCATTTAACTGGCTTATTAGCAATGTCTGTTGACTAACAGGTTATAGTAGGGGTCTCAAGTGTCTGTGTAAAGTGTGTCCATCAGAAGTTTTTTTGGTCATAGCATCATTATTTTATCATAGAACAGGGTTACTTGAAAACTGGGTGAAATCTTGTGAAATCATAACTACAGTAAAACATATTTAAGTTTAAATTATTAAGTATGCTGTTTCTATATCCTAAAAGCTGATGTATAAAAAGAAAGAACTACTTCTGCACTGATGTCCGGCTTAAAGCCCCAGAACACATGGGCATGAGTGGCACAGCAGGCTGAATATCTCTGATTCAGTCTCACTCTCTGAAGCACACAGCTTTCCTAAAGCTCCACTTTGCCATGAATTAAGCTTTAATGCGACTCTTCTGTCCATTGATTTTTTAGCCATGCATTTCCTGTCCTGCTTTGATGTCATAGTATTGTCAGTGCATGGAAGATTCCAGATAAAATTATGGAAGGTTTTAGCTTTTAAGCTTGTTATTTCAGGGGATTATTTGGCTGCAGTTGAATTAACATTTTATATTCTTTTTTGTGGGCCCCAAACTGGATTATGCGACTGTGCTCTGCAGAGACAGTATCAAATGGCAATCGCTGATATGCAACAGCAATGAACCCCCCCACCCCACTGCAGACCATATCTGTGCTGATTGGGTCTGTGTAAAGGATTTCACCAGCTTTACAACACTGTGCCTTGGAGTCGGAAATTAGAGCAAAATAAAAAACATTCACGAAATGCAGAACAAAGACATTGTTGTGTATTATAGTTGAATACTCTCACACTCTGTGGGTTCACTGTTTCTAAGTTGGCATTTTAATATTGCTTATTGACTGAGCTGACCTGAAATAGCCTGTCGTTGTGGCTCCCAGTTTGTGAAAGGGCAAAAACAATTGTTTTGCTTTCTTTTGACCTGCGAGGACCCTATCACTGCTTGCAGGGAAGGAGTTGAACCTCAACAGGAAGACAAACACAAAACAGAGTTTGAAAGACTGGATCTGGTTTGTCTGTGCTCAGTCCACTGCATGAGAGCCACAGCCCAAGGCACAGAAACAATGTGATGCAAAACAAAAGGCAGATTAATGGTCTGGATGACTGCAACCAAGAGATTTATCTCCATGTTTGTTTTCTATCTGATAGCATTTGTTTTATTCCTCTTGATTTTCTTAAAAATGAAAAGCATGACTGCAAACAGCAACCGGGCTTCAGCTTTATATCCATGTTCTCATGTAATAACTGAGCTGCAAGGCAGCACCCAACACAAATCAAACTCCTGTTTCATATGTACAGTAAAATACACAATTTTTTTGTTCGCATCTGACATTAGCTCAGACAAAACATTTCCTGTTTTGGTACAGTTAGGATTAAAATTATGTCTATTGAGAGCGAGAATTTTCTCTGAGTTTTGAAATTTAGAAGTTTACATACATTTTCTCAGTATTTGGTAGAACTGCTTTTAAACTTAGGTCAAACATCTTGAGTATACTTCAGCAAGCTTCTCGTTATCACATTCCTCCTGTCAGAACCGGTGCTACTGAGTCAGGTTTGTAGGCATTTTCCATGGGACTGAGATCAGGGCTTTGTGATGGCCACCAAAAACATTAACCTTGTTTTTCTTAAGCTTGTACCTAATCTGGTGGTAAGATTAGGTCCTATGATTAATGTCAAGTCAAGCTTGGAAGCAAGAGAGTAGGAACCATTCTGTGATAACCTGATCGCCTGTATAACCTGGATTTTACAAGTACCAGGCAGGCAGCCAGTAAGGAAGAAAACTTTTCAAACAATACTGCCCTGGACATTGCTGCTTCAGAGATGTTGCTACAGCTAATACAGTCACAGAAATAATTGCTTAGTAGGGTGTGGACCAAACATTTCTGATCAGTACCTCTTTCCATGCGTTGTTTGGTTTAGAACGTCCTTCCGAGCAGACTAGATCACTCTTAACACACAGCAGGAATATCTCATAAGATTATCTTTAGCGCCATCAGAATGATCGAGGCATGTCAGAAAGGGAAGATCGGGTCAAACATCGGTGTGAAGCAGGTATAACTCGCAGCCTACATAACCATGACCTCATCTTCTGGGTTTTCCAAATCGCTTATCGGAAACATAATCTTAGTGTATTTAAGCTTCAATCGTTAACAATCTACTCTTTGAAAAGATTTTCCTCATTATTCTGGCATTTAGCAGATACAGATATTTAAGGTAAGGTAAGTTTATTTATATAGCGCTTTACAGTAACAAGACATTCAAAGTGCTGTACATGAGGAAGAACAATTACAATACAATCACAAAGAAAATAAATAAATAAATAATTCTGAGCTTAAAGCGAAAATGTTTAGACCTAAAATGTCAACAAAGTCTATGAAAACACCGAATTTTTTTCTTTTGAGACCATTTTTCTAATTTTCTAAAACTTTTGTAATTTCTGTGAACTATTGCCTACAATAGAAATGTAATCTTGTGTATTTTTCAACACTCATTAGAAAACCCAAATGTAAAAATCTAGGATTTTTTTTGCATCTCAAATGTATAAAGAAAACAATTTAACCAAAAACTTTTTTGTATTTAATAGAGTTAAAAACCAACTGGTTCCTCTGCACATTAAATTTCTCCAACTCGTTGAGAACTAGTTTGGTCTCTTAGCTGACCACCCAAATCATGCATTTGAAAAAAAAAAAAACTGAACAGTTTTCCTAAAAGCTGTAACAGAAGCAGCATTGGACGACCACTGTGAAATGCTTGTATTTTTATTTGACACGTATCATTCCAGTATCCAGCTCTGAGCGTAAATTACGCACACAGCTTGACACGCAACGCAGTAAAGGCTGGAATCTCCTGACCCTTTTTTTCATGCAGGTTTTTATTTGAGGTGAAATGACTTCTGAACTGAATGCTCTTTCAGTGTGTATTCTGCTTTTTCTCTCCCTTTATTCAGATCTCTGTAAATAAGATATTTTTTCACCACAGGTTCAGTGAACAAAACCTTAATAAAAACTACAAGGGGCAAAAAAAAAAAATGAATTGAGGAGCAAGTTAAATGAAAAACAGATGAGTAGGAAAATAACTTCTCTGAGCCTGTCCTTTGTTCGTTGAGCGAATATAGGACCGAATAGACTTCCTGTCATAACCTCTAAGACAGACACTGAGTCTTACATTTCATCAACATGGGAGGTAATAAGAGTGTCGGATTAGGTTTTCATAGGACAGGATCACAGAACAAAGCTTCCAGTTTCACTTAGACTATATTAATAAAGTCACACAGGATCAGGATAATACTGCTTACATTGTTTCCAGCTTATTGGAACCTTAACTTTGTGCAAACTGAATTTTAGTTCAGCAAAGCCAGCTTCATACAGACATACATTTAGTCTATGGTCCTCGCACTTTTTCAGTGAAGAGTGCAGGGGTTTAAATCAGTATTGATTCTTGACTACATGTCATCTTGTTTCTTCAACTAGTCTTTTTCTTATAGGGAAACAGATCCAGGTCCATAAAGCATTTCAAAACACTTTATACCCCTTAAACCTTTTCACAATTTGTTTAGTAACAACCAGAAACTTTAGAGCATTTTATTTAGTTCATGGTTGCCTAATTAATAAAGAAAGTTCACCTATGTGTAATTTTATCAGGTCTTTATGAAAAAGTGGCAGGAAGAATCCTTTGTTGAAACCCTGAGGATGAAATATTCTGTAGGGATACTTTTCTCCTGGAGGGACAGGCAAGTTGCTCAGAGATGATACATCTCACAGAGCATTGTTCATCCAAAATGACAACTGAAAGCATAGCAAGACGTGGCCATAGTGACGACCCCATCCTACTTCACTGCTGATTTTGGCTTATGTTTTCATTGCTTTGGTTTTTTAGTTGCAGATACTTGGCTGGCTGGGTCATCAGATAATACTTGGATCATCTGAGCTCAGTGTCCCACCATAAAAGATGCAACAGGTAAGTGTCTCACTGGTTCAGAGGGAATCTCTATTACACCACATGCCTGCATTTATACACTGATTTACTCACTGACATTTTCAGAGTATTATTTGGATTTACTTGACTTAAAAACTAATGGTCAAATTGCTTTTAGCTTTATCTTTGTGTCCTGCCTCCCTACTTTTTGTTGTGATTTTTAGGCAGCCATAGCAATGCCACCCTAAACTTACAGGCCCCTGGTAACTCTGGAGGAGCTACAGAGATCTACAGCTCAGGTGGGACAATCTGTCAACAGGACAAGTATTAGTTGTGCAGTCCAGCAGTTTGGACATTTGGAAGAGTAGCAAAAAAGAAGTCCCAGTTGCATGTTACCACAAGCCATGTAGGTTACATAACAAATGTGAAAAAAGGTGGTCTGGTCAATTAAAACCTCTGTGACCTACAGGTAAATGCTACATAATGTGGAAAACTAACACTGCACATCACTCGGAACACATCACCTCCACTGGAAAATGTGATGGTGGCAGAATTACGGCGCGTGAATCCAAAGGCACAGGGAAGGTGACTGAAGTTAACAGGAAGCCAGGTGGTGCTAAATACAGGGCAATCCTGTAAAATGGACTCAGAATTTATAGATTAGTCGATAGTACTGAAGGTGCAAATATTTTGCTGGACTTTGTCTTTATCCAGCTTTCATCTTTTGACAGAGGTATGGACTTGAGTCATGTGACTTAGAATCGAGTCAGACTCGAGTCACAAATTTGATTACCTAAGAGTTGACTTGATGAACTCATAAAACATAAAAGAGTCTGGACTTGACTTGGACTTTCACACCAATGACTCATGACTTCACTTGCACTTCAACCCTTTTACTTGATAATACTCTATATTTTACACCAAACAGAAAGTTTGTTACAAAGGAAAGCACTAGGCATGCAAGGATGGAACTATGATTCAGCTCACTGCGCATCCCTTGCCATTTGCCAATATTTCCTCCTCCTGTTGCTGCAACAAGCACGCTGCATCTACAGTGCTGTTTATATGCTTTTCTTTTGCATCATACGATGACAGCAAAGACTCTGAATGAGGTAGAGATGTTCTGTCACCCAGTACTATCAAAGAGGCGTGAGAAAAGTTGCAAAAAAAAAAAAAAAAAACGATGGGTAGGCTGCTATGCACCATAGCAACTCTGTACCATAATGTTCAGGCACTTTCAGTAATACTTTAACTCAAGAGAGAAGCAAGTGTCTCAGACTGATTCCTAATTGCAAGCCTGGAGACAGTGACCCAGATGCTGCCAAAAATGTAGGCTAAATACTAATGTAGAGAGGCTACAGCTACATCTGAACTGACACAAACAAGGATGAATAAAAACTGATAAAAGGACTAATGTATGATTAATATCAGCTTAACAACTACGTTTTTTGTGCCGGCTAATTTTTTCATGGAGACTGAAAAGCCACAGGTTCCAATGTGTCTCTGCGCTTTGAGTCTAAACCACAAAGTTAGTGCATTCAAGCTAATGATCTGATGTTACTCATATAATACTGTAAAAGCAGGTTTGTACTGTTGCACCTGGTTAATATGGAAATATGTATTTTTTCATTGTGGATCAGTTTGCTCATTATTTCCAAAAATTACTGGATAATTGTTTTTTATTTTAGTTATTATTTTAATTTTAGTTATTATTTTCTGTAAAATCCAACATTAGCACAGATTTTCTGACCATTGTGAAGTTCCCTTAATCTTGCTGGTTTTCTGTCAAATAAAAACACCTTTTAAAATGTCATAATTTTCATAATTATTATTAGTCTAATTAAATTACATATTTGCTTAGATCTCTTGTATAAGGGTCAAAATTTTAAGTTTTGGACTTCGACTCGACTTGAGACTTGCATACCTTGACTTTGGACTTGAGCTGGGACTTTCAAGCCTTTACCTCTACCTCTGTGGTGGAAAGACTGGATACTTGCTGGTGACTTGCAGTGCAATGACTTGGTCATACCTCTGTCTTTTTAAACAAGTTGTTTTTAAAATATTAAATTCACCTGAAAGACAATGAAAACTGTCTTAGAGGAGGAAGATAAAATAATTCATACAAAACATTTGAACACATCATCTTACTAATCACAGGTTTAACCTCGCAAATAAGGAGCCAAACACTGTTCATACTAAGGGAAGCAGAGTGGATTTCCTCGACACAGCCATACTTATGCTGTTTTAATTACAAACCCTGTGCTGACTACTACAGAATCATATAGCTTTCTGCTGGGTTGGACCAGAATTTCTAACAAGCTTGATTTTCTGACAAAAATCGTTTATTATTTTTGGGGAGTAAGCCTCACTTGGCGCCATTGACAACTCGAGCTGCCAGCCACATATCTGACTGGTGCTGATTAATATTCACAACCTCTGCAGAGTCATCTAACGGGACCGAACACCAATTGTTCACTTTTCCACTGAAAACAAAAGCCAGATCAATGTTGGTGTTTTTATTATCCAGAATGAATAGACCTTTTCAGACACTGGTGATCCGCTGAATTTTTATATTTCCAACCACCTGCCTTGGTGGAGGACGCTTGCATTCACCCTTGTGAGATACAAATAGTGACCAGAGGCTCATTATCCTTATAAAGCAGCTAAAAACCTTACAATAATAGAGTTATACAGTATCTAACAGAGAAAAACTACTCTGCCATATTCCTCTAACAACCTCTTTACTGTAATCTAATTTGGTTTGTTTATAACTTAAAACTCTGTCAAATCTATGATTACCAGTATTTGCATTAATTTTTCATAAAAAAGCAGTTGGCTATGATATTTTATTAATCGATTAAATTAATCCACATGTGAACCATTCCTCAACAGTTATGTAGTGTAGCTTATTGGAGTGTAGCTGTGAAGCAGCAGGAACATTTCATATTTATCTGCTTCCAACTTTGTACACACAACACAAACAAGTCCCACTGTGCAACACATAAGTAAAAAATACATCTGCTCTCAGTCTTTCATAATCTTTTCATAATTATTGTGACGTGAAACCCTTTTTTTTGTCCAAACATAACTTTCCATTAGTGCAATGTACTAGTGACGCTGTGCATTGTAAATTGGTAATATTCAGAATTTATGCCCAGATGATCATTCAAAGAATAAACTGCTTTCTTTTAATGATAGTAACAAGAAGGAATGTTCCATATTTTTCAACTCCAAAGCAAGCCTTTAGTTTTGTCCTTCTCCTGCCGCTCAACATCATGGAAGAGGCATGATTACTCCCTACAAGTCATCTTTGGCTTAGTTTCTGTCTTCCTGAGAAATGAACTGACTATACAACATTGCAACAAAATGCTCAAGGTCAACTTTATTTATATAGCACATTATTAATAACCATGTTGTACCAAAGTCCGTAACAAACCAGATACAAAACTAATTAATGATATACCTCAGTAAAACATTTTAAAGAAAGAAAAAAATTCACTGCAAATCAAGTAATTAAGAATCTCTAAAAACCTTGCCTTAAAAATCCTTAAAAAGTAACCAAATTTGGTATACTTATATAAGGCCAATTCATGACATAAAGTCGAAATTAGATGTTTAAATACACTGTATGAAAAGACACAAACATTTTTCCCTCACTGTTTGACATTAAATTAGACTAAACCTTTTCTGTTTTAGGTCAGTAAGAATTAACAAAATTATTTATATTTCTGTACATGATAACATTATTACTTCCTTCAAATTGAGATGTTTGCATGCATTAAGATTACTATGCCTTTTCAACAATTTGGGAAAACCCGGACACAGACTTCATGGATTTGTAAACTTTGGATTTACAACATTTAAGTTAAACAAACGTGTGTATATTTTAAGACAGCACTTCAAACATACTGCTCTGTCGTGTGATATCTAGTTAAATGTATAAATAAAATGTACTGCAATCATAACATGCAGAAAGGAGATGGGTTTTGTGTCCCAGATATGAGCGTATTTTAGAGCGAACCCCAAACCAAAAACCAAACCATTGTGAAGATCCTGATAGAAGCTGGTAAGAGAAACTGGTCCTGTACCAACATGGGCTAAAAACTCAGTCAGGGGGGAAGAAGCAATTCCTCCAAAAGAATCATAAAAATCCAGATTACAGTTTACAAATGCACACAGGGACAAAGATCTTAATTTTTTGAGACATGTTCTAAGATTGCCTGCATGCTGGCGCAGTTGATAGCACTGTTTCCTTGCAGCAATAACGTCCTGGGTTCAAATCCTGGCATGGAGTCTTTCTGCATGGAGTTTGCATGTTCTCCCGGTGCGTGTATGGGTTCTCTCTGGGTACTCTAGCTTCCTCACACAGTCAAAAACATGACTATTGGGTTAATTAGTCTCTCTAAATTGCACTCAGGTGTGAATAGGTGTGTGCATGGTTGTTTGTCCAGTGTATTGCCCTGAATTGGACTGGCGACCTGTCCAAGGTGTACCATGCCTCTCACCCATAGACCGTTGGAGATAGGCACCAGCTCCCCTGTGACCCTGTACACATGAAGTGGGTACAGAAAATGAATGGATGGAAGTTTTATGGTCTCATGAAACTAAAATTTAAGTAATTTTAGTCATTAAGTTTGCAAGTCTGAGAACACCATCCTAACTGTGAAGTACGGTAGTGGCAGCATAATGCTCTGTAGGTGTTTTGCTAAAGTAGAGACAGGTGCACCTCACCTGGATTGCATCATGTGGAAAAAACGTCACGTGGAAATATTTATTCTTATTTATTCTTATCTTCCTGGCTGATATTTTGAGACCTTCTGTTTAATTTTACTCAGATTTAATGTCAGACAGTAAGTAAAAAGGTTTTGTTTCTTTTTATATAGTGCATTTAAATATCTACCTCACAGCAGTCTGAGACAACACAGCTGTGGTTGCCCGATTTTAAATTAAAAGCATTGCTCCTCCAGATATTCAGTCATTTTACTTTAGAGCCATTTTCAGTTGTAAAAGTTATCATGACCAACAGAGTTTTAATCCTGGGTTCCACCTGTGGGGCATGTCCGGAAAACCTCAAAAAGGAAACGCCCAGGAGCCACCTGGATGAGATGCCAGAACCACTTTAGCTAGCTCCTTTCAAAGCAACAGAACGGTGCCTTTACTCCAAGCTATGGATTTCGGAGATGACGGAGCAGATTTTTGGTGCAACACTGAAAGTCTAAATGTTGGCTTCTTGCTTGCAGATTTTAAGTAGTAAAAAAGCTATTGCTTTAAGAAACCTTTCATCTGTTTCTTTTTCAGGAACTTTCCATGGTTACTTCACTTTCTTTTTTTAATAAAGAGTTAAGGCATTGCAAGGATTTTGAGATATTCCATTTGCTATATTAGGGGTTGCTTTCCTCGTTTGCTTTCCTTTCCCAAACTATACTTTGTATACTGGCTACCATGACATGGCAAATCTCTTTGTAATAGAAGTTAATTATGTCCACCCCTCGCCTGGTCTCCAGCTTCTGCTCAGCACTATGTGAAGGCAATTCTGTAAAAAGATGATACTGTCAAAATGACCATTTCCCAGGATTCACAAGCCACCCTTTAATTGGCGCTTTTCATAGTTGTTAGGCGAGGGAAACAAAAAACGGTCCCCTCTGAGCTCCAAACTGTCAACAGAATTGAATTGAATAAATATACAGTACAGACCAAAAGTTTGGACACACCTTCTTATTCAAAGAGTTTTCTTTATTTTCATGACTATGAATATTGTAGCTTCACACTGAAGGCATCAAAACTATGAATTAACACATGTGGAATTATATACTGAACAAAAAAGTGTGAAACAACTGAAAATATGTCTTATATTCTAGGTTCTTCAAAGTAGCCACCTTTTGCTTTCATTACTGCTCCTCACACTCTTGGCATTCTGATGATGAGCTTCAAGAGGTAGTCACCTGAAATGGTTTTCCAACAGTCTCGAAGGAGTTCCCAGAGATTCTTAGCACTTGTTGGCCCTTTTGCCTTCACTCTGTGGTCCAGCTCACCCCAAACCATCTCGATTGGGTTCAGGTCATCTGGCGCAGCACCCCATCACTCTCCTTCTTGGTCAAATAGCCCATACACAGCCTGGAGGTGTGTTTGGGGTCATTGTCCTGTTGAAAAATAAATGATGGTCCAACTAAACGCAAACCGGATGGAATAGCAAGCCACTGCAAGATGCTGTGGTAGCCATGCTGGTTCAGTATGCCTTCAATTTTGAATAAATCCTCAACAGTGTCACCAGCAAAGCACCCCCACACCATCACACCTCCTCCTCCATGCTTCACGGTGGGAACCAGGCATGTCAAGTCCATCCGTTCACCTCTTCTGCACTGCACAAAGACACGGTGGTTGGAACCAAAGATCTCAAACTTGGACTCATCAGACCAAAGCACAGATTTCCACTGGTCTAATGTCCATTCCTTGTGTTCTTTAGCCCAGACAAGTCTCTTCTGCTTGTTGCCTGTCCTCAGCAGTGGTTTCATAGCAGCTATTTTACCATGAAGGCCTGATTCACACAGTTTCCTCTTAACAGTTGTTCTAGAGATGTGTCTGCGGCTAGAACTCTGTGTGGCATTGACCTGTTCTCTGATCTGAGCTGCGTTTAACCTGCGATTTCTGAGGCTGGTGACTCGGATGAACTTATCGTCCGGAGCAGAGGTGACTCTTGGTCTTCCTTTCCTGGGGCGGTCCTCAAGTGAGCCAGTTTCTTTGAAGCACTTGATGGTTTTTGCGACTGCACTTGGGGACACTTTCAAAGTTTTCCCAATTGTTCGGACTGACTGACCTTCATTTCTTAAAGTAATGATGGCCACTCGTTTTTCTTTACTTAGCTGCTTTTTTCTTGCCATAATACAAATTCTAACAGTCTATTCAGTAGGACTATCAGGTGTGTACTGTATCCACCTCCTGCACAACACAACTGATGGTCCCAGCCCCATTTATAAGGCTTGAAATCCCACTTATTAAACCTGACAGGGCACACCAGTGAAGTGAAAACCATTTCAGGTGACTACCTCTTGACGCTCATCAACAGAATGCCAAGAGTGTGTGGAGCAGTAATCAAAGCAAAAGGTGGCTACTTTGAAGAACCTAGAATATAAGACATATTTTCAGTTGTTTCACACTTTTTTGTTCAGTATATAATTCCACGTGTTAATTCATAGTTTTGATGCATTCAGTGTGAAGCTACAATATTCATAGTCATGAAAATAAAGAAAACTCTTTGAATGAGAAGGTGTGTCCAAACTTTTGGTCTGTACTGTATAATTTAAAATGTATTTCAATACGTCTAATATGAAAACAAAATATTGCATAATATATTGTTGTTGATCCATGACACATCTATAGACAGGTTTATTTTGCCACTCTACTTCAAAAAAGCTCAAGGTTTGTACCAAAGGAGGAGAATATACCATTGAATTTAGCGATATAATGTTTAAGGATAATCAATCTCAACGGGCAGCGTTATAAGAAAATCGTCCTCTCATCAGTTCATTTTTAATTGCATTGTTGTATATTTACATGAATTACGAAAACACTTACAGCTTTTGTGCTCCATCATTTTCAGGTAGGTATTTACCATTCTGATGTCAAAAACCCACACTTTCCTGACTCAAATTTCAAGAGTTTTGAGTGAGACATTTTAAAAAACAAAAAATAAAGTGTCCTATTAATTTATGACAAAGATTTGTACAGAGGTCAAGCTTTAAACATGGAACCTAGAAATTGAGTGAATGGATGTTCAGATAATGGATAGATGGATTATTGGAAGAAAAAACGGATGGATAGATTGATGTATAACTGACAAATGATGGGTGGATCGATGAACAAATGGACAGAAATCAAAATATTTTTGCTTCCTCAGTTTTCTTTTTCCATACTTATCCAGATCTGAAAAATTGTTAAATCAGATTCCAGACTTTTCCATTGTAAGAACCCAGATTACTCCTTTAACTGAACAAATAAAGTCTCTATCTATGCATTCACCAAGACTGAATCTAACTATCCCAGACACCCTTTTCCACCACTACATCTTGTCATTTTTTTAAATTGGAATAAATTCCAATTTTCCAGTGTTATCTCAGGATTTTAAGACATATAAATAATCTTCATTATTGGTTCTGTGTCCTCAATCAAAAGACTGCTGTTAGTTTCCACATTTCTTACTCATCACACCAGATGGACCCACAGATGGACACAGTGATGTTCTATTAGCCCAATCGCCTCAGTCAGCAGCCAGCACGTCACGCTCGAGTATATCGTATCTCTTTGTCCAAATTCCTAAATTAGATTCTTACTTGCCCGCAAATCACAGATTTTTCATCATCATGTATTTGGCAAGTGATACAAATGAAAGAAAACAGAGGGATTCTGCTGCGCTCAGCAGATGTATGAGAAGCCCCACACTGCAACAGAGGGTTCCTTTATTATTCTGAGGGTCATGCTTCAGAATCTTGTTAGTGCACTGGAGCTGTGGATTTTGTCGAAGGACTCTGACAGGATCAGTCAAATCTCCCCTCACACAGTTTGAAGCTATGCTGATGTCAGATGCCCCCACCTGCTTTGTCGAGGAGAGCCAATCTCTATTGAGAATTACTGAAGGGGTATAGCAGATCCTGACCATCATTATCAGATAAATGTAACCAGTGCTCAGTCTTGCACTGCAGGATTTGATAGCAGCGTTTACCCAGGAGCTCTACGGCATTTACAGCTATCAGCTTAGGGCATTTCTGAGGAGCAGAGCTGTTCAACCTCCCTGATCACCTGCATAGTAAAGGAGAATCAGTGCTGCCACAGATCTTAACCTGATAAAATCCACAATTCCTCTGTGCCTTGTCATGCTGCTATATTGTAGTCAGCAGACAGATCCTGGACCTCCTGGCTTTTCCTGAAGTCAGATCAGATCAAACACAAATCCAGACATGTAACCTTTGTTTTAATGCGGGGAAAAACTGTGAGGTAAGATAGGACATAGTTCAGCAGTTAGCCTTTCTCTGACTTAGTCTCTCCAGACAGCTACACATATGCGTGAGCTGCAAAGTCTGGCACAAGAGAAGCATCAGGTACCAGGAATATTATGCAGAAATAAATGTAATTGGTTTTTCTTCAACTATAAGTTGGAGTTTGTAGTTTTTGGTCATATGAACTAGCACTACCAGTCTCTTATCCAATCTCCTAAAATCTTGTAGGAAAATGTGTCATGGTGAGATGAAACAGAAGTTGAACATTTGAAGCACAATGCCAAGAGGTAGGTTTCTGCCAAATAACACAAGGTCTACAGTTAAACTTAGTGTTGGCAGCATCATGACCTGGGGTTCTTTTTTTTTCATATGGAAATGAGGTTCAAATGGCCTTGCAATAGAAAATTAAAATTGAAGAGTGGCTTAGCCAGAGTTTAGAACTAAATCAGAAAATCCTGTTATCTGAAGAAGGCTGTAGATAAGATTTCTTCACAGTCTGATTCCATTGTGCTGTATATGTCACATTAAAGGTAGAAAAAAGTTTTTAAAATGATCCCATGTGTGCCACTGGCTTAATGCTAATAACTATTTTGTACATGCAACTTTTGCTACGATTTCTGCAGGGCAGCCATGTAGGTTTCCGAACTCTGAGCCACTTGGTGACCTCCAACTTTTCCAGTCAGAAGTCTGACCTCAGGGTGCATTCTTGTTATACTTCTGACTGGGAACTCAAAAAATCCAACTCATGTAAGTCATGTATTATTTGTATGTGTTTATTTTTTGTGTTGCACTAGACCGAATGTTATTTTGAATGTGTGCATTTTATATGCATAACTGCAAATAAACAAGGTGAATAATAAAAGTCGACATTGAATTTCTTCCAAAACCAGTTTATTTTTGTGTTTACTTTACCACAGTAAAATTACATGTAGAAATATGATTAGTCAATTATGCATCTTAGCTTCATAAAGGTACAGTCATACTGGGAGTTGCATTAGAGATACTGGAGTTATAATGCATGTAATACCATGTATGTTTGTGACATCAAAAAGTCAATATTTAAATAGAGATCTGTATCGGTGCAGTTAGCATGACTTTGGCTAAACTAGCACTGTAGAAACCTTCATCATTCTATTTGGACGGACTTGGATACCCAGCAGTAAAAAACTAAGGGGTGATATAGTCATTGTTGCCAGATTGGGTGGATTTCCACCTAATTGGGGCTGTTTGTTTAACAAAGTGGGTTGGAGAGAGTAGCTGTGGGCAGGTTGTTAAAATTTGGGCTGCTTTTCACAACATTGTTTTGAGAAATTATCCATAGGAAAATTAGATCAAAATAATTGTGTGGCAGAAAAGTAAAAACTTATCTCAATAAAAATGTGTCCTTGCACTCGTATCATTAGTTCATTTATTTTGAAATGTAGAGAATCTGTCGAACTTGACATCATCAGTCAGGGATAGTTTCTGGTTTCTCATCTATCACCTTGAAATGATATTGGTCAATGTTATTTGTACAAGTCCTAAATGGGGTTAAGGGTTCATCTAAGATACACTGGTGTGTTAGCCTGAAGGCCTTTACTGTTAAGTTTTAACTAGAGATTGAGAGAAAGGGGCGGAAAATACCAACAATATACAGAAAACAGGAGTAAAGCAGTGGACTGCCCATGTCCCAGAGGATGAATCCAATGTTCATTGCAAGTTATACAGAAATTTCAGTGCAACTTCATCATTTGAAAGAACTTGGCACCACAAAAAGAAAACTAGGTCTCGTTGTGTTCCAAGTGTCAAGTCTTTAGCAGTCCCAATGGGATCTGATGCTGGGCACAACATAATAAAGAATAACCAAATATGGTCGCTTGTCACAATTTTGGTGATGCAGTCAACAACTTGTCGGATATTACTGAAGATGAGGTGGGAGCATTCAAAGGTTTTTGCGGTTGATATGACAGCATGATTAGGAAAGCGATCTTTGTGTGATGGTTATTTGGTTGCCTGATTGCATACTTTGTGGACATCCATACTACTTCTAATATGAGTTTCCAGAGAGGCTGAGATTTGGGTTGGTTCTTATTGAGGTGGGCGGGTTTTACGTTGTGTTTGGGCTGGAAACTGTCAGCCAGATCTAGCAACCCTGGATGTAGTGGGCTACATGTTGGGGTGCAGCTGGTAGCACTGTTGCCTTGCAGCAAGAAGGTCCTGGGTGCAACTCATGGCCAGGGGTCTTTCTGCATGGAGTTTGCATGCTCTTCCTGTACATGCATGGGTTCTCAAGCTTCCTCTTATAGTCCAAAAACATGACTTTTAGGTTTATTGGTCTATCTAAATTACCCTTTGGTGTGAATGGGAACGTGCATGGTTGTGTGTCTCTGTGTTGCCTGATGGACTGTTGACCTGTACAGGGTGCACCCCGCCTCTCGCCCATAGACCGCTGGAGGTAGGCACCAGCTCCCCCTTGACCCCATACAGAAGAAGCGGGCATTGAAAATGGATGGATGGATGTTTAAAGAGTTTTTAATAAACTTTTATTACTGTATCTGGTACATCAGGGTTATAACATCAATAAAATTGACAGTGGTCAATGAATTAGGCTGGTATAACCTTTCCCAATATTTAAGCCTATTAAGGTACAATTATGACAAATAATACATTATCATGAATCAAAAAAGTTAGTCTTTAAAACAATTTCAACCAAAATGAGAATTTACATCATTATTCAAAGGCTAGATGAGGAGCCAACACTATTGAGAGACATGAATGTAGGACAAATTGCAGTAAATTCCAGGATCAACAAGGTGGGCTGATTAAATGCATTAAACATTTTCCGCATACCCATTAGCAACTCTGCTCTATATGTACCCATAAGTACTCTTGATAAATATGCAAATAACCATTTAGTAAAGGTACAAGACTATTACCTACAGCAATATAAGCTTGCACAGCTTGTACATTTCAATAAAAATCTGCAGGCAATTGTTTGCTGCCTTCTGCAGCATTTAGACTTTACAAATAGCATATATTTCATGTTGCATTATATGACTACTTTGTAAGAGTATGTTAATATCAGTGAGAATCCAAACACTACTAAATAAAGAAAAAATAGATTTGTGGATGCATACTGGTTTGACTAAACCTCAAGTCATAAAGTGTTTTTCTTGTCCTTCTTGTTCCACACATATCGGCAGTTTTGTGCTTCACGGAGACGTGGCTGTGTGGATTAATACCGGACTCTGCGCTGCAGCTGGCAGGATTCCAGCTCTATAGAGCGGACAGAGACACGGAACTCTCCGGCAAAGCGAAAGGTGGAGGAATCTGTTTTTACCTCAACGGTGGTTGGTGTAACGACGTGACAGTGATTCAGCAGCACTGTTCTCCAGACCTGGAAGCCTTCATCATAAACTGCAAGCCTTTCTATTCCCCCCGTGAGTTCGCTTCGTTCATCCTGGTCGGTGTTTACATCCCGCCGCAAACTAACGTGCAGGTCGCACAGCGCATGCTCGCCGACCAGATACTGAGTGTGGAGCGGACCAACCCGGACTCCTTAGTAATCGTCGTTGGCGACTTTAACAAAGGTAATCTGACCCACGAACTCCCCAAATATAGACAGTTTATAAAATGTCCGACCAGAGAGGACAACATTCTGGATCACTGTTATACCACCATCAGAGACGCTTATCACGCCGTCCCACGTGCTGCACTGGGCCAATCCGACCACATCATGGTCCACCTGATTCCTGCAAACCTATTGTGAGGACGACAAGGAAGTGGAGCAGTGAGGCTGTGGAGAATCTCCAGGCGTGTTTAGGCTGTACAGACTGGGATGTGTTCAGGACTACTACCAACAGTCTGGACGAGTACACAGAGGCTGTGACTTCCTACATCAGCTTATGTGAGGACAGCTGTGTACCATCATGCACCAGGGTGAGTTACAACAACGACAAACCCTGGTTCACAGCTAAACTCAGAAGGTTAAGACTGGATAAGGAAGAGGCCTTCAGGAGTGGGGACAAAGACATATACAGAGAGGCTAAGTACAAGTTTGGCAAGGCAGTGAAAGAGGCCAAACGACTGTACTCTGAGAAGCTCCAAATCCAGTTCTCAGCCAACGACTCTGCGCCTGTCTGGAAAGGGCTCAAGCAAATCACCAACTACAAGCCGAAAGCCCCCCACTCCATCAACGACCGACGCCTCGCCAACGACCTGAACGAGTTCTACTGCCGCTTTGAAAGACAAAGGGACAGTCCTGCAACCATCCCCCACGACGCCCCCCAACAGCTGCAGCCACAATCCACCACCCCCACCTTCCCGACTTCAAGAGGGGCCTTGGCACCTCCAACCCCCACCCTGAAGTTCCCCCCCACCAGCCCCCTACCCACGCCGAGGACGGCTTTTTCCATCCAGGAGAGGGACGTCAACAAACTCTTCAGGAGACAGAACCCCCAGAAAGCTGCTGGTCCGGATTCTGTCTCACCAGCCAGCCTGAAGCACTGCGCTGATCAGCTGTCTCCAGTCTTCACAGACATTTTTAACACCTCACTGGAGACATGTCATGTGCCAGCCTGCTTCAAGTCCTCCACCATCGTCCCTGTTCCCAAGAAGCCAAGGACCACAGGGCTTAATGACTTCAGACCCGTCGTCCTGACCTCTGTGGTGATGAAGTCCTTTGAGCGCCTTGTGCTCTCACACCTAAAAGACATCACCGACCCCCTCCTGGACCCCCTGCAGTTTGCCTACAGAGCCAACAGGTCTGTAGATGATGCAGTCAACCTAGCCCTTCACTTCATCCTCCGGCACCTGGACTCCACAGGAACCTACGCCAGGATCCTGTTTGTGGATTTCAGCTCTGCCTTCAACGCCATCGTCCCAGTTCTGCTACAGGAGAAGCTCTCCCAGCTGAGTGTGCCCGACTCCACCTGCAGGTGGATCACTGACTTCCTGTCTGACAGGAAGCAGTGCGTGAGGCTGGGGAAGCACGTCTCTGACTCCCTGACCATCAGCACCGGTTCCCCCCAAGGCTGTGTTCTCTCTCCTCTGCTCTTCTCCCTGTACACCAACAGCTGCACCTCCAGTCTCCAGTCTGTCAAGCTTCTGAAGTTTGCAGACGACACCACCCTGATCGGACTCATCTCTGATGGTGACGAGTCTGCGTACAGATGGGAGGTGGACCATCTGTTGGACTGGTGCAGCCAGAACAACCTTGAGCTCAATGCTCTAAAGACAGTAGAGATGGTTGTGGACTTCAGGCAGAACCCAGCCCCACCTGCCCCCATCACCCTCTGTGACTCCACAATTGACACTGTGGAATCTTTCCGCTTCCTGGGAACCATCATCTCCCAGGATCTCAAGTGGGAGCCAAACATCAGCTCCCTCATCAAGAAAGCCCAGCAGAGGATGTTCTTCCTGCGGCAGCTGAAGAAATTCAACCTGCCAAAGACTATGATGGTGCACTTCTACACAGCCATCATTGAGTCCATCCTCACCTCCTCCATCACCATCTGGTACGCCGCTGCTACAGCCAAGGATAAGGGCAGGCTGCAGCGTGTCATTTGGTCTGCTGAGAAGGTGATTGGCTGCAGTCTACTGTCGCTCCAGGAACTGTACACCTCCAGGACCCTGAAGCGGGCAGGGAAGATTCTGGCTGATCCCTCCCACCCCGGTCACAGACTCTTTGAGACTCTCCCCTCTGGCAGGAGGCTGCGGTCCATCCGGACCAAAACCTCACGCCACAAGAACAGTTTTTTCCCATCTGCCACCAGCCTGGTTAACAAAGCCCGGAAACCACCCTGACACTCTCCCTTTCCCCACACCCCCCTTTTTTGCTGACAGGACACCTGTAACCTGTAACTCTATGCGTTACATTAACGCTCAGCATGGACTCCTGCTTTACTTGCACTGCCATACTTGCACAATGATCACCTGCACTGTTGTATTGCTCTTGCATCCTATACTGCTCTACATTTACTCTCACTCACTTAAAACTGTGCACATATATTTATATTATATTGTAGATATGTTTATACTGTTTAATTTGTACTGTATTGCACCGACTACGCCAAAACAAATTCCTTGTATGTCCAAAAACGTACTTGGCAATAAAGCTTTTCTGATTCTGATTCTGATCATATACTTCAGGCTGAATTAGTTGAGTAGACAGCTGCTGCAGAGACTCCCCTCACTGTACACCTTAACATTATCAGAGGGCAGTGTAACTGCTGTGCCTGACAGATGAGTAGGACTTGAAGTGTTTTAGCAGGCTTACACTAAGTTTCATTGACAATCGAAGCGGAACAACTTGCTCAATAAACAAAGGCATCTGCAGTGCTGACAAGCCGATCATGGGGCTGCAGGGAGAAGAAAAAGACACAGGAAAGGAAAAAGCAGGCTGATACGTTTGTTTAGTATCTCTGTTGCTGACTTGTTTCTGATCTTCTTACTGTTGCACAGTCAGTGATGAAACTTCACCATTTATCCTCACTCCAGACTACAGAGGACTTTTTATCTTGTGAGCAACTACAGTGGGAATGCTGTGACACTAGTTATATCCCTTTGCAGGGGTAGGACATCCCCTTGTCTATAAAGTAAAAAACACCCATTTTATGCAGTTCTATGAAGGTGACCCTATGTCTAAGGCTAATTTATCCTTTAAATTGTGGTGTCATACCAAGGTGAAATAATCTTACTTAATTTTGTTGTTTGCTAGTAGCACCTTAGTAAGTGCTATTACTTTAGAAGTGTGACGCTAATGTTTCAGCAGTTCTTTTTATCTGCTAGCTTAACTGTTAATGAAGAGTTTCCAAGACTGTATAATCTAAAGATAAACTGTGGTTAAAACATGTTAAAAAAATTATGTACATAACTAAGCTGTATATCTTATCATAAATAACAAAAACAATCAGCAATTTATTTTTATTTATTAAACTGAGATTTCTCTAATTATTTATTTTATACTTTTGTAAACTTCTTCTCATTTTGAGTATTTCTTTTATGATCTTTGGATTTTATTTTATTTATTTTATTTTCTATTTAATGTTGATACACTCATTTTACATAAATATATATATATATATATATTATTTTTTTTCCTACCTGTTATATACACTAACTTGCTTTTGATGTGCATGAGTGTATACTTGTTGAAATTCACAGTGTCAGAACTGGGAAGGTAATTTTATTTCATGATGTCTCATTTTAATTTTTTTCCAAACTTTATGATTGCCTGAACATCTGAAGATAGAAGTTCAATGTTGTGTCAAACGGTGTGGCTAACAGCTAAAATTGTTATTGGTTGAATTAATAAGAAAGTAAGTCGCACGGATGTTAGTTGGAGCCACTTAAAGTATTCGGCATGTTGAAGTGCGTGAATTTTTAGCAGTGCAGACAAATCATTGGCATGGTGAAACATGAGATCAAGTTGCAACATTTGACTAGCAGTTGCATTAGTATATATGGAATTTTTCTACATGTCCTTGTTAACCTAACTTGGGTTGAGATCAGACTGAATTCTGCTGTATCACATAACTAGGAGGATGACGCTGGAGCATTATTTACCTAAGGCAGCTTATTTTTCTGCAAATAGCAAATAAACATGGGTGTGATAGGGCAATACCAATGAGAGATTTAAAAGACCTTTTCATGTTGGAGAAAATGTCTGATTAGTGTCAGCCATTGTCATGGATTTTAGAAAGACAAAGTAGTAAATTTGGATTTACCTCTGCATGTCTCTGTTTTGTTTTTCAGATGACTGTTAATAGGAGAAAGATAAACATCGGGCTAATATCAAACAGTTTGTAAGAAATCAATAACAAGGAAATAAAACCAGACAGACCGGATGACTTGGCTGCAATAGATTAAAACGTTTTGAGGAAATTTATTTGATGGTTGGGAGAAATGGACCAGAATTTCAGAGACTAACAATATGCGTCTGACAAGTGTCTGACTTTGAAGAAATAAAAAGATTTTTCCAAAAAATGATCTCTAGCAAATAAAAAATGTATTCAGAAATACCAAACTGACCTTACCCATTAAAGTTTTAGTGAGGAAAAAAAAAGGTGATTTGTCTTTTCATATAATGTTTGTAAACATCTGAAATAATGTCTGGCATAATTTCCAGAACCCAAAGACAAAATTCTTAAACTGCTGCTTCTTGTGTGCTTATCAACCCAAATCTCCACAGCCTAAGCTCTACTGAAAGAACAATATGCCACAAACAATCTGAGCCAAAGGGTTTGTCTGTCTTCAGAGAGAAATATTGGATGTTAACAGCAAAAACCTCTGTTCAATAAAATACCAGCTTTGCTAATTAAATGCCATATGGAGATTGAAGGGAAATATTTTTAGATGTTTGCCCCAACGGCACAAAACACTGTTCTAAACACATTGATTTAGTCTCAAAGGGGAGACTTTATGGTACCTGCCTCCTTCCTAACTACTCACACAGACTTATCCCCCTGACACAGTCTCAGGAAAAACCGTCTGCTGGTAACGGCAGAAAATCCTAGCTGAGGTACATTTGAGGGCAATTAGAAGGAGCTGCCAGCTCCCGAGCACTGTGCCTGCTCCCTGCACTCAGATTGGCAGATTTACCGTGTGTACTCCTCAACAGGCCTGTCTGTGCTTGTTATGTCTCCAGTGGCTGACTGAAGACCTTGCTCACCCAACGAAAAGATATAGAGATAGCTCAGCCAGCCATGAAATTGATTTTGTATTAACAAACAAGGGGGTCTGGTTTTCCCTTACTGTTAATCAAATCATTTTGCGGAATGAGGGGGAAGAAGAGAGTAAAATCATTACCTTCCACCAGTAAATCAGGTTCACTGCAAACCTGTTGTCCCATTAACCCTGAGACCTGCTCAATAGCTAATTAAGGCAATTACTTCAGGCATGACACGGCAGTTAATCATGACTGACTAGCCCATTTATAGTGGTGGCTTCATTACCATTGGCAGGGTTCTCTGATGGCCCCACTCATTCCTACACACACAGAGGAAACAGTGAGGATAAACGTGGCTGTTGGTCTGTTATTCACCCATTCCCCACTTCCAGGGCTATTTTTGGAATAGATAACAGTTTTAAAAATGTCTAGTGCAAATTGTTTGCTTAGGTTCTTGATGAGCCATTTGCAATCATACTGACAATGTGACAGAGCTTCAGTTTTCAACATAATTAGAGATTCATTTTTTTTGTCATTTAGTCATTTATGTTCATACTGAAGAGATGATGAGAGATGAGGAAAAAAATGTTTTTTAATCCGTCCGTCCATCCATCCATCCATCCATCCATCCATCCATCCATCCATCCATTCATCCATCCATCCATCCATCCATCCATGTATACTTTAAAAATTGGCTAGAACAGAGAACTTTGAGAAGTCGAGAAAGTAAAAAAACTGATCCTAACAAGCCCAGGGCTCTGCTGTGATGATGCTGTGAAATGGATGTTGATTACACACACAATTTTGTTCTTGTAATCCGGAAATGTCTCTGAGGAGTGAGGAGAAAAAAAGGCAGATAAGCCACCGTTTGTGTCTGTGTTTGCGTTCGTGCCTGTGGTACTGAACAGGACTTTGCACTCCGACAGTATGATCAGCACACCCTGACACCCAGCTTGTCAGCAGTTCCCATCCAGCTTGAGGGACTGATTCTGACAGACTGCTGTGCTGAGGGAGGCCCTTGTAGTGAACTGTCCTGAGTTGGAGTATTGATTTTACTGTTTGTCTCCCTTGACTGCAGCAAGGTGGAAGCTTGATGAAATAACTCCCTCAGCCATGCGGCCCGCTCCCCCCTAAGGCTCCCATTACTTCTTTTTTTTTTAAAGATCAGTAGGACTGCTGCTGTATGTTTACAAGGCATCTGGTGCGAGCTGGTCAGAGGCTTCTCATCCTCGCGCTGTTAAATGTCACTCTCTCTCCTCTGTTGCACATCAGTAAGCGATGTTGGCGCGGCAGGACGCCCCTCTAGGTTGTTTCATTTCCATTTGCTGCTGTGAATAAAAAAAAATCTGGATGACCTGTCAATCTTGTAAATATGACAGGAATTTCAAACCACAACTGCTTTGATGAGTCAGAGCCTCCAAATGTTCACTGACATTACAAAAAAAGAACAAAATACAAGCAGTGCTGCATATTTCCCTGTAGCTTTCCCATTATAGTTATTAAAACAAGCAAACGCTCATCTGCTGGGACACTTTTGACTTTGATCCACTTTAGGCAGAAAACTCAGCGGACAAGAGAATTGCTGTGATTGCAAGTGTGGCGAGGTAATTAAAAACAGCGTGTCTCCCCTTGCTTAGAAGTTATTTGTCTTCTTAACTTGGAAAGCACAGCTGCTTATGAAAGGTTTATACAAACATGCTTTGAATTATCAAGCATTGCTGTAAAAGGCCTCAGAGACCTTGGGTCTGTGTCTTTGCTATTTAAACAATTTAAATTTGACATAGATGTACAGACTTATATTGTGATGGTTTTCATTTCAAGGTAAATAGCAGATTGGTATCTCTGTGGAAAGGCTCCCAGAAAATGCAACTTGTGTGAAGCCTTTAGATTTTTTATTAATATTAGAAAAAGCACTTCATAAAGCAGGAGCAGGACAGAATAATACGCTACTGAGAAAATAAATTACTTAATTTTAGGTTCACCTATCACATTCAGCCTGAAGCCCAAAAGAAATATTTGTTTGGCTATGATACAATTCCCTAAATCAGCCATCATGGACTGAATGAGGCTGAATTGTAGAATTGAAGAATTAATCACACCTCTTTTTCACAATTTGTCACATTTAAACCACAAATCTCAGTCCATTTTATTGCGATTTAATATTGCAGACCAACACAAAGTAGTGCGTAATAGAGATGTGTAAATGAAGGTGGATTTAAGCATTTTGAAAAAGAAATCTGAAAAATTTGTCGTTTATTTGTATTCAGCCTGTTTTGTTCTGATATCCCTAGATAAACTTCAGTGCAACCAACCGCCTTGTTATTATTATGTCCTGTAGTTTCATCTTACCATAAATACAGATGTTCCTGAAAGGTTTCAGATTTTAGTTAGAAAGCATTAGTGAACAAACAGTATCATAAAAGCCAAGAAACACACCAGGGAACAGGTTAGGGATAAGCTGTATAAGTGTAAGGTAGAGTTATATTAGAAAACAATTACCCAAGCTGTACAAGCCATGTCACTGTAACAGTGTGGCACCACCATCAACCTACTAAGACATGGCCATCTATCATACTGACAGGCTGAGCAATAAGAGCACTAATAAGAGACGCAGCCAAGAGGTCCATTGTAACTCTGGAGGAGCTGTAGAGACCTACAGCTTAGGTTGAAGAATCTGTCAACATGACAACTGTTGTGCACTCCAAAAATACGGCCTTGATGGAAGAGTGGTAATAAGAAAGCCCTCGTGAAAAGGAAGCCATTAGTCCCATTTGCAGGGCGTCAGGAGCTATGTCCAAGACACAGAAGATGTGTAGAAGAAGGTGCTTGGGTTAAAATGTGTGCCAAATTCAATGTGTGGCAGAAAACCAACACTGCACACAACCCTCAACTCTTCATTCCCACCACATGGGAGTGGGAGCATCATGCTGTGGGGATGCTTTTCTTCAGCAGAGCCAATAAAGCTGGTCAGAGTTGATGGGAAGATGGAGGGAGCTTAAGACAAGAAAACCTGTTAGAAGCTGGTCAAAGTCCATTCCTAAATCCAAATGAGAATTTTTGGCAACCTTTAAAAAATGAGGTTCACAGAAGCTCTCATTCAATCAGACAGAACTTGAGCTACTTTGCAAAAAACTGACATTTTCCATCTCTAGATGTGCAAAATTGTTAGAGACATACTCCAAAAGACTTACAGCTGAAACTGCAACCAGAGGCAATGCTTCAAAGTCTAAGATTGACACTAATGCATCCCACATTTGTTTAGATTTCTATTTATTTAACTTTGTTTTATGATTTCCCATTTCACATGTATGCATTACTTAAAGATGGTCTGTCACAGAAAATCCCAATAAAACATATTAGTTTTTGGTTGTAAAGTGACCTAATGTTATACAGGGGTATGAATACTTTCGTAAGGTACTCTTTCTCAATTCGCTGGCTTTCATCAGACCTAAAGTCTCAGTAACTGCATTTAATCTTTACCAAGCTTTAACTTTAGCTGCCACGCTGAACATAAGGAACGTCCTGCTGTACAGAAACTCATTATTTCACAGTCTTTAAACATAGCGACTCGCCCCACTGAGAAATCCATTATCATAGCTAATGGTAGGAGCTTGTGGGTGGGAGTGCAGCTTGTGCAACAAAATACTCAAGGCCAAATATAACAAAATCAAAATACATAGATCAATGGTTGTGGTTCTTAGCAGTTTCATTTGTCTTTCATAATATTTGACCAAGGTATGTGCTTGAACCCAAAAATACAGTGGAGCATTCCCTTCTGGTTGACAAGAAGAACATATGAGAAACTCCAGCCAGCTCACAAGTCTCAGGATGATAATGAATGAATGGACCATTGGATGAATAACAGCAAGGCTTCTGAAGGTGATTTAGCCAAGCAGGGCAAAGGTAGCCTGCTGGCCAGAGTGATTTAGTCCTATTACAGCCCACATCTGTCAGGCCAGAAAAACAAGAAGAAGACAGTATGGAAACACATTGGAGAGTGTCCAGGTGCTAAATGGATCTGACACCCTTTCAAGCCCAAATCCTGGTCATCACACACCATGTGTTGTTTTACTGAAATCTGACAGACATTCGAGGAGCTGGATTGCCAACATTCCTTAGGGATGCCAATCAGATATCATTTAAACTAATTGTAACAAATAATATTTAACGGTTAGGTTAGGTACTTTACATCAAGTTACAATCTTCTACTGCAGGTGAAAACACTTTAATTCTGATCTATGAACATCTCTGTTGCTTCAACCCAACATTAAAATGTGTTAGATCCTTAGCATCATGTTTGTGTCATTCTTCTCCATCATTATCATTTTAAAACACAGGCCTTTTGTAACTTACAAATTGGGCAACTTGGCAGTGTTCCTTGCAGAGGAATTTAATGCACCTAAATTCTTTCTATAGATAGTAAATGTGTAATGCATTGTGATCTGTCATGAAGTGTTGCCTTCCATTGCATCTCTATGAGACAGCTTTAGAAGGAAAAAAAAAGCACAGTTTAGGAACTTGTACATCTAAATTGATCAAGGTAAAGAGGCAATTTTGAATGACAAACATGTAGATTTATTCTAACTGAACATGAGCTGAGTTGTGACACCCATGGATTTGTGGGATACAATAAGTAAGGATGAGTTTAGACAAATTTCAGCCAGTGTTGGTTTTCAAGATCACATTGCATAGACATATTTTAACTAAACAAACCCAATATATTTTTGTCCTTAATTGTACGAACAAGGTATTTTGGAAGGATCCTCCTGTCATGAGGAAAATGGATGTGGAAACATTCCACATTGCTGCTTTTTTGTGGAGCGCGATGGATGGTATGTAGGCGATAAGACTGGTTTGAATCCTCCAGAACTGAATCCTTTTGGTGTTTGGTGATAAATGCTTCCTGTGTGGTAATGCCGTGTGATTAACGGACACAGCCTGAAGCCCGATTTCTCCTCTGCCTCCTCAGTGTACCTGAATCAATCATCTGCACGGATAGAGGATACAGTCTTGAGCTGAACCAGTTGCTTAAAGCTACTCTCCCTCCTTAAAGAGATAAAAATAAGATGTAGCTTTGGGACTCAGTTTCAGACAGCAAATGCAATGAGGCACTCTTAATTGAATTAGATGTGAAAACTGTTTTGGCTTTTTAAATAATGTCTTTAAAGTGCATAATTTTCTTACAATGTAAAAAATCCTTTAAAGGTTTTTATTTTTTCCATGAATCTTTTCAAGCATCACATGAGGAGGTTGACAGCTTAGAAATTATCATTTATTTTTTTTAATTTACCTGTTAAAGGTCTCCCATCTTTTCTGTACTGTTGCCACTTTTCTTAACTGTGGTCAAATGGATGAACTGGGAACCTTAAATTTCAAATGTATCCCTTCAAAAAGAGCTTTCCAAACAAATTATTCTAACATCTTAAATCTTTTTTGTAGAACATTTTCATTCAAATCTATTTCTCAGAGAAATGTTGTGTTAATATTTACATCAGGGCCAAAGTCACCACCCTGATCCACTTTGTACATATAGGCAAGAGTTAAAAATATATAAGCTTCAATGTAAAACAGGAGATATTGGTGCCATTATATTTTATTTCATTTGGTAGGTAGTCATATATTTAGACATTTCTTTCTTGAAACCTGACTTTTACATTCTTTAGAGGTTTGGCTCTGGTAAGTCAGGAAGATGCTACTTTTTCAAATCTAGACAAAGATGATGTTTCTCTAAATTTCACTGAGTGGGATCAAATACATTGAAATGCATGTTATTCTTTGAATCTTGTTATTAATCCAAGTTTATATTAGCTGGCTAAATAACCATCCAACATGAGCTTGGTGTTCTTGTTTTCTTCATAAAAACAAAAACTGCAACAAGACAATATGAAGCATAGCATGTACGTGTATAAAATCTAATTTTCATTATTTTAGCAGCTAGATTGTTGTTTTTCTGTTTTAAATTTCTGTTTTGCATTTTTTGTAAAAATATCACAATACTTGAAGCTTACGTTTTTCTTTTTCATTCAAGGTTATTACATCGTGAGAATCACATTTTGGCCACTGCCTAGAGAGCAACAAAGTCAGTGTCAAATAACACCAATGTGATAAAGTCACAATATTACAGTATATTTTGGAAACTACTGTAGCTTGAAGATTAGATTGCCAAAACAGGTGCTGTTATGCCAACCGTTCTCTTTCTTGTTTTCCCTTCTGACGTTGGTCTGGTATCTGTCTGGCCAGACAGCTATACCTTCTTTCTTGGTTTTCACTTGGGTTCTAAACAAATTTTTTATGGCAGAATGTTATTTGTGTGGGAGAGCAAAGCGGGCTGGAGAAAATGCAGGGGCTTTATGAACACCTGCATTTCTCATCTTGAACGTTTAAAGCTTAAACTTTAATCCCACACAAACATTTGTTCATTCATGCTATGTAGACCTGACAAGGTGAGCTGAACTTCAAAGAAAAGCAGCGCCCGGCTCCAAAGGGAGTTGAAAATGCTTAAATCAAATGTCACCTGATGTTAAAAAAGGGCTGTTGTAGCTGTTTTACAAATAGGCGTGAAACCGTATCAATGGAGCAGAGATTATGGTGGTGGTATAAGCAGTCAAATCAATCCCTGAGTATTTTTGTTCAAGTCGATAAAAGTTCCAGGTTTGGTCCATTAGTCATGTTAGCGCCCAACTTTGCATTGCAACTGAATTGCCAAACTGCTACTGAAAGCTCTCAAAGTGGCTTTTTCAATTTTTCTGGTATACACACACACAAGAAAAGTACATGATAAGTTTGTTTGTATTTGCAGCACTTAGCTCAAATATAAAGCCAAACTTGAAGTACCCAGTAATGAAATAATCTGACTCCTAATGACACTGAGACACTTTTTGATTATTCAGAGGCGGCACTCAGAGACACTTAATACCGTTTCTTCCCTCCGTGACTTTTTATGATTCACAGACATGCCTGGCTCTACCAGGTGCAGGAAATGCCACTGGTGTCAGGACATTTCCCTCTCATCACAGGCGACCTGAGAACAAACCAAAGGGAAAACTCGATTTCCGAACGTGAGAGTTGCACGGAATGATGAATGAAGAGTGTTGCCGTCCACTCCTTGTAGCTGGATGGGGACTGATGAGAAGTTAAGTGATCCTGGGATTTGTGGGTGGGATTTAAAAGCTCTGTGTTTTAGCCATTCATCTGGCATGTCAAGAGGCAATGACTCACGCCGAGGGACATCAGATTCCTACCATGAGCTTGATGTGCTGTGTCGCAAAACATGCTGAGACATAATGCTATTTGTTCCACTTCGGCACATTGTGATGTCACAAGGCGTTACCCCAGTCTCAAGCACCACATACTTGTGAAGACAGTTTTTTAATGCATACTTATTACATTGTGACCCGGGACTTTATCCTGCAATATCGTAGGTGGGCATGAACAGAAATTGATTCCAGGGAGGAAATCCTTTTCCTTTGAGAACAAAACTATTATTTGTTCCCCATAACATACAAAACACAAAGCTCAAGGGTTAAAAATTTGTTTCATAATACATTAAATGCAACATTCAGAGATGAATATATATCACTGAAAACATTAGTTTTTTGCAAAAGGATAAATACTTGAACTTTCCCACATTTTGTCACTTTACAACAATTTTAGGTAGATTTCATGTGATAGACTGAAACAATCTTTTCTTTAATAGAGACAGGGAAGCTGGTCAGAGATGATGGTAAGATGGATGGAGCTAAATATGGTGCAGTCCTCAAATAAAATCAGCCAAACACTGGGGTGAAAGTTCAACTTTAAGCAGGGCAGCAACACAAAACATGCAGACGAGCTGATTTAGATCACAGCATTTGCATCTATAACAATGGCCTAGTCAAAGTCTAGACTTAAATCCAATTGAGAATCTTGGTACAGCTTGAAATTTGATGCTGTCCTTTCAATGTGGCTGAGCTTCAGGTATTTTGCAAAGAAGAATGGAGGAAACAATCAGTCTGTAGATGAGCAAAGCTGATAGAGAAACACCCCAGGAGACTTGCAGCCACAGTTACAGCAAAATGTAGTTCTACATAGTCCTGACATAGTCCTGAGGCTTAATACAAATGCCTGTCACATTTTTTAAATTATTGTAAGTATAACATTTTAAACACAATGGATCATATTTCATTTTACAAACACAAACATGAAAACAATGTGAAAAAGTGACACGTTTTTTTCAAGGAATTGTACAAACTTAACTGAAAATGAATGAAAAGGTGTTTGAACACAGTATGCTTCTGCTCAAACATCTATAACTATTTATAAATGCAGGATTTTAAGTGGCAATCTGGACTTCAATCTGTTATGTGTGAGTATTCAGATTCCTCTCCCAAGTCTGATTGCTGCCACGTGACAGAAAAGATGGAGAGGAGCCCAGCAGTAAATATTCGATTTGCTGAACAGATTTCACATGCTGTGGGCAATTTTGCCGCAATATTTCTTATACGCAAATGTCATTGCAATGCTCCTTGTGGGGCCATTCAGAGGTGCAGCACTTAAAAGTTTTTTACCAATCTGCCAGCCAGTACAAACTGTTACAACATCAAAAACACGGAGGACTTAATCCTGCTGGGTGGCATGCTCATGCAACAGAGGATTAGTCTGTGAAGGTGACTCTACCTGCACTTACACTTTAAGTGTGCCAGGTGCTCATTCAACCTCTGAATCCAAATAGAGGAGCTCAACAAGGCTGTCTGTTTAAACTACCCTCCCCACAGTATAACTTACCTATCACCAGGTCGCCCCAGATAAGGACAGATGACCTTTCTCTGGGTTGTTACAATAAATCAACTCCAAAGGTGGTTATTCTTGGCGCGCTCCTTTTGTCAGTCCTTGTAGGAATCCGCAGGGAAACAATGCAGCCACACACCTATGCTGTCATATTATTCCTGTTTGATATGTCAATCTGTCAAGTCACACCATGTCTGAACAAATGTGCCCAGCACATTTATATGGATCGCTGGTAAAGCTGTAAAATAAATTCATCCTTAATTATAAGAGCATATTGCTCACAAAAAGATTGCGTCAGTACTTTAACAGTGAGATGTTTTACCTGACTGCAGGTATGCATGAAAGCTCAAAGCATTCACCAAAAAATAAATGGACATCTTTTCCCATAATTATGAGATCAGGATCTCATAATTATGAGAAAAGATTTCAGAATTATGAGTTAAAATGTCATATCTCGTATTTATGAGAAAAATCTCGTAATTATGACGTTGCAGCTTCCGATTTGGAAAACAGGGCAATTCCATCTCATTTTCATTATCTTGAGCATCTTTAACTATAGTACTTCGACACTTCAAACCTGGACTAGATTGTTCTACACTAATAGCAGAGTCTTATAAACACAATTTGGGATTTGTGAAAGTTCCATAAACAGCCTTTAGGCCACATTAGAACTGGTCCGACTCCAAGGCAGAGTAATCTTGCCTTTGATGTAGTGAGCACATTCAGTCTATGTGATTAGCTGGTCACACAAACAACTGCAGCAAATTATTTGTTTTAATGCCAATAAATAATAAAAAAAAAGGCAAAAGGATGTCTTATTGCTCATAGAGCAGAAGAAGAGACATCTGCGAGTTATATTTTGTGTAGTTCTCATTAGCATGGTCTTCCACTTAACAGTTCCTATGGTCCAATGACTGAGTCTTTTTTTGAAGCTCATGTCTGGAGATATTTTTTTTTATTTCTGAATTTATAAGAAGTTTAATGGTAAACTTTATTAAATTAACTAAATCAACAGAAAAAAACAAGAACAATCTGAGAATTATGCAGAGACAATTATACAAAGCAAAGTCATGAAGAAATGAGTGGCTCATTAGAAGAGCAGGTGCACCATAGCAGGAAGGTTAAAGTCCTTGATGAAGCTGTTCTGAGTGAAATTCCCAAGCCATTTACTGCATGTCTTCCTCTTCACTTTCTGCCTTTCTTACTGCTTAACTACTAATGAATAAAGGCCAGTAATCCCACAAAAAAGAAAGATGCCAAAAACAGAGTCGAATTTACCCAGTTTCTTAATAATGATTTCACAAATTTGCTCCACAGGAGGTTTCTGTCCTCCCTGAGCTCCTGCTTTACAGGTGTACCACCCCAGTCAAACACCCCACCTGCCACTGTCCCGAGCGGGTCACACCGTGCATGCACGAGGTGCTTAACCCAGGAACTGTATTTTGGGAGCAGGACCAGTTTTAATGTGGTCCTAATACCAAATAAGCACTAATATGGCCCTTTATGGAATTTTCACAAATCAAATAAAGCTTTCACAAATCCCAAACTGGGTTTTAAACATTCTGCTATTAGTGGAGAATAATTTAGTCCAGGTTTAAAGTGTCTACTTTTTGAGTTGGAGCAGATTAAAAATGCTCAAGGTAATGAAATATTAAGTGGACTTGCCCTTTAACTGTTTCCCGAATCTGCAATGTAGTAATTCCGAGATCTTGATCTCAGGATTTTGAGAAAAGATGTCTATTTCTTTTCTTTGGAGAATGCAACGGGTTTCCGTAGGTATGGGCAAGTTGATGGAAGAAACAACTTATTTTGTAGCCATTTACTGAGTCATCAAGATTACCACATATCTGCCTATTTAACTAGCCTGCTCACCCATTTTGATGAGTGCATATAGGAAATGGGTCTCTGTCACATCATATTAATACCCCAGGAAGGTCTAAATTATTAATTATGGAGCTGATTATTTAAAAAAAGTGAAGAATGCATTAAAGAAATCTTAATTTACATTTATCCCATAGGAATTGTTAGAATGACACATGTGATTTTATTAAAAGAAACATAATTATTTCTTCATGTGGATTTTTTAACCCACTAAATACATATACTAAAAATAAAGTGTAATTTTTCAAATAAAAAAAATTTTAATACTTCAATACAGAAAAATATTTCAGGCAATTACACATTTATACATATTTTTACATACCCATGTGTCTCTTTGTTTTGAATTAACTGTACACCCATCTTCTGTTTCTTTTTTTATTGGTTGTTCTGGGAGTTACCACTAGGGCCTGATCTTCAAAAGGTTTACGTGTACAAAACCACACGCAAACCTGTTTGCGTCAGCAAAGCTGATCTACAAATGAGGTGGTAATTGGATTGCCTGTGCAAAATCAGCGGAACTATGGGCGCAAACGTTTTAGCGTGTCTGCCTTCATGAATATGCCAAACAGATGATAATGATCAAATGTGTAAATTCATAGGAGGAGGATATGCAAATGTAATGCCGTACCTACCGCAATGCGATTTTCAAAGTCTGAAACGGTTTGCGGGTGCAATTTTTGCGTGAGGATTTAGCAGGTTTGAAATGCAGGTGCTAACTGGGATGCAAAAATGTCTACGGTCACTTTGGCCAGAAGGAGGCATAGATAGAATGACAGATGACAGGAATCTTTTGTACATGTGCCAACAGGTTTTGGTTGTCAAAAATAAAAATATTAAAAATAGATGAGAATAGAGGATTCTATGTAGGGTTATCTAAACTCTGATTTGGAGCCAACCACAAACAAAAGCCATGATATATCTACTATGGTAAAACTCCTTGCAACAGTTCATTCAACATCATTCCAACGTAACATCGCTGTCAGTGATCATCTGCTGAACGCGCACAAACCTGATCATGGCAAAATGCGCACAAAACTGATCAACCGTGCACAGCCTGTGCACATCATGCAAAAGACCCACTGTGCTTTGATGTTGATAATATAATTAATAGGAAAGAAATAAAGACATTATGAGGCAGATTAAATCCTTCATTTGCAAACTGGATGCAAAAAATCACTTCTTAGCAGGTGAAAAATCACAATTCTAAGGCAGCTTTTCCATGTGGTGACAAAGACAATGTATGCCTTAACCTTGCCACTAAACTAAACACATGGTATTATTGACAGTAACGTTATTTAACTATTTTGCAGGCCAGTGATGTGATCCTATGTTTTAAAATTAGCAAACTATAACATACAGATTGCCAACTCCTACAACAATCTATTTTTATGTTGCTAATATTACGTTCAGGCTTACATATTGTGGCTGTTTATGATAAACTCCAATCTCTTCAAACATATACTCTCAAAAAAACAACAGAACCCGGTGAGTCTCCGAAAAGAATTAAAAGATCAAGGAAGGTAAATGAATTAACAGACATATATGTCTTTTATATTGTATTGATTGGCCAATTTGTTGTGAGTTACGTCAAGCAAGATAAGATAAATAATCTCGTCAGGGAAGATGACAAACCTGCTGTGAGTAGCACAACAAAAGTTCACTAGCTGTAACAGTCCAGAAAAGCAAGGACCGAATGGAACAGAAAGAAAAAATCAGCAACTGGATCATTTATAATGATGCAGCGTAACAATCCATGCATATTTATAGCAACACAGCAGAGGATCTGTTTACTCTTGTTCCAGCCAGTAGCACACGCAATTTCCACATTTAAATAGGGCGGTCTGCACCTGTTATCCATTGCACGCTCAATCTTTGAAAATCCCACGCAACACGCCCACTTATCGCACGTGCAATTTATTTATAGTACACGCAAATTAGCACCCACTATTTGGGATCTTTGAAGATCAGGCCCTTAGTCTGGAGTGCCACATTACATGTGGATCCACAACTTCCTGTCGGGCCGAAGCCAGAGGGTCAGACTGGTTCAACATACTGTATATCTTGGGTCCTTAGCTTCAGCACCGGCTCTCCACAGGGCTGTGTGTGAGACCCCTGCTCTAAACCCTCTAGACCTATGACTGCATCTCTTCTCAGCACAACAACACCATTGTCAGATTTGCAGATGACACCACAGTGGTGGGGCTCATCTCTGGGAGGGATGAGTCCATCTATAGGGACGAGGTGAAGCGGCTGACAGTGTGGTGCACAGAGAACAACTTGCTTCTCAACATCTCCAAGACCAAGGAGATAACAGGGGACTATAGGAAAAAGAGGACAGACATTTCACCACTGATCATTAAGAGGGACTGTGTGGAGAGGGTGGATGACTGTCGCTGCTTCCTGGGAGTCCACATCGAGGAAAACCTGACCTGGAGCATGAACACCTCTGAGCTTCTGAAAAAGGCCAGAGAGAAAGAGCAGATTCAAATGATAATGATAAATTAAAGCTGCAAGCTGTATTGGGCAGCACTCGCAGCTTATCGCCACTCAGGTCTGTATCGCATCGCCACCTCCAAGCCACAGATGAGCCCGCTAGTCGATTCTGCATGTCAGTATTAGGTGGTACTGTGAGCAAGCTTTAATACGAACTCCAGTCATGCCGAGTTCTGGTCCTGCGAGAAGCATTCAAAACTTGGCCGGAATCCGACCTTCCTAATGGAAGCTTCGCTTACTTCCTGTTTGGTGGTGAAGAAATAACGACAACTTCCTGTCATTCTTTAAAAAAGTCAGCAAAATTATTATATCTCATTAGACAAAGTTTAAAACTTCTGTCTGGCACCCATGTTCTGTCAATCAGCTAAAAAACCTGTCATTTTGTTGTTAGTGAGCAGGCCATCTGCTCAGTCGTGGCAGATGGCAGCTCACACTGAGCCTGGTTCTGCTGGAGGTTTCTTCCTGTTAAAAGGGAGTTTTTCCTCTCCACTGTCGCTACATGCATGCTCAATATGAGGGATTGCTGCAAAGTCAACGCCAGTGACTGTCCACTGTCTCTACATGCTCATCCAGGAGGAGTGAATGCTACAAGTCACTGACTGGATGCAATCTGCTGGGTTTCCTTAGATAGAAAAACTTTTTATCCAATTTGAATAAAAAGCTAACTCCGACTGCACTGTTCAATTGTTAGGATTAATAGTAATGTATGTACCTGACTGTTGTGAAGTGCCTTGAGACAACATGTGTTGTGAATTGGCGCTATATAAATAAAATTGAATTGAATTGAATTGAATTGACTAAAGTGGTGTCATCATTCATCCATGATGATACATTCCAAATTTTAAGTGAAGCCAATGATGTATCCGGAAGATAAAGTGGTTGAAGATTCCTAGGGGGCGGCTTTGATCCGAATTCCAATGCAATCCAATAAAGCTGTTTGGTTGTTGACAAAGATCAACCATATTCAGTTTGGAGTAAATCGGACCACGCATGTGTAATTTAGAGTCAAACGTATGGCCATGGCATAAAATTGGACTTCGTGGTGCCGCCACAGCCACATCCTCCAGCCAAACCTCTCAGTACTGGAAACCAACCATTATGTTATCTGACACTGGGGATAGTTTCATGTTGATTAGGTGAAGGGGATCAAATATGGCCTTTCCAAAGTGAAACATTACACTTGCTGTTCCCAGGGGGCGGTGCTTCGATAACGTCAGGATTTGACCATTGAATATTGTTCAGGGCCTGATGTGGATCAATCCCAGACGGTTTAATGTCTCTGTGACATTCCTTATAGGAGCTATAACAATAAAAAATTTTCGCAGAGAATTCAAACTTTGAGGTATGGCTCGACCCTTTCAGCATATTCAAAAACTCGTGATTTTGGTGACTTTAGATCCCCCATCACTTCTGAGCAAACTGACCCATTTTCAAACCAATCGATCAAAATCTCTAGGTGGAAATTCGATCAAATATAGAGGTTTTAAACTGCAAAAAACTGAGTCAAAATCAGAAACTCAAGATGGCCGACTTCGTGTTTATTGTAGAACATGGGTACAAGAGAGTTTTATGTAAGTCTTGGTGAGTACTACAAGTGTACCAAATTTCATGCCTCTACGATAAAGTAAGGTCAATTAGGGGGTGTTTTGAAAATTTCAGGGGGCGTTGTTGAGCTATTTTTTATGTTTGCGAAATCCTTAAAATACATACGTTTACACCAGGATTAACAGATCTGCAAAATTTGGTGAGCTTTTAAAAATGTTAAAGGCGCCAATAAGGCACTTCATTTGATAGATGAATAATAATAATAAATGGAACAACGGAGCGACTACAATAGGCCTGCACTGTGCTTAGCTGCTCGGGCTCGCTGTTTCTTGAGAGGGTTTTCTGACCTCCCAAACAGTTCCACTGTTTGTATATTTTATAAATGCAGATATGAGGGCTGTTTTTGTTTATTTAGATATTCAGTGAATATACAGTCTCTAATTTAATTTGGATAAAACTTATTTTTCAAGTATCATAGAGATCTGTTTTGGTGTACATTCCTAAATTAACATCAATTAATAATGTAATATACTGAACATTAATTTGTGGGTAAGGTTCAACGGGAGATATTTCCTTGAAAGCAAATTTTCAGTCAAATATAAAACATATTTTTTAAGACATTAAACAAGTGTTTCACATATGCTGCTGCTGCTGCACCCTCTGTGGAGGTAACAGTTAATTATTAGACCAACTGGATTACTGCTCAGGCCTGCCAGCAATGATGACTTGAATTAATGACACATGAAAAGCAATCTCCATGCCCTGTAAGGCCTGCAAGGGCACTCTGAGCTTCACACACTATAAAGACCCCGTCATACTGATGAGCGCTCTGCCTACTACATCTGATCATTGTGCCCAGACCTGCAAATCCACCCAGCTTTCTTCATTCGAGCTGATCTGTGACCAGAAGGCGTCAGCTGCTCTGCTGTCTCGCTGTTTCTCATTAGGGTCCTGCACTCTCACCTCCTTCCTGGGCAGGAGAACAGCCAGAAACAGCTGGAAACGTGTAAATCCATGATGTCCAACAACAGTATTCATCCATTCGCTCTTCTGGCCGTGTCATATTAAAGTTTTATATTTGAGCTGCTTTTATTATCATGTACCTCACAGAACTGTGCGCAAACCGGTGCAGTGTTGGTCTCCATAACTGGCACCTCTAAAGATTTGTAAAAACCCTTAATTCCCCTTGGGTAGCAGTAATATCACAGTAACTATTACAGAAAATCCTACCTTTAATTTGAGTACATTTATTTGATGTTGAGGAAAACAATCTCAAGTTTAAAAATGTTTTTAACAAATGTTTTTAACAACATTATTGGTGGCACTTTACCAAAGCTGTCAAAACTTTGGTATCCCCTTTTTACCAATAAGACAGCACTCCATCCTCTCCATTAATATTTCAAGGTTTGATTGTACAGAGATGGAGGGATCTTTGACCATTCCTGTTTACACAGTCTCTCTAGATCATGCTCTTTTCCCTTCAACTCACCCCAGAACTGGGTACTGGGATCACCATGGAAGATGGATGAATTTGTCTCAGTTGAATCATTTCTGTGTGGATTTGGGCATATACTTTGGATCATTATCCTGCTGAAAAACCCAATGACAATCAATTTTCAGTTCACTGGTAAAGTCTGTCGTATTTTAATTTAAAATCTCCTGGTATTTTGAAGAGTTAATGAAGTCATGCAGTCTAACAAGGTTCCCTGCACCTTTGCAATAGAAACAGGCACAAAGCAGATCCTCCACCATGGCTAACAGTGGGCTTGAGGAGCTTTTCATACCTAACCCAACCGGAGTATTTGTTGCCGAAAAGCTCAATGTGTGTCACAGTAATGCTTAGCAAACTTCTTCCTGAAATGATTCCCAAACAACTGGTTGCCTTGTATATAGCGTCTAATTGTTGTAATGGTGATTTGGGGAGCCCTGGATGCATCTTTTTGCTGCTGTTCTTTAACAGCTTTGGGGATTTTGTTTTCTTTTTTTTTTTTACTACACTGGTCATCCTACTAGAGGTGCTTTGTGGCCAGCAAAACTCAGGTTCTCATCCTGCCGAGACGCCAACGGCTAAAAAAAAAATCCTTCTGTGTTAATACTTCAGGGAAATGTAATTAGTCATTACTAACTTAAGCCTCCTAGAAACTGTTCCTCTTCCAAAATTAGCATATAAGTTTAAAAAAATGTATCTGTTACATTTACATTAAAGTGATTGTGGGGTTGCCAATAATTGTTTGTTTAAAACTGTTTTTTTTACATAGTATTGTTTTCCTATCTATATAAATAACTTCAAAATAAAGATTACACATTTCGGCCAGGTGGGCTAAAACATATGGCCAGCACTACACACGCTAAAGAAAATGTCAAGCATTGTAGGAATGTGATGCATATGTAAAGTATTCATGATTTACTAATAAAAGCTGTTAAGCTGAAATTGCAATAAATATTTGCTTTGCTTTGTATGCATAAACATATGAAGCATTAGTTTGCCAAGGGATTGCTAATATCGTGGGGTATCTTGGTAGTATAAACATATTTTTTACAAAATGTAGTAGGAAAAAATGCAGCCATTACTTCAAAGACAAGTTAAAAAAGGAAAAGCATATAAGAATTTTCTCTGCATAAAGTTAATGATGAAAGCGTCCTATTCAAAGTTTTAGACAGATTAATTATTAATAGCAATGCCAATAACCCAGTTTATCACAAGGCTTTTTGATTTACTTTGACTGTATAGTTTATTCAACCCTACAGCAGCTTTTATATTATACAAATACACCAATAAATCCTCAACTTGAATTATGTTAACACATTAAAATTATACTATAGTAGTTTCCAGTCTCCTTCACTTTTTCAGCAGGTGAGAGCTGTATATGCATAACCACATCAAAAATGAACAATGGAAAGCATTTGTAGTGTACCCATAAAAGGACGTTTATGTCTTTGTGCAACAATACAGCTGCTCGTAAGAGAGTACATCTTCAAAAACTACAGCGTAGGCATCTAATTCCTGCAGTAAAACAGAGAAGGAAATAAGACACAGCAGTTAAGACCGAATAGCGTGGATACTTACATAAATATCTATTTATCTCATTGTTTTTTTTATAATAATGAAATAAAATAAAAATAAAAATGATTTCATTTATATGAACAATCTTATCCTGGGTAGAGTGAAGAGAACTGGCTTTTGCCATTGGCACTACATCAATAGAGAAAATAGTTGCAATGATGATTGATTTAAAGAGGAAATCTATTTTTATATTTAAAATATATATATTTTGTATAAAATATATATAATAATTTAATATATTTATATATAGTCCTAAAAATGTGAATTATGATTTATTTATCTCTCAGTTTAAAATCTATAAATGTTAAAAGTATGAATGATAAATAAATTATAATCAGCCAATTTAATTATTTTTCAAAGCAGATTAGTTATTTTACAGGCACTTTTGACAACAAAAAAGCCTTTTTAGCCACACCTCTCTTAAAAAAGTGAAGAGAGTACCATATATAGATGATTTTTTGTCATCCAGATCAGAGTGTCTGATGGGCTACTGTTGTAAATGGGTCATGGAGTTCTTGATTAAAAAAAAATAAGTTTTTAATGGATGTGTGTCCACTATGACAGAAAACATCTTGAGAGAGCACCTTTTCTACTAAGATCTATGGAGGAAACGTGGATGTGTTCCTTCGAAGTAAACAACGTAGGCCAGAAATCTAAGACAGTGAGTTGACAGACAGAGCCCTGAAGCAATTGCAGCCATTGTCTAATAGCATAACATTTGCAGCTGCAGTCTGATTGTATTTCAGTATTTAAACTGCCCCTCCATCCATCAAATCACAGAGTTTCCATCCATAGTTTTGAAATCTATCTACAGATAAGCTTATAGTGTTTGAGTAGCATGAAAGACTGTGTTCTCAAAATAACATTTTGACAACTTCACAGTATAGTTAAACCGTCATGAGTAAAAACACTGATTAGGTGGAGAAAAGTGAGACTTGCATAGCCACTGCATGGTATGCTAATATAAAATAAGCTACTTTGGTGACACAGTTGTTTTAAGCAGCGATCTAATCCATGTTTGTGCCATCAAAGTAACAATGCTGGTCAGAACTGGAGCAAACTGAATATTCATGTGAGTGCTGCCAGAATGTTTGTGTGCACACCAGCAGCATCAGACACACGTCAAAAAATATGCCCTTTTCTTACACATAAACAAAAAAAATGTCTCGGAGTAGGATCCAAGTGCAGACAGGCAGGCAGAGAAGTAGAAATGGTTTTAATCAAAAAGTAAAACTTATAACATGCAGGTGGTAGCAGATGCAGGCATGAACATACAGTCATCCATATGTGTGCCAAGGCAAACAGATTACTCCAGCAAGGAGTAAACAGAAAAGTAGGGTAAATGTAGAGCAAAGCATGAGTGAAAGCAGTGAGACTGATTAGCATTAAACTGGCGGACCGAATGAAGCTGAGTCCCAACAGAGCCCAAGGGCCCAGCAAGCAGCCACCGGGAGCGAGCTGGCACACATCAAAGCACCCACTGAGAACCACAAGTACACCAGCAGGCAGAGACACCAACCACCGGCAGGTAGTGTGGCGGGGAGGAAATCGCCTGAATTGATCCTGGAGAGGGAGCAGTCCAAGACCCATCCTGACACAAAAAACAGGCACACAGTCACAATCACACATTCCCACCCTCATGCATACACATAAAAACACTTACACCTACGAATCCAACGTAAAGACAAACAAAAATGGACGTCATACACTCACTCACACTCCGCTGTCGATACCCCATAGGAGCAACCAGCCCCTAGACCTAGGAGGTGGTCCCCTTCCCTCCGGGGTTGGAGACAGGCAGACCGCCCCAGCACCTGAACCTGGACTGGGCTAGCCTGGGCTGGTGCTTGAACCTGAGCGACCCCGACCCCCCGCCCCAACCCCAGTCCCCAACGATGCCCCATGTACAAAAGAGGGGTCTACATGGTCCAAACTAGCCCAACAACCAGAGCCGCCAGAGAATGAAACAGCCCCAATCCCCCAATAAATTCTGATCCTACCACCATGAGCCGGGCCCCAATGAACCCCAACATTAATTTCCCCACAGGGCCAACCCCAACCAGGACACAGATATCGAACACAGGCCCCTGAACCCAAACGCCATGAATCCCCTCCCCACAGCACAGGGGTACAGCCCTACAGGCGAGCTCCATCCCCGAAAAGCCGACGAAGCCACACCTGCAAAACGCAAGCTCCACACACAGCCCTGCTCCAAGCACCCCCGCTGCATCCTGCCCCCCACCACACAGCGCTCCGTGACGGCAAGGCAAGGGCCCTGCACAATGCTACCCCAGCCCCCAGCTCACAGGCGCAACAGGGCAGACACCACCGAGCACCGCGCCCACAACGACCCCCCGACCCCACACCAAGATGGGACAAACTCACTCAGCAAGAGGTCCCTGGCCAGCGGCAAGCACCCGGGGCCGGCGTCCCCCACCACCCCCCGCAACCACACAAACACACCACATCACTGCCACTGCAACAATAGCCCAGAGAGAAACAAGCTCAGCTCTACCATCGCCGCTCAGCCGATCCAAATGTAGGGGACCCCACATCCAAGAAGAGAACACAACCCCCCAACCCCACACGCTCTGCCACCCCCACGCCACCCTCTAGCCCACCTCCCCGATGACCCCCAGGACATGACCTCCAGCAGAGCAGCACACCGCCAAGCCCGTCTTGAGCTTGGCTCCAGGCCAAGCTCAAGACCGCCCCACCCACCCGACTGCCAACCAAAATATAAATCTAAAAGTAACAGAACTAAAATGCACTATAACCAATAAGAACTAAGAACCTAAAGGAATGAACTAAAGAACCACCTGGAAAACATAAACAGTCAGGATCAGAGGCAAGACCCAAAGCAAAACTCAAACGCCTTCAAATTATGACAAAAACACCTGGATTAAGTTTTAAACACTTACTTAAGATGTTGGCCTTTTACCTGCTAAGTAATTAGGATAAAATAGTGCAATATTTTATGTAGCTTTATATACTGAGGATGAATGTTTTGTCAGTTTATGTTGTGTTTTGTTATCCTGTCCTAAAAGACAATGTGATGTTGTTGTTTTAATGTTTTCTAATATTATCATTTTAATACAGGATTAAACAAAAAGTAAAAATCTTTAATTTTTACCAAAATATTTATTCTTTATTGATTTATGTCATGCGTTATTCTTTTCAACCCAGACATTGATAGCCTAATAAATGAGACATTTTAACCCATTCTTTGGGTTAAAAACCTAAACTAGTTTGGTGCTTCAAACCCATAAACCAACCCTGTTGTTTTCAAACAACCCAGTGTCTGGTCCATATCTGACCCAGAACTGGGCTACAAAAATATCAAAATGTGGGTTGTTTTGAACTCAGCCCTTTTTAGAATCTAAATGTCTCTTGTGCTAGGCACAGGGCGACTAATTTGTAAAAAGTGATAAAAAAAAGCAATGTAGCCATGCTAAAAGATCACCAATGATACACACTGGTCTTTGTATTGTACAGCAGGAAAGATGTCAAACATATGATGACGGCCACATTTTATTTATAAAATATTAAAAAAATTAACCTGACCTGCATCAACCTTTCTTTATTTCATTTAAAATGTTTGGAAAATATATGAAAGTGTCTATACTATGGTCAATTTAACTTAGTCAGTTAAATAGCAGGTTGTCACTTTTCATTTTATCCGTTGCATTAAAAAGATGTTCATAATTCATTCCTCTACAGAAATGACTTTTCAAAGTAATTTAAATGTCTACGTCTATCATAGCTATAGGAGCGAGTCATACAGTATAAAGAATGTATACACTGTTAATTTTGCTAGTTTAGATAATTAAATGTATAGCTCTTATATCCAAATGCATACAATATATGTACATAATTTTTTTTTTTTTTTTTGTTAGCATAAAGCTCTGCGAACAAGAAAATTGAAAATTAAGCTATTCATTTATTAAAGAATTTGGAGAACAAGAGTCCAACAGTAGGTGACACTGATTAATTTGTGGTGTTTTCTGTCTTCATAAATGTAAAGATTTCAGGCTGTATGATTTATAGTTATGGTTTTACCTCTTTGACTGTGTTATTGCTGCTTCACCTGTGTCATTGACAGATATTTGAGTGTGCACGAATGGAAAGGCATTGTAAATTGCAACAGAGAGAAACAAAATAAGCCTGTTTTATTATCATGGGATGGCCATATCAAATATTTTTGTGATTTTTAAGTGCAGCCTTTTACCACGTAGTTTCCCAAAGACATGATTTACTCAGATCATTCTTTGCATTCTTATGAAATAAATTTTTCAAAAGTGCTCCATGCTCTGTGTCCCAGTGTCACACTGAATATATCTACATGAGTAAATCCAGAACAGAATGTTGGATAATGAACATGTAGCAATCAGAAATAATTCTTCCAGCACTCCTCAGACTCTGCAGGCCTTTGAATTTGCCAGAGAGGAAGAACTATCTGCTCGGTGAGCCCAACCCCAATGAAAACAGATAAGTAATACCAAGAAACTCTCCGCAAAGCAACTTAAGAGGACAGCACTTAAAGGTTTGTTTCTCCACAATGCCCCCGAAGAGGGCCGACCTGCCTGCTCCACTTCTCCCCTGACTGACAGCACACTCTAGAGACACCACGCCGCAGGACACGCGCACTGATCCAGCCTGACACGCCTGACCTTTCCTGGGCCACGCAGCTGACTCACTGTGCGGTGTGCCCTGTTTGGCTGAAAAGGCCACGCAAGGCCACATGGGGGATGCCATCGCAGCTTTTCTTCACCTTCTCCTACTGCCACCTCAGGAGCAGGCAACTTGTATGTTTCAGGAAAGTCAATCTGAGAAGTGTTCACCTGCAGAACAAGGGCAATGTATCTGAATCTGACATTGACATTCTGTTTGTGTTCTGTCAGTGCAACCTTAAAATCTTAGATGAGAGATCATAACTTTTTAACTACAAATGACAAGCAAGGTACTTTTTTTCACTTTAAACTCTTTTTTTTATTTAATTAAGGAATTACTGGGACACATAATGATAATGCATAATGCTAATACGTATTTCATTAAGCAAATCCACGTCGAACAACAGCTGGCTAGAAAGGGAATTCAACATTGAATTGTCTTGTTTGAGAAAGAGAAGCCTAAGAAGAGATGCTGCGGGAGGCCACTGAAGAACAAGCGACAGGAGGATTGTAAGTGCAGAACAGATGCTGCAGCTGTGAAATGAAGAGCTGTCGCATCCAGCGAGCACTTCCCTGAGTACAGAAAACACTTCACACAGCAGAAATAAATCATGTGCTTGCGTGCTTTGCTGGATGATTGTATTTTTTCTGAAAGAGGAAGGACATTCTCTGCAGTTTAGAAATCCAGCTTTTGTGACGAGACGTTTTGGTTAGGTTAGGTATAGCAGAGTGCTTCCATTTTCAGATGACAAATCGCACTAAATTCTAATGAATAAAGTTTGTGGTTATGCCATGAGAAAAACAGCTAACACGTTAACACATTTGCCCTTTGCAAGGTTGTATATGGTACTGTTTGTTCGCCTACTGATGATAATCAAAGGGCATTCATTATTCTTTGGAAGGTGGTCCTACAAACTGGATAAGTCTGAGCACAATTTAATTGAACAGACAGTAAAGACAATGCGTTTTTTTCTGTCTAAACAACATGAGGATGTGATTGAAAAGATGCCTAGTGGTGTTTAAATGATGTTCAAAGGTGGTTCAGTGAAAATCAAATGATTTGAACAAGTCTGACTTTCAGCATCCTTGTGTAAAAAAGTCACATTTTCAATTAGTTTTTTCTGGGCTTAATAAGAATGTAGATTGAAACACCCTTAAAAAGACTGATGCCACAAGTGTGTGACGTAAAAGGAGTGAAGAACATTTGCTGTATTTAAAAGTTATCAGTGGTTAGAGAGGTAAATAGAGACGAATTTACTGAGAATAGCTTGAAAGGCAGTTGGTACAACAATGTCATGCAATCTAAGATGTTGGGTTAGAGGTTATTACAGCTGAATTATGCATAAGACATTAAAAAAAACTTGCATTTATAACAAATCACTTCAAAATCATTTGTTTATTTGCAAAAAACCTGTAGCAGTTTTAAATGTCTGTGAACTGAGCATGTTATTACCTTTTATTCCTCTGGGCCTCCTTCTTATCCATCACGACCGGAACACAGTTCGTGAGCTCGGTCCAGTCGGCGTGCAGCCCGCAGCTCCAGCCGGTGGAGAACCGGGAGAAGAGCCAGGACTCCTCTTTGCCCGGCCGATGGCAGGTGCACTTCTTCTGCCCGGACTTGCAGTCGCACGGCTGCTCCAGCCGGATATTCCTCACCAGGTGCCGACCGAAGGTGGTGCCGCCGGTCTTCTGGATGTGCAGGAACACGATCACGTCGTCCCCTTTGATGTTGAACTCCACGTGTCGGTCCAGGTCCCTCTCGGAGAAGTTGAATTTCGACGGCAGCTTCGGCGGACCGTCATCGTCCAGGTCGGGATCTATGTAGAAGTCATCGCCGTCCTGATAAGCGGAGGAAAGCAGGCTCACCCCTCTGAATCTCTCCCCGGACTTAAAGTGGCATGAATTGCTGCCCGCAGGACATATGTACTGATAGCCTATCATAACAAAAAGGACTGCCAAGATGGGAACCAAAATGAGCTTGCTGGATCTCTCATCCATTATATCTCAGGATAGTGTCTTCATTCCATTACTGTAAATAACAGGTATCACCCGGAGGCTGTTCGGACGGAGATCAGTATTCCTTCATGCCTTTTTTATTTAAAGCGCCAAATGTTGATCACTCTTCCGGACACGCGTTATGTGGACAGATGAGATGGTTTTTAAAATGATCCACGCCGTCTTCTCTGCGCTGCCTAGGGAATGTCCAGATTCAACAGTCATGGCATGCAAATCTCTGGCTGTCCAACTTCTGAAGCCGCTGTGAAGCTGCATCCGTTCCGATCACCGCCGTGAAATAGAAAAAATAAAGAAAGAGGAAATTAAGCGTTCAGAGAGAGTTTTCAGTTTCACTCTCTTTTACGTTTATCGACTCAGTTCTGCTCGGACAGCAGCATCCCACCTGAACGGACGGACGGAGCCTCACTGACTGGCTGAGCAGAAAGCACTGCTTTCAGAGAGGATGCTGCTGCTGCTGCTGCTGCTGAATCCACGCCGAGAAATGTGCGTTATGCCCTCATCGTGGAAGGACTGCAGAGCTCCATATCCCATATTCTCTATCCCATCCACAACATAATCTTGTTTTACAGAGAGCAAAGCCAGAAGCACGATAGACGCAGACAAAATAAAGATTTAAACCCACATTTAAATGCCAAAATCCTCTGCAGCCCAACTTTATAAAGAACATTCATCCCTCCTTTGAAGATTAAAACAGGAAAATATCCAACTATCAGAAAATCTATAGTTAGTTATAGTAAAATTAGAAGGAAAAGTAGAACCAAAGTCTGCAAAATCTTTTATAAATAAAAATCTGTTGTATGCATTTGTATTCAGCCCTCCTCTGACACCCCACCTTTTGCAGCTGTTACATCCTTGAGGTATTGAACACGTTTGAAATCAAAGAAAAACAAGAGAGCAGCTGAAATCATTTAGAAGCATTTAGGAAGCATTTGTGCTGCTGTGTACAAATTAGCATGGTTTAGCTGGTTTAATATTTATTGGCTAAAAAAAAGGTTTCTTGTTCCCAAGTTCTTGAAAGAGTGGTATGGTTGGTAAAAGCAGAGACCTTCATGTCTAAACATGTGTTTGGGTCAGTTAGATGATTGGTGGAGTCATAATCCAGAAGTGAAAAGAACATAATTTCACTATAAACCAACCAATAGACAACTTGGTTTTCTGTCAGAAAACCAAGTTTTTTGAAATACTCAAGGGAAAAACCCAAGGAGTTGTCCAAGTCTAGGAGCACTCACAGTTCCGGAAAGATATGGAAATAGCTGGTACAGTTTGCCCAAGCAAAACTTAAACATTAAGCACATTAATAATGCAAATAGTTAAAGAAAAAAGATTTTAAGCAAAAACGTGTGAATAAGAATATCTTCAACTACTTTTAAGACTCCTTGCACAGTTGACGTGCAACAGTCTGTAAAAAGCAATTCCCTTGAGTTTTATCCATGGTTCTTGGGACTATATTTTTGTTCAAGGACCTGAGGGCTCAAGTTGGAATATGTGGCTTCCTATGCTTAACCATGGAGCATTTTAAAATGAATACTGAAAAGAACATGTAACCAGTGCATAGAAATTAAAAAAGGAGTGATGTTAGTTTATTCCAGTTTGTTCCAATTGAGAGTCTTGCTTCAGGGTTTTGGACCAACTGAAGGAATTCAAGTGTTTTTATAATGATACATTTGAAAAGTCTTATTATAGCCTAGACTAGAGAAAAGAAAACCAAGAAGAACTATCATAAGTTTCTGTTTTGACACCAGCCAGCCTAGTTTGGAAATATTTCTCATATAATAAAAAATTTAGGACAACTTGTTTTAAATTACCTTTAAGAGACAATGATTTGTTGAAAATAACAGCGAAATTCCTTAAAGATAAACTTAAGGAATTTCTTAAGCTTAACTTGACCGCTAAGTTCAGATGTTTGATCTATTGTCTGAGCAGACAAACCATACCTGTTGATTTGAAGTAAGGCTGGATAAATCAGGCATAATCTTCCTTAATATTTCCGCCCTTTTTTCCGCACTGCAGTGTACAAAGTGGTTTGAAGCTCCAATTTTTTTAACTTCGTGATTTTGACTTTATGATTATAAGATGAAAATTCAAAATAAATTCAAACTTTTGCACACAATTACAAAAATAATAGAAAACAATGAAGGCGTATGTTGCATTGTCAGTCCACACCCCAAAAAAGAATGGTTAAAGCAAAGAGAAGGTGTAAGCATAAAAACAATTGGATTATTTAACAATGGAGTATGGAGCTAAAACTGCATTTATAAGCAGTTGTCTGGTTTGGATTCTGAGGTATTCTGCTTTTTAAAGAACACAACTATGCAAGGTTTTTTGGTTCTGCTGCACTCTAAGATTATATGCTTTCACTCTAAAATAACTTCCTAAATGATCATGGATCATGATTATTGTTTTTCACTGCAGATTAATAACATAAAAAGTATTTAAAAACATAATCTCTTGATGGCATTAAATTCTGTTTCTGACCCTGGGAGTGCAGAAAATTTTAATTTATCAATCCATCTTTTCTACCTGCTTGCTTTTATTCATGGTCAGAGTCAGCGGGTGAAAATGAGCCTAGACTAGCGGTTGATATGAAGGACATGAGGGACATCCTAGACAAGTTCCCAGTCCATTACAGAGCCAATACATACGACCAACGAGACAACCATGTTTTTCAAAAAACGTAAAATCTACAAGAAATCTAACATGCATAGGGGTGGAGAGTGAGGGGTGAGAAGAGGTTCAATTCAATTCAGTTCAACAATTTGCCATACCTCATCCTGTTTTGGGGGACAGTGGGTGTTAAGGGGTTGCACAGTCCACTTTACTTGACTGCACTTCACTTTAATTCAGTTTTAGCCCATTTCAGTTAGATTCCATTGCATTCCATCACATTTAGTTACAGTCATTCAATTAAATTCTGATTTATTCACCTGGAAGGTTGCCTCATGCAGTCAAGGTTCTGTTAAAAAGTTCAAACATGCGCCATCCACTTGCAAATTATCCATTTCAAACCAACACACTGAATAAATTCTTCATTTGAATTCCATGTCCTGTTATGAGCATGCAGATCTGAACTAGACTTAAGAAGGGTGGGTATGCCTCAGCGGCTTGGAAGGTGACAGGAGGGCGAAAAACGATACTTACAAAGTCAAAAAAAAAAAAAAAACAAGGCCAGTAATGTATTTGGAGAAAAGTACAGATAAGACAAATAGATACATCTAGAAGATGTAGACAGCAGACTGAGGTGCTCAGAGTAATGTCAGATACCAACAATCAGCTGGGTTCTGTATTAACAAAACTGAAGAGGTGCCTCAAGGTTCTGGCCCAAAATTACAAAGTCAGAAAAATATTTATCATCTGAAAAACATTTCCAGGATTAAAGGATTACTGTGTTCAATATCTGTGTCCTGGTTGGTTGAGGTCCTATGGGGAAATTCATGTTGGGTGGAAGGTTCCTGGGGTTGAGATTAGAGTTCATTGGGGGTTTAGTATTGTTTTGTCCTGGAGTGGCTTTGGTTGGCTGGTTTGTTTGGACTAGATGGACCCCTTTTTCATTTATTTATTTCTTCTTTTGTTTATTGTCCTGCCTCTGGATGGGGACAGGGGTCGTTAGGGGCCAGGGGCGGGGCATAGTCTGGACTGTTGTCTTGGGTGGTGTTGGAAGATTTGTACATGAATTATCATTGCTTAGTTTAAAAAGGTTCTTTATCCTTATAATTTACCATTAAAAGACATTTTCATTTATTTAGTTTGGTGAACTTTAATAGAAGGGGTTTGAATATGTTTCACATTTATTTTCGAAGTACTTTTATGAACTATTAACAGAATTGTCATCTTGTCTTAGAGTTGCATTTGAGTGGTTGCTATGCAGACTGAGCAGGAACTTGTGTGTGTGTGGAGGAGTTTGGGAAGCAGTCTGTTCACACCCCAGCCAATCTTCGTGTCCTTGGATGCCAGATGTGGACGTGTGTGCTGTATCAGTATCTGGCCAGAAACAGTTTTATCCAGTAAGACTTGTATTTGTGAAACTGTGTGTCCCACAAGGCTGTAACATGAGTGTTTTTTCTTTCTTTCTTTAATAAAAGGCTGTGACACAGGGCTGCTCCTCTGAGAGAATGGACTGTCTCTCCCTGGCCAGCCAAAGATAACTTTGACTCGCTTGTGTCTTCATTGCATAACTTCTCTGAGTTTATCAGTGACTCTAACTCTGACAGTGGTCTGCCTATCTCCACCAGCTGGTTGCCCCTCTGGGGTATTGGTACCTGGACCTGGGAGTATAAAGTGTATATGGGGAGTGCGAGTGAGTGTACGGCATCCATTCCGGTATGTCTTTACCTTTACGCTGGGCGTGTGGGTGTGAGTGTTTGTATGTGTAAGCGTAAGGATGGGAATGTGTGATTGTGACTTTGTGTGACTGTTTTTTCTCTCAGGTTGGGTCTTGGGCTGCCTCCTCTCCTGGATCATATGTGAGACCTGTTCCCCCATCACACTCCCTGCCGGTGGCTGGTGTCTCTGCCCACCGGTGCATTGGTAGTTCTCGGTATCCGAGGCTGGGTGCTTGGGTGTGTGCCAGCTCACTCCCAGTGGCTGCTGAGTGGGACCTGGGGCCCCCGGCTCTGTTGGGCCTCTGCTGGGGGGTGGTGTGCTTTTGGGTCTTGGGTTTCTGGATCCATGGCTGGATCTGCTCTGGCACAGCCGGCAGGGCTTGTGGTCTCATTGCTGCAGCTCCCTGGGGCTTCTGTACTGTGGCCGCTGGGTGGTACCCCCAGGGCTCTCCTCTGTGCTTCTTTGGGGGAGGTGCAATGATCCCGGCAAGGGTCCTCCAGGGGCTATTGAATATTCTTATGGAGAAACATATACACAAATGCGCCCACAGGAACACCTACAGGTGTTTGAATTCAGGTGTTTACAGATACACAGATATACAGATATACTCTAAGTTGAGCTGCGGTCGCCACTAATTACATCCTGTATTAATTTATAAACTGTACTTTTTAGAAATGTTGTTGTATATGCGTTTGTTGTTTGTCCCTGTATTTGATTTTCTTCTTTCTCTCTCTCTGTTTGCAGGTGCAGAAGCATACTCCTAGGGTGTTATCTTGTATTCTCTTCATCCTTTTTTCTTTCCTCTATTCTTATCTCTTCTCCCTTTTAACTTTTAGCCCCACCCCCGCCCCTCTCCCTTTCTTCTTTTTTCCCCTTTCGTTTCTGTCTAAGCAGAGAATTAAAAAGACGTAATACTCCACATGTGAAAGTAAATCTGTTGGGCTTTTTCTTGGCACTCAAAAATATGACTACTGTCAAAGCAGCATCTTGAAAAAAAATACCATGTTTTTATTTTAGTCGAATTGATTACTGCAAAAGTATGTCTAAAAAGTCAGTCACACAACTGCAGCTCATCCAGAACGTTGCTGCCCAAGTCCTCACTAAAACTAAGAAAGTAGACCAAATACAAGATTTGTTGGTATTATATCAACCTTCCAGACCACTCAGGTCCTCCGGTTCAAGTCTACTCCGCATCCCCAGAACCAGAACCAATCATAGAGAAGCAGCATTTAGTCCCCATGGTCCACTAATCTGAAATAAACTTCCAGAAAACTGCAAAAAATGCTGAAACCAAGAGATCCTTTAAAATCAAGGTTATAAACCCATTTGTTAGAGTTGCGTTTGACTGTTTAAACTGGTAACTGACACATCATTAATTTCAGCTTTAGGGTGGAGAAGGTGTATTAAGACCATCCATCCATTTTCTATATCCGCTACAAGATCATGGGGGAGCTGCTGCTTACCTCCAGCAGTCTATGGGCGAGAGGCAGGGCACACCCCGGACAGGGCAACACAGAGACACACGGGACAAACAACCATACACACCTAAGGGTGATTTAAGAAGACAATAGACCTAACAGTCATGTTTTTGGACTGTGGGAGAAAGATGGAAAGCCCACGCATGCACGGGGAGAACATGCAAACTCCATGCAGAAAAACCCCAGGCCTGGGAGTTGAACCCAGGACCTTCTTGCTGCAAGGCAACAGTGCTACCAGCTGCACCTGTATTAAGACCATTATATATTAAGTACCAAATCTCAGACATGTCACATGAACACATTATCTTCTTAGGTAACTTCTGTAATTATTAGGTCTAGACCTATATTTATAGCACATGAACTGGAGACTTCCTCAGTTGTATTTATTCAATTCTTGATATTATTATTATTATTATTGGTAGTATAAGTAAAGGTATTTGTGGTAAAAAAAAAAAAAGGCACCATACACTTGTTTAATTTATAAATGTAGCAACTCAGTGCAACAGTTTTGGAAGAATGCTGAGCTTACAAGATGGAAGAGTTTACAAATAGGCAATATTGCTCTTAATTTCAACCACATTCTGTTTTGTGATAACATTCCAAAAGACAATGGTATTTTGCCAATACTAATTACCCAGTGAAGAAACTGTGAACTAGATTCTGCTATTTAAAATAGATTAATCTCAGTTTAAGTTAATTTAATCTTACTATTTTAATTTTTTTGTATTTTTTAGTTTTTACGTTAGCAAAGAACTGTGGCATTGTGTATATTAGCGTCTCAGTGCACCATTTTACATGTACACATCGTTCAGCTCGCATGAGCTCGGCCACAACATCCCCTGGTGTTTTGGGAAAAAAATGTATGGGAATAATTTTCAGTCTATTTAGCTGTCTGCTGCTCTGCCAGAAAAAAATTCTAATTTTCACCGGCTTTTATTTCATCATGAACTTACTATCGCTTCTTCTAATAATTTAAACTCATGTGTTATACGTGCTTGAAAATAACTATGCGATATGTATTTATTTTTATTTTGGTCCAAACACGAATAACGGTTTGTGCGAGTGACGTACCACCTAAACCCCCAGTTGCACACTAGCTATTTGCGGCTAGCTTCTCAAAATACCAACGTGAAGCCCCCTTGCTTTGTATGGAAGCGGTGAGCATCAACAGCGAGGTTAGACTTTGTATTTCTATGGTGAATAATAGCAGTAACAGAGGTAATGTACACTGTAGTTAATGGCAGTTATTTTTTTCTTACATTTTTATTTCAGAGTAACGATGCTCGTTTCCAGTCTGAAGCTGAGCTAACTTCAGTCTGTTCCCTGTATGTAGTAGCTGTTGTTTTATTATTACACGTATAACTTAATACATGTAACAAAACAACTCAAGTGTTGCTAACACCTACCACTGTCCGAATAAGAAAGAGTTTGAACGCCTGTATTTTAGTCGTGTTTTGTTTTCTTTGTCCGCTAAACGTTTTACAGTAACTACGTGGCACTGACAGGCACTTTTTCAAAGACAGACGAACTGAGCTCACGGCGGTGTGTTTGCACCCGTTAGGTTCATGTCCCTCCGTGATAATGAAGAAGGTTTTACTGCTGTCCCTGTTGCTGCTGGGCATAAATCAGGTTATAGCAGCTCCCAAAGGCGTCACGGCGAGCCTTAAAGCCAAGTGGAGCATGACCCCCTTCCTCCTGGAGACAAGGTACATTAGTATTCACTGGCAAAACACCATGAAATCTCCATAAATTTGTAATAAATAACACCAAATCCACGTTGAAGTCTTAACTGTAAGCCATACTTTTTGATCATAATTTATTATTCCATAGTGTCTTCTTTATAATAATTGTTAGTTTAGCAATAGACCTAGAAGATAAAAAAAGAATCTCCTCTTACAACTCACTAGATTCTTCTCACAGTTTAAGGACATTATAATTTATGAACTGACTCTATGTGTTAATAGTTGCTTGTCTCAATTCAGTTCAGTTTATTTATATATCCGCAAATCACAACAGATTGTCTCAAAACACTTTACAAGCAGGTCCAGCTAAGTTAAAGCTTTAAATTGAGGGATGGACCAAATACTGCTATCAAGGTTTATTGTTACAGCGATGATATTGCCTTTATGGATCACAGAGTAACACACCACTGTCCCTCCTTTGTATTTTGCTGCACACTGCTAGCCAGCTTGCTGAAGTACAGCTACTGCATTTCCCTTGGTTCCAACATTGACAAAATGTCATTATTAGATTACTGCCAGTGTTACTCTGCGAAAGAGCATAATGGGAAAAAGATATTCTGCCCAAACTATGAGTTTTAATTCTTCTTTTAACTACGTGTTGAATCAAATGAGCAATAAATAAATGTTATAGATAATGATAAAATAAACTGTGTGATTATGTTATAATTTTTTAATGGCAGCAGGGATAATTCTTTTTTTGTGTTAAAAGTAAAAGCAAAATTTATTGTTTTTGTTCAAAATATTTGGTAAATACTAAAACGCTGTGAAACCACAGTGTTCTTACTCTGAGTTTTCACACAGTGGGAATCTCAAACTGGCCCATGCCAATCCTGGATAGGACCGGCAAAAATATTTCTAATATTTTAATACCAAAACGTGTTTTCTTGTTTTTATATTCATTTAGTTTGATGTGAGTTGTACATGCCAAAACAGACAGCAACTTAGTCAGTTGCTTTTACAAAATGTACATAAAACCATGGAAAATTAGGACATAAAGCAAATAAAATTAATGTCAGCATCGGTAAACCCCCCCCCAAACATGTTTTAATAAATTGTGCCTTTTAAGTTATCAGAAAATGTTGCAGTTACTAAGTTATGCGTAATTTATTTATTTTTATGCAGTGAGTTTATTGGAGAAGATGGGGATGAAAAATTCTGGCACTTTGTTGACACTGTTAAGGAACTTACTGTTTACAAGCAAGGAGGTTTGTGTTTTTAAAGTTCTTCATTAAGGGCCTTGAATTATTATTCTAGACGCTATTCAGCCATTTATCTGGACTTCTAAAAGGCTTCATTATTACCAATGTTGATCTTTCAGAATCTGTGCGCTCATATTACAACTTGATCATCAAAAAAGCAGCTCAGTTCCTCACAAATCTTCAAGTGAATCTCCTCAGATTTGCTCTGGCCTTGAGGTCCTACTCACCAGCTGTCCATGCATCTCAGCAGGTATGAATTGTTGTGGAATATACAGGGGTTGGACAATGAAACTGAAACACCTGGTTTTAGACCACAATAATTTATTAGTATGGTGTAGGGCCTCCTTTTGCGGCCAATACAGCGTCAATTCATCTTGGGAATGACATATACAAGTCCTGCACAGTGGTCAGAGGGATTTTAAGCCATTCTTGCAGGATAGTGGCCAGGTCACTACGTGATACTGGTGGAGGTAAACGTTTCCTGACTCGCTCCTCCAAAACACCCCAAAGTGGCTCAATAATATTTAGATCTGGTGACTGTGCAGGCCATGGGAGATGTTCAACTTCACTGGTTCATCCTTCTTGGTGGTATGCTGACATTACCATGGATACCGTGGCTCTTGATACATCACAAAGACTTGCTGTCTTGGTCACAGATGCGCCAGCAAGACGTGCACCAACAATTTGTCCTCTTTTGAACTCTGGTATGTCACCCATAATGTTGTGTGCATTTCAATATTTTTAGCAAAACTGTGCTCTTACCCTGCTAATTGAACCTTCACACTCTGCTCTTACTGGTGCAATCAATGAAGACTGGCTACCAGGCTGGTCCAATTTAGCCATGAAACCTCCCACACTAAAATGACAGGTGTTTCAGTTTCATTGTCCAACCCCTGTAAACTGTTATAGCTATTCATTTAAAGAAAAATTTTTTTATTATGTGGTGTTTTTAATTTTAAGCATTACCATTTACTGGTACTACTTCAGTTGTTCAACTGCAAATACAGTAACAATCAAGGCTTTTTTGGCTTCAGTCAAATTCTATTGAATTTCTTAAATATTGGCTTTAGCTCCTTTAGCTCTAATCGTAAGATATCCTTTTAGGTGCACTTTAGGTGTGAATGTTTTTAGGAGGTTCAGTTTGTATAAATCTCAGACATTTTAGCTTTAATGCTCCTGACTGTTGAAGTGAGATTGAATACTATGCTGAGTTTAAAAAAAAAACTGTCTGAGGCCTTTAGAAGAACGATTGTAGTGGCCACAAAATAATGTGAAATGAGCATCTCCACTGTACGTTAAAAGAAGTCTTCAAAACATTGAAACGTCATCACAGGACCTACAGTAGGACCTTGCTACTGTTTATTTGAAGGTGCATCCCTGTACAATCAGAAAGACATTGCACAAATTTAACTTTCATGTAAGGAGGAAATCTTTGCACCTCAAATATACCTTTAAAACCTTCAAGGACTCGCTGAGTCAAAGCCCAGATCTTGATTTGAATGAGATGCTGTGGGTTGACTTGAAACAGACATCCAAGAAGCTCCTCAAACATCTTACAGCTGAAAGTGAAGAATGGGTCAAAGTTGCCTCAGGCCAATGTCAGAAGCTGGTAAAGTTCTGCAAAAAGTTATTTCAGCTGAAAAACTTTCGTTTTGGATTTCACAGAAGTAGGAGAAAACCAATATAATGAGTGTGTTTTATTTTCAAAGTTTATGTATCTTTAGAACAAAGTTGAGATCTGGCTTCACTCTCAGGGTAAATACGTGAAATCTGTGTGAAAAATAAAGAGAGCTTCCAGAAAAAGGTTGTTTTAGCTTTTAGATATTCTTTAGTGTGGCTCTGATAATTCAGAACAATCTTAGGTATATTCATTATGGTTGCATTGATACTGTGGTTATTCAGAGAGTGGTTTCATAGGAAAAAATGTGGAGTACAATGAAGGTTTTTTATCAAGATGTTTGTTAATGATTTGTGGAAAGAAGGTCTTATTTAACAACTTGTTATAATTTTCTTTTGAAGATCATATACATTTGGATAATGACTTGTCTTTTTTTTAATAGGGCTAAGACGGCTAATTTTTGTTGTGCTTTGAACAGATAGCCAGTGATGATCCTCTGCCTCAGGCTTGTCCTGCCTTTGTTTCTGTCCACGGTCAACATAGCTGCAGCACCAAGGACATCAAGAAGCTCCTTAAGGCAGCAGCGGGCCGGTAATGTGCAATGTAGCTGTTTTTGATGATAAATAGAATCAAGGAGAGAACAGAAAAGTAACATTTCCGTTTCCCGAGGGATTCACTGACTCAGAAATCTTTTTATCAACTTTCCGAAATGTTTGCAGGCCAAAACCATACTTGTACAATAATGATCACACATATCCAGGAGTCAATAAAACGGACGTGCCTGTTGTGATCCTCTATGCTGAAATCGGAACCAAGAAGTTCAACTCATTTCATAAGGTGCTGTCGGAGAAGGCTGAAGAGGGCGCGCTTGTGTATGTTCTGCGGCATTTTGTAGCGGTGAGTAGTTGGATGATAATTGTCTTTGCTGTTTGCAACATGATTTTTACAAACTATCTTTATATTAAACCCGCATTTTATACAATGAAAATTATTAAAACTTACTTTTACATGGTTAAACTACAGACAGCTCTAATAATGTATGAAGCCAAAAAAAACCTAACTGCCAGGGGGTTTACAGAATGCACTTTATTATTTTATGATTGTTGTTATTATTTTTCTCTTTTTGTTGTTTTTAATTCTAAATTTTAACTAAAATTAAGTTTGTTTTTCTTACTGAATAAGAAGTGATGGGGATAATGTCGCAGGAGAAGGGGTGGGTTAATAAAAGTTTATACAGTACTGTGCAGAAGTTTTAGGCAGGTGTAAAAAAATGCTGTAAACAAAGAATGCTTTCAGAAATATAAATTATGAATGTTTACTTTTATCAATTTACAAAATGCTAAGTGAGCGAACCCAAACATGCAGCCAAAGCCATTACAAACTATCTTCAGCGTAAAGAAGAACAAAACTCACTGGAAGTGGTGGTGTGGCCCCCCCCCAGAGCCCTGATCTCAACATCATGGAGTGTGTTTGGGATGACATGAAGAGACAGAAGGATGTGAGAAAGCCTCCATCCACAGAAGATCTGTGGTTAGTTGTTTAGAACAACCTACCAGCCGAGTTCCTTCAAAAACTGTGTGCAAGTGTACCTAGAAGAATTGATGCTGTTTTGAAGGCAAAGGGTGATCACACCAAATATTGATTTGATTTAGGTTTCTGATTGATTGATGAAAATAAATGATTAACACTTCCTTTTTTGAAAGCATTCTTTGTTTCCAGAATGTTTTCACACCTACCTAAAACCTTTGCACAGTACTGTACTTCTGCTCACTCCTTTGAGCTTGAGAATATTCTATACTAGTAAATATTGCTGTTATTATCTGCTGTTACGTGTAATAAAATGTAATGAAATGAAATGTTGATCTAATGGACAGAAAATGTTTTATTGGTGCAGGGAAGTTATTTTTATTTTACAATCAGTTTTTCTAAACAAAACGAAAATATCAGGATATCCATATAATTAATAGATATTGTGATGACAATCTGCATTGCGATATACCCACCCTTTCTGATCTATAACATCTTCAGCACTATCATTTGTGTCCAGTGAGGGCATCTTTCAACAGCCTAGATATTTATTGCCATGCAGTGCAATAAATTCTGACACTTATGACGTAATAACAAATAACAAATCCTTTATTTGAAATAGTGTAGTATTACTATTCCAAACACTAGTATTGCAATAATTTTATAATTTTAATATAATGTACAGCGGTTTTTCATTCACACAGCCAATAAAGCATTAAATATATTTATCTTTGGGCCACATGTCATCGACAGTGTCAGTAAAAGTGCAGCATGTTGCTACCATTTCTACAGTGTTCATTTGACAAGATATCATTTATTGAAACAGCTAAGAGGGTCCGTTTTAAGATTGAAGTGAAAAATGAGCTAAATGTAAGAGAATAACACCTTCACTGGCTAGTGATCCAGTTCCACTTTGTCACTTTAGACAAGGAAGGTTCATCTGACTTCTGCTTTGTTCTGTTAATCTCTTAAAAATGATATGTAATTTGCTTGGGCCTTTTACAAGTAGAACATCTGGGTTTAGCAACTTTCTCAGTCAAAAGAGAAATCTTTGCTCTTGCTTCTACAAAAATAGTCTTGATCATATAAAACCTTTATGACCCTATGAAAACATACATGCATATGTAAAATATACATGTTCTGAATCCGGTTTGGTTGTGAGATGAAAAATTTAGTTTAAATTTTAGAACTTTGAAAACTGAAAAACTTCCACAAAAGAAAGAAAGAAAACACATAGATTGCAGCTATTTGCCATAGAAACCAGAGACATTGTAGATCAGGTCATAATTGAAAAGATTGTGTCTCGTTACCTTTACATGTTAAAATTTTTTAGCTTGATCCATGCTACTTTTAAAGGAGCAGATATAAATTGAATATCAGTCTGCATAATGACAACGAGTTTATCTCAGGAAACTGAACCTTCTATATGAAGTACTAAACTATAATTTTGGTGTTTTGTGTATCTTGGCAGGTCTATAAAGCGGCCTTTTGTGCAAGAAATCTTCAGTGTTGACTAGTATAATCACAGATAATATACATACAAACCAATATGCGTCCTTTTGCTTTCATTGCTGCAGAAACCAAAGCCTCAAAGGGTGTTTTTATCAGGGTATGGTGTTGAGTTGGCCATCAAAAGCACAGAATATAAAGCTGTGGATGACACTGAAGTTAAAGGTGAGTTGGTTGCTTATCGGACAGTGTTTACTAGATCCTGCCGTGTTTATGCTAATTTGGGACATGCCTGTCATTTTGTAGATTCAAAGACGGTCATAAATGCCGCAGAAGACAACAATGATGAAGTGCAAGGTTTCTTTTTTGGAACATTAAAGTAAGTCTCTTGTATCATATTAAGAGTCCTAAATGTTTAATCTGCTTTAGTTTCTGGTATTTCTGGCTTCTGGTTCAGAAAACTCTTCAGTTATTTTAATCATGAAAGGAGTGGGATTCTAATATTGAGTTCTTTTATACTTTGAATAAATGATATTTCTGCATACCAGTATTTTTTATGAAGATAGTCTTTTCATAATTATTTAGCTGGAATATATTATTGAAGTTGAACAATTGTGTAGTTAAGTAATTGTAAGTTGTCTGTCTGACAGTGTTTATGGCCTAAAGTGGAGTTAAAACAGTTAATTCTTGGGAACTCTATAATGATCCCTTATTTGCCTTAGATATGACTTTCCAGAGGGGCAGTGATCCCAAACACAATTAAGCAGAAGCATGGTTGAGAAAATCATGAAATGTCCCAGAATGGTGGTCTTCATGACTAGATTTAAAATTGGTTGAAAGTCTTTGGTAGGTTTAAAGGACTCTACTTGCGGCACCGAAGCTGTAAACATTACAAAGGCAAAGACTCAGTTGAAAAACCTAAGAAGCGTGTTGGCACTTATGAAAATGTTTGAAGTTTTGAAAGCTAAACGATGTTCCACAATGCATTGACTGCTATTTGAACAATTCTGCATATGCTTATGTGCTAACTCGTTTAAAAAAAATATTAAGTCACCTTCTGATGTCAAAATATCTGTTTAATGTTTTTTTTTAATTTATTGTCCTTATCTTTCATTAACATCACTGCAATGTAATTTGAAATAAGGTTTGAATATGTGTGATTCCAGCTGTAGTTTAAATGAAAAAAGTAAGATTTGCTTCACGTTCCTCTGCTTGTCTTTAGGAAAACTCACCCTGAGCTCCAGGAGCAACTTGGGGAACTTCAGAAACATCTCCTGGAAAGTACCAATGACCTGGCCCCTCTCAAAGTGTGGGAAATGCAAGGTGATAGACTGAAATCTATCTGTTATCGTACACTAGTAACAGTTAGTATTTTTGTTAGCATTTCTTCTACACTGGTACTGAAAGTAAGATTTACATTGTGTTAGATATTTTTTAATACTGTTAATGCAAAAAATAAAAATGTTAATGATAGTCTGGGTTAAAGTGGAGTGATTCCTCTTTTATTTTTCACAATACAAGATGTTTTTTGTTTTGCTAATTAGACAGTTTCTATATAAAAACCAAGAAAGTGTTAAGTGCATAATTCACATATTCTTTCCTCATGCTATCTAAAGCATGTAGCTGTATGACGCGTTGATCTTTGTGATCACTGATTTTCAACACATTATTCATTCATTGGTGTGAAAAAGTGTTTGCCCACTTCCTGATTTCTTATTTATTTTGCACGTTTGTCACACCTGTGTTTCAGATCATCTTAACTAATTTAAATATTAGTCAAAGACAACACAAGTAAACACAAAATGCAGTTTTTAAATGAAGGTTGCAGCAACAACAGCAATCAAGCGTTTGTGATAACTTGCAACGAGTCTTTTACAGTGCTGTGGGGAAATTTTGGCACACTCATCTTTGCAGAATTGTGGTAATTTTGTGTTTAATTGTTTTGTCTTTGACTAATGTTTTAATTTCTTTGAGGATCTGAAAAACCTAAGTTTGACAAACATGCAAAAAAATAAAAATAAGAAATCAGGAAGGGGACAAACACTACACCACAGTACTTGGGAAAACTACTTGGGTAAATTAATTGCTCTGAATTTATTTTGCTAACCAGTGAAAATCTTTTGTTTGTATTATCTGCCAAAAGTGTAAAATTTACTTTGTGCACCTACCTTTTTTGCACTCTTTGTGTTTGGGGCTGTTTAGCATACAATTCCAACACGGTCATCCTCTAAATTCAGCTGACTCTAGACATTGTTGGTACGGCAACTGACTTTTAGTCACAGTCTGTTTAGTGAGTGAAATAAAGAAGAACTGATACATTAGGTCATATTCAGAATTTGAAATATATTCAGAAGGTATTATATAAAGATTTCCATAAATCTAACTTTTATTTGAGGGATTGTTGATGTTCACATAATGAGAATATCTAGTCAGTTCTTGGTGACAACAGGGTCAGTATATGTGCAAAAGAGAAAAACTGCTAGAGCTCTGTATGATTAACATTCAAAACATTTTCAAGCAAGAAAATAAAGCAATCCTGTCACGAGATGTCTGAATTAGTAAACTTATTAAATGAGACAATTTAGTGGAGCTCATTAAAAATATATATCCTGCTATGGTATACATTGTTTAAATAACTCCATGTTAGAGACATTTTGGTCCATAGGTGAAAATCACAAATTTTTATTTTTTTGGAGTTCAGTTTTGCACTAAATCTTAAAGCAAAAGCATTTAACATGATCAAATCAGAAAATCAATTATTATTCCTGCTGTTGGTAAAATAATAATAAAAAAAAAAATTAATAAAATATATGATATTAATTATCACAGTTGTAATAAGGCATTTATGGTGCAATTGTGAGTTCTACATATTGTTTTTTTTCTCCAGATTTAAGTTTTCAGGCTGCTGCTAGAATCATGTCTGTGCCTAAATTCGAGGCTCTAAAGGTCATGCGAGACCTCAGTCAAAACTTTCCAAGCAGAGCAAGGTAAGAAAATTTGTTTTGTTTCCTTCTTAGTCTGGTTGACTGGCCGGGGCATTGGTCCCATTCCAAAATCCATATCACATCCTCGCTCTCTGTTACAGATTGCAAATCTAAGCACTATCAATGCTTGTTAAAGTGCACATGAAATATTTTCAAATATAAACCCTTTTTATTTGGTTATCATTACTTTCTGTCTCCTTCTTGGGACCTATAAATATACATTGTTCTCTTATACAGAGATCTAATCAGCTTTTCTTGATGTATGCGTGTTTTGGCTCAAGCAGCTTGTAAAAACAACAGAAAGTGCTGAGTAAGAGTTGAGTGTTTACAGGCAGTGGGCTGCAAAGGCACCAACTACAGGGGCCCACAGGTTTTTGGAGATTAAAACTGGCATTTTACAGCTGGCTGGGGATGTGTTAAAAGCTGATGGTGACTGTACATGTTTTACTGTTCCCACAGATCACTGACAAGAGTGGCCGTAAAACAGGAAATGAGAAAAGAAATTGAGAAGAACCAAAAGGTGTGAAATCATAAGCATTGTTTCTGCATGAGAGTGCAGGTGGTAGCTTTGAAAACATCTGTTGCACAGGTTTTGTTTTAGTGAACCAGCTTCTAATGTGTAATTTAACTTCTTACTGTTATTGTCTTTAAAGTCCTTGTTTACACTTTTTTCTGTCTACTTTAAGTATTCAAATATCTTCATATTTTCTAGTTAAAAGATCAGTCAATGATGTTAGTGTGATGGCCCTCACACTGGACTAAGAACGCAACACAGCAGTAAAAATCCATCAGTAAGTGGATGGTCTTTGCAGAGTCTTGGAAAGGTATTCTGGATGCACTAATTTCCTCTGCTGAGATCACTGTCACACATCTGCAGGGAACCAGGTAGCATGGCAGGTGGCCTGCACGCACCTTTCTTGATCGTTCATCTTCAAGTTTGAAGGAGGAGTGGTCACACTGCCATTATACCAATGCTGCATTCTCATCACACCAACATTGGGCTGGCAGCTCCCCTAGAATTATAGTATGCTGTCGGTGCAGCTGCTATGCACACCGTGACCCAGCACTGCTCTGTCTGCAACCAAAAGGACCCGAGCTGATGAAACAAACTTTAAAACCGTAGGGATGTCCTGATGAAAAATTTTAGTGGTTTTAAAACTTATTTTCTCAAATGTTTGAATACCTTGAGGCTGATAACCATCCCATATCTTGTCCTGATGGTGTTTTTATTCTCTATGGCATAGTTGAAACTGATGATGTAGGCACAGAAACTCATGTTTTAGTGAAATTCCCAAATGGGAACTTCTGCACGGTGTACATTGTAGAAGGATAGCCAAAAAAGCAGGAGTGAAAAACATTCGTTTTTTTTACTGCTAGTACTACGAATGCAGTAGAGCTTTGAGTTCGTTCACACTGGGATTTGGTTTTCCAGATTAACTTTAATACGGCTATGTTAGAGCAGTCTTAGAAGTCCTGGGAACTGGAGCCTTTTTAATCCACTGTGAAGGGAGACTTATTAAAGAGTTTTGACATTTAACTGATGCATTAACTTTGTTTTACAGCATCTCGGTGAGACGATGGGCATTCAGCCGGGAGACGGGGAGCTCTTTATAAACGGACTACACATTGATCTAGACATTCACAATCCTTTTAGGTAGAAACGTTTTGGACACAGTCTAACTCTACAACAAGCTTCAAGCTCTATACAAATCCATTGTAGTAAAGTAAAAAAAACAACTAACCACCATTTTCTTTTAATACTCTCAGCATTTTAGACATCCTTAAAGAAGAGGCCAAGGTCTTAGAGGGGCTACATAACTTAGGCATTAAGGGAGAACATCAAGTCAAGCTGCTTAGGTTACCTGTGAACACCGTGGATGACAGCTATGCCTTGGATATCCGACATCCAGCTATAATGGTGAGTCCTGTCCAGTTTAATAACTTTTCTGGCCCATCAGCGGTCTTGTCAAATCAACTCTGAGGGTACTCTCTTTTTTCGTGGTCTTAGACAGGGGTGTGAATGAGATTTGTCATGAGAATACTTCTGCTCAAAGCCTGAAACTTTATTTTTTAACCAAAAAGGAAACCAAGACAGGCCTCCCAAAAAATACATTGCATTTTTAATTTGCTTCCTTTGGCTGGTTTATACCCTGGTAACTATTACATTGTTTGAAAGTAAGATAAAGCTTGTCTACATTTAATCAACCTTTTTGTTGGTGCTTGAGCTTGTATTGTTCTGTCCCTGAAAACCTGGATAGATACATATCTTCAAAAGTTTTACATTTTACAGGTAAGAATTTCATCTTTGGTTTTAAAAGTTTTTAAGTAATTATTTTTTCTCATAATAGTTTAAAATGCCCGCATTGCTTATTTTTCTATGTTAAATGTTTTGCAAAACCTGTCAATCAATATATTTTTGTCCACAACTGTCATTATGTACAGGTCCTTCTCAAAATATTAGCATATTGTGATAAAGTTCATTATTTTCCATAATGTCATGATGAAAATTTAACATTCATATATTTTAGATTCATTGCACACTAACTGAAATATTTCAGGTCTTTTATTATCTCAATACGGATGATTTTGGCATACAGCTCATGAAAACCCAAAATTCCTATCTCACAAAATTAGCATATCATTAAAAGGGTCTCTAAACGAGCTATGAACCAAATCATCTGAATCAACGAGTTAACTCTAAACACCTGCAAAAGATTCCTGAGGCCTTTAAAACTCCCAGCCTGGTTCATCACTCAAAACCCCAATCATGGGTAAGACTGCCGACCTGACTGCTGTCCAGAAGGCCACTATTGACACCCTCAAGCAAGAGGGTAAGACACAGAAAGAAAGTTCTGAACGAATAGGCTGTACCCAGAGTGCTGTATCAAGGCACCTCAGTGGGAAGTCTGTGGGAAGGAAAAAGTGTGGCAGAAAACGCTGCACAACGAGAAGAGGTGACCGGACCCTGAGGAAGATTGTGGAGAAGGGCCGATTCCAGACCTTGGGGGACCTGCGGAAGCAGTGGACTGAGTCTGGAGTAGAAACATCCAGAGCCACCGTGCACAGGCGTGTGCAGGAAATGGGCTACAGGTGCCGCATTCCCCAGGTCAAGCCACTTTTGAACCAGAAACAGCAGCAGAAGCGCCTGACCTGGGCTTCAGAGAAGCAGCACTGGACTGTTGCTCAGTGGTCCAAAGTACTTTTTTCGGATGAAAGCAAATTCTGCATGTCATTCAGAAATCAAGGTGCCAGAGTCTGGAGGAAGACTGGGGAGAAGGAAATGCCAAAATGCCAGAAGTCCAGTGTCAAGTACCCACAGTCAGTGATGGTCTGGGGTGCCGTGTCAGCTGCTGGTGTTGGTCCACTGTGTTTTATCAAGGGCAGGGTCAATGCAGCTAGCTATCAGGAGATTTTGGAGCACTTCATGCTTCCATCTGCTGAAAAGCTTTATGGAGATGAAGATTTCATTTTTCAGCATGACCTGGCACCTGCTCACAGTGCCAAAACCACTGGTAAATGGTTTACTGACCATGGTATCACTGTGCTCAACTGGCCTGCCAACTCTCCTGACCTGAACCCCATAGAGAATCTGTGGGATATTGTGAAGAGAACGTTGAGAGACTCAAGACCCAACACTCTGGATGAGCTAAAGGCCGCTATCGAAGCATCCTGGGCCTCCATAAGACCTCAGCAGTGCCACAGGCTGATTGCCTCCATGCCACGTCGCATTGAAGCAGTCATTTCTGCAAAAGGTTTACCGACCAAGTATTGAGTGCATAACTGTACATGATTATTTGAAGGTTGACGTTTTTTGTATTAAAAACACTTTTCTTTTATTGGTCGGATGAAATATGCTAATTTTGTGAGATAGGAATTTTGGGTTTTCATGAGCTGTATGCCACAATCATCCGTATTAAGACAATAAAAGACCTGAAATATTTCAGTTAGTGTGCAATGAATCTAAAATATATGAATGTTAAATTTTCATCATGACATTATGGAAAATAATGAACTTTATCACAATATGCTAATATTTTGAGAAGGACCTGTATTTGCAATAACTGACGATGATCCATTTATGTCGCTGTGGAGGAATTTTTGTTCACTGTCCTGTTTTTGTTCAAAATAGAGCCAATCTGGAAGACTTTTAAACATGAATGGCCTGTTAAAGGTCATGCCACAGCATCCCAACTGGATTTAGGTGTGGACTTTGACTTAGCCACTCAAAAAACCTTCATTTTTAACCCATTTACATGTCAGCTTTGGGTTATTGTCCTGCTGCGCAACCCAAGTGCACTTGAGCTTAAGGTGGACCAGACATTTTCCTCCAGGATTTTGTTCTAGACGGCAGAATTCATGGTTCCACCAATTACGGCAAGCGGTCCAAGTCCTGAAGCAGCAAAGCAGCCCAATACCATCACATAACCAGTTAGTTTATGTAAGCCGTACCATTTGCCATTTCACAAAATATTACTCCCAAACATCTTGGGGATCATCAAGATGTTTTTCGATAAACATGCCTTTGTGTTCTGTTTGGTCAGCAGTAGTTTTCCTCCTGCAACTCTTCCAAAGTTGGCATTTTTGATCTCTTTTTTTGGTCTCTTTCCTGTTGTATCATGAACTGGCTTTGACTGAGGCAAGTGAGGCCTGCATTGCTTCTCCTGGATGAGTTCTCAATGCGCACTTGGAGTAATTTAGGTTGGCTAGCCACTCCTCGGAAGGTTTACTATTGGCAAAAAAGCAAAAACAAAAAAAAACTTTAAGGGGGCATATACTTTTTCACACCATAGTAAATACTTCAGTTAAGATTAAATAAACATCTATAGTGAACATGCATATTCACAAGGCAAGGAAATGAATGATTTTGCTCAAATTTACATCCATTCAGACCACTAGGAAGGATAGGGAGAATTAATAAGAACCTGGTCTGCTGTTGCAGTATTGAAACTATGGGTCCTTTCACAACTGCCACTTTTGGTTTGATTTAAATGGACCAGAGTTCGTTTTTCCTCTTGGTCTGGACCTTTTGTGCAGGTGTAAATACACTCAAGCGAATCCTGGTCCGGACCGAACAACGGGGCCGAGATCCACTTTTTGAGCTGGTCTCGACCCGCTTACAAACGGACTCTGGTGCGGTTCGCTTGTGGTGTGAATATGAAATGGCCCCAATCCGACCCAACTACAGAAAACACATGTCTCTTTGGACTTAACAAGCCACCGTAGCCGGTAGCAAAGATGTACAGTGGGGAGCACAAGTATTGGATACAATGCTGATTTTGCAGGTTTTCTACCTTAGTCTTTACTTTTTATTATAGGTACTCTTCAACTGTGAGTGACAGAATCTAAAACAAAAATCCAAAACATCACAGTTTGTGATTTTTATTTAATTAATTTGCATTTTATTGCATGACCTATGTATTTGATCACCTAACAACCAGTAAGAATCCTGGCTCTCACAGGCCTGTTATTCTTTAAGAAATCCTCCTGTTCTCCACTCATTAGCTGTATTAACTGCACCTGAACTTGTTATCTGTATAAAAGACACCTGTCCACACATTCAATCAAACAAACTCCAACCTCTCCACAATGGCCAAGACCAGAGAGCTGTGTGAGGATATCAGGAATAAAATAGTAGACCTACACAAGGCTGGGATGGGCTACAGGAAAATAGCCAAGCAGCTTGGCGAGAATGCAACAACTGTTGTTGCAATTAAAAGAAAATGGAAGAAGTTCAAGATGACGGTCAATCTCCCTCAGTCTGGGGCCCCATGCAAGATCTCACCTCATAAGGCATCAATGATCATGAGGAAGGTGAGGGATCAGCCCAGAACTACACAGCAGGACCTAGTCAATGACTTGAAGAGAACTGGGACCACAGTCTCAAAGAAGACCATTAGTAACACATTACGCAGCCATAGATTAAAATCTTGCAGCGCATGCAAGGTGCCCCTGCTCAAGCCACCACATGTCCAGACCCGTCTGAAGTTTGCCAACGACCATCTGGATGATCCAGAGGAGGAATGGGAGAAGGTCATGTGGTCTGATGGGACAAAAATAAAGCTTTTTGGTCTAAACTCCACTCGCCATGTTTAGAGGAAGAAGGAGGACGAGGACAACCCCAAGAACACCATCTCTACCGTGAAGCATGGAGGTGGAAACATCCTTCTTTGGGGATGCTTTTCTGCAAAGGGGACAGAAGGACGACTGTATCGTATTGAGGACAGGATGGACGGGGTTGTGTATCTGGAGTTCCTAGCCAACAACCTCCTTCTCTTAGTAAGGGCAATGAAGATAAGTCGTGGCTCGGTCTTCCAGCATGACAACGACCCGAACTAGGGTCAACTAAGGAGTGGCTCCATAAGAAGCATCTCAAGGTTCTGGAATGAGGTAGCCAGTCTCCAGACCTGAAACAAATGGAAAATCTTTGGATAGAGCTGAAAGTCTGTGTTGCCCAGCGACAGCCCTGAAACCTGAAGGATCTGGAGAAGATCGGCATGGAGGAGTGGTCCAAAATCCCTGCTGCAGTGTGTACAAACCTTGTCAAGAGCTATAGGAAACGTCTGATATCTCTAATTGCGAACAAAGGTTTCTACACCAAATATTAAGCTTTGTTTTTCTGGTGTATTAAATACTTATGTCATGCAATAAAATGCAAATGAATTACTTAAAAATCACACAATGTGATTTTCTGGATTTTTGTTTTAGATCCCGTCACTCACAGTTGAAGAGTACCTATAATAGAAAAAATAAGGACTTCTACATGCTTTGCAAGTGGGGAATCCTGCAAAAATTGGCAGTGTATCAAGTACATGTACCCACATACCCCACCCTACATTGTACTGAAATCATACCTGATCAGCTGTATGTGGAGTAGCAACGCTGCTACCGGCCTGTTGGGTCTGTGCTCTGTCCCACCCCCGTCATTTCTGTCCAATGGGAGCAATGGTTGTCACCTGCGTGCCTTTACAAGTAATAGTTCATTTGCGAAAAGTACAATGTGAAAGCAAACCACTCCAAATGAAAAAAATAAAGTCCACTTTGGGTCCGGACCAAAAACAAGCGGACCAAAGAACTTTCCTTGTGTGAATACACCCTTATAAATTCCATCGGCCCAAAATTGGATCAGTACCACAACAAATGAAATTAAGGTGCAGTATGAAGTTTTTAGAAAATAGTATACAGTTCCAATTAGTTTAATCTGCCTAATTACCAAACTTAAGCGTAAATAATTTAGTTTGTGAGTGTGAGATGGTTTGTTTGCGGGTAGAAAATAGAAATGGGACGAAATGGGTATGAAATGGGGTATTTTTGGTGTAAGGTTGAATTGACCTGAAGCCCACTTAAACACTGGATATTTTTCAACAAGCTTTGTATTTGTTATGTATCTTCCAGTGGATGAATGACATTGAAAATGACCAGATGTACCACAGCTGGCCAGCAAGTGTGCAGGAGCTTCTCAGAGCCACCTTTCCTGGTGTCATCAGACAGATCAGACGTAATTTCTTTAACCTGGTAAGGACGAAGATTACAGCTGAGAACTGGCTAATTGGGTTTTTAGGATTTTGTATTTGTACAATATTACAGTTAACACAGTTGGACACAATGCAATGAAATACAACAAAACTAAAAACTGATACTAAATTGCCTCAAAGTGATCCATTTTCAGTTTATTTTTTCTCTTTGTAAAAATTTATGCTTTTGTTGTTAGGTTCTGTTTTTAGACCCACTGCAGGAAGAAACAGTTGAGCTGGTGAAACTAGCAGAGCTTTTCTACAAGCATAAAATCCCCCTGAGGTTAGTACTGTCATTTCTCACACTTATCCACATGTTTATGTGGTCTGCTCTCAGCATTTTATAATCTGTACCAGGTAGTGATTCTTGTCTCACCTGCAAATTGAATACTTGTTTTGTCCCCTGCTTCCAAAGAATTGGATTTGTGTTTGTTGTCAACACCAAAGATGAGATTGATGGCTTCTCAGACACAGGAGTTGGATTTTACCGGCTATTGAATTACATCGCGGACGAGTATGATTTATCCCAGGCTGTGATGTCTATAGTCTCAGTAAGTATATCAAACATATAAATCTCTGGTTTTAGCAAGCGTTTCCTGCCAGCTCATGTCTTCCTGTTCCTCTGAGGTTTAGTGCTTTACTGTGCTTTGTTTTATCCTATAGTTTCGAAGCATTCTAGATTAGATTAGATTTGGCTATCAGCATTTTTAGACAGTGTTAGAAATCATTGAGAGTGGCAGACATCCAAGGACACTGATGGTGAGGTCTGAACTGTTTTACCACCTCTTGCAGCTGTACAGCAAAGTAGATGTGGGAGAAACACTGTCTGCTGAAACCATATCTGCTTACCTGAAGAGAAAATATCCAAAAACCAATCAAGAAAGGATTTTGGGAGCAGATTCTGAATATGATTATAAAAGAAAGGTAGAATAGCAAATTTGAATTGATAAAACAGTTACATTTCAATCTATAATTAGTGAAGTCAGAAATTCAGTCAACATTTTCTTTGTCCCCAGGATGGTGCTCTCTTCTACAGGAAAAGTGGTCTGGGTTCCTTGCCTCTGGCATTATTTAATGGAGTTCCTCTAAACCCAGATGAAATGGACCCAGAAGATCTGGAGACCATAATCCTGCAGCGCATAGTGGACACCACTGCTGGCTTTCAGAGAGCCGCCTTTATGGTATGACTCACTCTTGAAATTCAGTATATAAAACCTTTTTATATCATGAAGTACATCTTTTAGAGTAATTAGTAAACACAAATAGACATAAGAGAGCAGTGCATCGAAGTACTGCTCGTAAACTACATGATTCATTCCAAATTGGTTATAAAAGATTAATCTCTCACTGTCTCACTTGGTCAGATTCTTGGTCTGGGACCTCCAAAGGACAAAGTCATCAAAAAGAAGAAACGTTACTGTAGCTTCAGGATTAACATATACCTGCAACAACAAAGAGAAGCTAAAATTGAAATTTTAAAATAGCATTTCAGATTTAATTTGAGGTATTTCTAAGAGTTGCTTGGAGAACCTAACAAAAGAAAACAAAATATTATGTCCCTGAAATTACAAAATGCATACTTCCCTTTGTAGTAATGTTTCTGGGTGATACTGTATTAAGCAGACATTGAGCGTACTGGCTTTTCTGCCTAATTAGCTTTTTTCATTACATTTAGGGGCAGCTGAACAATACTGCATTGAAATTTAGTTAAAACAGTCTGATATAATTTATGACGTTTCTTTCAGATTTTTTTATTTTAATTAGTAAAGTAGATTGAAAATAAAAAACAGTTACTTCAGAGCTGCACAATATATTCAATCGTAATCATTATTGCCATATCAGTGTGGACAGCTTGGATTCAATGTTTGGTAGGTTTGTTTTAGTGCCATTCAATTTCTGCATGTCAGTAATAATTTTGGACTGTTGGAAAGACTTCTACGGCTTTTGATGCAAATCCTTGATGTACGTCTTTTTTAGTGGTCATACGCTTGGTGGGGACATCATTATTATTATTATAACTAATTTAACCAGGTAGATCTCGGTAAGATTAAAAATCTCTTTTTCAAGAGAGACCCGGCCAAGAATGGCAGCAACACATTACCAATTATAAATCCACAGACATCAAAGCAGAATTTAAATACATCATAAATAAAGAAAAAATAACAGAAAGAAAAACACCCATAAAAGTAAAAACAGTCAAAACATTTACAAACTGATTAAGAATGGCCTTAAAAGGGACAGCACTGTAGGTCTCCGTTTTTGACCCTTGAGTAAATATTAGTGCATCCTGTGTGTAGTTGTTGTAAGCTTTGACTTTGATTAGGGATTATGCAAAAAAAAGATAAAATCTATTAGTCAACAGAAATGTCTTTACTTAATTACCACTGAAAAGCTTCCTTTGTTTTTAAGACTTAAATAAAAAATCCTGGCGATTTGAAGACAAATCTCTTGAGCTTCCCACATTGTTGTATAAACTTCACTTTATGTTTGTGTTACAGTTATGAAACACTTCACTTTACTAAATCACTAAATTACACAAATTTCTTTTCTTTCTACTTTATCTTCACAGGGTCAATTAACAGAAGGTTCAGATGTGGTGGACTATCTAATGGAGCAGGCTAATGTGGTTCCCAGGATGAATCAACTCATTTTAGGCACTGACCGAAAATACCTCGACTTGACCGGGAAGCCAGGTGAATTGTGCTGTTCAACTTACATTGTCTAGTATTGGTTCACTGTCTAGGTTCCTGTCATGTTAAAGTTTGTTTCTGTTGCTTGCAGTTGCAGATGATTGGGAGGACACAAATATGTTTTCATACTTGGACTCTAAGGACAAAACTGCTGTGATCGCTAAAAGAATGAAGTATTTCACAAATAGGGGTAAGTAGTAGGATTATTTTTCTTTGCCATCACTTTGATCAATTCATACCATTTCTTTTGTTTCTCCTTAAACTACGGTACATAAAGTAGAGCTGGAGTACACTGCTTTAAGGGTGTATAACAAACCGTAACGGATCTTTGTTGAAACAGACAGGTTGATCCTGCTGCAAAGTCACTGCTGGCTCTTTTAAATGGCATTCGGTCAGCTTGCTAAATGGTTCTCTGAGGTGCTTTTGCTGCACTGGCTTAAAGTGTCGCTTCAGTGGGGATGTGGAAGCTGATTGCCTTTCTTCTTCTGTGGACTGGCTGATGAGCCAAAAAACCTACTTTCTGTTTGGCTGGGGTCTGACAGGGGGCTCATATAAATTGCTCAGCTCTGCCCAGTGTCTGAATATCCGTTTTGCTGAAAATCAACCCGATTACTTAGTTTAATATTTTTAGTGTAATTCACACTCACCATGACTGTAACTCACTTTCTTGTAAACATGGGCAAGTTTAGACTTTGCAACTCAACACTGGAACTTAAATTCATGGATTTTACAGTCCTAATAACTTACTGGTGGTATGATGGTACAAGGTACACACGTGTACTAAACCAATGCTAAGTAGACACGCAAAACACTTTATGTGATGACCTGAGTGCCCAATTCTACATTCCCCACTGCACAACTTCGAAAAAGTAAAAACAAAGCAGAGAAAACTTTGAAATATCACTAAAATCTGCTATTTGGAAACTTTTTAGTTTCTCATTTATTTACATTTAGCTTTTAAAATAACAGTGAAGTCCATAAATAGAAAGACACCACAGAAAACGCTTCTCTTTGCCAAACACCTGCAAGACACCAAAATTAATACAAAGGCCAAAATATACCAATCTGTTTCACCAGGAGTTGGCTGCTCAGTCAGCTCAGTCTTCATGGTTTTGTGGCTCATGGGTCCAAACAACAGCATCATCATTCTCTTAATTGCTCCTGATCTGTCTGCCAAAAAATTCATTATTCTGGCTGTAGTTGTTGATTGTTGACTTATTAGCAGAAATCCATTATGCCTCGTTATACGCCGCCCGCCGCTTGTAACCTTAGGCGAGTTTTCGGCTATATCCGTTTCCCTTTCATATATTTGTTCAGTTTTCTTTTAAACCAGATGACAAACTGTTTAGCTAGTGTCAAAATCTTTGTTGGTCATAAATACACAAAATATTGAAAGAGTTTCATAATGGTGAGAGAAGCCCATTAATTAGCCCTAAAAGAATAGTCTGGCCATCCTCATGCTATTATAGTACCAACCATATAACCATGTCAAGGTGTGGAGAAATTACCTCTTTAGGTCGGTATTGGCATCTAATGGTGTTAGCATACGTACTTTGGTCTGCAATGGTTGTGGGGTGTGTTCTGTGTGTAAATTTGAACTAAATAGAAATCCACTGGGTTTATAATTGGTAGATCGGATGCCAAATGGTGAAGCTTTACAAGGTTTAATGTGTGCTTTGAGCATTTTTAAGCAGTTTTTGCAGGAGCTGCTTTTGTTCTGTTGGTCATGACAATACAGTTATGTCAGTGGAACTTTGATATTGTAAAAAAAACTTATATTGTCTGTGTTTTTGACATTGTTTAAACATTTTTGCTGGTCTGCATATAATAATACAAATCTTTACAAAACATAAGCGCACATAATTTTCATTAAAGTTGACGAGCAGAAGGAGAAGCTTTCAAAACAACCATGAGTATTTCCTATTGGTCTGCTGTCCCCAGAGTTTACAGAAACTGCTGATGACAAAAAAAGTATATAAACAAGAATCATTCAGTAATTATCTGCCATGCAAGCAAAATGTCCTGGCATTTAGAAGTTGACAGTTTGCAGATACCAGAGGAGCTCCAGCAGTTTAGTTAAACAGAGCTGAGCATCATTTTATACTGAGTTTACTAATTACAGGTTGGCTCCACTAATACAATAAACATCAGAATCTGGACTCTGATGGAAGAAAAGGTTGCAATTTTATTAATGTAGCTTGGACCTGTATCTTTAAAGGGTATTGTAAGGATTTGGTCTTGATATTTTATGCAAAGAAAGGAATAAATAGAAAGCATGGTTGCTTAAAGTAGAAATAAAGATGTTATCAAGTGTATCATAGAATGCTTCTGTGTCATTTATAGGAATTAGCAAAAACCACCAAATCATCTGCTAAGAGGTTAAAGGTTACACACATTACACATTACAACATGATGTGTTAAGATCCATATAGAGCTAAATTTCTTTAGAATAAATTTGTTATTTGATTTTTTTCATTTAGATGCGGATGGGATAACTGCAGTGACCATGTGGGTAGCTGCAGATTTTGAGAAGGTTTCAGGGCGAAAACTGTTGCTCAATGCTTTGAAACATGTGGTAAGTATAGTTCACACATTATTTATTTGTTTTTTATCATACGATTTTTACTATCATATGATTTTTACTATCATACTACTCTACTAATATTTTCATCTTGGGTAACCTTTGAAGTAAATTTACAGTAGATGTGACTATAGCTGCAAATCCTGATCATATAAAATCAGTGCCTTGCATACAAACCAAAGAAAGGGTGTGTCAGTTGGAATTCGGATTTAAGTCGACACATTAAGTAAAATGTGCTTTGTGTTCTTACAAAAATGATAAAAAACAAATGTATATGAAATGACATATTTATAGTTGATAATTCTCACAAAATAAGAAAGATAGCACAAAACAATCTCACTGTTTTGCCTGGTGCTTTGTCAAAGACGTTTCTTGTGTCTGGATAGATGAGAATCTGTGAAATTAGTGTGAATTATATCACTGTGTATGTGTGCGTGCAGAAGTCCAGTCCAGGCTTGCGTTTAGGGGTGATAGATAACCCCAGTGGAAAGCTCAGCGAAGATAACACTGTGCTGTACCGAGCTGTCTGGGCCTCTCTCCTAACTCAGAAGAATAAGGCTGCAGCAGAGTTTGCACAGAAACTCCTAAAAGAGGAGAGCAGCCAGCTCCTCCAGCAGGGGACTAAGATCAAGGACTTGGGGATAGAGGTAATTTTGATTTTCACTCATTTTACATTTGAACCCCTCCTTGACCTTCCTGCAGCAATCTGGACATAGAGACAAGCAAACAGCATCCATTTTCTGTTTGCATGTGTAGTGTTTTTTTCTAAAATCATATCTATAGTTTATTGACCCATTTTTCAATATGCCTGACTCATTTTCTATGATATACAACCTTCTTAATTTTATGAAAATAAATGTATATCTACTGCCTAGAGTATGAATCATTTTGGTCTTAACCGCATCTAACCTGGCAGTTTTCAGTATGCTCACATCTTGCTAGTGCTGATAAGGTGTTCATGCAGAGCAGTTTGTTAAAGTGCTAGGCTAATGATAGCGTGTTGTTTTTATACAACTTGTTGATAATTAGGTGTTGAACTTTGTTATGAATGTTGTCTTTAATGAGTAGTGTTTCGGCTGCTCTATTCGCAGCTCTTCGTCATGCTGTGCATATCTGAGCACAGCAGGTGACATGACGGAGAGAGAGAGCTGCCACAGCTGTCTTTCACTGTGAATGTCATTGTAGAGGGTGGAAAAACACTGATATAGATTTACAAGGTGTTCACATGAAAATAGCCCACGATTTTTCAAAATTGGCTATGCAGAATGTGGCCACACAGGTTGATGGGGAACACGATGCAGTTGACCTAAAGTCACAGGCACAACAACAGGTATTGGGAGTTTTACTCAGGGAGTCTGATATTGATCATTCAAAAAACCCTTTTTTCAGGAACTCCCTTTAGTTGAAACGTTTTTGTGTCTTTTGCAGGATATTGATTTTCCATCATATTTGATCTGCCGCCTGACACAGTAAACAAGCGTTTTCATGAATGTCCGCTAAGGGGAATATTTTAAGATTATAGGTTTTCGAAATGCTGACGGTTGTCAACACAAGCAATCAACATTTTTGTTCTGGTGGTTGATGCTGATTTAAAACCTATTATTGGTTGTTTTATCACACAGTTAAGCTGAGAGGAGAAAATCTGTTTTGTCCTTGCTTTTCAAAAGACTGACTCAAAGTGGCCAAAAGACTTTCACCTATCAAATTAAGCACTACGGTCCACAAATTAGGAATAAAGGAAGAGGTAAACATCAAGATATGCTCAGAGTAAACTTATCTAGTCTACCAAATCAAGTTTCCAGGGTTTTTTCTAAGTGACCCCAGTTGTTTACAGTACAAATTTCTTTTGTATATTTATTTTTTCTATCATGGTACCTGTGATTTTAATGTCTTTGGATAAGCCAATCCTTCTTAAGGTACTCATTTGTATCATCTATTTTAATCTTAATGTTTGATTTTATTGTTTGTTAGTTTTTAGCTGTAAAATGTCCTTGATTGTCATTTTTTTAAAGTGTCCTTAAAATGCATTTTTATATTAAATGTATTATTATTATTATTATTATCTGGTATGCTGTCTGGCCAGATCTAACAGTGCTGGGAATCAGATATGTGCTTCAAACAGCCAAACAGTATTAAATATTTAGGTGACAATGGCTATAGATTTTTCTGACAACAAAGTGGTATCTCAAACTTTATTAATTGATGAAGGTCTGTGTTCCTGGTTTAAAAAAGAAAATCTAATGTAATTCAACTTTTAAAGACATTTACAACTACAATAATTAAATAATTTTTAAGGGGATTTGATTACAGGTTGCCCCCTTGTTGTGCCTTTGAATTATTAGGGCATAAGTTGCATTTGATTCCAGTTAGACGTGTATTTTATCATCAATCATGCAGGTGTTCAAAGGTAAAAACTAGGAAAAACAATGGTTGGATAAACCCACGTGCTGAGATTTGTCTTTTTTTTTCCTTGAGTCAAGTTCACAGTTTGAGAAAACCGTGATTGATGAGCCAATCCTCTCACCTCACATCAGCTAACAGAATACCTTTAAGGCATGCGTGAATCTCCACACCCTGTAGATACCTAGACAAGCGGTCTGCTTGCTGTCAGTTCCACTTGAAGTGTCACAGGGCCATCAAATGGCAAGCTCCACACAGTGCATCTTTAACTAAAAAGTGCTGGTGTATACCTGGTGTCCTGGGGCTGATGAATAGCTGAGCTCCTGCTCACCCTTGTGTGAGCTACATATGTTCAGCCAGGCCTGACCATCACTCTGCTGCTATAAGCAGCCTACAACCAAATGCTGCAGTGTGCAGGATCCACCCACACGGCAGTACACAGAGGCAAGTCCAATCAACAAGTTCGTTGACACAGGAGCTCCCCTCTATCCCGTCAGGAGGAAATCATACCGCACATGCTTCAGCTGGGACTACTGTAGCAAACTCTCTTTCAATTACACAAGCCTTAAACAATAAGGAGAGTATGGACTGAAAATAGCAGTAGAAAGATGGGTAGGAAGCAGCTTTGTGACTTGAGACCCAAAGCCAAGGGATACAAGTGTATTACTGGCTGGCTGGCAGACAGACTTGCTGACTAAATTGCGCTGACATTATTGGTATTTCACCTGATCTCCGGAGGACAGAAATGTTGGAGAAACTAATAACCTGACTCCACTCCCTCCACAAACACACACTCCCACACCAAGTGCATTATGAACAAATATGACTGTAATTAAGATTTTTTTATATTAATTACAAATTGATTTATCTATTTTCTTTCTTTAATTTCTGACAGCTGTGTTTAAAATGTTTCCTTTTTTTGACAGACCTGTTTGGAAACCCAGTAACTGCAGATGCAAGTCATCAATGATGGATGAAATAATAATTATTTTTTGCCTCACATACATCATTTCTTTATACCAATGCATCACTCAGAATGGTATTTTGATGTCAAGCTGAAATGAAGGAGAAATGTCCTAAAGCTACTCTGTTGGATAGTTCAGTTGCATCTCACATCTCGCTTTACCTCACAAACCCTTCAGATATTCAGAAACTATGAACTGTACCTGAGATCCTAAACAAAGTTCTGTTGTTCTGCTCCAGGGAATGGACCTAGATGCCTTTGAGAAAAAGTTCAACACACTAGAAGTTGAATTTATGCGCAGTCAGCAGATGTTCTGTCAAGATGTTCTGAAGCTTCGTCCTGGAGAGCGGGCAGTGATCAGCAATGGCAGAGTGAGTAGACTCCATGTTGTTAGGTTGGAAATGTGAACATTGTTCGCCGGTTTGGACTCGGGCAGACGTCAGTCATAAATCTCATTACTTTATAACCTGTTTAAAAAAGAGGTAAACTAATTTTTGTTGAGGTTCCTTAGCTGAAATATTGTTACATCTTTTTAACAAAATAACTGTCAATGGGGACGATTAGACCAACAACCAAAATGTTCCAAAAGGAGCAGGAAAAATTCTGCATTAAAACATTCGAGATGAATTTCATTGTTTTGGTTTGAGATAAATTGACTAATCTTACTAAATTGCAGGAAACCCTCCTACTATTCATCAGTGACAGTTTATTGATTGACTCATAGGATTTGCAGCCAATTTACTGATTTCCATTTTAAAAAAGAGGAAACCGTAAGATAAATTTCCTTTGTATTTTTTCAGTATAAGAATGTTTGTATTGATTAAAATCAGTGAATGTTAACTAGAAATTGTTTATTGTGATAATTAGCATCATATTTCATATAATCCTGGCCTAAACATTTCTGACCACCCCTGTTAGTATGTTGAAATGTACAAACTCTGTCCTTTGTTAAACAGTTAACATTATGAAAACGTCAGCAATCAAACCTCTTCTAAAGAATCCTAATCTGGATGCCTATGGCCATATTAAACCTAACATTTTGGGCAAAGATAAATAAAAAGCTTATTTATAAGCTAATTTGCTCATTTTAATACAAAAAAATACAAAAAAAGTTCTTCTAGGCAAGGTTTTGACCCCACCACAGTACTAAGACTAGACTTAAAGATGTCATAAATGACATACACTGTTAGGGTTTTATGACTTTTTATATTGTTTATCACTTGTGTCTGCTCTAAGTGCTTTCTTCCCCCACATGTCATAGACAAAGAGATAGGAGAGAAGGGTGAGTTATGCTATTATCAGCAACATCTAGGGACTGGTACCAATCCCCACTCCTTTCTCTGAAATCAAGACACATGAACCCTAACCTTTCTGACCCCCCCCCACACACACACACACACACCTCGAATGTTGTTTGAACTGTGTGTGACCAAGCATGTATAAATAAAGAGGGAGGAGTGTTAATACTTTGTAGTTTTGCACTGCAAAGTGTGAGCTACCCTTGCCGCAAGTATATGTGTCGTTTCCTTACGTCTGAGTTGACTAAATAATACTTATCATACACCCTAACAGTGATGCATTAAAAACATCTCTTGGTGGGACATTCTAGTGCTGTCCAAATTTGGTTCTGATTCTACTGAGCAAACTGGGACTACTTTGTGTTTTTTGTTAAATATAAAGCTGAGCACCACATGTGGGCTCTTCAAGGCTCCTGTCTTGGATTACTTTTGTTTAATATCTACACGCTCCCCCGACTTCAGATTGAAGAGCTCCTAAACATTGGTTACCATGCCTACGCTGATTACTCCCAACTTTACCTCTGTCTAGCACTAAATACATGCGGTCTCTTACAGGCCCTAAATAATCATATCTGTTATATCAGTGAAAGAATGTCTGATAGCTTAATGCAGAAAAGAAACTAGTTGTTGATTTTAGTCCCAATGAACGGTGCTATTGTTTTCAGTATCTTCCTTCGGCACTGTCAAATCGGCAGGGCGTGTGTTTTCTCTTTAAAGGTCACATGTGGCCTATTGTATTCCGTGTGTTTGTGTACAAAGCCGATGACTGATGTCTCAGCGGTAGCAACGTTGACATCCAGAGATGATGAGGCCAGCCTCTTAGGTGGCACTAATAATTAACATTTCTCCACAGCAGTGGTAGGGCTGTTCTCCCAGATCCAAGAACAGTTAAAGCAGACAGCATCATTGAATAAAATGACTTTAAGTCAATAAAATACTATGTCATGGCCACATTACACCTGAGATCCCCCAGGGCAAGTTTTAAGTGATACATACCGAGATAAGAATTGTAAAAGTCGTGTTCTGACTGGATTATTTTCTCTGTGTTAGATCCTCGGCCCATTTGAAGAGCAGGAGGAATTCACTGTGGAGGATTTTCAATTGCTTGAGAGGATTACACTGAGTGGTTCAGCAGAGAAAGTCAAAGCCAAAGTAAAACAGATGGGGATAAAATCAAAGCAGTATGTTTGTATTCATTTTAGCTAACCATCTAAAACAAAATATAACTTTGCCTTTCTGTTATTAGTGTTTTCAATAAAAATTTGCACACCATTTTAACTTTTTTACAGCTACCTCTTTCATTGTTTATGGTCTTTTTTATTCTCAGATCTCCCTCTCCCAACTCATATGCTTTATAAATAATGGACCTCTTCTCCTTTAGAGCTAGTGACTTGATCATGAAAGTTGATGCCCTGCTCTCTGCAGTCCCTAATGGAGAGGTCAGAAGAGATATCAGTTTCAAAGATACGCAGAGGTATGTATTTCTATTTTTTACTATTTACCATTCTATTGTGAGATCATCCCACAGTTAAAATCAGAAAATTGAAATTTCCTCCTCAGTGTGCTCCACCTCTCACCACTTGAAAATGAGGTATTCTATGATGTTGTGGCCATTGTTGATCCCCTCACTAGAAAAGCGCAGAAGATTTCGTCGCTCCTGATTGTAAGACGTACTCCAGTTTTGTTCCTTTTCATTTAGTGCCTATGCCCGCTCTCACATAGAAAACAAGTGGGCTGAGTAACGCAGCACCCTGACCTCACATGCCATCCATCACCACAGGCTGATCACACCAAGTTTCTAAAGCCTAAAGTTGTTTTATTGTTTGTGTTATGCTCTGCCTCAAATAAAAATGAAGAGTTGTAGGTTTTATTCAGCATCTGAACAAGAGTAGACTCCCACAGTTGGACATTTGATAATTTCCTTCTCGCTTTCTTTTTTATGACATAGCCTCTGCACATGGTGCACATGTTCTACCAACTGAGCCACCTGCACCGCCTGCATGCTCTTTCTTCTCCCCATAATCTTCTGTTGCAGGTGCCAGAGCTTTATTTTGGCACTTAACTTTTCTGCGACGTCTGGCTTCTTTCTCTGTTTGTTTTCAAACTGATTTACATATTTTGGCCATGACTATGAATATAAGTGTCATAAGCTACGAACCCTGAAAACAATCTGAACAGAAAAGTTGTGAAAATGATGACGTATGCCCTTTAAGCAAGAAAATAGTTGTTAAACTCAAAGGCCGATGTTGGCTGTTTAAGTTGAACATCCCACATCACAAGCATGTTTAGACAAACATGCTAATTTATCCAAACATGTTGGCTTATATTGAAATATTTAGTTCAGTCAGTCTTTTTCAATAAAGTACATTTTTATATATATATTTTTTCATTGTTAAGCTTCCTGGAACCATATATAAGGTCCAGTTTCATGGTTCTCTTTTTGATCTCTCTGTTGCATACAGAATTTCATTTCTCCTTATTTCTGACTTGGCTTCTGTTTCTGTTTGAATGCTGCAGGTGCTTAGTCAAGTGGTCAATGTGAAACTGCAGGTGTTTATGAATTGCAGGGCCAAGTTGTCCGAGTTGCCCCTCAAGAGGTAAGCCCCAGCTCCAGCAGTAATTAAATTTTCCTATTTAGCTTGTTTGTGTATCCTCTTGTTGCTGCAGTCTTAGAATCTCAGCAGCACCTGATCCCTTTGTAAGAGTGTGCTACACAGATGCAATCTGTGTAATAACACCACCTTATTGCTTTGGGCCCCCACATGCATCTCTGAGCAAATTTCTAACATTCATTGTTGCAGTTCAGACATGCAGGGGAGACAGTTAAAATAATAATAAAATGAAAATAGAAAATGATACATTGATTGTTTTTCTGTGCATCAGTGTTCAGGCCCATGGGTGAATGTGGCTATTATATGATTTATTTATTTTTGTTGAGTTAGTTCAGAGAAATCTCAAGGCATATAACTGAATTCCCTAGCTGAAGTTTTATTGATGGAAACAAGTCTTCGACCCCAAATCATTCATGTCTCCACCATCCCTCCTCCATCAACGTCCTGTGCCCCTGAGCAAGAATTGGCTGTAATTGACACAGACTGCAACATGATACATTTGTGTTGGATAAATAAGCTGGATGTCTCCAGTTGAGCTGCTGTGTAATCGCTGCATTTCTCCCACATTGCACCGTTTTTAAATTCTTTGAAACTAGCTGTTAGTTTCTGCCTTGCTGTCAAGTTGCTTTGTGCACTTGTAGCTGTTAAAACTGTTTGGACTGATTTGTTGATGTTGATCAGTGCCCCACAACACAGTTTTTTGTGTCCTTTTATGGTCATTGGGGCTTTTTTTTTCTCCCATTTATTTGCATTTAATGAGGAAGTTATTACTGCTTCATTTAGCTTTTATAGCCACAAGCTTCATGGTATTAAAGTTCACCTGTGGAGATTCTGCTGCCAGTAAGAGTGCATGAATTTTCTTTCTGCAGCAGTTGTTTAATTATCTTCCCTGCTGTACCTCTTAACAGTAAAAGTGCAGTCTTGTTCCTATCTGGTCACAAATCCCAACCAATAAAATTAAAACTTAATGTTTCCTGTGATGAGCTGGGTTTAGGCTCTTTAAACTATAACTGTTCCCTCACCACACTTTGGTGCTACAGTGGAAAACACTCATCTCTAGAACACTTTAGAAAAGTCAACAATTGTAGTCTACTATTGTAATGGAAATCAACCATTTGAATACTAAACATGTTTTCTGATCCTGTTAGCCACATTAAACCAATTAATATTGATATTTTATTATCTACATTGCCTTGCAAATGTATTTAATACCCATTTAACCACACAATTCAATGTATTTTATTGGGGTTTTAAGTGAAAGACCAGCACTAAGAACTTCATAATAGGGAGGTGAAAGGAACATGATGCATGCTTATTCAGACTTTTTTCAAATAAAAAATTAAAAGTGTAGATTGCATTTGTTTTAAGCCTTTCTGAGTCAATAATTTATAGAAATACCTTTTGATGTAGTTACAGCTATGAATGGTTTGGGTTAACTCCTCCAGCTCTACACATACAGTAGATATTGAAATGCTTGGCCATTGTTGTTTACTAGGTGTGTAACGGCACTTGTTTTCGTCCTGAGAATATCTGGCACAGCCCTGCTGGTTTGGTACACACATGTACCGAATATACACAGCTTTGTTTTATAATTGAAGGTATGTAGCACGCTCTGCACTTTACTGAATTATTCACGTGAAACAATGCAAAGCAGATTGTAAACATCACAGATACTGGAGAAAAATAAGCTGATGTCCAAATGGGTACCTGTAGCAATCAACCAAAACTCTTCATACAAAATGCAAATATGAGGAATCCAACAGCTGCATGTTTCATCCAGGTACAGCTGAGACACTAGGTTGTCGAAATATCAAAACAACAGCCTCTCAAATATGGGCACAGTCCTATTTAAACATTTCTAAATGTCAACATTGACATTTTTTGAGTGGTTATATTGTTGTATAATTTATCATGTACTGGCTATGTCTGCTTATGGAACTTTATTTATTTAAAAAAATCAAACCAAATCTCCAGTCAGTTCTGTACTTTCCATTTTTTTTAATTTTTAGAACATAATATCAAATTATTTTCAGAAAATCGTATAATTTATACTTCATAATTCTTCTTGATTAAAGCTTACGGAACCGTGACTTTAAAACCCAAGTACATAACTAACCATGATTTTTGTGTTTTTTTACACCCATATTGTTTACAAAACACTTCAAGCCCAGTCGGATTGGATATGTAGTCTCTTGTGAACATCAATTTTAAGGTCTTGCGTTAGATTCTATGTTACATTTAGTTCTGGGGTTTGACTGGGCTTATCTAACCCATGAATGTGTTAGACTGGGTGTACCATCCCAGTCTCAGGTCTTTTACAGCTTCCAACAGTTTTCTCTGAAGATTACCCTGTGCTCCATCCATCGTCAAATCAACTTTACAGCTTCCCTGTCCCTAGTAAAGAAAAGCATCTCCACAGCTTGATGCTGCCAACACTGAGTTTTACAGTAGGGATGGTGTCTTCACGGTGATGTGCACTGTTAGTTTTTCAACTGTTAGCCAAAAGGTTGGTATTTGGTCTTATCTGACCAGGGCACCTTCTTCCACATGTGTGCCGAGTCCCCTACATGGCCTATGCTAAATGTCTACTGATGATGGACAGTTTTCTTTCAACAATAGCTTTTTTCTTACCACTCAAGTCAAGATTTGAGATGCACCTTTTTCTGTCAACATATACCCCATCTGAGTTGGGACTCTCTTTAGCTCCTCCAGAGTTACGCCTGCCTCATTCTTTGTTCTTCTTGCTTGGCCTGCAAGTTTAGTGGGATGGCCATGTGTTGGTGGGTTTGCATTTGTGCCATACTCTTTGCATTTATGGATGATGCATTGAACAGTGCTCCGAGAGATGTTCAAAACGTTGGTATCTGGTTTTATAACCTAACCAAATGTTTTTGCACATGGGTCCCTGACCCTGACTAGATAGTTTTTAATTTGGTGTCAGATAAAAAGGGGGATGAACACAAATCTGTGCCACACTTTTCAGTCTTTTTATTTAAGAAAATTTTTTTATTTTCCCCCCATTTCCCAATTATCTTCTACTTTATGTTGGTCTATCTCATGAAACCCCTATAAAATACATTGGACTTTGTGGTTATAAAAGTGAAAAGTTCAAGAAGTATGAATACATTTGCAAGACTTCTTCACAACTTTTCTGTGTTGGAAAATAAAAAAAAGCATCAGTCATAAAGGTAAGCCTCGAGCTGCTTCTGCACTGAACTTTTCTTGTGAATATTTGTTACTGGCTGAACATGAGCACTGACAGTTAAAGCATTCGATTCCTCAACTTTAAAGAAATGTCTTAGACAGAGCTGCCACAGGTGCACCTATTCCTGCTGTCCTAGACTGAAGACCATAGCAGATGTTATCATTTCGTCTTGTTACAGAATAAAGTTTTGGATTTTTTTCAGTGTTGAAAGAAAAAGTATTATTCAGTAGTTTAAAGCTTTCCATTATTTTCTCATTTGTTTTGCTATCCCTTTTAGTTGTTACTTGTCACGTACATAATTCATCACAATGTGTTTGACTTTCTTCACAGTTTTTACAGATTTGTTTTGGAGCCCGACGTGGCTTTCTTAGCCAACGATACGGCATCTCCAGGTCCAGTTGCCCGCTTCATGGAGCTCCCAGAATCTCCCCTCCTTACCCTTAACATGATCACACCGGAGAGCTGGATGGTACAGGCAGAGCACAGCCTTCACGACCTGGACAACATCCACTTGCAGGAGGTATAGAGGTGCTTAGTCATGGCTACCCAATAATCTTTGCAGGTGTGGGGAGAGCTAGAGTGCTTTTATTGTCATCCAGAGGGTTTTGTTGCTTTGTAATTTATGATGCTTTGCAGGTTAACGGGGTTGTGGCAGCAGAATTTGAACTGGAGCACCTCTTACTGGAGGGCCACTGCTTTGACCTGTCAACTGGTCAGCCACCTCGCGGACTACAGTTTACCCTGGGCATGAGTCAGGACCCGCTCATGTATGACACCATTGTCATGGCTAATCTGGTCAGTATCCTTCTCAGTTTTCTTGCACTGTGTTGTAAAAACAGAGCAGATGATTCTATCTGAAAGTTTTAGACTGAAAGTTTTTGGGTTAATGTGGAGAAAATGTTGCAGGGATATTTCCAGCTGAAGGCCAATCCAGGAGCCTGGATCCTAAGATTACGTAAAGGGAGATCAGAGGACATCTATCAGATTATCACGTGAGGATCCCAATCTGTTTTCAAACAAAAAAATTAGGCAATAACAACTGTACATCAGATGTTTTCATGTCTCAGATTCATGGCTGTTTTTCAGTTGCCTCTTCTTTCCTACAAAAACCCATCTCTATGGAAACATGGTGAGCTGCTGACACTGTAGCTACGCAAGGTTTTGACGAGTGCAGGGAGTGCTGTTCGGTATAGAGGCAGGGAGAGACAGGTAGGTGGAAAGGGCTGCTATTAAAGAGAAGACAGACTGGAGAGATGATGCAGATGGTCACCTTCGTGCCTTCCTCCCCAGCCTCTAGAATCTGTTTTTGTGAGGCTGCAAGTGAGCAAGTTTCCAACACAGAATAACAGAATTAGTTCTGTTCTTTACTTCATTTAATAAAACTGAACCATTTGCCTTAAATATAACGAAGGAATAACTCAAAGGGTGATTTGTTTCTCACATAATTTTGCATTAATGTCATCTTATTATTGGGCATTTGATAATGCATTTGAACTAATCTTTTTCCAGGCCTTATTGATTAAACAAAAATCAGATTTAATGCAGATTTTAATTCAAATTATACATAAGGCATTCAATTTAATTTTTTTTAAGCTTGACATTTAACATATGACAAGGTAAAACTCATTTAGATTGTTTGCTTTCCGGCAATGGACCAAGCTTCTAAGTATAGTCCATACATTTTCAGTAGGGTTAAAGGTCAAGATAATTTCGGAGGCTAAGTTTTAGCCTGCTTTAAGTATGAAACAAACCGCTTTTATGTGTTTTTTCCTTTTGGAAAATCCAAGTATATCAAAGTTACATTCATCTGACTCAGACTTTCACCCAAATGATGAAAAGTTATCAGAATGTGTAAAAACCAAGGAACTTCCAAGGCTGAAGCTGATCATAATGTCGGAAGATGAAATTATAAGGTACCCATAGGGAGAACTCAAAAGGCTTCTGGAGAAACGTTTTATGGTCAGATGAGGCAAATTCTAAGCTATTTTACCTCAGTGATAAGAATAATGTTTGAGGGAGTCAAGTTAAGGCTTTCAGACATAAAAACTGTCAAACATGGTGTCAACTTAAGTATTAGGTTTCTTTACTGGGACCTAAGTCCGAATTTCATACCTTAACATGTAAATGTGAGCTGATATGACAATAAAAATCCTTGAATCCTTAAGCATGGTGTCAAGCATGGTGGTGGCAGCATCATGCTCTGAGGCTGTTTTGCGGCAGATGGTACTGTGGTGAATTGTGCAAAGTGTCTGGAATAATTCTTCAGCTTTAAATCAACATCTATATGGTTGAAACTCAGATGCACTGTGTGTTCCAACAGGGCAACAATCCCAAACAAATGTATAATTTTGACAATGTTTGGGTCAGACGAAATACACATTTTTAAAACCATTCAAGTTAGAGATGCACAATTTATTGAATCACAATCGTCATCGCAATATTTGTGTTTAATATCCCTACTGCAAAAGGACTGTGTGGATGTAATATTGTATTGTGCATTCATGGATTGCATGTATAACATGTTTAGGCAGTCGCATGAACTCTGATTACCTTTAAGGGACACACCTGGTGTATGTCCTTAGTGGCTGAGACGCTAAACCTTATGGAGAGTGGGTGGGACATTATATAATGATAAAAAAGTATCGTGATAATGGCGGTCATTTGTAACTAATAAGTTGTTAGTAGTATATTTATACCATCCTTAAGAAAGGATAGTTTAAATACATCAGTAAAAGCTCAACATGGATATGATGTTGATGTCCATTAGAGTGTATGTAAACTTCTAACATGTGCTCTGTGTGAGTGGGCACTGGCTGTTTGTCTTTACAATCACTGATCGTCCTCTTTGGCTAACTTCACCTAAGATTTAGGGCATATACAGCCCTCGGTTCCTCTGGAATCATATCGGACAACCAAGATTTATCCCCCAATCCTCCAGGTGAAGCTAAGAGGTGATGTCATTTTTCACCTTGGCAGGGTCATTATTCTTGTGGTTAGCGGCACTCTGCTCTGGTTAGGTGGCCGATCAGGGCCTATTGGGAGCGTCTGTTTTCCCGAGTCCCAGAGTGTGCATTTTCCTCCTCCAGCCTGTGTTGCTACCTCGCCTCGCCTTGACAGCGATGAATGAGATGACCAACTCTCCCCCTCTCATTGCAGGGATACAGATTGATCTCTGGTGCTTTCCAACAGTAGCCCTGAAGGCTGATTTGCACTGGTGACAACAGAAGAGGGAAAACACAAGCAGCACTTGAGCATGTGGGAGCATGTGGGAGGGGGATTTTCCTTAGGTCTACTGTGGAGGGGGCATTTATCATAGTGATAAGGTTAGATTTTTTGCCTTTAGTAAGCATTTGGAGTTGTAATGGCTTGCGGTGCATCATAGTCAATTGCTCATCTTACCTTCAGGCTTGTTCTACGATGTTTCACCATTAAACCTTGCTGATTCGGTCTGCCAAAATACATTGCCTACTTGGCAAATCAGTCCTAAAACAATTACAGTGAAAGGCTGTGTAACACAATCAATATTGTACAGACTTTCTCATTAAATCTACCAGTATATACAGCACAGCTGGGAAGTAGTGATGGGCAAAATAATGGTGAGGTGAAGATGATGGAGGGTAATGAATATGGTCTGGTTTTTGACCCTGGCAGCTGTCCCAGTATCCGCTTTTAAGTGCACGCTCTCACTGTCTGTTTGGACTCTGTCCATTAACGGCTGTAGTTTCCTTTATTGTAAGAGCCTATAGTGTGCTTTTTTTCTTTCTGTGTTGCTATGAGTAAAGCATGGATATTGGCATGATGTACAACCTTTACATTTGTAGGCCACATCATATCTCAGTTTGGAAAATGCTTGTTTTATTTGACTAAAATAATGACTGGAAGTAAAACACCAATGACGTTCTGATCACAATATACAGTGCCTTGCCAAATTGTTATTTTACAACCACACACAAAAAACTTTCGGGGGGATTTTATTTGAAAGACCAACACAAGTAATGAACACTTGTGAAGTAAAAGGAAAATAAAATGTGGTTTTCAAAGGTTTTTACAAATAAAACTCTGAAAAGTGTGCTGTACATTTGTATTTCGCAATTCCTCACACACTTATTCTGATACTACTAAATAACATCTGGTGAGACTAATTGCCTTCAGATTTTCTGCCCTAGAAACGGAGTGGTGTGGACGCCACTGTGTGCGGTGAACAGTAGTTCACTGACAAAGACCCCTCCCCTCGGTGGTTCAGTGAGGCTTTCCTGAGAAGATGCGTTTTCTAGGAGGAAGGCAATTGAAGTGCCAGAAATTTCTAAACTCCTGTGGAGACGTCTGAAGATTTTAAAGGAATACCCCATCACCCAGATGCGTAAGGGGATAGAAGTAAAGTTCTGTCAGCGGTCTGTCAGGAGATAAAAGCAAAGTTTTGAAATGGGACAGAAGCCAAGTTCTAAGGAATTGCCTATGGTAATAACTATGGACCAAAAAGCACAGAGTGCATCATTGAATGGGTTAAAAAATTACATTTTTTCAGCAGGAGGGTCATTCAGCCCTAAAATATAAGGCTAGGCAAAGATAGCATTAATCAGAGAAGCAGCCAAGAGGCCAATGCTTACCTAGGACCTCTAGAGTCAGGTAAACATAAATGGAGCTTAATACAGGACAAGCCTGGTGGAAAAACACCTGTTAAAGGCTGCAAAAAATTTGAGACCAGAGTGGAGGTCGCCTTCTAGCAGGACAACAACCCTATACGTACAGCCAGAGCTACTGTGGAGTTGTTTAGACCAAAGCATATTCATATATTAAAATGGCCCAGTTAAAGTCCAAACCTAAATCCAAAAGTGAAAGATGGCAAAACTTAAAATTGATGTTCACAGATGCCATCCATTCAGTCTAACCAAGCTTGATTTGTTTTGCAACGTAAAATGGGAAGTCTCTTAATGTTCAAAGCTGGTGGAGCCTTGCCCAAAAGACTTTTTCCAAAAGGTTTTTCTATAAAGTATTATTAACACAGGAGGCTGAAAACAAATGTGTGCCACACTCCAGATTTTATTGTAAAAATAATTTAATTTTTTTTATTTTTGCGACCAACTGCGCCACCGTGGGCTGCACGGTGGCGCAGTTGGTAGCACTGTTGCCTTGCAGCAAGAAGGTCCTGGGTTCGACTGCTTTCTGCATGGAGTTTGCATGTTCTCGCCGTGCATGCATGGGTTCTCATCGGGTACTCCGGCTTCCTCCCGTAGTCCAAAAACATGACTGTAAGGTCTCTCTAAATTTGCCCTTAGGTTCGAATGAGTGTGTGCACTGTTGTTTGTCCTGTATGTCTCTGTGTTGCCCTGCGATGGATTGGCGACCTGTCCAGGGTATTCCCTGCCTCTTGCCCTAGTCTGCTGGAGATAGGCACCAGCTCCCCCGTGACCCTTTATGGAATAAGTTGGATAGAAGGATAATGAATGAATGAATATAAAAATCATGCATAATTTTGCTTCCACTTCACAATGCTACTTCACAATGCTACTACTTGTGTTGGTCTACCATATAAAATCATAAACAAACTGGTGTTCATGTTTGCACAGTAACTGAATGTGAAAAAGTTCAACTGGTATAAATACTATGCCAATTCAGTGTCTCTTCTCATTTATTTATTTTTTTCTAAATGTTGTGGCAATAGTGGCCATTATTTTGTAAGTTGACGGACAAGAAATGGGGTGGTACTACTGCTGCGCCCTACTCCCATTATTCTTAGCATAAACTGTTTTAAACATTAAAACTGTTTATCATACTATTAATCGAAGTCATCATCGATAAACTATGATAACTCCAGATTATTATTTCTTTTTTTAAGTTGGTAATTTGTCATTTTGACCAAATGACTTAAGTTTAAATGCTGGTACTGGTTTACCTGTGTTGCACTTGCAGGCTGCAGATGCTGTATTTATATCTAATACATTTAATATATTTTAGCTTAGATAGTAAATAAATTCTCAATTTCCAATGATTTGTTTTTGGTTTTTTTTCTTTCCAGGCATGATGGGACTGATTCCCCGCCTGATGCTGAGGAGGTTATAGTTGTGCTAAACAGTTTCCACAATAAGATCATCAAAGTTAGGGTGAGAACGTTTCTATATTTAGTTTCCATGCGCTGCTGCTTTCTTTGATGTTCCTGCTGCTCACGAATTGTGAGTGTTTGAACCCTTTTAGCCAGTGCTTAGTAAAACCTGTGGAAGTCTGATTGTTATGTGTTTACTTACAGGTGCAAAAAAAAGCAGAGAAGATTAATGAAGACCTTTTGAGTGAAACTAGTGAGAGCAAAGGCATATGGGACTCCATAGTAAGGTATGTTCAATCTCATGAACTCTAGTTGGTTTTAAACACTCTGTCTAGCTGGCAAGCAGGAAAAACTGCTCTTTGATTGATAGTTTTGCTCATGTAGCCTTCGTTTATCAATTATACAACACGGTTTCAGGAGATCTTACCCTTCCCCTGGATCAAGACTGCAATATTATGCTGTAAGATCTAGTCTTGCAAAAAATATGTGCTTCTGTAGGTATGTGTGTGCATTTGCGCGTTTCCCCAGCACCTCCTAACTGTGTGATCCTGTCTCATTTAATGCTTGCTGTGTGAAGTGTTTGGAGCACTTTTGAGATGAGGTAGGCAGTCCTGCTGGAACCCCTTTAACACATAAACCTTTGTTAAATTCATTAACACGTCATGTTTATTTGCTGCTCTAATTTTTGTGTGCCACTCTACTAAACATTGTGATTAGTTACATTAATTTGGTAATTCCTGTGACTTCTTCAGAGTATTAAAAGCTCGGGTAATAGTTTTGGCCTCTATAACGTGAACATTTATTCAGGTGTTGTGATACACAGATAAGCATGCATGTTTTCACATGGAACAGGATGGTTTAGTTAGCTGTTTTTCTTCATAAATACATCTGTGGATGTGCTTTGCAAATTAGCAACAGCTATAAACGTTGTGGTGTTCAGTTTTAGTTTATACTTAACTCTTGTCCCCTTGCAAATAAACACTGAAGAATAACAAAATCACACCATTTTATTATTTACTCAGTTTATCTTTCTCTGATATTGAAATCTGTTTGATGATTTCAAAGATTTAAACGTGAAAAACAGCTGAAGAAATGTGTAAGGGGGCACACATTTTTCATGGTATGATACCCAACATCTACACTTTCTACCAAAATGATTTAGGCAGAAAATTGCGATCTTAGTTAGATCTAATATAACTTTTTATGATGAGAAGAACTCGGTTACATAAGAAGTTTCCTTGAGAATAAAAGAGGAGCATTTGTCAGTGGTTTACATCCATGCTTTTCCCAACAGTTTAGCAGTACTGTCGTCTTTGCTTGAAACTGATCAAAGCTCAGGATATTATGAGTAAATTCCATTATATAGTTTAGATCCAAGGAGGCCTTACCAAAAATGGTTTATCTGGTAAACCAGCGGGTTGTTTTCGTTAATTAGTCTAAACTAAATGGAGATTCAGAACAAACTGAGATAACAGATCAATAATGAACTGTTTGGGTTTTGCAGCTGATTTCCCAACCTGAGTTCTGGCACGCTGGCACTGTCGATACCATTTTTTATTCTCTTCAAGAGCTACGATCAAGAACATTGCAGATATTATTTTCTAGCCTTCTTGCTGTAGATAGTTATTCATTTTAATTAGAAGCAGAGGCGATTTTACACCATGTGTGAGAAAAAGCTGCTGCTGTAAAGCAGGGTTTAATATTACTTTTAGTGAAATGATTATGGTGACGACCTTTTTCTTTGTTCTGTATGTGTTCCCCAGATAATGTTGACCTCTACCTTAACTCTTGAGATTTCTGAAAGGTTGTCAGTGTTTCCAAATGAAGCATGCTCCACGACAGGCAGAAGCTGTAAGCTAAGGATAAAACAGAGTAACTTTGCTGTAATACATTTCGCCTTCCTGTGATCTGCTGAAGTCTCACTCCCTGTGAAAGTAGAATGGGAGACGTGGCTCCATAGTAAGAAAAACTGTTATTTTTCAAACAGCTTCTAACACCTTTTCTGCTTCCTCTAAAATTTTAAACATCTCCCTAACAGTTAAATGGCTTAATGCAAGTCTTCTTCAGTCAGTAGCAACTTCCACACTAAAACGTGTTTAGCTCAACCTGTTGACACTTGGGTATGGTGCATTCACTGATCAGAACAAGATTGGATTTTTGAGTTTCAGTCCGGCCAATCACTGTACAGAGCCAGTAAACCTGAAAGTGATCTGCTGAAGTGCAGCAACAGGTCGGGGAGGGGCAGCACTATGTTACTGTATGCTCCATACAGCTTCATTCACCATTGGTCATTAAGTAGAAACAGTACTAAGAATATTTTTGGATCTTAATAGCAGTAACTGGCCCATGCCTAAATATGACAGCATAAGTTTTTTTTAATTGATCACACTTTTTGTTGATAAAATGTGATAATGTCAACACTGAAACATCTTTTTGTGGTGGATTAAATTTTCATGACTTTCTTTCTATATAATTATAATCCAAGGATAGAATATCTTGTGTTTTACCCACATTCACGTTCCTATAAGCTACCGGACAGCTGCAGTCAGTGCAGAGGTTGTTTTTTAAAGGTGCTTTGTTGCCTAAATGGTCTCAAATAGTGCTAACAAGACTTCCATCCAAGTTTCCATCAGTAGATAGAGAGAGGCTGGATCGATATTATATTAAATTACGTTACTGAGTATGAATTGCTGGGCTTTACTAGCTTTATATTTTAAAATATATTAACGTATTGGATTGTAAGAAAATACATTAGGTTTACTTTAGCAAAAGGGTCAAAATATTTTAGTATGCACTAAAGACTTCAAAATATTGTTGCTTTAAAATAATCATAATTATACATACATTACTTAATTTTTCTTTAAATAATCTAATATGAAGGACAAGAGCAATATTGTTTTTTTCTGAATGTTTTTTTCTGTTTGGTTTAAATTAAAATAAATCCTTTCCTCTTCTTTCCTTTTGGATTCAGAGAAACTCCATTGGTTTTAGTGTTTTTGCTGTAAATCCCAAAGTTTGGGAACACCACACAGAAGGTGAGAGATCGTGAGCAGCTCTGGTACCTGGGGAAACATGAAAGGTTCTGGTAAATAAACATTTATAAAAGCAACAACAGGACCTGCGGGGCAGCATCTTTTCTTCTAAGATCTTCACTGCTAAGTTAAAAGTGAGCCCAGCTGTCTGTAAGGTCTGAGATACAATGCTTTGCGAAAGTAGCCATACATCTTAAACTTTTTAAGGATTTTATTGGATAGACCTACACAAAGTAGCTGAGAATTTTGAAATTCAAGGAAAAGGATACGTTGCTTTCAGTTTTATACTAATATAACTCATAAACCTGTGTTGTGAGTGTGTATTTGTCCCCCCTGAGTCAATAACAAGAAGGGACAGAGCAGACTACTTCTTGAGGAAGCTTAGGTCCTTTGGTGTTTGCAGCAAGATGCTACATATCTTCTATAAGTCTGTTGTGGAGAGTGTGATCTCTTCTACCATCATCTGCTGGGGAAGCAGCATCAGAGCCAGGGACTTAAAAAAACTCAACAAGCTGATAAAAAAGGCTGGTTCTGTTCTGGGGACTCCTCTGGAACCTCTGGAGATCATTGTGGAAAGACGGATTCTTCATAAAATGAAGAACATTATGGAGAACTCTGAGTATCCTCTTCATGAGACTGTCCTACAAGAACAGAGTGTCTTCAGTCAGAGGCTTCTTCAGATCTGCTGTAAGACGGAGCGCTACAGGAGATCTTTCCTGCCCACAGCCATCAGCATCTACAACGGCTCTTTGAGGAAACCTTCATAATATGAGCTACAACAACATTTAATTTCCCTTTGGGATTAATAAAGTATTTTTGAATTGAATTGAATTGAATACTTTGTTGAGACATATATCTCTAAGATTTATAGATGTAAATACTGATATTTGCCAACTCTTCTATACAAAGAGGGCCAAATGTGAACATCAACTCAGCCCTACCAGCTACTCTATTCCTGCTGAAGAAAAGCATCTCCACAGCATGATGCCACCACCTCCATGATTCCCACCACACATAGTTCTTTGGATGTTGGCCAAAAACTTACATTTTGGTCTCTTTGGCTAAAACACATGAAATACATAGATGTTTGTGGTTTTAATTATGCAAAATCTGAAAAAACTCTATGGCTATGAATACTTTTGCAATGCACTGTAAGTATTATTTAAGCATTATGCTAATCCATGGTAATTATAATCAAAATCTTTCAAATGTGTTTATTGCATTTTTTAAAATTCAGAAAAATTGTAGGGGATTTAAATGATGAACTGCATGGTATTGCAGAGAATCTTGTCAGTGATTTGTTTCTAGTTTCAGGGTAAGCTTGAAATGGATGAATGCATATTATGGGTTGATTGTGTTGATTCCAGCTGGTGTTGTCTACAGTTGTGGATTTGTTGAGAGCTCTGTGGTCTAGATTATCTCGGGTAATTCAGCCAAGCAGGCTCTCACCTGACCCTCTAAATCTGTTTATCTGTGGGATCCCATTGTTGGGCTGAAGTCCCTCCATAATGGCGGGCTTACTCATCTTAGGCCATTGACATCCTGAGACCCCACTGATGTGTTGTGGCTTAGCCAACATTTCAGATGAAGAGACACAAAGGTTGTCTCTACAGAGAAGCATACTTTGAAGAACAATGGAAGAAAAATGCTTACAACGTTTTCAAAAGTTTAAAAACTTTGTTTTTCTACACTATCGCAAAGTTTCTGTTGAGGTAACTTGCTGAATGTTATTGTCAGGGAGCTGGTTTTAGAGGACACTGTTCTCCCTCCCCTACCTTCGCTTTCCCTGGTGTCTTCTTGGAGCCCCGGGCTGAAGCCGTGGTTGTGATTGAGTGTGGGAGAGACACCCCTTCCCTCATCAGCAGTCTGTTACAGACAAGGACATTCGGCCTCACTGCAGACACATCTAGCCTCCAGCACAAGTCCTGATTTCTGTCCACTAAATGTGCCTTGAATCATGAGCCGTTGCTCTTTAAGGACATGTTAATGTGTTCACGAGTTTGAAAGTGTCCTTTAGATTTTACTTCAGTCTGCTGTTATCTCACATAACACATTTTAGTCTATTTTTCCAGCTTGATAGTAATCAATTGACTCACCGTGTGGCTTCCATCATCTGCAAGATGCTGAAAGTGTTTTTTTCCTGTTTTCTGTTGGAAATGAAAGGTTGGTCATTCTATGCACACCAGTATAGGATAATGCTCCCAGGCACCCCTTTTCCTCTTTTGTTTTTATGCATTTAACTATTGAGTGCACATCAATATTACTCTATGACATATTTCTGTTCCGGTCTATCTTCACATTTGAAAAACTGCAAGCAGCTAATTTTTGCTTGATAAATGACTTAAACAGCCCATTATCAAATTTGCTGATACATCAGCTATGCAATTAACTGACTGCTCGTCACAGTGCTGGACTTGTGCACACTTCCGTCGTTTCTTTAAAGAGATCCGTGCAATTTAAAACGCCTTTCTTTTCTAGTCGCTTCATTATCTGTTCTTCTCAATCCTCAGCAACATCTGGCTATCTATCAGTCTAATTCAGCCAAAATGATTTAATAAAATTGTCCCAAAGGCACTGTATCACATTTAATTGAGATAATTTCTTTGAGCAGTCTGGACTTTTTTAATGGATTTAAAGAGGCATTGACTTGTTAGATATCTTGGTAAAAATTGTTTTACATTGGCCTGTAATATAAAATATTTACTTCTAAGTATATGAAGGAAAAAATACCACATTACACTTCAGTTTGTATTTACTTGTAGCACATTTTTTGTAATTAGCTGTAGCTTGTGTGAAAAATACAGACACAGAGAGAAGTTTCCAGGACTGTGTTGACAGTTCTTGAAACGAAGTACATCTTGTGACTTCTTTAGGATTCAAGGTTAAGAAGCAGCCATACACTGCGAATGAAGGTGATTCACTAACTAATCATTAGCAAGTGTAACCACCTCTGAAAAAACAGAGTTTCAGCAGTTTGACCTTTTGGTGTGTGCTCAATGCCAAGGAAAGAACAGATATTGTGTTAGAGAAGCAATTGTTTTGAATTGGAGTTATAAGTCATTACAGCAATGTAAGACAGATTATTTACCTATGTAAATCATTTCAGACCCTAACTAATCTTCCCAGGAGTAGATGTTCTGATAAATTCACCCTAAGGTCAGCCCATGCAATACTAAAGGAAATCTAAAATAAACCCAAGAGCTCCATCTTGAATTTTGAAGTACAAATAAGAAAATCACTACTCTATTGGTAGAGCATGTTTAAAACAGTTACTTCTCTTAAAAAATGTCAGAACAACTTAGGTTTGCAATCCCACATAACTTCTAAAACAAACACAACATATCAGTAAAAAAAAGCATATAAGAAATATCCAGCATGATGGTGGAGGGGTGATGACTTGATTTGGTTTCCCAGCCACGAGAGCTGGGCACCTTGCAGCCATTGAATAGACCATCAACTCTTCTGCATACCAAAGTATCCTTGAGGGAAATGAGAAGTCATCTCTCTAGAGACTTGGTCAAAATTAAGTCATCATCAGGACATAGTCCTATGCACAGCAACATATCTGCAACAGGATTGCTGAAAGGGAAGAAAATCAAGGTCTTGCATTGGTCTAGTCAAAGTTTTGACCTTACTCTGATTGAAATACTGTGGTGGAGCCTTAAGAGAGCTGCACATGAAGGAATGTCCTACAACCTTAATTAACTGAAGAAATGTGGTAAAGAGCAGTGAACCAAAATTCCTCCGCAGTGATGTGAGAAATTGACTAGGCAAAGCAAGTCTATTTGTGTAACATCATTACAGGACAATAACGGAACAAAGGCAAGGAAAATTATATTTAAAAACAAGAAACACATTATTGAATATTAGACAAACAATGAGCATCACATAAAAAGAAACTATAGAATTCTTATTTCCAACAAGCAAATAGCTAAAACATGATAAAATGAACTGATGAAATAGTATTTGATCTTTATGAGAAATAGTATAGTTTTCACTCCTGATTTAAAGGAGCCATCAGTTTTTGAAGATCTCAGGTTTTGGTTCAAAGCTGAGGAGCTGGATTAGTAATTTAATGACTGGTGTGATATTTTCCATTTCCTTAGTTTTGACCAAGACTTGTGCAATGGGGGGGGGATTCATTGGTATTCTGGACAGACTGACTTGGTGACAGTGACAGACTGTGGTCATATCAATAAAGTTGTGTGTCATCAGCATACATGTAGAAAGGGATCTTGTAGCACCCTTTAATCTGAGCTAGAGGAAGCACGTAGATATCGATAGTGACCCGGGAATGGAGCCTTGAGGAACCCCACATGTGATCTTTGTACCCTTACATTTATGATCATCAAGTGAAACAAACCGGTCCCAGTTTACAAAGTAAGGTGTTAACCAATTACTTCAAGTTATTTATGATCAGTTCTGGATTTTTTTCAATATAGACTCCAAGACTTTGAACATTGAATTCAGTAAATAAAAAAGGCTGGTCTAAATTTACTCACAACTCTGCATGTCACAAAGGATCAGTCTCTCCTCAGTAGAAAGCACTCCTGAATGTCTACATCATGACTATAATGTTGGTGCACTATAGTGAAGAGAGAACTGCTTGTAAAAGTTTTGAAAGGCGCTGATGGCTGGGTGTAGATTTGACCAGCCCCTAATCCAATTAACTAAAATGGAAGATAATGCAGTTTGTGAATCGCATCCTATTTTTTTTTCTTGGTGTGGCAGAGACAAGTTGAAGCTCTAATAGCACAAAGACGTGTTTTACAGATGTGGCTCTATTTAAACCCCCCATACCAATCATTTTTTTGTAGACCTTATGCATCTTCTGCTTGCATCATCTAAGAAGATGTAAACATAGGAATATATTAGATTTCTCATAAACTGTTCTAACACCTAATTTCAGCGTGCTAGATGAATATCAGCAGGAGCTGAAATGCCTCAAATCATGTCAGATTTGTTGACTTCCACATCATTTCCACCCTCATTATTTTTATTTTATTTTAAGAAAACACATCAGCTCCTCAGTGCTGCATGATTTGTTTGAAGATTGTTTCTTCTGCCTTTCATAACTATAATTTCCCCTGGCTTTATGAAAGCATGGTTGCTACAGCAAAAGTTTTGATTTGTTGCCGCTATATGAAAAGTTGTCATGAATCAGAACACAGACGCCTCATGTATTCTGGTTTCATTTACAGCATCACAGGTGGTGGCTCAAAGAGGGATGGAGAGAAGAAAAAGGAAGATATTCTTAACATATTTTCTGTGGCCTCCGGTCATCTGTACGAGCGATTTCTGAGGTCAGTTTCTTTCCTTTCAGGCTTCACACAGTGAATTACATTTAGTCTGATCTTGAAAAGGTGATCTTGTCTTATCCCATCTCTCTTTCAGAATAATGATGCTGTCTGTTCTTCGTCATACAAACACACCTGTCAAGTTCTGGTTCCTTAAAAACTACCTCTCACCTTCTTTTAAGGTATTGGTTTTGTTCTATAGATGTAAGGGTTACTACGAAGTCTAATCTGGAGAAAAGGCTGAAAAAGAATGGTTGTTTTTCCTCAGGTCTGGAAAGAAATATGAAATATGAAAAAAGAAAATGGAGTGTGAAAAACTGCTTGAGTTTCCAGACTTTATTTCTTCTTTTATTCTCTAGATGGGAAACAATACAATCTTTTTACATCAAGTTCTTTTTAAATTGCATCTTGTATCTTTGATTTACCACATCTCAGCTGGAATATTCATAAACATATGAAGGATGAACAAATCAATCGGTCAGTTAATACCTGCCCAGTTTTCCCTTGATCAGCTCTGATCGATGATCAGCTGGTCAAATACTGAAAAACTGACCATTTTTCCTATCCATCAAATGCATCAAAACTAGGAATATTTTAGTCTAGCTGTCTAAAAACATAGACTTTGATGTATATTTTAGCAATATAAATCAGATAAAAGCCATAGACAGAGGCTTTAATTCATAAATAGGGATAACCTTGCAATTCTCTTATTTATGTTGGATTCAAAACTACTTAAACTCTGAATGGGTTTGTCAGCCTGCGAACAAAACAGTCAGGAAAAGCCTGATTGGTGCATTTCTCATGGTATCAAAGGAATTAAATAAGCTGTAGTTATTGTAGAATAATTCAGTCCTAGCCTGACAAGTTTTATTTTTTTATACATTTGTTTATTTGATAATAATTTAAAACAATGAAAATTACAAATAACACAGGGAAATGGCCCTTTACCACTAACTTCAGCTTCAGCATTGTTCTCTTGTATGTTTTGTGGAAAATGCAAAGGATAAAACCCAACTAGTTAATGTTTTCCACTTGAGAGATTTAAACCTGAAAAACTATGAAATTCTAATAACAGGTAAATGTTCAGGAACCCTGACATGTTTTGATTAGAAAATACACCATTTACACAAATCTTTTAACCTCTCCTATTTCCTTGTGGTCTTTTTTAGGAGACCATCTCTCACATGGCCAAGTCGTATGGCTTTCAGTACGAGTTAGTGCAGTACAAGTGGCCCCGCTGGCTCCACCAGCAGACAGAAAAACAGCGGATTATCTGGGGATACAAGATCCTCTTCCTGGATGTTCTGTTCCCGTTAGCTGTGGACAAGATCATTTTTGTGGATGCCGACCAGGTACGAATAAAACTGATGACCTTTAAAAGAGTTTCACGGCACTGTGTGATTTATAGTCCGACTTGTTCCGTACAAGTCTCACTGCTGGTGTGAAGATTTTATTAGATTTTTGAAACTCAAGTGTCACCAGTCCTACCAGAGTGTTTTCTCACTTTCTCTCTCTCCAACGTGCACAGATAGTTCGGGCTGATTTGAAAGAGTTGAGGGACTTGGACTTGGAGGGAGCTCCCTATGGCTACACACCGTTTTGTGACAGCCGCAAAGAAATGGATGGGTATCGCTTTTGGAAGAGCGGATATTGGGCCTCGCATCTTGGACAGAGGAAATATCACATCAGGTAACTGAAACCTGTTAAATGGACTGTAGGAGCACCACTGGACATCTGACAGTGTACATGCATTCTTGACCATGAATGTTCTAATTACAGTGGGGAGAACGAGTACTGATGTATCAAATACTTATGTCATCCAATAAAATGCTAATTTATTATATAAAATTCACACAATGTGATTTTTCTTGAACCGTCACCTTAACGTGGTGGAGGGGTTTGAGTGCTCAAATGATCCTAGAGGCTATGTTGTCTGGGGCCTAAATGCCCCTGGTAGGGTCTCCCATGGCAAACAGGCTCTAGGTGATGGGTCAGACAAAGAATGGTTCAAGAACCCCTCATGATGAACAATATCGAGGCACGTGACGTCGCCCGGTACGGCGGAGCCGGGGTCCCACCCTGGAGCCAGGCCTGGGGTCGGGACTCGTCGGAGAGCGCCTGGTGGCCGGGTTGCTCCTCGCGGGACCCGGCCGGGCCAAGCCCGAACGAGAGACGCGAGGCCATCCCCCAGTGGGTCCACCACCTGCAGGGGGAACCGTGAGGGACCGGTGCAAAGAGGATTGGGTGGCGGACGAAGGTGGAGACCTCAGCGGCCCAATCCCCGGATGCTTAGGCTGGCTCTAGGGACGTGGAATGTCACCTCGCTGGGGGGGAAGGAGCCTGAGCTTGTGCGGGAGGTCGAGAGATATCGACTAGAAATAGTCGGGCTCGCCTCCACGCACAGCGTGGGCTCTGGAACCCATCTCCTTGAGAGGGGTTGGACTCTCTTCTACTCTGGAGTGGCCCACGGGGAGAGGCGGCGGGCTGGTGTGGGTTTGCTTGTTGCCCCCCAGGTCAGCCGTCTCGTGTTGGGGTTTACCCCAGTGGATGAGAGGGTTGTATCCCTGCGCCTTCGGGTTGGGGAGAGGTCTCTGACTATCATTTCAGCCAATGGGCCGAGTGGTAGTGCAGAGTACCCTGCCTTCTTGGCGTCCCTGTCGGGGGTGCTGGATAGTGCCCCTCCCGGGGACTCCATTATTCTGCTGGGGGACTTCAACGCCCACGTGGGGAACGACAGTGACACCTGGAGAGGCGTGATCGGGAGGAATGGCCTCCCCGATCTGAATCCGAGTGGTGTTTTGTTATTGGACTTCTGTGCTAGTCACGGATTGTCCATAACGAACACCATGTTCAAACATAAGGGTGTCCATCAGTGCACTTGGCACCAGGACACCCTAGGCAGGAGGTCGATGATCGACTTTGTTGTCGTATCATCAGACCTTCGGCCGCATGTTTTGGACACTCGGGTGAAGAGAGGGGCTGAGCTGTCCACTGATCATCACCTGGTGGTGAGTTGGATCCGCTGGAGGAGGAGAAAGCCAGACAGACTTGGCAGGCCCAAGCGCATAGTGAGGGTCTGCTGGGAACGCCTGGCGGAGCCCTCGGCCAGGGATGTATTCAACTCCCACCTCCGGGAGAGCTTCGACCAGATCCCGGGGGATGTTGGAGACATAGAGTCCGAGTGGACCATGTTCTCTGCATCTATTGTCGATGCTGCTGCCCATAGCTGCGGCCGTAAGGTCTGCGGTGCCTGTCGTGGCGGCAATCCCAGAACCCGGTGGTGGACACCGGCAGTAAGGGATGCTGTTAAGTTGAAGAAGGAGTCCTATCGGCTGTGGTTGGCTTGTGGGACTCCTGAGGCGGCTGACGGGTACCGTGAGGCCAAGCGTGCTGCGGCCCGGACTGTGGCAGAGGCAAAAACTCGGGCCTGGGAAGAGTTCGGTGAGGCCATGGAGAAGGACTACCGGTTGGCCTCGAAGCGATTCTGGCAAACCGTCCGGCGCCTCAGGAGGGGGAAGCAGTGCTTTGCCAACACTGTTTATAGTGGGGGCGGGAGACTGCTGACCTCGACTGAGGACATTATCGGGCGGTGGAAGGAGTACTTCGAGGATCTCCTCAATCCTGCCATCACGCATTCCGTGGTGGAAACAGAGGCTGGGGACTCGGGGTTGGACTCTTTCATCACCCAGGCTGAAGTCACCGAGGTGGTTAAAAAGCTCCGCGGTGGCAAGGCTTCGGGGGTGGATGAGATCCGCCCTGAGTACCTCAAGTGTCTGGATGTTGTAGTGCTGTCATGGTTGACACGCCTCTTCAACATTGCGTGGCGGTCGGGGACAGTGCCTTTGGACTGGCAGACTGGGGTGGTGGTCCCCCTTTATAAGAAGGGGGACCGGAGGGTGTGTTCCAACTACAGGGGGATCACACTCCTCAGCCTCCCTGGTAAGGCCTACGCCAGGGTATTGGAGAGGAGAGTCCGACCGATAGTCGAACCTCGGCTTCAGGAGGAACAGTGTGGTTTTCGTTCCAGCCGTGGAACACTGGACCAGCTCTATACCCTCTACAGGGTGCTCGAGGGTTCATGGGAGTTTGCCCAACCGGTTCACATGTGTTTTGTGGACCTGGAGAAGGCATTCGACTGTGTCCCTCGTGATGCCCTGTGGGGGGTGCTCCAGGAGTATGGAATCAGGGGCCCTTTATTAGGAGCCATCCGGTCCCTGTACGAGCGGCGCAGGAGTTTGGTTCGCATTGCCGGCACTAAGTCGGACCTGTTCCCGGTGCATGTTGGACTCCGGCAGGGCTGCCCTTTGTCACCGGTTCTGTTCATAACTTTTATGGATAGGATTTCTAGACGTAGCCAAGGGCCGGAGGGGGTCTGGTTTGGGGACCAGTGGATTTCGTCTCTTCTTTTTGCGGATGACGTGGTCCTGCTGGCCCCCTCTAGCCAAGACCTACAGCATGCGCTGTGGCGGTTCGCAGCCGAGTGTGAAGCGGCTGGGATGAGGATCAGCTCCTCCAAGTCCGAGGCCATGGTACTCGACCGGAAAAGGGTGGCTGGTCCTCTTCAGGTTGGAGGGGAGTTCCTGCCTCAAGTGGAGTTTAAGTATCTCGGGGTCTTGTTCACGAGTGAGGGAAGAATGGAGCAGGAGATCGACAGACGGATCGGTGCGGCTGCCACAGTAATGGGGGCGCTTTGCCGGTCCATTGTGGTGAAGAGAGAGCTGAGCCGAAAAGCAAAGCTCTCAATTTACTGGTCGGTCTACGTTCCTACCCTCACCTATGGCCATGAACTTTGGGTCATGACCGAAAGAACGAGATCACGGATACAAGCGGCTGAAATGAGCTTCCTCCGTAGGGTGGCCGGGCACTCCCTTAGAGATAGGGTGAGGAGCTCGGCCATCCGGGAGGAGCTCGGAGTAGAGCCGCTGCTCCTCCACATCGAGAGGAGCCAGTTGAGGTGGCTCGGGCATCTATACTGGATGCCTCCTGGACGCCTTCCTCGGGAGGTGTTCCAGGCACGTCCCACCGGGAGGAGGCCCAGGGGACGGCCCAGGACACGCTGGAGGGACTATGTCTCTCGGCTGGCCTGGGAACGCCTTGGGCTCCCCCTGGAGGAGCTGGAGGAGGTGTCTGGAGAGAGGGACGTCTGGGCGTCTCTGCTGAGTCTGCTGCCCCCGCGACCCGGTCCTGGATAAGCGGAAGACGACGAACGAACAATGTGATTTTTCTGGATTTTTGTTTTAGATTCCGTCACTCACAGTTGAAGAGTACCTATGATACAAATTAAAGACTTCTACATGCTTTGCGAGTGGGAAAACCTGCAAAATCGGAAGTGTATCAAATACTTATTCTGCCCACTGTACATATTTTATTATGCATTTGAGCCATTCTTTTTTTTTTTTATGGCAAAATGATAAAGCAACATGTCTTTGGTTACTTTAAAAGCCATCAATGAACTTGTGGCATAACTCTGACTTTATATTTGATCATCCTTCTTTTGAGAATTGGTAGTTCATTTAAACCAGTTGATTTCCTGGAATGGACCCAGATTCTGTACATAAAGCTTTTCTCCAGAAGGACTTTGGTTTGTCCATTTGGGCAGATGCAACTTTTAGTCGCTTCAATGTATTGCTTATGGTTCAGGGCCTCCTTTATTAATCAGCACCCCCATAGTCGTCTCATGGATTTGGAAAACGTAATGTCATGCATATAACTTCTGTTCCTTGAAGGAGAGTAACGAAGTGCAACATATGAGTATGGGATATAATGCCCTGCGTGTCCTGGCTGAAGCCACCTCTAATCCTGCCTCCTAGGGACATATATAAATGCCCCGCAGAACAGCCATCAAACCTGGATCATGCACAACTTACTAGTGCAGCACTTCAGACCTAGCAGAAAGAACAGAGTGAGCCACAGAAGGGGCTGTCACGTCCAAACGATAAAACTTTACTAATGTGTGTGACCAGCTGGATACAGCACAAATGTCATTCATGGACACCCCTCTAAATAGGGCCCAGGAGGTTGCTGGAGTGAGCCCTCACACCATGGGGCAACAGGAGACCCCTGCTGCTGTAAGCTAGAGAAATGGCCTCCACAACCTAGTGAGAGAGTCTCTGTCTGGACAGAGCTTTCCCCCTTGATGGGTTAGCAATACACACAGTTTATCACACATCCTCACAGCATGTGCACGGTCAATGTAACTGCACAGTGCACATAAAGGGCACAGAAGGTCTTACCTCCTTTGTTCCTCAGATGCAAAAGGAGGCTCCAATGTCATGGAGCTGTGGTCCGAAGGTATAACCTTAGGAAGATGAGCTGCAAGGTGAACTTGGAACCATCAGGTGTATAGTGTAGGCAAGTGGAATTTACAGACAAAGCATGAAAGTCCCCGACCTGCTCTGCAGCTGTCAGAGCAAGAAGCAGAGCAACCTTATATGAAAGGAACTTCATATCTACTGACTCAAAAGGTTCAAATGGAGGGTCACAAAGAGCTTCTAGTACCAATGTTAGATCCCAGGAAGGAAAACTGGGTTTAATCACACGTCTGAGTTTACGAACCGTCTTTAAGAAGCGTACAGCCAGAGGATGAGCACCTGGTGTGGCTCCATTAAAACCAATATGGCAGGCAGAAATGGCAGCCAAGTAGACCTTAATTGTGGAAAGGGAGAGACCTTTATCCAGCAGTTCCTGCAAAAATGTTAAAACTTCGACCATTGAGCACTGAAATGGAACAATGTCCTTGTCCTCACACCACTGGTCAAAAGCTCGCCATTTGTAAGCGTATAAGCCTCTAATGGAGGATGCTCTCGCATTCTGGATTGTTGCAAAACCATATATGTATATATTTGACTCTATATGTATAGTTTTGAAAGAAATTCCACAATATATTATATGATATATTTGTTGTATCATCATTCCACCCTGGAAAAAGAACTGTTCAAGTACAGCATCAGCAGTCCATAATTTATGACTAAAAATCAGGGAAGGAAATTTATGACTAATATTTGGAGTCATTAATTATGATCTTTATTAGATACTCTTGACAGTGTGTGGCTTTGACGTCTCCAAGTCAGTTTGATGGAAAATCAGCTGCCAGCCAGTGGATGAACTGAGACAAATTAACTCTCCTCTTCACCACAAGCTGATGACAACGGAAAAAAACCAATCATTTCTCTGCATCTTTCTGACGAAATCCTTTTTCTCCTGAGCTGCATGTGTCCTGCAAGCAATTACCGTCAGAGAGAGTAGAACACACAGGTTTTTTTTTTTCTATTGGCCGGGTTGATAATAACCAAGAACTCCAATTAGAGATAATCGGTACCACGATAACAGTTATCAACCTGCAGTGTTTATGCTGTTTGCTGCCTACAACCTCTGTACCTATAAAGAAGAGGATTCTGGTGTTTCCTTTCAGACATTTTGTACACATGTGCAGCCTACCTCACTCAACAGGATATTGCAGAAATGGAGATCTGTACAAAATGCAAAAATGACACATGTTAGAGCAGCCCTTCATCAAGTAAGACAGGAGGAGACCTTTAGCAGCTGCACATTTGTGCCCTTAAACTTGAAACGTGATTCTTTAAAACATAATAACACATTGCCACTATTTAGGCAGTTCAGTCAAAATTGCAAATATTTTCATTAGTTATTATCTTTGATTATTTAGGATGGTCTATTTTCTTATACTTGTTTAAAGAAACTGCAGCATCAGCAGTGTTAAAGGGAAGTCTCAGGAGATCAAAAAAATATAAAAACATGTTTATGCATTTTCTGCATCGCCGATTTAATGCACACTAGTTCCAGAGGCAGGGCTACATTTTGTTTATAGCATCATAACTGCACAACTTCATTTATTGCATTACTGATAAACAGAGCATTAAGTTGGAGTATTGCATATTTCTTCAGCTGCGAATCTGCAGTGCTCTTTTAGAAACATATAGAGTTCCTTGAAAAGTGTTCTTCACATATTCTGATGTTACAACAACATACATGTGTACATTTATTGGGTAGAATGTGAATCAGTATTGAATAAATGGGGCGTATTTGTTTCATTTTCTTTGACCACAGTAGGTGAAGTCATTTTGAGATTCACTCACTGGCCACTTTATTAGGTACACCTGTCCCAACTGCTCGTTAATGCAAATTTCTAATCAGCCAATCACATGACAGCAACTCAATGCATTTAGGCATGTAGACATGGTCGAGACAATCTGCTGCAGTTCAAACTGAGCATCAGAATGGGGAAGAAAGGTTATTTAAGTGACTTTGAACGTGGCATGGTTGTTGGTGCCAGATGAGCTGGTCTGAGTATTTCAGAAACTGCTGATCTACTGGGATTTTCACACACTACCATCTCTAGGGTTTACAGAGAATGGTCCGAAAAAGAGAAAACATCCAGTGAGTGGCAGTTCTGTGGGCGCAAATGACTTGTTGATGCCAGAGGTCAGAGGAGAATGGCCAGACTGGTTCGAGCTGATAGAAAGGCAACAGTAACTCAAATAACCACTCGTTAAAACCAAGGCATGCAGAAGAGCATCTCTGAACGCACAACATGTTGAACCTTGAGGCAGATGGGCGACAGCAGCAGAAGACCACACCGGGTGCCACTCCTGTCAGCTAAGAACAGGAAACTGAGGCTACAATTCGCACAGGCTCATCAAAATTGGACAATAGAAGATTGGAAAAACGTTGCCTGGTCTGATGAGTCTTGATTTCTGCTGCAATATTCAGATGGTAGGGTCAGAATTTGGTGTCGACAACATGAAAACATGGATCCATCCTGTCTTGTATCAACGATTCAGGCTAGTGGTGCTGTAATGGTGTGGGGTCATATTTTCTTGGCATACTTTGGGCCCCTTAGTACCAACTGAGCATCGTGTCAACGCTACAGCCTACCTGAGTATTATTGCTGACCATGTCCATCCCTTTATGACCACAGTGTATCCATCTTCTGATGGTTACTTCCAGCAGGATAACGCACCATGTCATAAAGCACCAATCATCTCAGACTGGTTTCTTGAACATGACAATAAGTTCACTGGACTCAAATGGCCTCCACAGTCACCAGATCTCAATCTAATAGAGCACCTTTGGGATGTGGTGGAACGGGAGATTCGCATCATGGATGTGCAGCCGACAAATCTGCAGCATCTGTGTGATGCTATCATGTCAATATGGACCAAACTCTCAGAGGAATGTTTCCAGTACTTTGTTGAATCAATGCCACCAAGGATTAAGGCAGTTCTGAAGGCAAACGGGGTCCAATCCGGTACTAGCAAGGTGTACCTAATAAAGTGGCCAGTGAATGTATGTCTGCCAATTTTGGGCATCTAGAGAGGGAAATCTTTGCCCATGTGCAAAATAGCTAAGACTCAATTAAAGTCAGTTCAGTTGAACTGATGCCATCCATAAACATCACCTTTCAAATCTTGCAAACGATTTTCTGTTGTATTTAGGTCTGGGCTTTGACTGGACCATTCTAACACATGAATATGCTTTGTTCTAAACCAGTCCATTGTAGCTCTGGCTATATGTTTAGGGTCGTTGTCCTATTGGAACATGAACATCCACGCCAGTCTCAAGTCAAGTCTGGCTAGTTTCCGTGACCCTGCTGATGTAAAGTATTCCCACAGCATGATGCTGCCACCAACATGTTTCACTGTGGGAATGATGTTCTCGAAGGTGTTGTGTCATGTTAGTTTTCCATCACATTCTGTGTTTATGCAACTTCGGTGTCAGCACCTTCTTCCACGTTTGCTGTGTCTCCTTTCATCAAAGGCGTTCTTCTTGCCACTCTTCCATACAGGCCAGATTAGTGGAATGCACAAATAGTTGTCTCGTCTCCGGTTTCTCTCACCTGAGCTTTGGATCTTTTCAGCTCCTCCACAGTTACCATAGACCTCTTGGCTGCAATTATACACTTTGTATTTGTTTATCACATAAAATCCCAGTACACTGAAAATAAATTGAAGATTGTTGTTGTAATGTAAATGCACCAATAAAAAACTGTTTTAATACAGAAATGTGGGCTTAATGAAAAGTATGTATAATACCTGCTTAAAGGTTATTTTCAAAAATGACTTTTAATCTGACAAACAAGCCTTATTGGAATGCCTGTGCAGAGATGTGAATCTGTCTCATTTGTCTCCTATGGTGTTTCACCCAGTGCTCTGTACGTGGTGGATTTAAAGAAGTTCCGTAAAATTGCAGCTGGAGACAGATTGCGGGGTCAGTACCAAGCTTTAAGCCAAGACCCAAACAGTCTGTCAAACCTGGACCAGGTACATAAAACTCACCCATGAAATATAGTTGCATCAAATGGTGTAGATAATATGTAACTGGTTATTCATATTAATTTATATTTATAAAAGCTTTAATCTTTTTTGTCATATTTTTTAGGACCTTCCTAATAACATGATTCATCAGGTGGCCATCAAGTCTCTTCCTCAGGAGTGGCTGTGGTGCGAGACGTGGTGTGATGATGCCTCTAAAGTTACAGCTAAGACCATCGACCTGGTGAGTCCTGCAGCTAGAAGATTTAATCCCTCTTGTTTTTAATCCCCTGATGCTAAACATATAATTTTTGATAGATTTATTTCTGACCTGGGCTCTGGAACCCATCTCCTCAAGAGGGGCTGGACTCTCTTCTACTCTGGAGTGGCCCACGGGGAGAGGCGGCGGGCTGGGGTAGGTTGGCTTGTTGCCCCCCAGTTCAGCCGTCTCGTGTTGGGGTTTACCCCAGTGGATGAGAGGGTCGCATTCCTGCGCCTTCGGGTTGAGGACAGTTCTCTGACTGTCGTTTCGGCCTACAGGCCGAGCGGTAGTGGGGAGTACCCGGCCTTCCTGGTGTCCCTATCGGGGGTGCTGGATAGTGCCCCTCCCGGGACTCCATTATTCTGCTGGGGGACTTCAACGCCCACGTTGGGAAACGACAGTGACACCTGGAGAGGCATGATCGAGAGGAATGGCCTCCCCGATCTGAATCCAAGTGTTTTTTTATTGGACTTCTGTGCTAGTCACGGATTGTCCATAATGAACACCATGTTCAAACATAAGGGTGTCCATCAGTGCACTTGGCACCAGGATACCCTAGGCAGGAGGTCAATGATCGACTTTGTTGTCGTATCATCAGACCTTCGGCCGCATGTTTTGGACACGGGTGAAGAGAGGGGCTGAGCTGTCCACTGATCACCACCTGGTGGTGAGTTGGATCCGCTGGAGGAGGAGACAGCCGAACAGACTTGGCAGGCCCAAGCGCATAGCGAGGGTCTGCTGGGAACGTCTGGCGGAGCCCTCGGCCAGGGATGTATTCAACTCCCACCTCCGGGAGAGCTTTGACCAGATTCCGGGGGATGTTGGAGAGTCCGAGTGGACCATGTTCTCTGCATCTATTGTCGATGCTGCTGCCCGCAGCGGCAATCCCAGAACCCGGTGGTGGACACCAGCAGTAAGAGACGCTGTCAAGCTGAAGAAGGAGTCCTATCGGCTGTGGTTGGCTTGTGGGACTCCTGAGGCGGCTGACGGGTACCGTGAGGCCGAGCGTGCCACGGCCTGGGAGGTGGCAGAGGCAAAAACACGGGCCTCAGAGGAGTTTGGTGAGGCCATGGAGAAGGACTACCGGTTGGTCTCGAAGCGATTCTGGCAAACAGTCCGGTGCCTCAGGAGGGGGAAGCAGTGCTTCGCCAACACTGTTTACAATGGGGGTGGGAGGCTGCTGACCTCAACTGGGGACATTATTGGGCGGTGGAAGGAGTACTTCGAGGATCTCCTCAATCCTGCCATCACGCATTCCCTGGTGGAAACAGAGGCTGGGGACTCGGGGTTGGACTCTTTCATCACCCAGGCTGAAGTCACCGAGGTGGTTAAAAAGCTCTGCGGTGGCAAGGCTTCGGGGGTGGATGAGATCCGCCCTGAGTACCTCAAGTCTTTGGATGTTGAGGGGTTGTCATGGTTGACACGCCTCTTCAACATTGCGTGGCGGTAGTCGAACCCCGGCTTCAAGAGGAGCAGTGTGGTTTTCGTCCTGGCTGTGGGACACTGGACCAGCTCTATACCCTCTGCAGGGTACTCGAGGGTACATGGGAGTTTGCCCAACCGGTCCACATGTGTTTTGTGGACCCGGAGAAGGCATTCGACTGTGTCCCTCATGATGCCCTGTGGGGGGTGCTCCAGGAGTATGGAGTCGGGGGCCCTTTTATTAGGGGCCATCCGGTCCCTGTACGAGCGGCGCAGGAGTTTGGTCCGCATTGCCGGCACTAAGTCGGACCTGTTCCCGGTGCATGTTGGACTCCGGCAGGGCTGCCCTTTGTCACCGGTTCTGTTCATAACTTTTATGGACAGGATTTCTAGGCGCAGCCAAGGGCCGGAGGGGGTCTGGTTTGGGGACCAGAGGATTTCGTCTCTTCTTTTTGCAGATGACGTGGTCCTGCTGCCCCCCTCTAGCCAAGACCTACAGCATGCACTGGGGCGGTTCGCAGCCGAGTGTGAAGCGGCTGGGATGAAGATCAGCTCCTCCAAGTCCGAGGCCATGGTACTCGACCGGAAAAGGGTGGCTTGTCCTCTTCAGGTTGGAGGGGAGTTCCTGCCTCAAGTGGAGGAGTTTAAATATCTCGGGGTCTTGTTCACGAGTGAAGGAAGAATGGAGCGGGAGATCGACAGACGGATTGGTGCGGCTGCCACAGTAATGGGGGCACTGTGCCGGTTCGTTGTGGTGAAGAGAGAGCTGGGCATCTATACTGGACGCCTTCCTCGGGAGGTGTTCTAGGCACGTCCCACCGGGAGGAGGCCCAGGGGACGGACCAGGACACGCTGGAGGGACTATGTCTCTCGGCTGGCCTGGAAACGCCCCAGAGGATCTGGAGGAGGTGTCTGGGGAGAGGGACGTCTGGGTGTCTCTGCTGAGTCTGCTGCCCCCACGACCCGGTCCCAGATAAAGCGGAAGACGATGAGTACTAGTACGAGTATTTCTGACCTCTACCCAGAACTGCTTCAATGTAGAAAAAAAGTCACGATTGTTTTTGTCAATATTGAAATAATGTTGAGTTTGAAAAAAAAACAAAAAACAATGCATTTAATGCACTACGCTTAAAGTAACTGACCAACAATTTTTTTAAATGTTGGGTGTTATATAAAAAAAACACTAATAAGCCACCCATTGCCCTAAATCTAATCTATACTGTAAATAAAAACATAACAAAAAAACCCAAATTAAAATATAAAAGAAAAGTAATAATAAATAATATTAAGCTTTTCCATGAAACAGATTAAAAGATCCTATGCATGTTTTTAAAGTTAAATTCCAGTCACTTTCTGCCTCAGTTGCTCATAGATCCCAGTTTAAACTGGTAATTGCATAGATTTGTGCAGACACCACCCAGTATCAAATCTGGCACAGGGTGTATTTTTACACACAAACGTACAGACCTTACCGGGCCAGTCCATACCTGAATGAAGAACGCAATTCATTTATAACTTCAATAAACGCATTTTGATTAGAATTTGACTTTTACGTTGTTAATTGTCCGTTTTTTTCAGTGTACTAATGTGACAAATATTTCGATAGATGTTCATTCAAAATCATGTAATGAACAGGTGAATTCTTCAACCCAACTTTCTTGCATCAGGGTTAACCCATGTTTTTGTTTGTGTAAAGATATTTTACCTTTGATCTTGTGGTGAACTGTATCTGCTGAAGCATTAAATGTTTGAGCGTATTACCAACCACCGACGTTCACGAGGCACTTGGCATTTAGCAGGCAACCGGCCGGCAATCCCACAGTGTCCTAAACTAATTTAGAGGTTTACTGGACGGGTTCCAGCAGACTGAAGTAGGAAGCATTGTCTCACTGCGGTGCAGGTCACCACTTGGTAACTCAGATACAAAGCATAATGTCCTTTTAACCAAATTGGAAATCAAATTAGGTGCAAATGCCTGTCGCAGACTGTGCTGGGACCGGGGAGCTGACTTTGTATGGACAAAGTGCCACTGGTGATGTGTGAGCGATGTGTTGTTCTGTTTTTCCGGCGCAGTGTAATAATCCGAAGACCAAAGAGCCCAAGCTGATGGCTGCAGCGAGGATCGTGCCTGAGTGGGTAGAATACGACAAGGAGATAAAAAAGCTGCTGAGGCAAGTCCAGGAACAGACACCCACCCCCTCACCAAATAAAAAAGGTAAAGAGGAAAAAGATATCCTTCCACAATGGCTTTCCGTTGTATTAATCATAATCTAACCTTTGTCTGTTATTCCCTGGCACGATTTAACCTTTTCTTTATCTAGATTGTTCTTCTCTCGTATTAAGTGCTCCTTTTTGGCATTTCTTTCCTGCGGCAGAGAACCGGCGGGATGAACTTTAGTGTCTGCCAGAAGCATGGTGAAGAGGAAGCAGGCAGCACCTTTTTGCACGCAGGCCACCTGTGAAGCTTGAAGACAGACAGTTCCAGCTAAACATAGCTGTGGAGTGTTACATCCCCAGCCGGATGAGGAGGATGTGATATTTTCAGAGATGTCATATCTTTCTTCTGAAGTCAGTAAAAATCTCACAAACTCTGCACAGGATTTAATTGTTAAAGAGCAGCCAGGAAGCCGTGGCTCAAAGCTCTACAGTCAGACTGTCGGTATGCAATTATTGGAGACTCGTGGCAACAGAACGTTCAGAGCACTACATGTTTGTTTTAGGAGAAATATTTGGCATATGTTGCACTGTTCAGGTGGAGAAGGCAAATTTTGTAAATGATTTCTAGTATTTAAAATAATGAACACAGCTATGTTTTTGTATTGTTCTTAATTTGACTGTGTGAACCAAGCGAAGACGATGTTGCATTCGCCTGTGGTGCCAAACCAACATCAACTGTTATTAGATTTTACAAATTGCATTACAGACCGAGAGTTGTTAGACCCAACCCGCCTATAATAACTGATCACTCCTCTCTCGGCAGCTCTAATAACACACTAAATGTACCAGTAGTTCATTTCTTACCTGCATGTCTGTTGTCTCGTCCAGCATTCCCTGATCCAAATCATTCACCACAGGGTCAAGCATCTATTCATCTTACAGTTGCACTTCCTGTCCTAATTGACTTCCACAGTTCCTACTTTCCCAGATTGATTTTCAGGTTTCCCACCTAATTCTTTGGCAAATCTTATAAATGCAGTTACAGAAGTTCATTGTGAATCTGAAGCAGGTATCATTACAGAGGTGAGGATTTAAATTTGGGACCTCAGAATGAATGGATGGACATCCTTTATATAGTCCGAAAGGGAATAAAAGTCTTATATATTAGGATGTTTTCCATACCTCTGTTTCCTTTTCCAGATCTTTGATCCAATTGCACACCTTCCTATATTTGTAAAACGGTGTAGGAATCTTTACATTTAATGAGAAACCAGAGATGGCTTAAATAATGGCTAAAACTAACTCAATCTGTAAACATTACTATTATCAGGTAACTCACAGACATAATGAAGTGTTATTCTGAAAGATCAGCTCCGCATCCTCAGCAAGATCACCCGTCAGTGCAAGGAATGTTTAAATAAGTTAAATTCCCCAACCTCATCACTTATGAGCAAGGTCATTCACTTTGTACACATGGCTCTCCCTGCTATCTTCACCTACTTCCCCACCAGATTCTTTCCCCAAAAATTCTCTGTAGGTTCATATATCCAGATAACGTTTATACAAAAACATTATCAGTAGGTAGAAGTTTAAATATATATACATTTTTATAGCTTCTAATGCGTGTAGTTTAACTGGTACTGTTTGCAGAGTACATGCTCGGAGATAAGGAAACCGGTGAGGGAAAACCAAAGTGTTTACAGAGAGGGGGTTGACAGATGGTGGGACAGCTTATGCTTCCCAATCAGAGAACAAAGAAAACTCATGTTTTCTGGGTCGTTTGTACAATGCTAACTTATGTGTGAATTATTTCCCATTGTTTGACTTCTTCAAAGATCCAGTAATGTTGTCTCAGGAATAAAAAGGAGTTTTACTGCTCAAATCAAGCCGTGTATTTTTTCCATTTTAAAGTTTCATGTTTAAAAACAGGTGCAGGCAGGCTGCCATGGCAACACACCAAACAGCAATGTTTATTAAATGAATAGAGGGTGGGTCAAAAGAATAAACCTTTTTATGGTCTGTAAATTCATGGTCATCAGTGGGTGTGTGCAGTACCTAGCTGAGGTATGCAGGTCTGTTAATTCAGTTTGTAGTTTTATAAATGTTTATGTTCATAAAAAGGCTTTTAAACCTTTTAAGTGTTCCTAACTGTAACCAGTGCATTTTCCTGCTTCTTCAAATAATTCACCGAATCCAGATTGATGTACATAAATAGCTTTTTTTTATTATTTACAATTCAGCAAAAATCCATTCATATAAAAAATAGTGTTTTGAACCAATTTAATTAGGTGAGTGGATGTGAATCGCAGACTGCAACACGTAGAAACAATCCAATTCTCAGAGTGAACTTACTGTTGCCAGAAAAGCTGCTTCACACAAGGCAGATATAGGTACCCCCCCCCCACGACATTCGAAGTTGCCTTATTTACCAACATATATGGGTTTGAGTTGCCATTCGCTACACATTTTTGTGACAGTTAGGAGCTGACATGTTTTCTTGCCAGTGATCTCCCTTTTAAATAGGGAGGGAAATACAATAATCCACTCCAGCGGTGCTGGATAATAACACTTCTCAGTTAAAGTTGAATTTAAAGTTGAAGGGTCCGGAGCCGAACGGATTGAAACCCTGGAAGCCGTGGAAACCTCCGTGGAAGGGGTGATGGTGACCTTGCTGGCTCTCAGGATCCATGGGGTCTTCTCCGTGGTCGAACTTTGTTCTCATTTCTGGAAAACACCATTTATTCCAGTTTGTAGTGAATTTCACTGAACACATTTTTGTAGAGTTAGCAATTTGTTAACTGGTTTTTATGGTCTAATTTTGTGGTTAACTTTAAAAAGGACAATGTTGACATGCAAATATGTAATATTTTCCTTAAATTCCAGAGGAAAATCCTACAATTAGTTCTTTTAAACTGCTTCCTCTGATATTCTGATTAATTCTGACTGAGAAGTGTAGAAATTTTAGGATGTAAAAAGCTTTCCGCTGTTTGAATCAGCCTAGCTTGACTGTGTGGAAGTGTGATAACAATAACCTAAAAGGAGAATGTAAATAGCAGTTTGGTGCGTTAAGCACCTCCAAGACGAGCTGACATTTACTGCAAGATGGGCACTAACAGCTGTCCGACTCTGCAGAACTCGCTCCTAACCTGGATCAGTGAGAACCTCTTTAGCCTGAGCAATGTCTATGAACTTCTTCTCTGCCTTTTTCTTCTCCTCCGGGTCCTGGAAGTTGTCAGGGTGCCACTGTTGGGCCAGTTTCCTGTAGGCACGGATAATCTCTTTTTTCTGGGCAGTTCTGTGAGCATGAACAGAGCATTATCAGCGCTTTTTTTGTTGTTGTAAAGAACAGCCGTTACATCTCAATGTCAACATAAGCTGAAACTAAAAATACTTTAGTTTAAGCTGGTGTTCTGGTTCCTGTGTAGAAAACTGAGTGTTTTGAAAATATAATGCTTCAATGGTGGCTTTAAAACACAAAGGTTGTGTAGTCTTTGGGTGTAGGGGGTTTTTCAGGGAAATTGTTATATTGTGTATACATCAAAATTCTAATTTCTCCCCCGAAATATCTAAACTAAATCTGCTAAAATCATGGAAAATGTAACAAAATGTCCCAAATCCAGTGATCAGCACACACACACCTCTTCACTCCGAGAATCTTATAATAATCCCTCCTTTGTGACTGTTTGAGAAGTCGCTGAGCTCTTTCCAGGCCTTCTTTGATCTGATGGTCATTCTCGCTGTGTTTTGCAGCAGTCTCATAGTCTTTCATGGCTGAAAAGAAATACGAATATAAAAAGAAAGCAAAGCAGGATCAGTTTTGCTTTGTACAAAAGCATTAATGGCCATTTTCACATTTTGGCAAGCCAGAATTGAAGATTTCTATGTATTTTAGTGGGATTTTATGTCACGTCAATTGGAGTTAAAATATGACATGGTTTTCTAACTTTTGCACAAACAAATTTAAGTTTAGGATACATTTGTATTTGGTCCCCTCTACTTTGGCATCCAGTGTAACTAATTGACTTCTGAGGTCACCCAATTCGTAAATGGAGTCAACCTGTGAGTAAATAAATCTTAATATAAATGCAGCTTTTAGGTATACATTAATCAAAAAAAATTAGAACGGTGTATCATTTTCCTACATCACAATCATAACAAAGCTTTGGGAAAAAAAAAATTATAATTTGTCCTGCAACAATATCTTTAAATACAAACCGCCCTTTTACCACCGGAAATACGGACGGTGCAGCTGTGTTTAGGTTAACGTCTCAATTATTTCGGTCCCTACAATAACTGTCTGAAAGTCGGATTTGTGTGTGATTGTACAACAGGACGCTAAGAGCTCTGCTTCAAGAACAGCAGCACAGCATGCAAAAACATGCGAATTCAATTTCAGCTGGCCACTTCACTCCGGAAAAAAAATCACTGCAATGCATGTTAACTGGCTCAATGAAATTACATTATTGTCTGGCTCACACAAAGAGCCATGGTCTGCGCTGATTTAAATGCATCTACTGACTGAGAAGTGATTCATTAAAACGGCGTTCTACTGTAGACTGCAGGCAAAGGTTTAAAGGCAACAGAAAGAGCTTGTGCTTGAAAGAAAACTGATGAATTCAGAGGGATACTTTCTGGGAAAACAGAGAAAGTAGAAAAAAATAAACATGTTGTGCTACCTTATTTCAATAAACTGCAGTGTGCACCAAAATACAACAGAGATAAGCTAAGCAAATGTCAGGAAAGTTATCCAACTTTCTGAGAAATATGAGAAAATGCCAAGAAATATTCTAAATGAACTTATAAAGGAAACAGTATATGGTCTTTAAGGGATCAGCAGATGGATTACTACACATGAAATATCAAGTTCCTTTAAATAACACAAACTAGGTTTCCACATTCAGGAAGTACTGCAACTTCTAAGAGAGAAATACCAAAATACCTGCCATTACTAACCTTTCATAGCTCCCATCACTTCAACATAAACACGGGCTTACATGCTATTCCTTTATAGGTGTCACAATAATTTAATAGCTTCCATCTGCAGCTTCTTCTCTCCTGATATAAACGTACTCAGCAAGAAGCCGAGACGGCTTCAGGCTGTTTGTGTGCACATGTCTGGATGCTTTGAGCCTTGTTTACCCTGCGAGGCGTACCCAGGTGAATTAAACACCCATGTGCTCTGACGGCTGATGTGTTGGGGTACCGTTAATGACGGCACAGTGAGGGTCTCCTGCAGACATGGTGGGGGTCTTTAAAGATTAATCTTATTTACTGGGTGCTGTGCTATCCTTTCTTTTAATTAGAAAAGGTTTGAGGGTTGGTTTTGAGAGACAGGACCTGGAAGGAACTAAACAAAAAGGAGCGGACAGCTTTAACTCATGTCCTTGTGTTTTCTTATAGCCATTACTCCCTTTATGTGCATACTGACCTTTACAACTAGTGCCTCTATAATTTGTTGGCTGGCGTAAAAGTAAAATCCACTGACTCACTCCATCCTCAATCAGGCTTGAACACATGAATTTAAAACATAGCTTCTTATTTTCTTTTAAAAGACTGTTCCTTCAGTGGTCCAAAGTTTTCTTTTCAGATGAAAATATTTTTGATTTCATTTGGGAAATCAAGGTCCCAGCATCTGGAGGAAGAGTGGCGATCTCTCTGTTCAGAGGCACGCAATCCTAGGAAAAGCTAAGAATCTGTGCAGAACTCTGGTAGAACCCGATCTTGAAATAATAAAGTTTAACTGTCCACTGCATTCACTCTTTGATGTAACAGGGACCCCTTGTGTTAACCCTCTTTTACTACAGTTGTTGTCGACAGTGGAGGTTTTTGTAGAAGAATGGAGCCATGCAGTCAAACAAACAGCAGTTCTTATAAGCTTTTTACCTTAGTTTTAACATCTGAAAAGCACACTGTAGCCTGACAGGTAGGCATCACAAAAAAAGTTTTTCTATGTCAAATCAACTATTTTACTCGGGAAAGTTAAAGTAGTATATTATTTTGATACAAAAAGTTTTTAAAAGTGAAACATAATATTTATTTTACTTATAGTTTACATATCGGCCCCCACAATCAATCCTCCATAGTAATCCCCTTTACAGTTCTAGCTGCAACTTTTTATTTAGAACCAGACATTTTTGTCCATTCTGCTTTGAAAAGTAACTCAGATCAGTCAGACTGGGTGCAGCGCATCTGTAAACGTAAATGTTCTCATCTTGCCACAGAGTCCGAGTTAGACTAAGCCATTTTAACACACAGTGTACTACAGGTCCTTCTCAAAATATTAGCATATTGTGATAAAGTTCATTATTTTCCATAATGTCATGATGAAAATTTAACATTCATATATTTTAGATTCATTGCACACTAACTGAAATATTTCAGGTCTTTTATTGTCTTAATACGGATGATTTTGGCATACAGCTCATGAAAACCCAAAATTCCTATCTCACAAAATTAGCATATCATTAAAAGGGTCTCTAAACGAGCTATGAACCTAATCATCTGAATCAACGAGTTAACTCTAAACACCTGCAAAAGATTCCTGAGGCCTTTAAAACTCCCAGCCTGGTTCATCACTCAAAACCCCAATCATGGGTAAGACTGCCGACCTGACTGCTGTCCAGAAGGCCACTATTGACACCCTCAAGCAAGAGGGTAAGACACAGAAATAAATTTCTGAATGAATAGGCTGTTCCCAGAGTGCTGTATCAAGGCACCTCAGTGGGAAGTCTGTGGGAAGGAAAAAGTGTGGCAGAAAACGCTGCACAACAAGAAGAGGTGACCGGACCCTGAGGAAGATTGTCTAGAAGGGTCGATTCCAGACCTTGGGGGACCTGCGGAAGCAGTGGACTGAGTGTGGAGTAGAAACATCCAGAGCCACCGTGCACAGGCGTGTGCAGGAAATGGGCTACAGGTGCCGCATTCCCCAGGTCAAGCCACTTTTGAACCAGAAACAGCAGCAGAAGCGCCTGACCTGGGCTTCAGAGAAGCAGCACTGGACTGTTGCTCAGTGGTCCAAAGTACTTTTTTCGGATGAAAGCAAATTCTGCATGTCATTCGAAAATCAAGGTGCCAGAGTCTGGAGGAAGACTGGGGAGAAGGAAATGCCAAAATGCCAGAAGTCCAGTGTCAAGTACCCACAGTCAGTGATGGTCTGGGGTGCCGTGTCAGCTGCTGGTGTTGGTCCACTGTGTTTTATCAAGGGCAGGGTCAATGCAGCTAGCTATCAGGAGATTTTGGAGCAATTCATGCTTCCATCTGCTGAAAAGCTTTATGGAGATGAAGATTTCATTTTTCAGCACGACCTGGCACCTGCTCACAGTGCCAAAACCACTGGTAAATGGTTTACTGACCATGGTATCACTGTGCTCAATTGGCCTGCCAACTCTCCTGACCTGAACCCCATAGAGAATCTGTGGGATATTGTGAAGAGAACGTTGAGAGACTCAAGACCCAACACTCTGGATGAGTTAAAGGCCGCTATCGAAGCATCCTGGGCCTCCATAAGACCTCAGCAGTGCCACAGGCTGATTGCCTCCATGCCACGCCGCATTGAAGCAGTCATTTCTGCAAAAGGATTCCCGACCAAGTATTGAGTGCATAACTGTACATGATTATTTGAAGGTTGACGTTTTTTGTTTTAAAAACACTTTTCTTTTATTGGTCGGATGAAATATGCTAATTTTGTGAGATAGGAATTTTGGGTTTTCATGAGCTGTATGCCAAAATCATCCGTATTAAGACAATAAAAGACCTGAAATATTTCAGTTAGTGTGCAATGAATCTAAAATATATGAATGTTAAATTTTCATCATTAAATTATGGAAAATAATGAACTTTATCACAATATGCTAATATTTTGAGAAGGACCTGTATATCTAAACCTGTCCATTGTAGCTGTGGCTGTTAGTTTAACCTCGTTATCCTGCTGGAAAGTGAACCTCAACCCTGGTCTTAAATCTTTTGCTGAAAGGAAAGAAGATTTTCTTCCAGGATTGTCCTGCATTTAGGTCCAATCACCTTCATGTCAACTCTGACATGTTTCTCTGTCCCTGCTTTAGAAAAACATCCCCAGAGCATGATGCTGCCACTGTCATGTTTCTGTTCTTTAGGAAAACTGCAAATCGGACTTCTTGGACTTACTTTAAACAATGAATTATTTCAGTAATGTTCTCTAATACGCCTCCAAGGCGTTTACAGAATGACTAATCATAAATTAAATCTCACAAAGGCCAACTTTATTTACTAAACAGGTGAGTTTTGAAGGCAGTTGTTTGCACTACAATTTATTTTCTTCCACTTGAGAATGATTAACTCTTCTGTGTTGGGTCTGTCACATAAAACCTCAATAAGATACATTGAAGTTTGTGGTTGTAACGACACAAACTGTAAAAAAGTGTATTTTGTTTTAAGGAAAGAGTTCTGACAAAGAAAAATAAACTCAGCAGAAAAAAAGTGTCACTGATTCCGTTAAAATGTAAAAAAAATAAAAATAGGTCCAGCTAAGAGGCTTACCGTTTTCATACTGTTCATCTTGAACATAGGCCTCAGCTCTATCCTTCAGCACGTTCACGTTCTCAGGGTCCGACTGCAGGACTTCGCTACACACCGAGACAGCCCTGCTCGCCTGCTGAGCCTAATCAGACCACAAAAAATAAAATGGTTCAGAACATCTTCTCATAAAATGTACAGAGTGAGTTGTGTGCCATCAGGAAGGACTCCGACCTGCGACAGTGCGTGGCAGATTCTCTCCTTGGCTAGCAGGGAGAACTGGAGAACATTGGGCTCAGTCTTCATTACGTCCTCATATTTACTCACTGCGTCTTCATACCTTCAACAGCAGGAAGACGCGTCAGCAAGGAGAATGCTGCATGGATTGCAGCATCCAAAAACATCACACCAACATCATTCTCTGCAGTCTCATGAATATCAGACATTAAGTCAAATTCGATGTGACAGCCATCCACATTAACATGGGATTTGTTCGCCTGTTTGTGAAACCAGAAAGTGGGAGTGCTTCAGGATTAAAGACAGTCTACAGCTGATGTAAGCCCTGGTATTCAGCAGAGATATGTCATTGTTCCAACACATTCATGCCCCTTGAAGCATTTTATCAGAACCATTACAAGCTAGCACACAGTTCTAAAACGACGGGTATAAAACACAAACCTCTGCTCTCGGATGAGCTCTTCTGCAGACAGGATTTGTTTGTTGAGCTTCTTGACCTGTTTGTAATGACTGAAACACTGCTTGTGATCCGGGTCCAGCTTCAAGCATTCGCGCACCTCACTGCGGACCAGAGGAGACGCGCCGACTTTACTCTTTCGTTGTTATCACAGAAATGTTTCACTTGTTTCTTGCTACATTTACACTGCACCAGGTGCTTGGAATGACTGATTTTCTGGCCTTAATAGAAAAGACAGCAGCACATTCAAGCAGCATTTTTCACATTCACATTAAAACCACAAACTTCTAATTTTTGTGGGGTGAACATTGTGTTTTATAAATAAATCTGCCCCCTTTCACTAAACTACCTTTAGAAGTCACCAGTCTGTCGGTAAGATTCATCAGTTTGTAGCTGAGGTTTAATGTTGCAATGTAAAAAAAAAGGTTCGATCATTAAAAACTGTTGGCTGAATAAAGATTATTAGCTAATGTTACCAACCATCATTTCAATAAGTGTGTTTGTGGTAGAAGAAAACTCACAAAAGGCCCTCCTTACTTCAGTGACATCTCGTGGTCTCCAAGGTTATAGTAGATGGTGCTGAGCTTGTAGAAACCCTGTGTGTTGTCGTTCTTCAACTTGGACAAAGCTTTGAGGTCGCCGATGGCTTTCTCCATCTCTCCCATCTGAATAAAGCAATCTGCTCGCATCTCACGAGAGGCCACGTCCCAAATGCAGGTCTGAAAATGACCGAATGCAAACATTTGCTGCCAACTCTACACAGGAACTGTCAACACGCTGCTGCAGCAACAGCAGCAACGGGACAATGGTTTTTACCTCAATTACAGCATCAAGCTGAGCAGCAGCTGTCATGTAGTCTTTGCTGCCGTAGCTGCGGCGCGCCTGGGCCACCAGCCGCTGAAGTTCATCGGACTTCGCCAGCTGGCTCGTAGCGTCTTTCTCTTCTTTGTGAGAGGGTTTGGATTTCAGCTGGAACATTTTAAAGGAAGGCATTAAATGTATTGCTTTTAGTAATGTTTAAATTACAGCACATGGGTGACTGAAGAAAAACAAGCTGGAGGAGGAAGATCAGCATGTGAAATATTGCAGGCAAATAATCTTAATGAAAATTGATTTCTAATGTCACCAACATATTCAAGGAGGAGTTCTACTCCAGGGGAGATTTTCCTGCCAGTGTCTGCCTCCTCTCTGGGCAGGGCTCCCTAAACCCATTAGCTGTAACATTTCTCATCATATTTACAAAAGCAATATCTGCTAATGACTGAACTGCTGCAAAAATGACTCGACTATCCTTTCAAGAGTTTCCTGCTAGCTAAGCTTAGAGAGGAGCATAAATGTGATGCATTAGGTTAGACCACAGCTGTGGATTGCTGAAGCAGCAGGACAGTGTCCACCTCTGGCCAGATTACTTGACATTATTACAGTAAAAGGTTTCACCATCTTAAATCTACTCTCCTAATGGACGGCAGCTCATCCTGGTGTGTAAGAAGGAAACACTGCAGCAAATTAAAATGAAATTCTGTGCCATGAGCAGTTTTAACATTGAGACATTGTTTTTCCAGGGTGGAATGATTATACAACATCTCGAGTCTGTTTTAAAAACATTTTCTTTTTTGGACAAGTTAGAATTTGTAGTGGGTTTTCCTAAGGCTCCAATACACCCCCCTCTATTTTAATAAATGTATCGTAGAAAATCTGCACTTTAACCCCAGGCGTTCTGTCACCATCACGTTTCTGGCATACTTCTGGTGTTTGACCTTATCAGAATATATTTGATTTAATGGCACACACTTGGCTTTTAAACAAAGTCCAATAATTTCCTATAAAAGCTGAGGTCTTGGTCATTGCTTAAGCTTATTGTTAGCCTGTTTTATCCATTCCAAACCATTTTGTCGTGCACTTGGGATAATTTTCCTGAACAGCCATTCCTGTCCATGTTTCTACCATGTAGCTATTGATCTGGGGTGAAGGTGAAGTATTTGGAGTTTCACCTTCACTAGTACATCCACTTTGTACATGCAAAGGTGCCACTGGCAGCTAAAAAGACCCACTGCATGATGCTGCCATCACCATGCTTGATGCTTAAAAGTCTCACATTGACTCCTTCAAACAACGTTCTTTTATTGTGGCCAAATAGCTTCATCTTTGACTCGTCTAACTTTAAAACGTTTTCCCCCAGAAAACATCTGGCTCGTCTATACAGGCAGCTACAAATTTCAGTCAAGCTTAAAGGTGCCAAATCTGAAGCAGAAGCATGTGTCGTGGTCACCAACATCTCAGTATATTGTTATAGAAAACATCCACCTCACTGTGGACAGTGACACTGGTGATTTCAGGAGCTTCCCAGTCATGGTGAGCTTGAGCCATGAGGGTTTCTGAGTTAGCCAGTTCTGTTTTATTTAAGGGTAGTTCTGGTCCAGTGGTTAACAGTTTGACACGCCTGGGTGTTCCACACAGGACCATGATCCCAAACATAAACACTGGTTTTATAATGGATGAAGCTCACTAGCATTAAGATCCATCTTCATCATTGGTGAAGATTTCTTGACTGTATTGAAAGCAATTAACCTACATTTTCCTCTCTAATCTCTTTGGTTTTTTTATCATTTGAATAATAAATTATTACAACATAGATGCTGATGAAAAGTGTATGCGAACATCACATTTTGAAGTGTATTTATCAGTCTGAAGCATATTGCCCTCCTCCGGATCCGCCATCTGGAGTCACGGTACAGCGTGCCAAACAGAGAAGCAGGACTAAACTCAGAAACGTGCATCATTGCAGTCAAATGTCGAGGCAAGGAACTACTCAGCAAAATGAACGAAATATGTACCCTAAGCCAATGAGACATGATGTAATCTAAGCACCTACTGACATCCAACAGAATGGGAAACGAATCCAGACTGAAGGAACCCGCTTGAAACTGCAGGATGAGTCAACAGATGAGACGAGGTGGGACAATTTTACAGGCTTATGACAAAATGGCAGTATGATTCATCTCAATACTTCAAACCTTTCCAGATTTTCCAGTCCTTTCAGTCCATTTTTAAAAGTATAAATACAAAAGATTATTTGTACAGAGGTCAGGCTTACGATATGAAAGCTGTAAAAAGAATCACAACAGTTACTCAGATCTAATCTTGAAGCAGATATCGTTCTCATCGTTATTTACAAGTGAACAGTTCTAAACTGCAGGCCCCAGTATCCTGAGCCTATCTGCACAAGATACCTCAGCACCCCTCGGTTGTTCCAGCCTCAGTTTAATAAATGTAATCTTATCCAAACTACAAATGAGGGTTGGATGAACCCAAATGCTTTTGCCACACAAATGGGATCTGAGTATTTTGTGTCTCTAAAAAATGGTGCAGAAGGACAGAGGCGACAGGAAACCCGATGATTGAAGGGCAACACGGATTAAACTGAAGGCTATACAATATGTTTTTTATTTCCTTTTACAGGCGACTGAGACACCCTCACAGAAAACCAAGCATGGTAAAACTTCTGGTGAACGTTACAGTAAAACTACTAATATTGAGCCAGTCATGCAGACATTGCAAGGCAAATCCACTCAGTACATTGCTTAACTAATGCTTTGATGGCAAAACAGTTAACAGAGCAACACTGACCCCTCCTGGAGAAGTCTTGTGTTTAGTTCAAACTAAATGAATGCCTGTACCTACCACTTTCTTGAAGTCACTTTCTGCTTCGTCCAGCTTTCCCTGCTTCAGAAGGAGGTTTCCTCTCTGAAGACGTGCCTTTAGAGAGAAACGGAGACCTTAGTTTGTGAACTACTGCAAATATAGAATTACTAAACCAGCTGACAGTGCAGAATGACACAAAATAATGAGTGAAATAAATCATTTCTGGCTTAAGAAGACAAAGCTCACAGATGTGAAGTCTGGTTTGAGTTCAATGACTCTGCTCAAGTCTGGCAGTGCAGACTTTGACTTTCCCATTGCGAGAAACACCGTAGCCCTCCTGTAGTACGCCAAATAGTTCTTAGGGTCTCCATCTGAGCAAATGACAGAAAATACAACCACACGTTTCTGGAAATACATTTCATTCAGTAACAACGCAAAATAATATGTTTTTTACTTCCATTACTCACCCACAGCAGCGTGGAAATGAGAGAGGGCATCAGCCAGCTGTCCAGCAGCAAGCAGTTTCTTCCCCATTTCCATGTGATTGTCGACACTTCCATCCTTCCCACATTTCACTCCTAGAAACACAAAAATAGAATTATCAATGTATGTACAGGCATGAAGTCATGGCTTGGTTTTAAAATGAACAAAAATGTTTTTTTTTTCCAAAGCTTGCTGCTTGAGTGCAAGGACTTTAATTTTTTTAAATATCCAGGTCTGAGGTTTATTACAATTTTGGATTGACTGAAAGAACTGTGGTCATAAAATGTATCCTCAAAAATACAACTTGCCTAATAATTATGCACACACTGTATATCTGTCTCAGGGGGAACTTATTACTGATCCTGTTTGCCTCTCCCATTTATCTAAACACAATAGTTGTTAATGTGCAGAACCTGCTGCAGGCAGGGACTGAGACCAGGTGTGAATTTGCAGAAGCAGAAGAATGAAGGTGCAGCTTTATGCATTGTGTGCAATTAGCAAATACGTCTTATTCAATTTATCAAACTTGTTCTGTTTTCTGATGACTAAAATATGTAATGTGAATGGCTTTGTTGAGCATTTATGTTTATGTGCGCAAATGGAGCAGAAGAGAACCAGCTAGCAAATTGTAGGCAATGACATAACTGATGCAGGACCTCGTGAGCTAAATACTTTATACAATATATTTTTAGAGACTTCATAAAATGACTCTTGATAAGGGTGAGGTGCCCTGCCCTCATTAACACTTTCTTCTGAGCTAACAATAAGGTAATTCAACTAAAGTTAGTAGATTATTTAAACAGCACACAATAAAATACATTGCAAATAAGAGTTTTGTATGACATTTGTCTTCTGATCACTCTTTACCGAAAACCAGTGCAAATTGCCACCATAAAACTGAAACAGTAACATTTATGTAAAAACTATTTTTTTGTCACTCCTTTAGCCATGAGTGTTTATCCCACCAGCTGTGAAGCTCTTTAGCAGACTTTCTCCACGGTAAAACACCGCATATTTCATGTACTTAGTCACCAGAGAATAATATTAGTTTTTATTATTTTCAGACTCAAACCCAGAGAGCAACTTCCAAACAAAAGCAAGCTAAACCACTGTTAATTATCTAGCTTAAGGTGAGCCAAAACAGCTAGCGGCTTAGCAAGCTAACGCTGTCAGCAATCCAAGCACAGGTCAGTTGGACCGAAACAAATGGATCACGTTAAAGTTAATGGCACCGTTACGAAGACAGAAAGTAACCTTAAATGTCTGAACAGAGGCAAAGCTAACTAGCAACTCTTACCCTCATATCGCATGTCAATCAAAACAAGAACATATGGGATGTAAGTCAGTATCTTGTGAGTTACATGGTCGATGGAAACCATGGCTGAATTTGAAGCTCACGGGTCTTCTCTCGGTATATCCCAGGCTGTCAGGCGATGATTTACCAGATGTTTGGTTTAGCTCTCAGCAATCCCATGTGTTGCTTTCCACTGCTGTGCATAGCTTCCCTTTTCGCCCCGGCCTTCGCAGCACAGCAGCACGCTTCGCTGTCCGGTCGTGGGGGCCGCTGATTGGCTGGCTTGCTCGTGAAACCCCGCCCACGTCGGTTGGCTCAACGGAGATCGGCCACGGCAGCACAAAACGGCCAGCGCGTGCGCGGGAGTGTGCGTGGTCCGGGTTAGATAGTATCTACCCCACTTTCCGCGTTAGTTGACCAAGAAACTTCCACAATATAGTGTAAAGTGAACGTTGCTAATTACTGGAAGAGTTTTATTGGATGCATGTTGGTTCTAACTCCTTCAGCTGTTGTGGAAGTAGGAACACGTCAGTTAAGCCATTTTATTTTACATGAAACTGAGATTATGTGGAGGCTGCTGGGAAGTAAATTCCCATGCCATCCTGAAGTCCTTTGAGGCCCCTCAAAGTTTTTCTTTCAGAACTGGCCTGTATTTAGCTCCATCCACTATCCCCTCAGCTCTGGCTTGCTTCCGTGTCCCTGCTTAAGTAAAGCAACCCCGCAGCATGATTCTGCCACCACCATGTTTCACCATTAGGATGGTTTGTTCACAGTGTTAGCTCCGCATGTAGGCCAGAAAGTTCCGTTTTGGTCTCATCTGAGAAGAGGACCTTTTTCAACAAATGTTTGGTTCATCCACATGCCAGTGGCTTGCAGAAACTGCAAATATGGCTTGTTTTGCTTTTTTCTTGCCTCTCTTCCATAAAGACCAGATTTGTGGAGAGCACTCATATTTGTCCTGTCTACAGATTCTTCCACTTAAGCTGTGGATTTTTATAGCCTTATTCTAGACTTGTCTGATGTATTCCTTGGTCTTGATGGTTTTGTTTGTACAGGCTCTTTCCTGTCAACCCCCCAGTCTGTTGTGGCAAATGGCCGCTCACACTGAGCCTGGTTGTGCTGGTAGTATCTTCCTATTAAAAGGGAGCTGTCTGTTCTACTGTCATGAGAGAATGCTGCAAAGTCAATGAAAGCGTTTGTCCACTGTCTCTACATGCTCATCTAGGAGAAGTGAATGCTGCAAGTCACTGACTCGATGCAATCTGCTGGGTTTCCTTTGATAGAAAAACTTTTTAACCGATTTGAAGAATACACTGAACTTGACTGCATTGTTTGATAACCAGGAGTAGTTTGCCATGTATGTACTTGAATTGGAATCTGTTTGTAAATGAATTAATATTTTTGCAAAGTGTCTGAGACAACATGTGTTTTGAATTGGTGCTATATTAATAAAGTGACTCGAATTAAACAAAAAAATGTTTTCTCACAAGAACACACACATTTTTTTTTTTACACAAAAAATAAAATTACACACACTCACACTCTGCTTACTACATAGGTGAATTCTGAAGTCAATTGGGTGCAGTGGATTTTGTTTAGGGGTATCAGAGTATGAGGGGGCCTGAAAGAAATACAGAGGCTCACTTTTGAGATTTCTTTGGGATACCTTTCAGATTGCAGGTTGAATAAATTATTTATTGCTTTGAGTTAACCATCTCCACTCTGTTTGAAGCCTTGCAGCAAAGTACACACAACTTTGCTTTGAGTCCATAAACATTTCTTGTCCATTAATTATTAATCTTAAAGTTCTTGCACAGCATTGCAGTGTTTTATCAAACCGTTAAGTTAATCAAACACATTTTCCTCTGCTTTAAGATGTATTACTGTAAATCTTAAATCAGTATGGATCACGTCTTTTGAAAATCAAGATATTGCAAGTTTAGTACCCCTGATAAAGATGTGTAAAAACTAAATAGACTTAAATGAGTTAATATTTTATTGCATTAATATAATCTCTCACTGACAGCTCTGCAGCTCTAACAGGGAGGTTTGTAGTTTTCTTTTTTTAGCTTCCTTAACAATCCTCCCACCTGTAGGTGAGCCTTGTTTGTCACAGTTTCAGCTGTTCCAGCAAACCTTTTAAGCATTGCTCTGACAGTAGATCAGCAAACATGTCTTTCTCGAATGCCATGTTGTCTTGTCTTTCCCATTTTGAAGAGTGGCTAAGAGAAATGGGCCTCTGTCTCAGGTGTTAGTTGTTCTCCAGGAAAACAGAAAGTCATTCATTACTACTTTAAAAGTTCACCGTTCAAAGTTCCGATCAACTTAGAAAAATAGAGTACACATTTAAAAGTAGCACTGGTGATCTTTGGTCAAAAAACAAATATTTCTCGATGAATGTACATGAACTAAAGGTTGGACTTTTTTACAATGTTCAGTTTATGTTATTGCAGTAAAATATTAATTTATTTTGAGGCTTTTTAAGGCATCTTTGTAAGGGGTGCTGCAAACTTTCCAGCGTTTATCTAAAACAACAAACATATGTCTTAAATTAGAGCAAATTTTAAAAGTTTTCACAAAACAATTAGACAAAAATAATTGTATTATCTTCACAAATTTGATCCATTAGCAAAACGTTCTAAACAAAACAAACAAAAATCGGTTTGCCTAACTTATTGATTGCTTCTAACTCATTTAAATTGTAGGCATTCAAAAAACGACTTGTTATTAGTAACAGGAATTTGTTGCTTTTGGGAATATAAGTAATCCTTAAAAATCATTTCAAGTTACAATGGTTGATTAAAGTATTTAAAGGCAACATTTAGATTTTCTGGCCTATAAATTCTTATGGTTCATGAGGACAATACGTATAATCCAACCGAGGTTATGAAATTATATTACTTTGAAAGCATAGCTTTTCATGGAGATAGAGTGCTGTAAAAAAGTATTTGCCCTATTAAAGACTTTCTCTGGTTTTGCTTTTCTTGAAGCCTAAATGTTTCGCATCATCAAACAAATTTTAATATCAGACCGAGATAACCCAAATAAATAAATACAAAAAGCAATTGATTTGGCCCTGTGTGAAAATTACTTGCCCCTAAACCAGATAATTGCTTTTGTCAGTGTTTGTGATCCCTGACAATAACTCTTTTACATAGCTGTAGAGAATATTCTGGTCCACTCTTTTTCGCAAAATTGTTTAAATTTAGCCATAAAAATATAAACACATCATTTGTAATTATGAAGGGCCTGTTTAATGTGACTTAGCCCAGACTTGTACTAGGCCACCCCAAAAGCTTAATTTTGATTATTGTCGAGCCATTCAGATGTGGACTTGCTGGTGTGCTTTGGATGATTGTTCTGCAGAATAACCCGAATGTGGTTAAGGTCAAGGACTGATAGGTGGACATTCTCCTTCAGGATTTTCTGGTAAAGCTCCAAATGAAAATATTGAATTCATGGCTCCATCAGTTACAGTAAGTCGTCCAGACCCTGAAGCAGCAAAGCAGGACCAGACAATCACACTACCACCACCGTGCTTGATTGTAGGCATCGTGTTATTTTTTTTAATTCTGTTTGTTTTTTGCCAGATCTAACAGGACACACATGGGTAATGTTGGAACGCTGGCCCATTCTTTGTTTGTTTGTTATATTCTGTTTTCTAATGACTGCTGTACAACATATTCCCTCTTGAGAATAATACATATGCCTTCAACCTTGAACCTGGGAAGTGTCACAACTTCTCCGTATTTTCTCCATGTGTGGATAATGAATCTCACTGTGGTTCCCTGGAGTCCCAAAGCTTTAGAAATAACTTTGTTACTCCTTCCAGACTTTTCAATATCATCGACTTTGTTTCTCATCTGTCCTTTAATTTCTTTAGATCAAAGCATGATGTAATTGAGATTGTTTAACCTACTCCGTGTTGCCAGACAGGTTCTGTTTAAGTGATTTATCTGTAAGTCTGGCAGTTTTCAGTTCCTAGGTGGGACTAGTGAAGCAACACCAAAAGTTTAGGTTAAAAATCAGATTAGTCAGTTAATTCATGATTTTACCTTAATTAATGAAATCATCAGTAGAAAACTATGTTTTGTATTTACTCAGGCTATCTTTGTTTGATATTAAAATATGTTGGATGATCTGAAACATGTAAATATGACAAAAAAGCAAAAACAGATACACTCTGTAAGTGGAGCAAATACTTTTTCATGGCATTGTAGATCATTTCCCTACTTTAAAGAAAAGTCAGACTCAAGCATTGCTGGGCGTCTGCTTGGTGGTGCTGGAAATGGCAGAGATGCTGCTTCTGCTTGAACCCCTTGATTTCCTGGTTCCTGTGATCTCTGTGCGAGCTGATGACGCGTAGCTCCTTCTCGATGGAACAAACGTGTAGTCAGGGTACCGGGTGGTGGAGTATTTCTCTGGTCTGTGAGGGTTAAGTTACAGTTGCATTTTACAAAACATTGAAAAGGGCAAAGGTTTAAAAAACATTCAGAATTAGCATTTTACTTTGAGTTGAAGGCTTCCCTCCCTGCTAAAACACTGTAAATAAGGCCTCCAGAAACAAGTAAAGTGGAACCACCCCAGCCGATGAAGACTCCAACACCTATCTCAAACCTGGAAGCAGACAAAAGAACTATTGAGGTGTTGACTTTCATTTGCAGACAAACGTATGTTGAATATTTAATGTATTGTACATACTTCTGTTGATTATAGTATGGGTCGTGAAACTCTGATCTGATTTTGTTTGCATAATATGAGAACGCCACCATTGCACACATGCCTGAAATAATACAGGGAGATTACTTTAAGTATTAATGATTAGGTGTAAATCAGTGGGATCTTTCGGGGTTTTTAACCTCCTATAAGGTAGTTCATCCCTCCAGCAAAGGTTACTTTTGCATTGGTGATCTCTGAGCCCCCAATCTTAGTGCACTTCATTCCCACTAAGACCAAGATGGATCCGAAGAAGGCCAAGATAATAGAGATGATGATGAGAGCTCGGCACATGTGAATGTCCCCTGTTGAAAAGAAGAAAAAGTTCAAGATGTTTTTGTATTGAACTTAGATACTTCTTGCTATGAAACAGCATACTGGAAAAATATTCATACCGCCTTATTTTGTTCACATGTTGTCCTGTAACAACCACAAACCTTTTCTGTTAGACCAACACAAAGTGGTGCCTAATAGAAAAAGTGGAAGGATAAAAGGATACATGGTTTTCTAAAAAATGAGTCGTGCATTTCTATTTAGCACCCATTGCTATGATCCCCTTCAACACAATCTAGGCAAATAAACTACAGAAGCCATCTAATTTGTAAATAATCTACTTGCCAAACTTACCAAGACATGGGCATCCACCTAGCCTGAGAGCCCAGGCAAGAAGAGAATTAATCAGAGAAGTAGGCCCATAGTTACTCTGGAGGAGCTGCACATTCCATAGCTCAGGTAGGACAATCTGACAGGATAAATTTAGTTGTACATTCCATAAATCTGACCTTTATTGAAGAATGGCATGAAGAAAGCCATGTTAAACTCCCTGGCCTATGAGTTAAATGCTATGTGTGGCTGAAAAATAACACTTCACATCACCCTGAACACATTGTTTTAACGTGGCACATTGTGGTGGCAGCATTATGCTGTGGGGATGCTTTTCTTCAGCAGAAGAAGGGGAAACTGGTCAGAGCTCATGGGAAGATGGATGGAGCTAAATACAAGGCAATACTGGAAGAAAACATGTTTGAGGCGGAAAAAAAATTGAGACTTGTAAGGTTCACCTTCCAGCGGGACAATGACCCTAAACATACAGCCAGAACTGAGGTGGGAAAGTTTGGATCACTGGCTCTCAACCCTGGTGCTCAGGGCCCACAGTCCTTCATGTTTTAGAGAAACATACCTGATTCAAATAATTGCATTTATCCTCAGCATGCCATCACATGCTGTGGAAACCTGTTAAGTACTCATTCATTTTTGTCAGTGAAGAGGATTTATGAATAAATACCTGAATCTAACTGCACTGTTCAATGATTAGGATTAATTGGAATGTATGTACCGGACTTTTGTGAAGGGACTTGAGACGACATGTGTTGTGAATTGGCGATATATAAATAAACTGAATTGAATTGAATTGAATGTATGTAGCAGAAGGGAACACCTAAAACATGCAGGACATTGGGTCCTGAGGAGAAGGCTTGAGAAACACTAGTTTAGATCAAATCATATTCTTGTATTCGAATGGCTAATACTAAATCTAATGGGGAATGTGTGGCAAGGCTTTAAAATTGCTGTTCAGAGACCACATCAGTCCAGACTGACCCAGCTGGAGATAGTTTTTAAAGATGAAAGAGCAAAACGTTAGTCTCTACCTCTGTAAAACTGGTAGAAACATACTTGAAAACTTTGTAGTTCTATCAAATAGGACTCATAGGACATCCACTCACAGGACTGAATACATGTCGTCCCTTGTCTTTCATGTCTCAATTATGCACTACTTTGTGGTTATTTGTTACATAAAACATGCCCAGTATGATACATTAAAATTAGTCACTGTGATGACAAATTTTGTACTTACAATTCAGCGCCATCAGTGATGGGATTTCCTTGCAGTCAGATGCTCCTGTAGAGTCTGAAACACAGTCCTTCCACAGATTGGAGTAGTAGTTCCCTGATGTTATGACAATACTGCTGACTTCAGACCAGGTCCAGATCTCAGTAGGCTGCGTGGAACAGACCAGGATCCATCCGGCCACACAGACCACAAAGCAGCCTATCTCTGTGTACATCACCACAGTCCTGTAACCCATGCTGACCTACCAGGTTCGGATGAGAAATAACAATCCAGACTCCTGAAACTGTGGGACAGCTCTGTTTCAGACCTGTTCAAAGCTCCCTGGTCACCTATGTTCCCAGATGGAAAAACACACTCACACAAACAGCCCAGATTGTGTACATCATCGCATGTTTTTCCTTGAAATACACTTTCTGTGTTTTGTAAAGATCAGTTGAGCTAATATGTGTGATGTTTATACTCGGGAGCCCTCCAGCATGATTCAGTTTTGCCAGCTTTTTCCTCAGAAAGTTTATAAAAGTCAAATGTGTCAAAGATTACACCCTGAGGAATGAGTCGTTATGCTCAAGCAAGTGATGATTTATAGTGATGTGCATGCAGCTCTGCTAAATACATTGAAGAAATAACAAATCAAATTGACGCTCACTGAATGTCAACAAACCCTTTTTATTATATGGGAAATAACTCATAAACTCAAAAAACTCATAACAATAACAGGTTTTCTAGGGACAGTGGTAATCATACAAGCACAGTATACATGTTACAGACAGTGTAACCTAGCAAATAAAAAACTCGAGCAAAAAACAACATTGTTGACTTTTATCATATGTGGGACAGTTAATTTCTGTCCATGAAAGCTGTCCAAACTGTAATTGAAAGTTGAATATCATGATTAAAAACATATTCAATTAAAAAGAGCACCAGATTTTCTTAATGCTCACTCGTATGTCTCAAAACTGACAAGACAGATATCTTTCTTGGAGCAAAATGCCCTCCTTTTCTGTTTGAGAAAAGGTTTTGGATGCTCAACATTAAAAGGCTCCTTGTTTTTATTTCTGAAAGCTCAAAAAGGTTTCATTGGTTGATGATTTGATATCTTGAGTATTTGTTCTACAGGAAAAGTTTAATAAATAGCCAGGTTGTTTTTGAATGTGATGAGTTGTGGTCTGCTATTACCTGGATGAAAATATAAACATGTAGTGAAAACTCTACTGTTTAGGTTTATACTGATGCACAGCAGTTAAATCAGTTTCTAGCTTTAAAACAAGCTTGATGTTCCATCTCCTCTTAAGCTCAAATGATTTATATCTTCTATTTGTTTTACTTTTGCATGTATTTGCATAAAAAACATGTATTGCTATGTGTGGAGGCAGCTGCATACTGTGTTTGCTGATTGTTTTTCAGAAGTGTCCCTGAGCAGTGAGTTACATCATATCCATCCATCCATCCATCCATCCATCCATCCATCCATCCATCCATCCATTCATCCATCCATCCATCCATCCATCCATTCATCCATTCATCCATCCATCCATCCATCTCATGGCCAAAGTTGAGGGTCAGAAAATACAGAGTTTCACCTTTTGGCTTAGCTATTTCACCATGATCGATTGGAAAATCACCAGCATTGTTGCAGAATAGGCCCTGATTGGTCAGTTTATCTCCATCCTACCATCTCCATCCTACCATCATTTCATGAGCAATACACCGAGATACTTGAACCTTGAGGCAGAGACTACATAGAGCATACCTACTTTTTTCAATTAAAAAGCCATGACTTCAGACTTGCAAGTAAAACAGTATTTGACATTTTTCACATTTAAAAATTATTTAACGTTTATGCTAATAAACACTATCATTCCTCAAACTGACCCTGATTTGGTTTATTTTTGTTATTTAAAAGTGGTTAAATGCAAGCATTCAATCTTTCTAGGAGGCCTTCCTTGGCACTAATACACCAAATTATGTGACAGACTATAGACAAATTGATAAAACAAAAAGCAGCTGTGAGAACCTGCATTACTGTGCATTTTAACACAGAAAAAAATGTCATCACTAAAAAATGCAATATAGACATACATTTTTTTAGAACCCCATTGTAGAACATCCCAAGTCATGAATGATCTTCAGCACTACACAAATGCATCTCTTTCTGACAGTCTTGGTGTAGCCTGAGAAAGCCTTGAGATCTTGCTGCTTGCTCGTCCTGAGACATAGGATCCATACAGCTGGGAGCGCTCGTAGTATCCTGTGTTCATACTTGTTCCTCTATAGGCAGAGGGCATGTATGTTGGTCCACCGTATACCTGTATCACTTTTCTGGAAGGCAAAACATAAAATTAATGGTCAACTTACTTTATAGGAATAAACAAATGATGAGTGATTTAGGTACCTGTCAGGGCAGATTACACTGATGACCGTCACTGCATACAACACAGCCCCAAAGAAGATTAAAAAGCATCCCACCAAACCCATAAATATGGGAGGTCCTAACTCATATCTAAAATAAAAGTATAAAAAAATAAAAATTTACATTTTGAATAATACAAACTTTTTTGATGAGTATTTTCCTAAAATAAAAAGCTATACCGTAATTGTCCCGCTGGCAAGTTGCTAGCAAAAGTTGCTCTGGCGACTCTGTTGATGTATAAGCAGTAGGCAGCAAGAGTTGACACACCTGTGTGCAAACGTTTTGTCGAAACCAAGAAATTAAATGAAGGCAAAACATCTTTGCTATTTTTTCACAGAAAAAAAAAAAAACCACCCGCAGCTCTTGTACTCACCACCAACAAAATGAAAAACAACTCCCGAAAAGACCAGTTTGTCTTTGGTCGGTTCTGCTCCGCCGATATATGTGCACTCCATCCCAATGAAGCAGCACACGACTGCAAAGAATCCAATCGTCAGGCCGCACATGAGCAACCCCCTCACTGCCTGGACATAATCTGTCCGCAACACAAAAATATGAAATAAAAAATGTTGTTGGTAGCACTGTTGCCTTGCAACAAGAAGGTCTTGGGTTGAAATCCTGGCCTGGAGTCTATCTGCATGGGGCTTGCATGTTTTTTCCAAGAATACCTGAGTTCTCACAGTCCTTAAACACCACTGTTAGGTTAATTGGTCACTCCTCATTTCCCTTAGACGTGAGTATGCGTGTGTGTGCATAGTCGTTTGTCCTGTGTGTCTCTATGGTGCCTTGTAATGGACTGGCGACCTGTTCAGGGTGTACCCCACCTCCGATCACGACCCTGCTTGGATAATTGGGTATACACGATGGATAGCTTGATGGATTACCCATTTTTATTTAGTTAGTTAGTTTGGCAGTGATTTCTGTTGAACATTGCAGGTCTGTGTCATTTAAAAATAGTAAGAATAAGAATATACACAAAAAACATTGCAAAACTTTGAATTTAGAGCATTTAGAAACGGAATAAAACCGTGTTATTATTTATTCATGTTATTTGTTAAAGCCATTTGAGCGTTTAGCTGACTGATTACACTGTCATAGACTATTTGCTGCTGATGAATCACAGTTCAATGTATACAGTATTTTCTCACACTTCTCACACTGTTAAACAACAGAATATTTTACAGTGCACAAACTTTAGTGTTACAACTTACAGCTGACATTCCAGAGGACTGCATAGTCTTTGCAGGAGGTGATTGATTTGGAATCAGTTGAACAGTCCTTCCACAGATTGGACCAGTACCAGGATACCTTAATTATAAAGGAACCACCTTGTCCTCCTACCTGGCTGACTCTCCAGTAGTCCATCGCCATGGTGCACAGGACAAATACCCATCCCAAGGAGCAGATTAAGAAGCCAAATATTTGGATAAAACGTTTTTTCATTGCTGAACTGAAGAAATCTGCTAATGGAGTGTGTAGATAAAAAAATGGAGCTCACACACTGACATTTGAGTCTGAAGGGTCTCACGTGTCACGATAGAAGGTGGAGAGGATGACAGTGTATTTGTGCTTTTCGTGTGGGTGAGGGCTGTTTGACATTGGATGAAATGTTTATAGTAAACCTTCTGGAAAATGCTTTTAGTTTTGATTGTTTCACACCACCTCAGGCGACCCTGTGTAAGAGAGGAGCGTCTGATGATGTGCACATGGAAAGACAATTTTTAAGAACAGCTGTGGGTACATCCAAAGCTGGTATTCTGGGAAATAAATTTTCCTACATCAATCTCAGTGTTAAAGAGACAGTGAATGACAGTTTTATAGGCCTTCATGTTGCAAACTTTATTCATGAAAGCTGTTATTAACATAAGGTTGCATGTCCTAAATTGTATACTTAATTGGTTCTAACTTGGAAAAAAAATTATTAAATATCATAAACATTCCTCTGAGTCTTAATTTTGAAGAAACTGGTCACAGACGTTTAACATTGATAATTTTTCTCACTTCCTGTAACAGCTAATTGTGTAGTTGTGCTATTGCAGGCCATGCTATGTAAAACAAACCAATTTTCATTCAGTTTGGCTGTTATTTTTCATTTTTGCTTGCCTTTATAATTTATCAGTGAAATTTTGTAGCTATATTCTGCCACCAACAAGGGGGAAGGTTGCAAACCCAGCAGCACGCCTTCTTCCTGTGCTAATGCACGTGGTGGAATTTATTCATGTTTTTCACCAACATGGCAAACATCAATGACTAGGGGTGTCACGTATGTATGAAGCATGTGTACGCACAAAAACCTTGCGGCGCAATGTTATACACACAACTCGGCATGTGCAAAATTAAAGTTGCATGAAAGTGCACGGAAATCCACACAAACTTTTTCAATCGACTATAATAATCTACAGAGAACTAGAGTTCACCCAAATACACTGAAATATGACTATTCAGTTTTATTTAATTCATGGAACATCAAACCTGATGTCTTTTCATGAGTTTGTGGTTTAATGGTTTAAACCTGAGCAATGAAACTCAATCTCATTTAGCCTGATGGAAACAACCTCAGTCGGATGTAAACTGTAAAGCTGCCTCTGTGTTTGTCACCTGTAGATGTAAAAGTACATCGGTCTGTGTGCTGAGGAGCATAAAATGCATGTGAATCATCTAAGGCAGGGGTTGCCAAACATTTCAGCCTGTGACCCCCAAAATAACAGTTCCAGAGACTGGCGACCCCCTATTGGTGACCTGGCAACCCCAAAAAAATACATGTTATTCTCACACTCTATATGTATTTATTTAATAAATACATACAGAGTTTCATAATTTAATTGCCATTTCACTAGGAGCTCTGCTGTGGGCAGATTGTCAGCAATCCTCGGTGGCAGTGTTTAAAAGGAGCGGATGGACAAGCATTCCTCACCTGATGGTCCATGTAGTTGGTAACCTCGAGCGCTCTGAGTTCCCAGTAATGTTGATGACTAGCCGTGCTAAAGACTCCAAGTTAACCAGCCCTAAGCCTGTTTCTGTTGCTGTCTCTCCCAGGTTCTCGAGGCAATCCGCTTTCTGGATTAATCTGCAGTTCTCTGAAGATAACCTCGCTTTTGGAAACCCTCCTCAAGTCACTACCACCAGAACCAAGCAGCTTTGAACCCCTGCCTGCCCGCTCTCCCACGAACCAGCAGTCTTCACGGATCCTAAAGAACCGATCACCACCTGGAGAAACGCCGGTATCGTAACGCCTCCCCAGAACATTACCGCAGCCTGAAAAGTAAGCACCATCATCTCCTCTCTGCACCTTTATCCAATCTCAATAAGCTTGCGTCTAACTGAGCCTCTCCTCTGCAGAACGTGCCAGTCCCAGCCGTAAGTCCTACATCCCGAACCTGAGTTTTAAGGACAAATAAACCAAGTTAAAAACTGTTTTGGTCTCCCTGTCTGAGTGGTTCTGCAATATGACATTAATAGTACATTTATTTATTTCATGGAATATTTATTTAGGTGATAATATATTTATTTAATTAATTGTGTCCCTTTTGGCCCTCCATACACTTCAGGGGTCACATCACATTGATTTTGGAAATCATCTTGCGAACCCCCACTTGGTGTCTCCGCCATTTTGGGAACCACTTATCTAAGGGGCACTTTCATTCTCACTGGAAAAAAACTCGGTGTCGGATCAGCAGATTAATTCCTAACAAGTCAGTTTTGATGATTCCTAAAGTGGACAAGGTAAACAAGAAACAACAACAATAACACATGTCCATAAATAACTGCGTAAAGTTGCGCGGAATCGTGAAACGATGGGAGTTTGGCACAAATGGAGATCCCCGATGGACGAAGTCAGATCCGACTTCGTAGAGGGAGCGTTTTTTTCGGTGGTCATACTGACCTGCTGGCACATGATGATTACTGATGATATTTTGGACCTCAGAGCTGGCCCCAGTGTTACAGAGGGAAATCTAGAGGAACCGTGCGTCGCCGGTGCCATAAAGTTCTAGTTACGCTACAGTCCTTTCAAGCGGAGCTTTTCAGAGGGAGCTGACTGACAGGTTGGTATTTCACCGTCAGGGGCGCCTGCGGGATTTTATCGGAGGGTACGCACACAACCATCGCTGCACCTGACCCACAAAAACACAACTTCAACTACCGCGGTGAAGTTAGTTTGAAGTTGTTTATTGGATATTCAAGCTCCGCGGAGTTAGCGGCATCTAGCTCACGGTTGATGCGATTCAGGCACTCAGATTTCGGCTAGTTGCTCTCTGTCTCTTATGGCAAGCCAACCGTGCCACAAAACGCCACTTTTACCACGCGTCTGGTTAAAAGGTCACGCAAAAAACGCCGGTTTAAAAGTCAGAACGCCGTAAAATATGGCGAAAATCCCATCAAAACGTGCGTTTTAAGAGCACCCGCAGAACGCCGTAAAAAACGGCGTTTTTCTGGTCACTGAACGCCGCTTTTTATGCGCGACGGCGTTCAATGTCCCGAGAAAACGCCGTTTTTTACCGCGTAAAAAGTGTCACAGAACGCCGGAAAAAACGGCGTTTTCTCAAACTAAGCAAGGCCCTGCCCACACTCTTCTTATACATTAAATTTAAACTCCAGCCACCCAATAAGAGAAGTAGAACTGCAGACTCAACTAATTCATAACAGATAAACTGTGCTGAAATGAGATCTGATGTTTCTTTCTGATAAATGTCATATATTCTCCAGCACTCAGTGTCAGTGTTTGCTTCTGTAATTATCTCAATATTAATTTTAATGTCTTTAAAGTCAAAAGAAGAGAATAAAATACACAATACATGAATAAATCATAGAAATAAACGGTGGGAAATAAAAAAAAGGCAAAACAAAAACCTTTATATAAAAATAATAACACAACACACATTTGTTTTCCTGTATTTAACCAGATTATAACCAACCAAAAACAGAATAGGCCTACTTAATGTACAAGTGAGGGAATAAATGTGTAGATGAAAAGATGTCTGTACTGTAGTATTGTATTTGCACTTTGAGAGACATGTATGAGTAAAGATAAAGAGCACCTGGATAATTATTTAGGACTGTGACACGCAGAAGGAACTGCAGGTGCATGCCTTTTTGGGCTGCCTTGCTTTCATTGAAAATATGTAACATGATAATTCCAGTAATGAGATATGGGAATTGGTCATTATATTAGTAAAAATACAAAAAAATAGTTGTGTTATTGAACATCAGATAGTTGTATTGATCATTTTATTAGGACCTTTTCTGAGTTGTAAAAAAAACAAAATAATGAGATAGAGAATTTCTATTTTAGGATTCTTATTAATGCCAAGTCATAGATTAAGAATCTTTCTAGTAATTGTTCAAAAAATAACAGCAAACACGGAATACAAGATACATTTTTCTGTATTTAATAACATTACAACCACCAAATGTCCACAAATAGCGTTTCTGCAGACCTAGCTCCCGTGCGAATGCCATCTGGTGGAGGAGAATAGTATTACAGCTACAATTCGGATATCAAAATTGCATGTCGATCTTCACTTGTCTCAGACAGTTATTGTGTATTTTTTCTCTTCTTTTGACTTTAAAGACATTAAAATTAATATTGAGATAATTACAGAAGCAAACACTGACACTGAGTGCTGGAGAATATATGACATTTATCAGAAAGAAACATCAGATCTCATTTCAGCACAGTTTATCTGTTATGAATTAGTTGGGTCTGCAGTTCTACTTCTCTTATTGGGTGGCTGGAGTTTAAATTTAATGTATAAGAAGAGTGTGGGCAGGGCCTTGCTTAGTTTGAGAAAACGCCGTTTTTTCCGGCGTTCTGTGGCACTTTTTACGCCGTAAAAAACGGCGTTTTCTCGGGACATTGAACGTCGTCGCGCATAAAAAGCGGCGTTCAGTGACCAGAAAAACGCCGTTTTTTACGGCGTTCTGCGGGTGCTCTTAAAACGCCGCATTAAACGGCGTTTTGATGGGATTTTCGCCATATTTTACGGCGTTCTGACTTTTAAACCGGCGTTTTTTGCGTGACCTTTTAACCAGACGCGTGGTAAAAGTGGCGTTTTGTGGCACAGTTGGCTTGCCAAAGTCCCTCCCTTTTCCGACGCGCGTTGATTCACGTAGGGACCGTCAATAAGTTTCCGAACCAAACACTCTTGGGAAATAAAAATAAATAAATTCCTTGTCTTGTGACCAACTGAAACAAAACCAATGGTAAACCATGCTACAAGATTACACAAATGAGGCACACTTAAGTCTTTTTAAATTATTTAGGTTTTTTTTTGGTCAAAAATTGTGATTTTTCTTCAATAGCTTCCAGGTCATGTGACCCACTGACACAAAACCAATCATCAATCATCCAAATAGACTGGAAGAAGGAGGCACACTCATTGTTTTCTGATTTAAATGCACTTCCTATTTTTTTTATAAATTTTTTAATATTAAAATTCACTATTTATCTTCAATAGCTTGCAGGTCATGTGACCAATTGACACAAAATCAATCATAAATCATCCAAATAGTCTGGAAGAAGGAGGCACACTCATTGTTGTCTGATTTAAATGCATTTCCTATTTTCTTATGCATTTTTTATATTAAAATTCACAATTTTTCTTCAATAGCTTGCAGGTCATGTGACCCACTGACAAAAAAATCTGTCTGAAATGGTTCTACTAGACTGGATAGATGAGGCACACCCTTTTCTATTCCATTTAAGCCTTTTTATCATTTTTAGGAGTTTTTTTAGTCCAAAATCAGCATTTTTCTTCAATAGCTTCCAGGTCATGTGACCCACTGACACAAATTCTGTCTGAAACTGTTCTACTACACTGGATAGATGAGGCACACTCTTTTTTTTATCTCATTTTAATGCATTTTCTATTGTTTATACATTTCTTTCATCAAAATCCTGTCTTTTTTTCAATTGTTTTTAGGTCACGTGGCCCAGTGGTACAGAACTACTGTTAAATAATTCTATTAGACTGAATAATTATCTGATTTAACTGCATTTTCTATTTTTTGTCAATAGCTTTGAGGTAACATGCCTTTCACAAAACTGATGTTAAATCATTCTACTAAACATGACAGATGAGTCTTAAAGCAATCTAACAGATCTACAGGTTTATTTCCAACATATAATTTACATAATTTCTTTTTAGCATTATTGGACAAACTTCACACTATGCACCTTACTTGCATGATGGACATTTCCATCCTTTCTTTGCATTGTCATCTATCAGTCATCACACTGGATCTGTTTTTATCGTAGATGCTGATGCCTGTGGGCAGGAAGGATTTCCTGTAGCGGTCTGTCTTACAGCAGATCTGAAGAAGCCTCTGACTGAAGACACTCTGTTGTTGTAGGACAGTCTCATGAAAAGGATGCTCAGCGTTCTCCATAATGTTCTTCATTTTATGAAGAGTCCTTCTTTGCACAATAATCTCCAGAGGTTCCAGAGAAGAGCCAGCTTTCTTTATCAGCTTGTTGAGCTTCTTTAAGTCCCTGGCTCTGATGCTGCTATCCCAGCAGATGATGGCAGAAGAGATCACGCTCTCCACAACAGACTTATATAAGATCTACAGCATCTTGCTGCAAACACCGAAGGTCGTAGGCCTCCTCAAGAAGTACAGTCTGCTCTGTCCCTTCTTGTAGACGGCTTCACAGTTGTATGTCCACTCCAGTCTGTTGTCCAGGTGAAAACCGAGGTATTTATACTCCTCCACCAACTCCACTTCTTCTCCCATAATGGAAATAGTGTCTGACCTATTACTGTTTCTCTTAAAATCTACAATGATCCCCTTTGTTTTATTCACGTTCAAGATGAGGTGATTTCATTCCACACCATACCACAAAGCGGTCCAACACCTTCCTGTACTCAGCTTCTTGTCCATCTCTGATCCACCCCACATCTGCAGAATCATCCGAGTATTTCTGCAGATGACAGGAGTCTGACTTGTACTGGAAGTCTGAGGTGTACAGAGTGAAAAGGAATGGTGAGAGTACAGTCCTCTGTGGTGCTCCTGTGCTGCTGACTACCTGGTTGGACTCACAACCCTTCAGTCTCACAAACTGTGGTCTGTTTGTCAGGTAGTTTTTAATCCAGGAGATTGTTGAGGCCTCCACCTGAGTCTTCTGGAGTTTCTGACAAAGCAAATCAGGTTGGATTATATTAAATGCACTGGAGAAATCAAAGAACATGATCCTCACAGTGCTGCTGGCTTTGTCCAGATGACAGTGGGTTTGTTGAAGCAGGTGTATGATGGCATCTTCAACTCCAACTCCACAGCGATAAGCAAACTGAAGGGGGTCCTGATAGTTTATTGTTTGCTTACTCAGGTGGGCCAACAGGAGTCTCTCTAGGACCTTCATGATGTGAGATGTCAGGGCAAGAGGTCTATAGTCATCAAGGACTGATGGGTGAGTTTTCTTTGGTACCGGAACAAGACAGGAGGTCTTCCACAACACCTGAACCTTCTTCTGGTCCAGGCTAAGGTTGAAGAGGTGCTGCAGAATCCCACACAGCTGCTCTGCACAGCCCTTCACGACTCTAGGGCTGACTTGATCTGGACCTGCAGCCTTATTCCGGTTCAGTCTCTCCAGTTGCATCTTCACTTGACTTCTTGAGACACACAGGTGGAAGCGGGAGGCAAAGGGAGCATCAGCATCTTCTGATATGGTTGAAGGCAGAAGCAGAAGGGTCCATGGCTGAGGTGGAAGATAAAACATTTAAGGTGTGACAGAAAGCTGTGGGTCAAAGGAGGGTGGGTTGTGTGTTTGGCTGTGAGCAGGAGAGGAGGATGCTGAGCTTGTTTCTGAACTGAACCTATTGAAGAATGTGTTCAGTTTATTAGCTCTGTCCAGACATCCATCTGTCCGATCTGTTGAAGCACCCCCTCCGAGATGTCTTTGGCGTGCTCGTTTATTCACCGTAAGCTGAAAGAATTCACACCCATTGAAATAACACTCAGACATTGTTGTATTGAATTCAAAAGTACCTGGACCAGGGAAGCTCTCTGTGATCTGACCACACACCGAGACGACTTCGGAGCTTCTCACTGGCCTCATTGCTTTTATTAAAACACACATGAAAATGGGCAGCGCCCTGTTTACAGTTTTTTTCTCACATATAGTCACATACAAACTTTTCCTGCCTACCATATTAGGACATGTTCCTGTCTCCCAGCACCTGCACTCGTATCTACTGATATAAGAAGGGAGTGTTTGGCCCGTTAATCTTCACATCCTTCTCCCACCCCTACAGTTCTTCACTATTTTTCTGCTTCACCACACTCAAGGCCAAATTTGTGCAATACAATTCTGCAGGCCACTAACACAGGTTATACATTTTATTTCCCACACTGGTTATGAACATAATAATAAAAATGCACACACATAATATATCTCCACAGATCTTAGTTCTGCTTGAAGCCTCTGATCTTTTTCATCCTTGACCACACATCTCTGATATTGTTCTTCTTCTTGTACACCTCCTTATCCTGATTTTAAGTTGCTTCTGTATACTCCTCAATAATTCTCTGTCTCCCTCTATGAAGGCTCTTTTTTTCTTGTTAAGCAGGTCCTTCAGGTCACTGGTGATCCAGGGTTTATATCAAACCATATTCATGTTTTAGAAAGGACATGTCTTTTTTGTGGACAATCCATAAGATTTGTTTGAGACATTATTACATCCTCAAACTGAAAGAAACATATTGACAAAACATTTGGAGCTGTAAAGAACCCAATGGTTCTATGAGTGTTGGGTGGGAGCTAAACACGCATGCAGGCCACACTTTTCAGGTTTTGCTTAGTTTAACAGCAGCAAACAAAGTGTTTTTATCATTGAACTTTGTTTTGGTCATCACATAAAACCCCACTAAAATGCATTGTAATTTGTGGTTTCACAGCATTAAAGCAGATAAACATGTAATATCTATGAATAGTTTTTTTCAGTGCACGTTGTGTTGCTTAATAAAGAGAAAATATGTTGGAATATGTGGTAGTACAGCATCACTTGTGGAACAACCTATGGGGTATGAATACTTCTAGAAGTGTTTTAAGAATGACAACTAGACTAAAACGTGTGGTGAAACATTGTTAAAATATGTTTTCAAACCACTTAGAGGTTTCCACATTTTAAGGATGTGTCACCACAATCAGCAGCCTCCATCATTAGTAAATGGGAGAAGTTTGAAATCATCAGGACTCTTCCTAGAACTGGACGGTTATCTAAACTGAGCCATTGGAGGAGAAGAGCCTTAGTCAGGGAGGTGACCAAGAACCCCATGGTCACGCTGTCAAAGGTCCAGCATTCCTCTGTGGAGAGAAGAGAACCTTCCAGAAGGACAACCATCTCTGCATCAACTCACCAATCAGGCCTGTATGGTAGAGTAGCCAGATGAAAGCTACTCCTTAATAAAAGGCACATGGCAGCCTGTCTGGAGTTTGCCAAAAGGCACCTGAAGGACTCTCAGATCATGAGAAACAAAATTCTCTGGTCTGATTACACAAAGATTTGTCATGTTTGGAGGAGACCAGGCACTGCTTATCACCAGGCCAATACCATCCCTACAGTAAAGCATGGTGGTGGCAGCACCATTCTATGGGGATGTTTTTCAAAGCAGAAACTGGCAGACTAGTCAGGATAGAGGGGAAGATGAATGCAGCAATGTACAGAGACATCCTGGATGAAAACCTTCGCCAGTGCATTTATGATCTCAGATTGGAGCGACGGTTCATTTTTCAGCAGGACAACGACCCGAAGCCCATAGCCAAGATCTCAAAGGAGTGGCTTCAGAACCACCCTGTGAATGTCCTGGAGTGGCCCAGCCAGAGTCCAGACTTGAATCTGATGGAACATCTGGAGAGATCTGAAAATAGCTGTGCACACACCTCTCTCATCCAACCTGATGGAGCTTGAGATGTTGTGCAAAGAAGAATAGGCCAAACTGGTCTGTTAAACTTTTGGCGTCATATTGAAGTAAATGTTGACAAATAAATGAAACATGAACTTAAAAAATACAATCACACACATACCTCTCCTGCACATACCTCCCTGCTTTGACCCTTGATTTGTGAAGGGACAACGTCTGGGCCCCTCTTTTTCCAAAGTAAGGTTAACTCAATCAGATATACCAAGAAACTGGTTCATGCATTGAAGACTTATACAGTAAAGCTGGACAGTTTCAAAAAAGCAGGTGTGATCTGCTAAAATGAATGTTTTACATTTGACTGTAGCTTGTAAGCTTTGAGAATTACCTTGTAACTGATTACAGTATGTATTATAATCCTATGTTTAATCAAAATGATCAATTGTGATTACACAAATTCTTAAAACTTCAACTTGTTGAATGTTAGACCCAATCCCAACCAAATTATTTAAGGAAGTGTTCCCTCTGATTACCAGCCCCATTTTAGATATGATTAACCTATCCTTAGTAAAGGGATATGTACCACAGGCTTTTAAGGTAGCTGTAATTAAACCTTTACTTAAGAAACCTTCACTTGATCGACATGACTTGAAAAATTACAGACCTATATCCAATCTTCCATTCTTATCTAAAATTCTTGAGAAAATAGTTGCTAATCAAATGTGTGAGCATTTACACAGCAATGACCTGTTTGAAGAGTTTCATTCAGTCTTCAGAGCTCATCATAGCACTGAAACAGCTCTGCTGAAAGTCACTAATGATATTCTTATGGCCTCAGATAATGGACTTGTGTCTGTTCTGGTTCTGTTAGATCTCAGTGCTGCATTTGATACAGTCAATCACAATATTCTCTTAGAAAGGCTGGAATATGCTGTAGGGATCAGGGGAACAGCGCTAGGCTGGTTTAAATCTTATTTGTCTGACAGATTCCAGTTTGTTCATGTAAATGATAAATCATCTTTAAACTCCAGGGTTAATTGTGGAGTACCACAGGGTTCAGTACTTGGGCCAATTCTCTTTACTATATATATGCTTCCAATAGGTAAAATTATCAGGCAGCATAGGATACATTTTCACTGTTACGCTGATGATACTCAGTTTTACTTATCCATAAATCCTGATGAGCCCAACCAGTTAGATAGACTACAAGCATGTCTTGAAGATATAAAAACTTGGATGACTTTAAATATTTTGCTTCTAAATTCAGACAAGACGGAAGTTGTCGTCTTTGGACCGGAGTCTTTAAAAAAGAAACTGCTTAGTCAATCACTTAACCTGGATTGCATTAAATTGACCTCCGATAATAAAGTGAAAAACCTTGGTGCTATTTTTGACCAGGACATGTCATTTAAATCCCATATTAAACAGGTTTCTAGGATTTCCTTCTTTCACCTCTGGAACATTGCCAAAATTAGAAATATCCTATCCAGGAGTGACGCTGAAAAACTAGTCCATGCATTTGTTACTTCAAGGCTGGACTATTGTAATTTGTTACTATCAGGATGTCTACAAAATGCAGTTAAAAGCCTTCAACTGATTCAAAATGCTGCAGCAAGAGTTCTGATGAAAATTAAAAAAAGAGATCATATTTCTCCTATTTTAGCTTCCCTTCATTGGCTCCCTGTTAAATTTAGAATATAATTTAAAATTCTCCTCCTCACATATAAAGCCCTTAATGATCTAGCTCCATGATAGATCAGAGATCTGATTGTTCCATATGTTCCTAACAGAGTACTTCGTTCTCAGACTGCAGGTTTACTGGTGGTTCCTAGAGTCTCTAGAAGTAGTCTGGGAGGCAGATCCTTTAGTTATCAGGCTCCTCTCCTGTGGAACCAGCTCCCAGCTTTAGTCCGTGAGGCAGACACCCTGTCTACTTTTAAGGCTAGGCTGAAAACTTTCCTTTTTGATAAAGCTTATAGTTAGAGTAGCTTAGGTTATCAGGGAGGGAGCCTTCCTCCCTCCCTGTTGGTTGGAGTAAGGGGGAATCAGGTTTAGCCTAAACCAGCTCAGTTATAGTTGAGGTGCGAACACACCTTCCATTTCTGCTACTTGTATGACCCCTTCTCTTTTCCAATGGTTGTGGATCAGTCTGACAGAGAGAGGTATCCCAATCCTTGTGGTTTTTAGTATAACAATGACCATCAGTGGGACCCTTTGTGAGGTGCCTTGAGACGACATTGTTGTAAATAAGCGCCGTTTAACAAAATAATCTGAACTGAAACTATCTGTGTAGTTATGCTGCTATAGGTTTAGGCTGCTGGAGGACATAACGACCACTTTCAGCCTCTTCGCTACATTCTCACACTACTCTCCAAGTTTGCATTATTTTGCTGTTATTTCAGCTTTTAACTTTGTTCTTTCTTTTCTCTTCCTAGAAGCTACACCTGGCCTGGCTCTGTGTCTACCTGTGACACCTTTCTGGAGAGGGGAATCGTCTGAGCTTCTGCTGGCAAAAACTTAATGCTCACCCTCTATCGATGATCCACATAGCCCTGTCTTTTAGTGTTTAACCCTTTCTCTCTCCTAGACATGGCGATTGACTGAGCTTAACTGTAACAAACTCTATGTGCTCTCTTTCAGACTCTAACCTTGAAAACTGGCTCAGAGTTTATCTGTTCTTTCTTTCTAGGTGAAACAACTAAAGGAGCTACATCCATTAACATTTACTTTTCTTTCCCATAGAAAGTACTCCTGGATCAGTGCTTCTTTGTTCTCTTTGTGTCTCTGCTCTGTTCTCTCAAACCCCCAGTCGGTCGTGGCAGATGGCAGCTCACACTGAGCCTGGTTCTGCTGGAGGTTTCTTCCTGTTAAAAGGGAGTTTTTCCTCTCCGCTGTCGCTACATGCATGCTCAGTATGAGGGATTGCTGCAAAGTCAACACCAGTGACTGTCCACTGTCTCTACATGCTCATCCAGGAGGAGTGAATGCTGCAAGTCACTGACTGGATGCAATCTGCTGGGTTTCCTTAGATAGAAAAACTTTTTATCCAAATTGAATAAAAAGCTAACTCCGACTGCACTGTTCAATTGTTAGGACTAATTGGAATGTATGTACCTGACTGTTGTGAAGTGCCTTGAGACAACATGTGTTGTGAATTGGCGCTATATAAATAAAACTGAATTGAATTGAACTGAATTGAATTAAAAAAGAAGTGTGTCTCATCTATTCTGTCTAGTAGAATGATTTCACATTAGTTTTGTATCACTGGGTCATGTGACCTAAAAGCTATTGAAAAAATCATGATTTGTGATGAAAGAAATGTATAAAAAATAGAAAATGCATTAAAACCAGATAAAAAAATAGTGTGCCTAAACGACATAAAATGGAAAAAAAATTAGTGAGCCTCATGTATCCAGTGTAGTAGAACAATTTCAGATAAATTTTGTGTCAGTACGTCACATGACCTAGAAGCTATTGAAAAACAAATCACAAATTTTGACCAAAACAATTCCTAAAAGATGTAAAAAGATTTAAAATGGAATAAAACTGAGTGTGCCTCATCTATCCAGACTAGTAGAACAATTTCAGACAGTTTGTGTCCATCGGTCACATGACCTGGAAGCTATTGATGAAAAATGCTAATTTTGGACCAAAACAATTCCTAAAAAATGTAAAAAGATTTAAAATGGAATAAAAATGAAAGTGCCTCATCTATCCAGTCTATTAGAACAATTTCAGACAGATTTTGTGTCAGTACGTCACATGACCTGGAAGCTATTGAAGAAAAATCACAATTTCTGGACAAAACAAATTCTTGAAAAATATAAAAAGGCTTAAAATGGAATAAAAAAAGAGTGTGCCTCCTTCCAGTCTATTTGGATGATTTATGAATGATTTTGTGGCAACTGGTCACATGACCTGCAAGCTACTGAAGAAAAATAGTGAATTATAAAATACAAAAATTATTAAAAAATAGGAAATGCATTTAAATCAGAAAAGAATGAGTGTGCCTCCTGCTTCCAGTCTATTTGGATGATTTATGATTGACTTTGTGTCACTTGTTCTCAAGGCACGAAAGTTATAATTTTGTTTTTCCCCCGGGTGTTTGGTTCCGACATTTATTGACGGTCCCTAAGGGAACCACAGTGTGTAGGAGCAGCGAGACGGCAGAGGACGGTTGCCCGAAATCAACCTGCCCGTGCCGGCCCAAATAGGAGGCTGACGCCGCTGAATCCGCGGAGCTTGTATATCCAATATCCAACTTCAAACTAACTTCACCGCGGTACTACACCACCGACGCACATCTTGCCCATGGCGCACAAAACCAAACATTACACATGACCCACACAAATACAGGCCTCCTTCGCGAAGCGCGTAGGACACAAGAATAGCAACATCGCGCCATGCACCTGAAGGTCACAAACATGCCACAGCAGCGCGAGACACACACACACACACACACAGCCATTGCTGAGGCAATGGACACTGGCATAGTCAGGAGCACTTTTACTATTGTATGTAGCCTACATTTGGGAAGAAAAGGCGCCACCAGCCGGATGTAAAAAAGTAAACTAACCAATTAAATTTTAGTTTAGGGCGCACATGCGCTCACCCTTACAGCACACAGTTGTACGTGCAGGTGTCATGCCCAACCCGTGTCTATGTTTTGTGCTTGTGTTTTTGTTTATTTGCTTAGTATGGTCCTTCTGTTCTGTGTTATGTTAATTGGTCTCACTCCCCCTATCTCCATGCAGTCTGTTCCACACCTGTTCTTTTATTCCTTGATTACCTGGTCTTGTTCATGTGTTTTCCCTGCATTTCCTGTTTGCATTTAAGTTCCTTTGTTGCCTTAGTTTCCCTCTGGTTCGTCATGTTAGATGTCTTGCTAGACAGTGTCATAGCCATGCCTGGTCTTGTCTGCTACATTGTATCCTGGCCTGGTTCTATTTTCCTTGGTCCTGGCTGCCCTGCTTAGGTTCCGAGTGAGAGCAAATAAATCTCAACTTACTTTCAGTCGTCTTGCTCCTGGCATCTCCTTACTTGCACATTGGTCCTACTTAAAACCCGCATCATGACAGCAGATGGTTTTGACACAAAAGAACATTTCCTAATTTTATTTAGTTTGGTAAGAAATCAATAAAAAGTAAAATAATTTGAATAGATTTTTTTTCTTTTTAAATTAAAGAAAAATCTCAAGGAACGCACAGTGCGGTCATGCCAGCTATACAGGTCCTTCTCAAAAAATTAGCATATTGTGATAAAGTTAATTATTTTCTATAATGTAATGATGAAAATTTAACATTCATATATTTTAGATTCATTGCACACTGACTAAAATATTTCAAGTCTTTTATTGTCTTAATATGGATGATTTTGGCATACAGCTCATGAAAACCCAAAATTCCTATCTCACAAAATTAGTATATTTCATCCGACCAATAAAAGAAAAGTGTTTTTAATATAAAAAACGTCAACCTTCAAATAATCATGTACAGTTATGCACTCAATACTTGGTCGGGAATCCTTTTGCAGAAATGACTGCTTCAATGCGGCGTGGCATGGAGGCAATCAGCCTGTGGCACTGCTGAGGTCTTATGGAGGCCCAGGATGCTTCGATAGCGGCCTTTAGCTCATTCAGAGTGTTGGGTCTTGAGTCTCTCAACGTTCTCTTCACAATATCCCACAGATTCTCTATGGGGTTCAGGTCAGGAGAGTTGGCAGGCCAATTGAGCACAGTGATACCATGGTCAGTAAACCATTTACCAGTGGTTTTGGCACTGTGAGCAGGTGCCAGGTCGTGCTGAAAAATGAAATCTTCATCTCCCTAAAGCCTTTCAGCAGATGGAAGCAAGAAGTGCTCCAAAATCTCCTGATAGCTAGCTGCATTGACCCTGCCCTTGATAAAACACAGTGGACCAACACCAGCAGCTGACACGGCACCCCAGACCATCACTGACTGTGGGTACTGGACACTGGACTTCTGGCATTTTGGCATTTCCTTCTCCCCAGTCTTCCTCCAGACTCTGGCACCTTGATTTCCGAATGACATGCAGAATTTGCTTTCATCCGAAAAAAGTACTTTGGACCACTGAGCAACAGTCCAGTGCTGCTTCTCTGTAGCCCAGGACTGGGGAATGTGGCACCTGTAGCCCATTTCCTGCACACGCCTGTGCACGGTGGCTCTGGATGTTTCTACTCCAGACTCAGTCCACTGGTTCCGCAGGTCCCCCAAGGTCTGGAATCGGCCCTTCTCCACAATCTTCCTCAGGGTCTGGTCACCTCTTCTCGTTGTGCAGCGTTTTCTGCCACACTTTTTCCTTCCCACAGACTTCCCACTGAGGTGCCTTGATACAGCACTCTGGGAACAGCCTATTCGTTCAGAAATTTCTTTCTGTGTCTTACCCTCTTGCTTGAGGGTGTCAATAGTGGCCTTCTGGACAGCAGTCAGGTCGGCAGTCTTACCCATGATTGGGGTTTTGAGTGATGAACCAGGCTGGGAGTTTTAAAGGCCTCAGGAATCTTTTGCAGGTGTTTAGAGTTAACTCGTTGATTCAGATGATTAGGTTCATAGCTCGTTTAGAGACCCTTTTAATGATATGCTAATTTTGTGAGATAGGAATTTTGGGTTTTCATGAGCTGTATGCCAAAATCATCTGTATTAAGACAATAAAAGACCTGAAATATTTCAGTTAGTGTGCAATGAATCTAAAATATATGAATGTTAAATTTTCATCATGACATTATGGAAAATAATGAACTTTATCACAATATGCTAATTTTTTGAGAAGGACCTGTATAGGACGGCCTTATCCGTATGTTGCAAAGATATATAAAGTTCCCCTAAACTGTGGCTCACATTTGCAGCGAAGAGCCAATTTCTGAATGTATACAGAACTTTGGACTGGATTCATACTGCTATAAGGGCTCCATCTGTAAATGAATATGCTTCTGTGAATAGAAAGCATTTTCATTCAATATATGTGCAACCTATTTGTAAAACGCAAATGTGTCTCACAAATTCAATGGCACGTTGGCCTCTTCAACTTATAATTCCTTTATAATAATAAAAATAACTAGAAATTTCAGAAGAAATTTAAACGGGGCCTGCCTCTTGGTGCGTGCTTCTCGGACCAAAGCCAAACTGGTTGAGTTAGGCTTAGCTCGCATCAGGTTTGAGGGTAGAAGGCAAAGATATTCACCTAGACCTGTTCTTGTTTCACCTTACTTTGCAATGGCATTCCATGCCTCCTTGCCATGGCAGGCCCCAATAAATATACTATATAAACAATCCAGTTTAGATGTGGATAATAATAGGTGACTCTTTGCAATGGCATTGAAGACAGTGAAGCAAGCCCATTCACTGCCCCCCCTTTATTGCTATGGTAGGCCTTAACTAAGGAATGTTGAGGCTTTTATTTTGTAAACATTAATACATTTTATTTTGAAAGGATAAAGTAGATCTATTTCCATCACTGAGTCCCAGCAGTAGTGTTAAGACCAATGTTTCAATTGTCCCTGTTTAAAATATGAAGGCCTTTATTTTATAGAGTATGTGTCACGGTGTGTCTCTTGGTTCTGTATTTGTTTACGTTTTAGTTAGGTGGTTGCTGTCCAGTATTATTAGTCTTTAAGTTCCCATTCTGGTGTCTTATTTTTTAGGTTATGTTCAGTTTATTATATGTGGTTTTGATTCTGTAATTAGTTACGTTTAGTCAGGTGTTTTTTTTTTCGTGTTATTGTTTGGTTAGTCCTCGTTTCTGGGTTCTGTTTCCTAGGTTCTCTTCTGTTGACTGTGTTTGTATTATTATTATTATTATTATTTATTATAGATATGTTCCCCCCGTGCTCTGGTCCCTGGGTGTGTTTACAGTTTTGTTCTTCATCTAGCTCCTCCATGTCCTCATTTGTCCCTATCTGGTTCACCTGCTCTCTCTGCTTCCCTGCCTCCTTGTCTCACCTGTTCCCTGTTCCTCTGATTACCTGCCCTATTGTTTCATGTCCACCTTTGTCTGTATTTAATTTTGCCTTTGTCCTTTGTTCCACGCGGTGTCGTTATGTCTCTTCCATGTCCTCGTGAGATGTTTCTTTGGATTTCGTTCTTGCTCCGGATCCTGTTTAGTTCTAGTTTTGAAATTGCCTTGAAATCAGGATTATCTTGTCATCCAGCACCTTGCCTGCATGTAAGTGGACTCTCTTAAATTAAAGAAGGAGTTTCGAACCCACTCTGCTTTTCTCCATGCTTGTCTGCCTTTTTGGTCTATCACACAAAGATACAACACAGAGAATTTTGACAATAATTGATCAGAATGGCTCCTTTTTGGACCAGTTTTATTGTTTTTTTTTATTCAGAACCTATAAAAGGCATAAAAAAGATCACTGAGCGAACCATATCAGAAAACCTTAAAAGTAACATGCCTTAAAAAAATCTAATAGTTTAAAACTAAAATCCTGGTGAGGCACAAATCTGTATCATTAACCTCTGCAGCTGTTAGACTGAGCCCACCACTGCTGCTGCATCTTACATGCTGAGGGTAAAACACTTAAACTCCACCAAATGCTTTAGGTGAAAGGGATTTGGATTCACCTCTCTTACACGTATACATTTTTATCAAAGTGTTGCATCCTGGAGGAGCTGCTGTTATCTGCCGCCGGCCTTTCGTTTACAGGCTTCGCCTGCCCTCTCGTGTAGGCGGTGATATGGGAATGTGAGGCAGTCTGTCTGTAGATATAATTTGCCTTACTGTGGCTGCAAAGAGAAAAAGCGCAGCTTCATCTTTACAAGGCAAACTCCTTTAGGGCTAACAAACATGAATCACATAGAGGTTGCTTTAAAAAATATTCTAATGCAAGATGCAAACAGAAAAAGGGTTGCAGACACTAACCTTCTTGAAAAAGAATCTGCAACTGAGAAGCAGAAGACACTGCCTCCCAGAATACAGAGGATACCACCTGCCCAGCCGATGAAGAGAGCAGCTCCCAGCTCATACCTGAAAACGCACAAAGATAATTTAAAATTATGTCTCTCAGTTGTCTTTGTTGAAGAACACATAAAACCTTCATTATAAAACTCACTTCTGAGACATAAACATTGGGTCAAAAAACTCTGTTGTTATCCGATGTGCATAGAGAGAACAGGCAGAAAGTGAGCAGACTCCTGAGGAGAAGAAAAAACGAGTGACTAAACAGCTTCAAGGAAAATTCTGCTGCTGAGAATGATTATCTGCACTTACCACTAAGAATAAATTCTATACTAGCAAAGCAGGCGATCCTGGCTTTATTCTTCTCACTTCCTCCAATTTTGGTGCATTTCATCCCAACCAGGGCAAACACAGAACCGAAAAAGCCCAAGAAGATGGCTGTGATCATCAATCCCCTGCAAGCCTGGATGTAACCTGCAAAACAAAAGCAAAGCAGACCTGTTTACAATCTAACGAGCCTTCTGTCTTCATTTGGTGCTTTTCCTTTTCATGTTAAAACACAGCAAGTTACTGACTTTCTAAACTGTATTTACACATAAAGCAAGAAGAACAATTTGTTACAGATGACCACTACTGTTTCCAGGTACTTTGTGGCATTGTGGTGACTTTGGTGGTATGAAATTTGTCACCAGGATCAGCTTTGGAGGCTAAGATTACCTCTAAAGTAAACCCATTAAAGTAGTCATCCGTGGCCAAAACTGCCTGAGGCACCCTTATGGCTTTCAAGCTCCAAGAACAAAGGGTAAACATTGACACATTTGGGGGTAAATGGGAGTTTCATTGAAAACTTTCTTTGGGTGTCATGATATCTTTTATGGTGGCAATGAACTTGAACTTCAATTTTTTGACAAAGTTGTGAACAAGAAAATGAGCTGATGTTTAACCATTTGTAAAGCACTAGGCAAAAGGTTGAATAAACATTTGAGCTGCTTATAAATCAAATTAAAATTGTTGAACATGAGGTATGAGAGCAGTTAAATTGAATAACAGATCATCTTTAAAAAAAAAGATCTGACCATCCAGTGCCAGCATTGATGGAAAGTCTCTGCAGTTGGAGATCCCTGTTGAATCAGTCACACAGTGCTTCCACAGATTGGCAAAGAAGGAAGACGAGGTAATTACAGATCCATCGTCTGAGGAGACCTTCCAGTCGTCCATCGACACGGTGGAAGACTCCAGTATCCAGCCCGACGTAGCTAAAACAAAGGCTATGATCTCCTGAAACATGCTGCCCATCTTGCAGGGATGACGTCTTCACACCGCCTGCAATGTTAATTCAGCTGGCAGGGGCTAAAAATAATGAATCGTTCTCTGGCTGGGTAAATGACTTGGAAAAGGTACTTTTGCTCTGCCTGAATTTGTTCAATGGATGGTGAAAGCTTGATAGTTAATGTGTTGTGGACAGTTATATTCTAAAGGGCGGAGTTTGGACCTAAACATCAACAGGTAGCCAATGGTCAGTCCTCTCACACAATCATTGTGACTCAGAGCTTCACTGATTGGGATTAAAACTGGAGAACATAGATAGTTTGTGAAGCTGTTAATAAGGACGTTTATGGAAAAGTTATAAAGCAGAAGCAAATTTCCATCAATGAGAAAAAAAAGCATCTGGGCAGCTGTGAAACTGCTTCTTGTATTATATCGAACTTTGTCAGTATTCAGTTATCGTTTTTTCTCCAAGAGAATATAAATGTCACCTTCCCTTTATCACCTTGCAGAAGGACCTTTGATTAATGCTCAACTTAAGTGTTTCAGCTTCCTCTTAGACCTAAAAACCAGGTTTTAGATGAATTATTAACATTCTGTCTCTGATTTCCATTACAAACAGATGAGTTATACTGTCAGTTCAACGAAATGAGATGTTGAGATTATCAGCAATGTTCCGAACATAAAATAACAGACGCTGTTTAATGCCAAACAATGGATTTATATTGCTTTGTTGTGAATCAGAGCGCCATCTTGTGGGTAGATACTGCAAGCAACATTTCATCACTGAGTTCTGTATATATACAGGGATTGGACAATGAAACTGAAACACCTGTCATTTTAGTGTGGGAGGTTTTATGGCTAAATTGGACCAGCCTGGTAGCCAGTCTTTATTGATTGCACATTGCACCAGTAAGAGCAGAGTGTAAAGGTTCAATTAGCAGGGTAAGAGCACAGTTTTGCTAAAAATATTGAAATGCACACAACATTATGGGTGACATACCAGAGTTCAAAAGAGGACAAATTGTTGGTGCACGTCTTGCTGGCGCATCTGTGACCAAGACAGCAAGTCTTTGTGATGTATCAAGAGCCACGGTATCCAGGGTAATGTCAGCATAACAACAAGAAAGTCGAACCACATCCAACAGGATTAACTGTGGACGCAAGAGGAAGCTGTCTGAAAGGGATGTTCGGGTGCTAACCCGGATTGTATCCAAAAAACATAAAACCACGGCTGCCCAAATCACGGCAGAATTAAATGTGCACCTCAACTCTCCTGTTTCCACCAGAACTGTCCGTCGGGAGCTCCACAGGGTCAATATACACGGCCGGGCTGCTATAGCCAAACCTTTGGTCACTCATGCCAATGCCAAACGTCGGTTTCAATGGTGCAAGGAGCGCAAATCTTGGGCTGTGGACAATGTGAAACATGTATTGTTCTCTGATGAGTCCACCTTTACTGTTTTCCCCACATCCAGGAGAGTTACGGTGTGGAGAAGACCCAAAGAAGCGTACCACCCAGACTGTTGCATGCCCAGAGTGAAGCATGGGGGTGGATCAGTGATGGTTTGGGCTGCCATATCATGGCATTCCCTTGGCCCAATACTTGTGCTAGATGGGCGCGTCACTGCCAAGGACTACCAAACCATTCTTGAGGACCATGTGCATCCAATGGTTCAAACATTGTATCCTGAAGACGGCGCCATGTATCAGGATGACAATGCACCAATACACACAGCAAGACTGGTGAAAGATTGATTTGATGAACATGAAAGTGAAGTTGAACATCTCCCATGGCCTGCACAGTCACCAGATCTAAATATTATTGAGCCACTTTGGGGTGTTTTGGAGGAGCGAGTCAGGAAATGTTTTCCTCCACCAGTATCACGTAGTGACCTGGCCACTATCCTGCAAGAAGAATGGCTTAAAATCCCTCTGACCACTGTGCAGGACTTGTATATGTCATTCCCTAGACGAATTGACGCTGTATTGGCCGCAAAAGGAGGCCCTACGCCATACTAATAAATTATTGTGGTCTAAAACCAGGTGTTTCAGTTTCATTGTCCAACCCCTGTATATTTTACTTCATATTGGGCTCTTATGAGCACTCTGAGCTTTTAATCATCAAAATGAAGTGATCATGTACTGTGCCAGAAGTCCACATGTAATTTAATCTCTTGTTGTTAGAGATTGAGGAGTGTTGGGTAATCCTGGAAGAAAAGATGTTAGGGGCAGATGTTCTTTTAGCAGGACAACAACCCTAAACATATAGCCAGAGCTGTAGACCATACTGGTCAACAAAAACGTTGTGGAGAAATTTGGAGCAGGGTTAGGTTACAAAATAATTTCTCAAGCTTTGAACTTGTCATGGAGCTCCGTATGGCACAACTGCTAACCTACCAAGAAATGACCGTCCACCTAAACTCACAAGACAAGCAAGGAGAGCATGATTAGACAAGCAACCAAAAGGTCCATAGTAGCTCTGGAGGAGCTGCAGAGAACCACAGATCAGAAAGTAGAATGTGGTCACAGGACAACTATTATTCATGCACTCCACAATTCTGGCCTTTATAGATGAGTGAAGAAAGAAGAATGCCTTTATTGTAAAAGGCCATTTAAATCATAAAAAGTCCCGTTTGGCTCAGTCCATGTAGGGGACAAAGGGAACACATGTGGAAGAAAGTGCTCTGGTCAGATGAGACTATACTTTTTTGGGGCACAAGAGTAAAGAGGTCTGAATACATATCCACATTCACATTTTTCAGATTTGTATCTGTAAAAAATGTTGAAAACATAATTATTTTTTCATGTATTGTCCTATAAATACATTGAAGTTTGTGGTTTTAATGTGACAAAAAGTGGAAAAGTTCAGTCGCTGTAAATACTTTTGCAAAGCACTGCAACAAGTCTGAGACCGGGGCAGCTTAAGGAAAGGGCCGCTGACACAAGATCAGTGTAGTGATACCGTTTTAAAAACAAGTCTTAAAAAAATTTATATTTTATGTGTATTGTTTGAAATAAGTGTGGCTGAATCATGATTGTGGTTTTCTGCATTAAACAAAACTGTAACACAGAATAATGGATTAATGTAACCAATAAAAAAACTTTTTTGTCTAGCCAGTAATAATACTGATAGACTGATGCTCTTTAACTGCATTTTATGAACATGTTTTAATTTAAATGTCAACTTTTTGAGCTAAAGGTTTCAACTAAAGTCCAAAATTTTACAAAAAAGCAAATGCTGTAAGTGCCTAAATTAAACCGGTAATGTAATTAGCTCAACTTTATGTATGACTGGTGTATCATTAACCAAGCTATGTGTTACTTACTTTCCACCAAGGCTCTAAAACACTCACAGTTTGATATGTCTGACAAAAAGATTACACATTTACCACGTTTAAAACATGAGCTTCCGTCTAGAGAATAATCAAATCACTTTATTTGCAGTCCTAATTTCTTTCAGTTTTTTAAAAAACGTCTTAGTTTGAAATCAGAATACAGTACATTTTTGAATAAAATTTTGTAAGAAAACATAGACAATGGATCGTTTTTCATTTCTGACAAATTAACGAAGAACAAAGAAGTCATTAGTAGAGATATCACATATCAGGTTTGTTTTTACACAAAAAATCCATTTAATATAAATCAACATAATTACTTAACATTTACAATGTAAGAGCTCACCTTGTCCATTAATTATTGGACTCCTATGTTCTATGCTGTTGCAATTTTAGTTTGAAAAAACAGATTTGGATAAACTATTAGTGTTGAACTGATATTTGCTTAAATGGTGATGGTGTCTAATAAGACAGACACTCTGAATGGTTACACAGTTTAACATTATTTTATAATAAAGGTTTTTAATAGAGCTAAATATGAAAGGCTGACCTAGATAATCTGTTTTTATCTTCTGTGCACAGTGAACCATTGACTTACCTTCAAGCTGTAAGAAGGCATGATGAGGTCTGCAGTGTAAAGCTCCCATGGCATTCCCAGCACAGTTGTTCCACAGACCCTGGAGCACCCAGGTGGCTGTAATGACCGAGGATGCCCGACTTGTGGCCCTCTATTCATTGGACACCGTGGCGCCGATGGTGGTGCAGAGTCCGGGCAGGCCGCTAAGGAAAGCCAGAATCTGCCAGACTGTCATTTGTCAATTGAACATGCGCCTGTAAACTTGCAATAGTGATAGTATATTCAAAGTTTCCATGCATGAATTAAACTATCACCATCATGCATGCACAGACAGGGGTCAGTTTGTTTTTCTATTTGTCCATTAATAAGTGCACTATGGTTTTTAAATTTCGCTGGTGACAGATTAGTACAGAAAGTTTGAACAAAAAAAATGCATGGATTGCACATCTAGAGACTAGAACTTTTTTTTCCCCATTCTTTGAATATAGCTCAAGGTCAGTTAGATTGGACGGAGAGTGTATGCGAACATAAAGTCTTGTCACATATTCTCCATTGAATTTAGGTCTGGACTTTAACTAGGCCATTTTAATACATGGATATGCTTTAATATTATCATTCTATTGTAGATCTGACCATATGTTTAGGGTTGTTGTCCAGTTGGAAGGTGAAGCTCTGCTCCAGTCTCAAGTCTTTTACAGCTTCTAACAGATTTTCTTCCAGAACTGCCCTATATTTACCTCCATCTAGCTTCCCATCAAATCTCACCAACTTAACTGTCCCTGCAGGAGAAAATGATCTCAATCGGGCTGCCCAATATATAACGCATATATTATCATTGTAAAATCTATGTGTGCAATATTCATATCACAAACGCCTGTTTGGAGTGCACTAACTGTTGAGTAATACATTCAAAGTGTTATAAACTTGCATTTTATGTGCTATTGTAACATTTAGCCAGTTGGACAGAGTCTCAGAGCAGCAGATGCTCACACCACACATAGATGATCTTATTCAAAATGTTAAAGGTCACAGAGTGACAAAAGCAAAGATGAGAACAAGAGGAAAGAAGAAAATAGGCGTGTTGTTTTTGATATTGTTATTGCAATATTTCTCAATATTATCGCCAATGCAGATTTTCTAACATCAAGCATTCCTAACCACCGTGTTTCACTGTGGGGATGGTAGTTCAGGTTCACGTGCTGCGTTTCTTTTCTGCCACATGTAACATTTTACATGTGGTCTGATTTGACCAGAGCACCGTCTTCCACATGTTTGCTGTGTCTCCTACATGACTAGTAGCAAGCAAGAGTGGCTTTCTACTTGTCACTCTTTCACAAAAGCCAGTGTGGTTTAAGTACACATATAATAATTGTCCTGGCAGCCATAATCAGAAAGCTACTTTGACTTTTGTTATATTTATTTTTTACGTTTTCTTTGCCATTTTTGTCACAATAGCACCCAAATTTTTTCCAGAAAAACCCAAATTCTGATTTACAAAATGAAGAGAGGAATATTTGGGGTGGGACTGTGTGATAATATATATATATATATATATATATTTTTATATCTATTTAATATTGCAAAGAATTCAGACCTCTACAGTACAGTTGATCTACAGCCGACTGGTGGTGAAATATCTAATTACATTCAATAATTACAAAATTCCCATTTCAGCTCTGAGGAATCAGATAGAAGAGGTAGTTAAACTGTTAAGGCGTGAATATAAGTGATGTTGCATTTTTTTCATTTTTGATACAAACCTTTTACCTTTGGAAAAATAGCATTAACCCAGGCAGCTTACAAATGATATGCCCGACTGGGTCCCGGGGTTTAAAGTGGTAGTTTTTATTTTTATTTTAAAAAAGTAGTTTTTACCTAGTAATGTGTAACTAGTGTAACTGTAACCAGTAATGTGTTGGACTAGATGCTAAACCTGGGGAAAGACGGAGGTTTGTACCAGCCTATCCTCTTGTGGTGGGCGGGGCCTCGCAGCGCTTCGCACAGTGTGCGGCCGCACCGGGACAGCGGCTGCCAATCTCCTGCGGTAATCCTGCTCTAAATGTCACCAGGGCCGATTGTGACACATAGAGGAGTTTATAACAGGTGTTCTCGCTGGGTTTTCACCTCTTTAGGTCTCTCTGGGACATCGCCTGCAGAAGCAGCCTACAGGGGTTGCTTTTACTGTTGGGGTAATGGAACCTCTGGAAAAGGAGAAGGAGGATAATCCGTCAGCCACAGCTAATCTTCTGTCCAAGATTTTCTTCTGGTAAGAATAACTACTCTCTCCCACTGACAATGTGCTTTGTCAGTGGACGGTGAAGAGAGCCTTTGCTTGATGTGATAACAGATAGCTGAGCATCACATTAGGGAGAAAGGGCTGCTTTATAGCATTAAAACAATAACAATTTTTCCTTTCAGGAGAAAAACCTAAGTCCTATTGGCCTAACTCGATTTTTGTTAATAACATTACTTTATATAAGAGATGCAATTTTAAATGTTAGAAGTCTTAAATTGTCAATTGTAAAAAAAATAATCCTACATCGCATTATATTATCTGATTGATTTTTGTTTTTGTAAAAAGTTTATCTCAACTGCTACTGTTGAAATATTGATTTTAATCATCTTTATGAATGGATCTGAAGAACATACTACAGTTAAATCCTTTCATTTTTGACACACTATCACAACCCCTATCCTCATAACAGTTGGATTTTAGCTGTAGGTCTTTATGTCATTTACTACACCTAAATCTAACAAAATATAAACAAACCCACTTACTTAACTAACTTATGAATTTTAACTGATCTGCAAAGTGCACCACTTTACAGTGAACTAATAAAATAATTTCTACTGCCAAAAACTTTCTTACTGTTAAAGAATTGTAAAGAAAAATCCTGCCACAATAATGATAAAAAAATGTGATTTAGACTTTACCCAGCGATGGAAGGATCTTTAGTTTGATGGACAGATTATTATATGAAATTTCCTCCCACCATAAAATCTTTAGTTGATTACTTTGCCATTTATATTACTCTTTTGTTAATTGATGGGAAGATACTCTCTATGTGTTGTCTGGCTAACCACCTGCCACATATGTTTAAGGAAATGTTTGTGAACTTACACTGCTTGGTCACCATTATTTATGAGTATTGCGATAACAATTCTGTCTAAAAACTTTACATATTTAATTGACTAGTTAGATTGTTAAACGAACAATCTAACTAGTCAATTAAATTCACTTAATGTTGGTAGCTACTGAACATGCTGACATATGTTTAAACCTTAGCTGGCTGAACCCCTTATTCAGAGCTGGGTACAAGAGAAGGCTGGAAGAAGATGACATGTACAAAGTTCTCCCAGAGGATGCATCTGAGCGACTTGGAGAGGAACTACAGTGGTAACACGCTGACTTTTGTTAAGTAAAAGCATTCAGGTTTTTTCATCTGGGCTGTAGAGCTGTTGGAATTAGAAGCTTGAATACATCATATAGAATACATCTTTAATATAATAAAAACTAAAGGAAATTAACACAAACTAAAATCAATGTCAAAAGCCAAGAAACCCGCCTCTGTTCTCTGTTTCTACAATACAGCACTCGAATGCAGACTGTCCCATATTTCTTTGCAAAATAGCCTAAACCTTCAATACACACCTGTTCCTGAAACTCCCTGTGTGTGTGTTCTGGTTTAATAACCCACACAAAAGTAACTAATTACTATATCAGATTTAGATCCCAGATGCTCATCTGGAGGCCAATGCGATTTAATGGTTTTATGAGCTTCACTTCAAATTTTCCTGATAGCTGTTAATAGAAAAGATGGTTTACTCTCTCAGTGATCAACAGAAATAAACTTTCTTTTCCACTGAGAAAGTCAAAGTGTTATAGCAAAACACAGTCAACTGCCCAGCACCTTAAGTTAAACCTGGACATCTTCCACATATGACAGAGGCTGCTTTCTGTGAGGAAGGGGGGCCTCAGAGGGATCATAGTGCTTGGAGACGAGCCCACTTATATTTAGACGGTACCTTTCAAACTTGTACATGGGGGTAAGCTTCTCTCCTACTCCTATCATACTAACTCTTGTATCAGCCAAAGAGCTGTTTGACTTTAGAGGTTGGCTTTAAGGCCGATTTGTTCCATTGGAACAATACTCAAAGAGTATGCACAGATTGACGTGTCTTTCTGTTTTTATTTCTACCTACCCTTTTAACTTTGTACATTCTGTGATCATACAACTATAAACTTCAGTTTATTTTATTGGAAATAGAGAAAGGAGTTCTGGTTTTGAATTTTATTTTCAAAAAAGTAAGGACAAAAATGAACTTTTTTCCAAAACTTTCACTTCACATTACCCCGAACACACCATCCCTACAGTGAAACATGGTGGTGGAAGCATCATGCTGTGTTAATGTCTTTCTGCAACAAGGAAAGAGAATCTGGTCAAGATGAATGGAATGGTGGATTGAGCTAAAACAGTGTTTACATAAATTTTAAATAGAATACCTTCAACTTTGTGGTTGTAATGTGGTAAAATGTGAAGTGGAATGTACTCCAAAAAATCACTTTAGTGTTTATTCTGTGAAATCAGGGGTATGTGACCCTTCAATAAGCTTATCCCATCTGAGCTGGTTGCTTTAGAATTGCAATTAGGTTCTGCTATTCAGGCCTACATTCTCTTTTTCAGTTTTCAATTCAGTTCAGTTTTATTAGTATAATGTTGATACACAACAAATATTGTCTCAAGGTACTTGACAAAACAACCAGATCCAGTTTATTACCAGGATTGTAGTTATTTGAGCTGGACCAAAGTGCAGAAGGGAACTCGGGAGCAGAATAATGATAAAAGGGGTTTAAAATTAAAGGCAAAAACCTGCAGCATGACACAAAGAGAACAGAACATGGAGCATGGGCAGAAAAACTGACAGTGAAACAGAAAGGTCACCGGCATGGCAATGAAATGCAGAGCAGGAACAACGGAAGGATCCAGCGAGGAACAATGAGAACTGATGAGTATTTATATTGGGTGTGTCCCAATTCAGGGGCTGGATCCTTCGAAAGACCTGGTCCACGCAGACCACTAAAACCACTGAGGCTAGAAGTGAGCGGCTGCGAATTGGGACTGTCTAGCCTTTACCAGCTGTTCCCGTCTTCAGCTCAGCGTAACAGCTGCCGCCTAGCAACCATAGCTGCGAGGAGAACTTATTACTGTACATTGGAGCACGAACGTCTGGTGGTTTAATTTTTAATTTTTGAGGAACTCCTGCAGTTGTATCATCGTCGCAGTGATCTCCATTTTCTCCGGCTGAGAGATAATCATGTTCAGGTAAAAAAAGTGGTTTGATTTATCTGGAAGCTTCTAGCCAAAAACCGACTAGAGAGCAATTTTATGGCTAATGTATGCCGTATATTTTGTAGAAATATAAACGAATATATATATATATATATATATATATATATATATATATATATATATATATATTTATATATATATATATATATATATATTTATATATATATATATATACACACAAACAACTTTCAATTTTAAGATGGAGTGGGAATTAGAAGTATTTGATCCCCTCTGGCTGGTCTTAGATAATTATATAATACTGCAGTGTTTTCGGTGTGTTAGTATCTACTTGCTTTGATCACTTAAAATATCCAGAAGGATGACTTAAAAATAATGTGTTTTTCCATCTCCATTCTACCCTTATCTAAACTAGACCCCTTTACTTCATCCATTTTATCCTTCCTAATGGAGGGTACCCATGCCTCCAACATCCACTCCCCCTAATTACTCCCTACAAGAGGACAATACAAGGTGTTGGAGCCCAGCGCTTTAACAGCCATCATTCCAGGGCACGCTCTACAATAGAGCGTGTTTTTGGAATGATGAAGACCAGATTCAGGGCCATCTTCCTGCAAGCGCTGGAGGTGTACCACACCTTTGTACCTCATGTAAGTTATGACCTAGATCCATTTTATATATACATTATATATAATATTTACACATACACACATACACACATATGCATCCTCTTTTAAATTGTTTTCAGGTCATAACAGCATGCACCATCCTCTACAACATCTGCCTTGGTGCTGGGGATGTAATGGCTTTGGAGGATGACCCAGAGGAGGCTGTGGAAGAGGATGAGGGTGAGGTTGGGACTGAGGCAGTCAGTGGTGCTCCCTGACGGGATCAGCTTTCAGCTGAGGTGTCTGCCCTGGAGGAGGTACCACCAGAACATAAGTACTGTCTGCAGGCAAGTATAATATTATAGATGTGATTAATTTCACATCTATAATATTATACTTGCCTGCATAATAATATTATAATATTATAGATGTGATAAATGTTTGAGGGGTATAACTTATTGTAATATTTTGTGAGCACCATCTTCTAATTCTGCATATTTCCGATTACATCTTAGTGATGTGGCAGCTGTCAATTCAGCCAGCCCTTTAAACCCATTGATGGACGATGCCGTGGACAGCGAAGAGAGGCATCACAAACATCTGCAGACCATCTGTGTGACACTTTGCTCACCATCCATAAAAGACAAACCACAGGTCTCAGTTGCAGCATCCCATCCATCTTTCTGTCCTTCCAAGAGATTTAGCCATATCGCCACAGACTTTCTGTTCAGAAAAAAAATCAGCCTTTTTGTCGTGTTGAAGAGGTGTTCCAGGAACCAGTCACTCAGGTTGATCCTGCTGTCACCATTGTAAATACTTGTACATAGTTTTATTTTATGCCTTTTGTGTCTTGTAATCTTGATCTGTTTGAATGTTCTTTTTTCCATATTATGTTTAAAATGCTATTTGTAATTTTCAAAATAAACTTTGTGTTTAGAAATTTAAATGAAGTTGATGTATTGTTAGGTCAAATGGAAATAAAATACATTGGTAACCAAAACAATTTCGAAATTTATTAGAACAACTTAAAACTATAAGAATCTATCTGAACAAAACGTATTTATTTATTATGTAGCACCTTATTTTGGTGCCATTCTTTGGAAAACAGTCCATCCATTCTCTGTGCCCTCCTCTCTTCTGGTTCTCTCTGTATCCTCATGTCCTCCCTGATCAACTCCATCATCTCATCTCTGTCCCTCTTTCTTTTCTGACCCCTTCCTGCTGGCTCACTGTCTTCCTTCTCCGTCTGGTTGCCCACCGCTCCGCTTGGCCCTGGAGTGTCCTCAGGGATGGAGGCAATTAGGACTGGAGGTGTTGTGGAAGGCCTCTGTTCCAACACCTCATCCATAAGGATAAACCAGGGCCAAGTAGCTTCCATCCTACCGGATTCTTGTATTGTCGGCGCCCTCACCTGGGCCATTGAAAAGGACATCAGGGAGGCACATAGGTCCGAACCTGATCCAGGTACTGGCCCAGTGGGCAAGCTGTTTGTTCCCAACTCTGTCGTCAATAAAGTTCTGGATTGGGTGCACAACAATAAATTGACTTGTCATCCTGGGGTGACTCGTATGATCACATTTACTAAAAGGTATTTCTGGTGGCCGACTATGAACCTCGACATTAAAGATTTTGTTGCAGCTTGTCCCACATGTGCTCGAAACAAGAACACTAATCAACCCCCTGCTGGTCTTCTTCAACCTCTGCCCACCCCTAGCCGCCCCTGGTCCCACATTTCCGTTGATTTCATCACTGGTCTCCCGCCATCTGACGGTAACACAGTCATCCTTACTGTTGTTGACAGATTCTATAAAACAGCCCATTTTGTTCCTTTACCCAAGTTTCCGTCTGCATTGGAGACTGCCCAACTCCTTGTTCTCCACGTTTTCCGCATCCATGGCATGCCTTTGGACATTGTTTCTGACCGAGGCCCGCAGTTCATCTCGCAAGTTTGGAAGGAGTTTTGCAAAGCTCTTGGTGCCTCCGTAAGTCTTTCGTCTGGATACCACCCCCAATCTAATGGACAGACAGAAAGGTGCAACCAGGAACTTGAAGTCGCCTTGAAGTGCGTAATAAATGACAACCCCTCTTCTTGGTGCAAACATCTCACATGGATCGAATATGCTCACAACACACATACTTCCTCTGCTACTGGTTTGTCCCCCTTTGAGGCTTCACTGGGCTATCTACCCCCGCTGTTTCCCAGTGTTGAATCTGACATCCTGGTCCCCTCTGTTCAGCATTATGTTTCCAGGTGTCATAGGATCTGGCAACAGACCAGGAGGACCCTCCTACGCACCCTGGAACAAAATAAGAGGTTCGCTAACCGTCACCGTTCTGCTGCACCTGTCTACCGCATCAATCAGAGAGTCTGGCTTTCCACCAGGAATATTAAATGAAAAGATACTTCTAGAAAGTTGGCCCCACGTTTCATTGGCCCTTTTCTCATCGAGAGGATCATCAACCCATCTGCGGTGAGACTCAAACTACCATCTTCCATGCACATTCACCCTACTTTCCATGTTTCCCAGATCAAGCCAGTCTCGGAAAACCCCCTGAGTCCTCCCACCAAGCCCCCTCCCCCTGCTCGACTCATTGATGACCACCCTGCATATACAGTCAATCGTATCCTGGATGTTCGGCGTAGGGGGCGTGGTTTTCAATATCTTGTGGATTGGGCAGGATATGGACCTGAAGAGAGAACCTGGGTTCCCCGTTCTCACATCCTGGACCCTGCTCTCATCACGTCCTTTTACAAACGCCATCCTGAAAAGCGTTCTGGATTGCCTGGAGGCAATTGTTGAGGGGAGGGTACTGTAGGATCTCTGCTCCTCCCCTTCTGGTTGGTTCTGGCTGCTCATTGTCTGCAGCTGCAACGCCTTCTCCTAATGAGCTCATGGGCTTCTTAAGGTAGCTGCTGATACAGACCTTTGCTGGAACATAACCTCAGTTATGTGGACTCCTGTCTGTCTGCCTATCCGTCTGCCTGCCTGTCTGCCTGTCAACCAGCCTATCTGCCTACCTGCCTGCCAACATCTGGTAATACTCCCTCCTAAGGTCTGCACTGTAAATATTCTCATCACCAGTACTCTCTCTCTTTCTCTCCTTGGATTCCTGGGTTTACCTCCTCCTCCTCTGGCTTCTGGACAACTCCAACTCAAGATTCCTTAAACAAAGTCTACAGTAGAAATAAACCTCATTTACCGTCTTATCCTGTGTGCTGAGTCTGTTTCATCCTCTGGTTTTGTTCTAATTCGACTATCTAAGCAATTCATGATAGTTGTTATTGTACCTCGAGTTTTTAGCTCCAGTAAAGAGGTTGTTCTCACCCCTAAGCTTGATAAACTCGACCGTCTGCTCCTTTGTCTCTAAAAAAAAGAAAACACCGAAAAAACCCCATATCAATGCAGAAATAGCCTTTTTTTGCAGAACATATTAAAATATTGCTATGCAAATGCCTTAAACAAGCACTTTTAAACTTTTAACTTCTTTACTGACATTTACTTACATTTGAAAGTGTATTCCTTTTCAGCTGTGCCTGGAATCAGAAATTATAATGCTAACTGAATTATAAATAAACTTTTAAAAACACATATAGCAAATTTCTTCATCAAAAATGAATCTTGAAAAGCTTATTTATTCTCAATCACACTCTCCAGCGATACAGTAAGATCACATAAAACTGTCAATTTATTCAGTTTAACCTTAATATCACCTGTAATGTCAAATCGATTTTCAGTAACAAATGACGCAATAAATTAAAGTAATACTAACATTAACTGTCAGAAATCACTTGTGGTTAACGTTCACTGTGATGACTGCCAGCGGGAGCTTAGTGCCGGGAGTCAGGTCATATCCAAGTTTAGCTTGCCTCACTGCGGGGAAGGCTGGCAATGTAAGCCGGTTGTTACTACGGTGGGAGCGGAAAACTCCGAACACGTCGGAGCACGTTTGAAATTAAGCGATGTCTTGATAAATCTAGCAGATATTTCACGTCAACAGTTATTCCTGCATTAAAAATATTGTAAAAGTTCATTTGTGTCACCGAAAGTGTAATTTTTCACAATTTACTCACAGCTTTTGCTGCTGTGGTCTGCCATTGCTGCCCCTGCTTGACCAATCCGCTTCGACCCCCAATGAATCATTGGAAAGATGGACCGTGAAGGATACTCACGACCCATCCTTCAAATCGGGCAAAAGAAGGACACATTTTGTTGGCAGCATTTAAAGGAGTCTCAGAAGGACTCGTGAATTGGGACAGCCTTTGTCGCCGTGCTGTGACGAACGCTTTCGAAGGATCCAGCCCCTGAATTGGAACATACCCATAATGAGGGACAAGTGAAGAATGGCATAGACTGCAGGTGTGAGTTATCAGAGGAAATGTGGAACAGTTGAGGCAGAGTGAAAGCCGGGAGCTGAGGGAGGGGGACTAATTAACTTGAAAGGAGCTGAACAGAGATACAAAGAAACCTTGGGGGAAAAACAGATCTGTAACAGAAAACAACACAGACTAAATTAATTAATTAATAACGAACCTGAATACAGAGGAATAAACTAATAGGAAGACACATACTAACGATCCTGAACACAGAAAAATGAACTGAACATGACAAGGATATCCTCAAAATACACACAGAAGAAAATCAAAATCCAAACACCTCTAGATTATGTAGGTTTATTTCCAGAAATACACTATATAGTCAGTTCAGTCCAGTCATATAAACAGGTTCAACTCAATTCCAATTCAATCCTAGTTTTACCTTGCTGTTTAGAGATAGAGCTCAATATATACAAATTTAACTATAGGCAGCCATGTTCCAGATTTTTTTATTAAGAGACTACATGAGAATACATGATCCTTTAAAAACATTAATTGGAAATGAAAATATTATTGTTAGTGTTGCCACTGATTGTAATAGATTTGTAATTTGTCCACATGTTTATATAGATAGTTACTCGCAGAGTGATTTAGATAGTTTAGACAGAGTTAAGTGGGGCGAAGGTCATTGAATAACTTTGGGGGTTCAAACACTTGATGAACCTTGGTGGGATGGATCTGCTATTTTAGTTCATCTATGATTGGCAGAGGGCAACCAATGTTTTTCTCTTTTTTTTCTTTTGTGCAGTAGAGATAACCCTTAGGGCCCCTTTTTGATCTCCTGGGAATTGGTTCGTGTTTCTTGTTGACATTGAGAACCTTAATACAATCTCAATAAAGCATCGGCAGAAAGACAGCAGCTTTTCATCAAGCAGCTGGTTCTTCCTCAGTGTCCTTATTGTTAGGAATGCTGCGGCGCCTTCTCAATCACAGGTCTGGTGTTTGTCCATATCTGATCATCATCTACACCTACATAGTGTATAATTCATGCGTTGTTAGATGACATCCCTACATGGGACGTATCAATTACTCTTTAGGCTTGTGTGGAAATGAAGCAGAAAAGTGGAATATTTTATGGGTTAAGAGGAAAATTGAATTGTGGATTAACTCTTAAAACAACAAAAGCTATGGATTAAATTAAATACCTGTAAATTCTGCAGCATGTTTCCGAAAATGAAACTAAAAATAAGAACACATTTGCTCATACATAATAAACACAGACCTGAGCAGACCTCAGGAGGTATTTTTCATTCTTCTTTCTGCTTTTTTGAAGGTACTGGAATCGAGAAGTTCAGGAGGCAGCAAAAGATCTGCGTCCACCCAGACTTACCAAAGCTCTCATCCACTGCTACTGGAAACCATACTCAATAATTGGAACATACATCTTTTTAGAGGTAGCGAAGTCACACAGAGTGGATTCCCAAAGAATTTACTTGCCTCAAATGTTTCCACATTTTGTTAAAGTACAAACTAAAACTTCAATTTATTTTGGGGGGATTTTATGTGATATAGGTATCAACACAAAGTAGTGCATAGTTGTAAAGAAGAAGACAAACAAGATTCATGGTTTTCTTTTTGTGAACAAAAAACAGAAAAAACATGGCATGCTTTGTATACATCCCTGTTGAGTAAATACTTTGTAGAACCACTTTTCACTGCAATTACAGCTCCATTGCTTTTGGGGATGTCTGGTCAAGCTTTGTATATCTGGAAACTGATTTCTTTCCTTGTTAATTCTTTGCAGAATAGGCTTGAGTCCATCTTCTCATCAACTCTGACCAGGTTTTCAGTCCTTGCTGAAGAAAAGCATCCCCTTTGGGATGATGCTGCCACAACCTGTTCCATTGTAGTGATGACATTTGTAGTTCCCTTTCAGAAGCATTCGTTTTGTGTCTCACATTGGGAACACCCTCGGCGTGACCTCATCAGAAGCTCCTATTGCATTACGCCAGCCAGGATTGGCTGGAAATAAGCCTGTCAGTGTCAGAGAGGGCAGGTTCCCTCCCCCTATTTATAGGGCTGTCGCTGCACTGATAGTTTATTCACAAACATTCAAAAACCTCTTCTCGCAACGAGCAGAAGTTCCAACTAGCTCTCCATTAGATACGGCCTCTCTTTGGAGCCTAGCTAAACTGTCCATAGACACGTGCGCAAGCTCGGTCGCCGGACGCTTTGCTCTGGGTTTGTCCACCAGTATTGCGGAGAGTAGCTATTCCCTCGCTAGAAATACTACAGGAAGAGTAGAAATACTCACCAAAAAAAAAAAAAAAAAAAAGGTGGCCAACTTACCTGCTACGGTTGGCCGTTACAGAGTAGCAATGCTCCCGCTGTTAAAGTTACCCATAGGGAAGCCGCAACGCTCTCCCCAACCTTAGCTTAGCTGTCACCAGCTAGTTTTTCTTTGTAGCCTCATAGCCGAATCTCCTTTAAACATGGAGACTGCCAAATCTTCCACAAAAGCTGAGGAGAGCACACAGGCCCGAACCTGCCGTGTGTCAATAAAATTTCAAGCTGGGATACCCACTTGGGTTGTGTGGTGTGTCTTGGTCTGAAACACGCACAAGCAGCCTTTGAGACCGGGGAGGAGTGCTCTCACTGTAGCCGGTTCTCCCTCAAGGTGCTCCGTCGCCATCTGGCCCGTCAGTCGACATTGTCCAGCAACGACTCAGTGTTGGCTTCGACAGCATCCGAACAGGAACCAGCCGACCAAGTGGTTTCTCTGACCACCGATGCAGTAGCCGGACAAAGTCGGGGAGAAATCCTCGACGCCGTGGACCCTCTGCCACCTGAAATGTCCGAGCACGGCCCCGCGTCTGGTTCACTAGATCTCCGGATGGCGGGAGACGTTGAACTCTCTGACCTGGAGTCGGAGATTCCCTTCTCGGACAGCGATGAGGATTATGACCCATCTCCCCCTCCCTCAGGATGGGTTGCAAAACCCACTTCCTCGGGCGCGGGCCGACCCGGTCATGATACGGATGAACTGGATTTTGACCTTCACGACATGTGCAAACGCGCTGCTGCAAAGTTAAACATCCAGTGGCCCGAGGTTCAAGCGGAGGTAGTCCACTCCCGTTTCCACGGATAGAAGCTGCCAAAAGCACGGAAAACAGGCAGACAACTCCTGCCGTTTTTCCCGGAGCTACTGGAAGAACTGGCTGTCTCCTGGCGCAACAAGCCCTTTAAGGAGAAGCACCGGGTGGCTGGCAGTTCGGTGGTGGATTGTAACCGGATGGAAAAGTGCGGTCTCCGCCAGATGCCTCCAGTAGGGCTGGCGGTGGCAGCGCACCTACACCCGAAGACCTCCATGTCAGCGGGAGCTCCTGCCCTCCCCTCAAGAGCGGACCGTTTTCAGTCCAGCCTGACGGATAAGTCCTACGGGGCTGCGGCGCTCTCAGTCCGTGCTCTGAACGCTTCGTCTCTGCTGATGGCTTATCAGGCGGAACTCGAGGAGCAGATGACCGCCTCACCTGACTCTGCGTTATGGGAGGAGGTGTGCATCATAACGGATCACAGTCTTCACCTCCATAAAGTGGCAATCCAGGCTCTGGGCAGAACCATGGGGCTCATGGTTCGGCAGGAGAGAGCCAGGTGGCTGAATCTCAACACGCTTTCCACTAAAGAGAAGGAGGACCTCCTGGACACCCCCATCACACCTCAGGCGCTGTTTGGAGCGGTTGGCCTGACCTCCTCCCTGGACACAGGGAGTGAGCAGGGATCGCTTCCCTCCACAGCTATGTTCCCGAGCCCGTTCGAGGAGTTCAGCCGAGTTCAGAGATTGACTGAGAGGACTTTCAAGGCTGCCCACCACGCCACGAAGAAACTGAGAGACTGTGTTCATTATGAGGAATTCCACAGCGACCCCTGTTCACGTCCCACAAGCAAATTTTTCTGTTCAACAGAAATAAATGTTCACAAACTGTCACATCCAGGCCACCAGCTGAGGGCACAGTTAAAAACATTGAAAAATATAGACACAATAACTCTTGGGGATTTGGTCCCTCCTATTTCGGAAGGAGTGAGACCTCTCCCGAGTGTGAGCAGCTCTGTTGCGCAGCCAACACCGCGCGCATGCGCACTACAAGATGGAGCTTTTTGCGGCCTAGCGCCAGAAGGTGGCGCTCTCAGCCCGTTTTCAACAGACTGGCCTGTCAGCCGCCTGACAGTGAAAACCAATCTTTGGGAAAAATGCACAGACTCAGAGAGGGTTTTAAGAACAATAAGGAGGGGATACAGGCTGCAGTTCGCCGTGTCCCCCCCATGCTTCAGGGGAGTGATTCAGTCACAAGCAGAAGGGGAAGCCACTCTTTTCCTACAGGAGGAAATTTCCTTGTTGCTGGAGAAGAGAGCGATAAGACTGATTCCTCACGAACACAGCAGGGTCGGTTTTTATTTGCGCTATTTCCTCGTGCCGAAGAAAGACGGGCGGGGTATGCGTGCGATTTTAGACCTCCGGGTGCTGAACAAGCATCTGAGAAAATACAAATTCAGGATGCTAACCCACACCTCCCTGCTGCGCTTCATACGTCCGGGCGATTGGTCTACTTCAATCGACCTCAAGGATGCTTTTTTTCACATCCCCATATACCCACCACACAGAAAATATCTCAGATTTGCATTTCAGGGAAACTGTTACGAATACTTCGTACTCCCTTTTGGACTGTCTCTGAGCCTCAGAGTGTTTGTGAAGTGCACGGAGGCTGCTGTGTGTCCGCTCAGGAGGCGGGGCATCTGCGTGGTGATGTACATAGACGACTGGCTGATCGCCTCGTCCTCCCACCAAGAAGCTGCAGACCACACAGCTGTATAAGCACAGCACATGATGGATCTGGGTTTCCAAATAAATGTAGAGAAGAGTGTCCTGCTTCCTTCTCAACACATATCCTTCATAGGTCTCTCCCTAAACTCAGTCCAGGCCGGAGTGAGACTAACAGAGGACAGAGTGAAAACCATGCTCGGCTGCTTGTGCATGTTTCACAGAGGACATCTGGTAACGTTCAAACTCTACCGAAGGCTTTTGGGGCTGATGGCCTCAGCATTAGTAGTAGTCCCGCTGGGACGTCTCCACATGAGAGGGATCCAACGATGGGTGGCCTCTCATCAGAGGCTGAATCCACACTTCCATCAGAGAGTGAGGGTTACCACAGCCTGCACAAGAGTACTATGTCCTTGGCGGGATGCCGATATGCTGACACAGGGTGTTCCGATGGGAGTCGTGCAAAACAGAAAGGTGGTCACAACGGATGCCTCCCTGTCGGGCTGGGGAGGTATATGCGAACGACAAATGGTGAATGGGTCTTGGGGCCCAAACATGCTGTCAGCTCACATAAATTACTTGGAGCTGATAGCTGTTCACTTAACGTTAAAACATTTACTCCCTATCCTGATGGGACACCAGGTGCTGATCAGAACAGACAACACCACTGTGGAGGCTTATATCAACAGGCAGGGAGGTCTGAGGTCACTGAGGCTCCACAGGCTGACTCACAAACTGATAATTTGGAGCAGCAGATATTTTCTGTCTCTGAGGGTCACTCACATCCCAGGAGTAGTGAACTGTGGAGCAGACCTTCTCTCCAGGGGAATCCTCTGTATGCAGAGTGGAAGCTCCATCCGGTGGTGGCCAGGCTGGTCTGGCAGAAGTTCGGTCAGCAATCAGTGCCCCCTGTTCTTCTCCCTGCACGATCAGAATGCACCTCTGGGGGTGGACTCACTAGCCCACACCTGGCCTCATGCTCTGCTCTATGCGTTTCCCCCAATAGCTCTCATTGCACCAACGCTAGCCAGGGTACGAGCAGAAGGCCTGACAATGATCCTTATTGCACCCCATTGGCCAGCAAAACACTGGTTAGGGGAAATAACACAGCTCCTCTGCCAGGAGCCGTGGCCTCTTCCTGCACGCAGAGATCTGCTGTCTCAGGCACGAGGACAAATATTCCATCCCCACCCAGAACATCTGGCTCTGTGGGCTTGGCCCATGAGTGGTTCAATCTGCAATCAGTAGGTCTCCCTCAGAATGTCATTGAAACAATACAGAATGCCAGAGCGCAAATGGTCCATTTTTGAAAAATGGTGCTCTGAAATTCAAGAAATTCCCTTTCAGTGTTCTGTGGCGGTGATTTTAGCCTTCTTACAGAACCTGATTGAAAAGGGAAAAGCTTTTTCCACTATTAAGGTTTACTTAGCAGCAATTTTAGCCTGCCATGTAGGTTTTGAAGGAAAAGCTGCAGGCCAGCATCCATTAGTGGGCCGGTTCATACGAGGGACTCGCAGGAAGCTCCCTGTTTCAAGAACCACTGCTCCATCATGGGATCTGCCCCTGGTGCTGGATGCTCTCACTACCCCATCCTTCGAGCCACTGGATCAGGTGGAATTAAAGATAGCTCTAAAAACAGCACTTCTGGTGGCACTGGTCTCTGCTAAGCGTGTGGGAGAAATCCACGCTTTATCAGTGCATCCTTCTTGCACAAAATTTTCTCCGGACAAGACTACGGTGGTTTTGCTCCCCAACCCTGCTTTTGAGCCTAACGTGTTGGGGTCATACTCTCCAATTGAGTTTGTGGCTTTTAATCCCCCTCCTTTCTCCTCACAGGAACAGGAGAAGCTGCTCAATCTCTGCCCCAAACGTGCTTTACAGATCTACCTAGGGAGAACAAAACAGGTCAGGAAAAGTGACCAGCTGTTTGTCTCCTGGGCTAAGAATCATTATGGGAAACTGGTGTCAAAACAGCGGCTCGCCAATTGGATCACTGCTGCAATCTCCTTAGCCTACAGTTCAAAAGGCCTTCAGCCTCCAGAGGGCCTGTGTGTCCACTCTACTAGGGGCTTAAGCTCTTCATGGGCACTGCTCAGAGGAGTATCTCTGCGAGAGATTTGTGCCGCTGCAAGCTGGGCGTCTCCTCACACGTTTGCTTGGTTTTACAAACTTGATGTTACAGTATAATCACTGGCTCATTCAGTAATCAGTGTGGCACCAAGGACTATAGAGAACTGTGATTAATTGTTTTACAATCTGCTGACATGCAGTGTGTAATCTGCTGAGCAATACGGGAGTCAGTATATTTTCATTCTCAATGTGAGACACGAAACGAATGCTATGAAAGAGAACTTTAGGTTACTTTCGTAACCCCGGTTCTCTGAGTAGCATGAGTGAGTGTCTCACCAAGTCACCCTCCTTGCTCTGATGTTGTGAGGAAGAGGTGAATGTTTTTAATAAACTATCAGTGCAGCGACAGCCCTATAAATAGGGGGAGGGACCCTGCCCTTTCTGACACTGACGGGCTTATTTCCAGCCAATCTTGGCTGGCGTAATGCAATAGGAGCTTCTGAGGAGGTCACGCCGAGGGTGTTCCCAATGTGAGACACTCACTCATGCTACTCAGAGAACCGGGGTTACGAAAGTAATCTAAAGTTATGTTCACTGTTAATTTGGTTTCCACATAAATAGGATTTCACAACAGAGCACAACTAATAGTTGTCTTGTCAACAGATTGTACAGTCTAAGCAGTGTATCTCAACAGGCATATTTAGGGGAATCGGATTAATGGGGCTGAATACAAATGCATGCTGCATTTTTTAAGATTTGTTTTGTAAAAAAAAATCTAAACCATCCATCATTTCTTTTCCACTTCACAATTATGCACTACTTTGTGTTGGTTTACAACATGAAATTCTTTTACGGTACATTGATGTTTGTGTTTGTAATTTGACAAAATGTGAAAAGGTTCAGGGAAGACGTACTCTTTTTCAGTCAAGACACTGTTTTCACAACAAGCTTTTCTTTTAACATGTATGAATTGGAGCTTTACACTTGATTTTCTATTAGGAAGTTATCAAAGTCATTCAGCCTGTGCTACTTGGGAAGCTGATAGAGTACTTTGAGAGTTATGACACTGCTCAGCCAGCGTCGGTCTCTGAGGCTTACAGCTGTGCTCTAGGCATTTCATTGGCCACCATGGGCCTAGCTCTGCTTCATCATCTGTACTTCTACCAAGTTCAGCGGGCGGGCATGAAGATTCGCGTGGCCATGGGCCACATGATCTATCAGAAGGTCAGTCCTCATATTACACCAGAATAGAAAATTATCTTCTGCGTTGAGCAAGCTGAGCTAATTTGATAGACTTGATTTGATACCTTTGTTCTGCATAGGGTCTTTGTCTCAGCAGCTCAGCAATGGCCGAAACAACCACAGGACAGATAGTGAACCTCCTATCAAATGATGTCCACAGATTTGATGAGGTGACTAAACGTACCTTTCTACAATCAACTTTAATCCTGGTATTTTTTATGTGTAAATTTGGTTGTTTAATTTTGGAAATAATAAAACATTTACAGTTATTGTTTTATGTAGAGATACAAATTTGTTGGCACCCTTTCACAATGACCAAACTTGTAACCTAACTTGAAACTGACAAAAATAAAGTTAAAAGATGGTGTAATTAAACAAATAAAAATTGCTTGGATAAAAAAGAATAGTACCTTTTAAATTTAAGGCTTTGTGGAAGCAACTTTGATAGCATTAATTCCCAAGAAGCTACTTTACAATGAGGTATCTGCATATGACAAGTAGTTTGGTCCCCTCTGCTTATGCTGTCTCAGGTTTATAGAGGTGTTTCTACACTGCAGTTTGTCAGATCTGTCCAAAGATTGTCTATAAGATTAAGATCTGTGTTCATAAAGGGCCATTTAAGAATAGTCCACTGTTCCTGCAAAGATTTAAGATTCACGGTACCACATACAGCAATGCTGCTGTGAAACAAAACCAAGCCCCCTCTATGTTGTAGAGTGCTTCATTCTTTCTTTTGTTCACATAGAGCTGAAGCAACTGGCCAAAAAGCTCAAGTTTTGTCCCATCAGTTTAAAAGATAAACTCCCTGAAACTCTCAGGTCAACACACATTTTCTTGAATTCCAGTAAGGCTTTTTGTGTTTTACAGACAGTCGTAAAGCCCTCTTGGGTCTTCTTCCATAAAGCCCATTATGGTCAGAAATGTGACTGATAGCACGATCATGATATATTTATTTATTTCATGCTCCGGTGCAGCAGTGTCACCATGTAATTATTTCAACTGTCAACTTGACCCATTTAACTCAGTGGGCGGGCTCCTCAACACCTTTCGATGTTTGATTGGCTGCTTCACAGAACAAGTCAAGAGAAGTTCTTCTAAGTTTGCTATGAGTCTGAGGTCAATATGTCTTCATTGAAAAGTGCGGAAATGTTCCAATCTATTTACCAAAAACTCTAGTTGAGCATATCCAGCTTCTATATCACTAGCCTGGTCAAAAATATCTCTAAATAGTTCATAAGAGAGCCAATCGAGGTGTTGCATAGAGGAAAAGTTGCCACAGGATCAGTGTTAGCTGCCATAGGATCAACGTTAGCCCTGACTATTGAGTTTTTACTTATTTATTTTTTTTTTACTGTGTCATGTCCAGCAGGGGAGCACTCAGAATGGGGGGTTTTCATTGACATCAATGAAGTTGCAGCCTCACTTTCGGTCTTCCATCTTAGATGTCTCCGAATCGCTTTACGCTTTTGCCAACATACTTTTTCGACCACAGATAAGGATCAAGAGTCATTGCAGCCTCCTGATTAGGCCATGTACCTCAAGAAAATTGCGGTCATCAACAAGGTTGATCCATATGTTGGTTTGTTTAGCGCAAATTCGGACAATTGGCCACACAACTATTTTTTCATAGCCATAACATAGGCAACAATCCATGATAAATTCAATATTGCCTTTTATTGGATAATTACATAATAGGTGTATTACTAGATAATACATTTACAGTACAACAGCAAAGGTAAATTGCAGCCTACATCTAGCTGGTCAAGGCTTAAGAGCGCAGCTTACTGAAATAGGTCACAGTGCTGAGTGCTGCCACACAGCTCAGAATCAACTGATCAGCTTACGGTCTTGGCAGACTACTTTCCAGAATATTATTACAATCAATGTAGACAAACATTATTTATTTACCTGTCACAAAATTAGCACTGCACACTCGGGCGTGAGTGAGGTTCAAGCTGTCTAAATCTGCCCTGGATATCCGATTAGGCCACAGTACTCACTGTTGTGTACTCAGTGTTTTTGTTTTCTCACACTGATTTTCAATCACGGCTGACAGATGATAGAATGATTGTTGTTCTTGACTGCCACATGCAGCACAACCAACAATTAAGCAAGTTTTTCCCATTGTTAAATTGAATTGCTTCACTGATCCCACTAAAACTAAGAAAACAGGCTGCAGCTGCCAGCCAAGATGGCGATCATGAAGTGCGGTCATGTGACCGCGACGTCATGTGAAAACCCCCCATTGTTGTCTGAGTGCCAAAAAGAAGCCCAACAAATTTAATTTCACAAGTGGAGCATTACGGCTAACGCTATAATGCTACTCTTGATATTTATAAAAGAAACTTTCTTAGAAACTGCTTTGGGATTTTTTTAATTGCAATGGACACAGAGTTGGAAACGAAAAGGAAAAAAAAAACAAGCAAGAAAGAGAGAGAGGTGGGGCAAAAAGGAAAAAGGGAGAGAAGGAGAAAATAATTGAGGAGAGAAAGAAGGGTGAAGAGAATACATATATAACAACAGCATTGTTACTGAAAAGTGCACGGTACTAATAAATGCAAGATGTATTTTGTGGTAACTGCAGCTCAATATAGAACATCTGTGTATCTGTTAACATCTGAATCTAAACACCTGTGCGTGTAAGTGGGAACACACTTGTGTATATAAGGTTTCTCCATAAAAATTTACAATAGCAAGTGTGAGCAGCCATAGATGTGCCCCCCTGGACCCGAGACAGACACAGAGATCTGAGCCACAAACATCCAAAGGCCCCCCAGAGCACGGGAACCCCAGGAGGACCATCACCGGGATTACCACAACCCCCAGAGAAGAGCTGAGGGGAGCACCACCCAGCAGCCACAGTACAGAAGTCCCAGGGAGCTGCAGCGATGTGCCCACAGGCTCCGCCGGCAGCCATCTATGCCAAAGCAGATCCAGCCATGGACCCAGAGACCAGAGACCCCGGGGCACCCACCGGGAGAGCGCCGGCACACACCAAAGCACCTAGCCCCAGACACCGAGAACCACCAATACACCAGCGGGCAGAGTCACCAGCCACTGGCAGGGAGTGTCGCAGCGAGGAAATAGGCCCCACATTTAATGGGGGGCCCGCCAATCAGACCTGTCCCAGGATGAAACAGTCCCAAACCCCCAATGAAATCCGATCTCAACCCCATGAGCCCAAACATGAATCTCCCCACAAGGCCACCAACAACCAGTATACAGATATCGAACACATGCCCCCAAACCCAAACGTCATGAATCCCCACAGGGGCACAACCAGACAGATGAGCTCCACCTCCGAAAAGCAGATGAAGACACATCCACACAGTGCAAGCTCCACACATGGCCCTGCTGAAAGCACCCCTGCTGCATCCTACCCCCACCACACAGCGCGCTGCTCTGGCAAGGCAAGCGCCCTGCACAACGCCACCCTAGCATCCGCCCACAACCGCAATAGAACAGACACCTCTGAGCACCGTGCTCACAACGGACCCTCCGACCACAAACCAATGGGACAAAGTCGGGACAAAGTCGGCACACACCCGGCGCTGGCGGCAGCCACTGAGTTTGATGGGTCACTTGATAGTTTCAATAATTTCCTGATGACACTGCTGCATGGGAGCAATGAAGTAGATAAATAAATATATAGTGAAATAATTATATGTATTTTCAAATGAATTCATTTTTTTGATGACATTTAATTATTTAATTTCAGAATTTAAAAGGTATATTTAACTATTTAATGGGACATTTAATTATTTGACTTTGCATTTCATAATTTAATGGTATATTTAATTATTGAATTATATATTAAATAAATTAATGCTACATTTGATTATATAATAGGGTATTTAATGGTACATTTATTTATTCCATGGGACATTCCCATTTATTATTTCATGATATATTTATTTATTTATTTTCCCTTTTGGCTTTATATATTACAAGTATATGTTGGGCAAAGACTGTTAATTTAATCACTTTTGAAGAGAAACTAAACATTATTTCAATGAGCTGTAAGGGTGGCAATATATTTGTCTGGTTCTGTTGATAACATTGCTTAGGGCTCTTAGTGACATGCATTGTTTATATAGAGTAACATCAGCCTTCCCTCAAACTCTCTACAGGTTACTTTATACTTGCACTTCTTATGGCTTGGTCCTCTTCAAGCAGTATCCGTGATTGTACTGTTGCTGTATGTTATCGGCCCCTCATGTCTTGCTGGAATGGGGGTCCTCTTATTTCTGATGCCAGTACAGACCTTGTTTGGACGTTTGTTCTCCAGTCTCAGGTTTATTTTGGATCAGTTACACATTGGTTTGCTAGATCTATAAAATGTCTTGTTTTGTGCTCACTCCACTTCTGCACTTTGTCTTTAACTGTAGGGCTGCAACAGCAGTGTTAACAGACGAGCGAATATGCACAATGAGTGAAGTCATTTCTGGGATCCGAGTGATAAAGATGTATGGATGGGAAAAACCTTTCAGGGCACTTGTGGATGAAGTCAGACGGTGCAGTAAAGTTTGTTTTTCCCTCAGTTTTCTTCATGAATTCCTATGATCAAGTTTCTACAGTTCATAGCAGAGAAGCATCAAATTAAGACATGCCCTTTATTCAGATCTGTTCTCGTACTCGTCGAGTACGAGTACGAGTACGAGTATATGGCGCCAATATGTTTTGTGTTTTTTACAGAATGGAAATCTCCAAGATCATGCAAAGCTCTTACCTTCGTGGCCTGAACATGGCGTCATTTTTTGTGGCCAGCAAGATTGTCATCTTTTTCACCGTCTGCGTTTACGTGCTCACAGGAAACAAATTGTCAGCCAGCAAACTGTTCATGTCCTTTTCCCTGTATGGGGCAGTAAGACTTACCATCACTCTCTTTTTCCCCTTTGCCATTGAGAAGGTCTCAGAGTCTCTCATCAGCATTCAGAGGATTCAGGTAAAGACATAGGAGACAGAAAATAAAAGTGCTTCCCATAGAAACCGCTACTTTTTTTTAGGTATTCAAGCAAATGTCTGGGATAAAACTGAAATACTTATCAACTCTCATAACTTTCTTTCCAAATGGTCAAGTGAGCCTTAAACAAAAACCTTCTAGCAGAAAATAAATTACACAAGCTTATGAAAACATCATACAGTAAATGGTCTTTTGAGGAATACTAACAGCATGGTCCACAAGATCTTAAGAAACTGAGCATGACTTCTCTGGTAAAATACGTTAATTATCACAAATGTAGCAAAAGTAAAAAAACAAAACAAATATAACAAAATAACCTAAGCAACAATTGCAACAGCTGTAACAATGTACCAGGAGTAAAAATGTAACAAATGTAGAGAATGTAACAAATGTAACAAATATAATCAATGTGAGAAAACAATTAAATAAATTTATAAAAAATAAATAATAAATTTAAGAAAGTAACATATGTGAAAAAATTTAGTAACTGTAACAAAGTAGCAAATATGAATGAATAATAATGAAGAAAAGCAAGAACTGCAATAAAGTGGCACATTTAACAAAGTACCCAATGTAAAAAATAACAAGTATAAGAAATGTAGCAAATATAACAAATGCAAAAAGTAACAAATATATAGTAACAAATTAAAAAACTGTCACACCTTTAACAAATGTAACAATGTAGCAAGTGTAACAAGTGTAAAAAATGTAACAACTCACGATGTTACAAATTAGCAGTCGTGACAGATGTAAGAAAGCAACAAATTAGCAAATGTACCACAGCGTTAAAGTAACAAATGTAACAATTGTAACAAAGAAACACATGCAACAAATGTAACAAGTAGAACAAATACAACTAATCTAATACACATGTAAAAGTGCAACCAATAGACCAAAGTAATGAAATAAACAAATCTAACAAAATAACAAATCTAAAAACATACCAAAGACAAAGATAGTTTTTGAAAAGAATATTGATAATTTTGGGCAATCAGTGAATCATTTCTTTACATACTTGTACATTTACAACCAAGTTTTGTACGGTTTAAAACCCCTGCAACTTGTTTTTTTTCCCCAAGAAATTTCTTCTGCTTAATGAAGTTGCTCCTCAGCATCTGGGAATTCCTTTGGCAGACAAGAGGGACTTTATAGTAAAAATTCAAGATTTGAAATGTTACTGGGATAAGGTAAGAAACCCTGGGATAAACTACACTTTCTCTTGCCTTTTATTAGGCATGTTGCTCATATTTCTTTAACTTTTCTAAATTTTAACTATACCTGCCATGAACTGATTTACTGCATATATTCCACCAAGTACATTTTGTTTGGTCTTTAATTGCAGAATATTGAAGCACCAACTTTACAGAATGTGAATTTTACAGTGAGACCTGAGCAACTGCTGGCAATTATTGGGCCTATTGGAGCTGGAAAGGTCAGGTCTGTTCAGTTTTCACAGTTTTAGTCATGTTTGTGAACCCTGATATACCTTAAATATCCAGCATTTAAAAACCATATGTTAAAACCATTTTGTTATCTTAATTGACTCCCATTTTTTAGTTTGTAAAAAATGAATTTCGTGGTCCCTCCAGGATGTCAGTCTTGTCATTTACATCTGGATTTTTATTCCTGTCAGTCCTCACTCTTGAATGCCATACTGGGAGAACTGAGTCAGGAAACTGGTGTGGTCAAAGTCAAAGGACAGGTAACCTACGCACCCCAGCAACCGTGGATTTTACCTGGCACGATCCGAAGCAACATTGTGTTTGGTAATAAGTTCAACCCCAAGAAATATGATCGAGTCCTGAGAGCCTGTGCCCTCAAGAGAGTGAGATTCCCTATTGATGTTCTTCATTATTACAAGTTTGACAGCATTTTTATGCTCACATTAGCATGTCTGGTCAGTGTTTAATTTGATATGGCTTATTCTGAGTCTTCCCTAAAAGTTGCTTCTGTCCTCCCTAAGGACATGGATCTTTTGCCTGGTGGTGACTTGGTGGCTGTTGGGGACAGAGGGGCAAACCTCAGCGGAGGACAGAGGGCACGAGTTAGCCTAGCAAGGTGTGCTGAATACATTTTAAGTAGTTCACCTTCTTTCTTGGAACCAGTGAAAATAATACCCTCCATTTTTGTGGACTTTCAGAGCGGTGTATCGTGATGCAGATATCTACTTGCTGGATGACCCTCTCAGTGCTGTGGACGCTGAAGTGGGCCGATATCTCTTTGAGGAGTAAATCTGATTAGCAACATTTTACACTTATGATTACAAAAGTAGGCACTCTTTTAAATATAGGGAATTATGTTTTGATACCAACAGTAACTCTCAGTCGTTGATTTCTGTTTAACTTTATCAGTCTCTTGGAGGAATTTTTGGCCGCTAACAATATTACACTATTTCATTTATCTCTCCATAGCTTTCTTAGGGTCCCACAACAGCATTTATAACGCTTCCCAGACTGATGGGAAACAATGATTGCAAGGTTCAGTGCAGTTGTCTTTGCTTTTTGGTCATTGTATGAACACACAGGTATGCTCCAGACCAGCAAACTGACAAAATTTCTCCTTTAATAGAGGTGGTTTCACCTGCTGATGGTCGACAATGAAGCGGCTGTTGTTTTCACTCTCAAGTTCTCTGGAGGCAACATGCCTGTACTTAGTTTACCACACACAGTTTTTATGTAGGGAGGACTTTCTATTACCATGTCTGTTGCCCCGTTAATGATTATGAGGAATTATTGAATTGAACATATTTTGTTTTCTTCATATATAATCTTTTTCAGGTGCATTTGTGGACTCCTGAGGAAGAAGCCCCGTATTCTTGTAACTCACCAGCTACAGTATCTAAAGGCTGCAGATCAGATTGTGGTCTTAAAGGAGGTTTGTGCTTCACTGATTTTGTAGTCATTAAACAATGTGAGATATGTGGAGGGGCAAAACCTTTAAGTCTTATTGATCCTACGGCTTAAAGTCCTTTTAAAAGAGATGCCAGAGAAAATTCTGGAGTGGCCTCTGCCAGTTTGATGCAAAGTGCCCCTCCCTCCCCTTTTCCTGCACTCTGCCAGTCAGCTGTTAGGACTTGAGGAACGGAGGAACCCAGAATGCAGACTAGCAGGCAGCATAATGGTAAGTGAAAAGGATTTAATTAACCAAAAACAAAAACTCACTCACTGATGAGACAGGAACAAAACAGAAACGGGCAAGCGAGACAGGCATGACATGATCCAAAAAGCAAGACATGAGCGTGATCCACGAAACAAGACTTGAGCATGATTTGAAAATGTTTCCGTAATGAATGACAGAACAGGTGTGTATTTATGTAGTGTGACCAGGTGAAACAAGAAGACAGATTAACTTGGAGCAGGTGAACCAAATAAAGATAATTAACAGACAGAACACAATGTGACAGGGGCAAAACAGAACTAAAGGATACAAACAAATAGAAATCAAACTAGAAAAACATGAAACCAAAGCAAAACCAGAAGCCCAATCCAAGAATACAACTTAGCAAAACATGAATACAAAAACTAAAGCATGACCAGGAAAACAAACAGAAACACAATTCAAAAATCTAACAACAATAATAATAATAATAATAATAATGATAATAAACAGAAGAACAATTCAAAACTTCAACTGTGAAAAACATATAAAGAAAAAACCCGAAACAAAAAACCAAACATTTCCAAATCATGACAGTCAGCTAGCTAAAAGAAGGCTCCTACACCTTTTTCTTTGGAAATTTCTCCTGCCATAAAAAAGTTGGACAGTTATGCCAAATACTGCGATACCATGAAACTTTGGTATTCTTACACAAGGTTGATATACCTTGAGAATCTCATACTGGCCCCATGCCTACTCTCTTGATACCCTGTCAGGTTACCACTCTGGTGAAAGTTTGAATCTTCAACTTCTTGGCCAAACATGAAATTAACTCAAAGATACTTTGTCTTTTTTCTGCTTCTTTTATTGTTGTTTTCAGGGCCAGATGGTTGCACGGGGGACCTACAGTGAGCTGCAAGGCTCTGGCATAGACTTCACTTCCCTTCTTAAGGAAGACCAGGATGATGAGGGGCAGAACATGGCCCCACTGTCTGGAACTTGCTCTTCCTGCCATTACACCCTTTCTGACAACTCCTCCATGTCTTCCCTTTCCTCCTCTCGAAGCTCTCTGATTGATGGAGGAGACATCCTGACAGCGGTGAAGTATAACTTATTTTTGCCACTAGAGAGCAGAAGAGACTCACATTGTCCTGCTTCTCTGCGTGGGTCTTTTTTTTTTAGATGTTTTTTAATGCCTGAAACTTGTTTCTGCGTGTAGGTAGTGCATCCAATAGAGGAGGAAAGCCGCTTAGAAGGAAATGTCGGCCTGAGTATTTATGTGAAATATTTTCTGGCTGGCGCCAACCTTCTGGTCCTCTTGTTTCTCATTTTACTTAATGGATTAGCTCACGTGAGTTCATCTCTTTAATCAGTTTAATGCTTGTTTCTTTGTTAAAATTGGATGTTGTGAAAATTAAATAATTGTTTCAAGTTCTCTATGTTTAGAATAGACCCCCATGGTTTCTATGTTAAATAAAAAATTTTGTGTTATATTTAGATTTCATTTGTTCTTCAGGACTGGTGGCTTGCACAATGGTGAGATTTTATTTATTTTCTTTTTTTGAAAAAAGGGAAATGCTTGCAAAAATGTGAACAGATAGTTTTGTAAGTCAAACAGGCATATTTTATCTAACTGAAAATGGTAAGGAGCTCAAAAAACGCCTGAACAAAACAGTTTTTCATGACTTTGTCTGTTGCTTACTGAACCTATGGAGGACCGATCCTGACATAATTAAAAATAAAAACAGAAATATATAGATTTTGTTTTTCCTTTTCCTTAGACATGAGTTTTCATCAAGAAATGTATATATTCTCTTTTTCCTTTTCCTTAGACATACCTTTGTTCTTTTTACATTTCCTCGTCTCTCTTTTTCCTATACCGTATGCATTTGCCCTTCATTATGCAAATGAAGAGGGCTGCCTTCTTCTCTCCAGCTCCTCTACTATTGGTCAATAAAAAGGAAGGAGGAGGATCCATGGGCAGGCCGAGGGTGTGTCCCAATTCAGGGCCTGGATGTTTCCAAGGCCGTACTTGTGGGCCGATTACGTCACAGCGCGGCGCGGGAGGTCTGTCAAATGCGGAAGACAAATGTGTCCTTCTTTTGCCCGATTTGAAGGATGGGTCGTGAATATCCTTCACGGTCCATCATTTCCCATGATTCGGGTCGAAACGGATTGGTCAAGCAGGGGCAGCCATGGCTGACCACAGTGGCAAAAGCTGTGAGTAAATTGTGAAAAATTACACTTTCTGTGACACAAATTAACCTTTACAATGTTTTTAGTGTGGAAATATAACTGTATAGACGTGAAAAATCTGCTTGATTTATCAAGACATCGCTTAATTTCAAACGTGGTCCGACGGGTTCGGAGTTTTCATCTCCCACCGTAGTAACTCCCGGCTTGCCTCGCCAACCCTACCAGCGGTGGAGCGAGCTAGCCCGGTAGAGATCTGACCGGACTCCCGGCACTGAGCTCCTGCTGGCAGTCATCACAGTGAATGTTAAACACAAGTGATTTCTAACAGTTTGTGTTAGTTTTATTTTTATTTATTGTGTCATTTAAATGTAAGTCGATTTGACATTACAGGTGATATATATATATATATATATATATATACTGCTCAAAAAAATAAAGGGCACACTTAAACAACACGATATAACTCCAAGTAAATCAAACTTCTGTGAAATCAAACTGTCCACTTAGGAAGAAACACTGATTGACAATCAATTTCACATGATGTTGTGCAAATGGAATAGACAACAACAGCTTTCTGGCTGATATTTTGGTCAGTTTTGAATGTTGGTGGTGCTTTCACACTCGTGGTAGCATGAGACCGACTCTACAACCCACACAAGTGGCTCACGTGGTGCAGCTCATTCAGGATGGCAGATCAATGCGAGCTGTGGTAACAAGGTTTGCTGTGTCTGTCAGCGTAGTGTCCAGAGCCTGGAGGCGCTGCCAGGAAACAGACCAGTACACCAGGAGACGTGGAGGAGGCCATAGGAGGGCAACAGCCCGTCTGCTCCTTTGTCCCTAAAAAACAAAAACAACAACAAAAAAAACATCTTGCTTAATATCAGTGTAAAAAAAGCCTTTTTTTAATTTTACATTTGTCTTAATTTGCCGAACATATTAAAATATTTCTATGCAAATGCCTAAAACAAGCTCTTTCAAACTTTTAACTTCTTTACTGAGATTTGCTTGCATTTGAATGTGTATTTCTCTTCAGCTGTACCTGGAATCACGAATTATAATGGTAGCTGAATTATAAATACACTTTTAAAAACACATATAGCACATTTCTTCATCAAAAATGAATATTTAAGAGCTTATTTATTCTCAATCACACTCTCCAGCGATACGGTGAGATTACATAAAATTGTCCATTTATTCAGGTTAACTTTAATATCACCTGTAATGTCAAATCAACTTACATGAACAAATGACACAATACATTAAAATAATACTAACACAAACTGTTAGAAATCACTTGTGTTTAAAGTTCACTGTGATGACTGCCAGCGGGAGCTCAGTGCCGGGAGTCCGGTCAGATCTTCCCCGAGGTAAGCCGGGAGTTACTACGGCCGGAGCAGAAAACTTTGAACACGTCGGACCACATTTGAAACTAAGCGATGTCTTGATAAATCAAAGCAGATTTTTCACGTCTATACAGTTATATTCCTGCACTAAAACATTGTAAAAGTTCATTTGTGTCACAGAAAGTGTCATTTTTCACAGTTTACTCACAGCTTTTGCCACTGTGGTCCGCAATGGCTGCCCCTGCTTGACCAATCCGCTTCGACCCGCAATGAATATGGGAAAAGATGGACCGTGAAGGATACTCACAACTAATCCTTCAAATCGGGCAAAAGAAGGACACATTTGCCGGCCGCATTTGACAGACCTTCCGCGCCGCGCTGTGATGTAATCAGCCCATAAGTACGGACTTGGAAGGATCCAGCCCCTGAATTGGGACACACCCTCGGCCTGCACATGGATCTTCCTCCTTCCTGTATATTGACCAATAGGAGAGGAGCTGGAGAGAAGAAGGCAGCCTTCCTCATTTGCATAATGAAGGAGAAATGCATACGGTAAAAGAAAAAGACGAGACGAGGAAATGTAAAAAGAACAAAGGCATGTGTGAGGAAAAGAAAATATATACATTTCTTGATGAAAATGCATGTCTAAGGAAAAGGAAAAACAAAATATATATATTTCTGCTTTTATTTTTAATTATGTCAGGATCGGTCCTCCATAGCAACCAACCTTGAGCTTCACAATGTCAGGTGTGTTTTTGTGTTTTTTTCCTATCTTTTTTGTGTTCATTTGTTGTTATGGATTTCTGAGCGTTTGGCGGCTGACTTGCAGGACCTCTGAACAGAAGTACGCCGGTGTGACTGAGCATCGCAATGGCAGCTTCCCTCAGCAGTTGGACCTTGACTTGTACCTAGGTGTTTACGCAGGTGAAGCTCGCAGAGCTTTCATTGCTCTTTGTGTAACTTGAATGTAGGAGTCTTTCACTGAGCAGATCCACCTTTCTTTGGCTGTGTCCCAAGGCCTTCAAGGCCCAATGTATGCTCACGTGGGTCTCAGCTGTACAGTGGGATAGGAGTGTTTTTCTTTCCTTTCTGCTGCTGGATTCCTGGATTCATTTTTCCAGCTTCATGCTGCTTATTCATAGTGTCAAGATAAATGGATATTATTTTGGAAGAGTGGAATAGCTAGAATTGCTCTATATTGATATATAAATATCTTAATTCATAACGTTTGTAGAAAACTGTACTCACACATAACAAAAACTAGATTATAAACAAAAAATAAATAAAATAACATAACATGTTAACAATAAAATATACATAACTAATGTATATATTATAAATGCTAATAATAATAATCTAATCATATTTTATTATTATTATTATTATTATTATAATTAAGTCTAATTGAGATTAAAATCAAATTTTTAAAAGAAACACAAAATAACTTCAGCTGATATTTAGCATAAGCAAGCAAACAGCCAAATCATATACAAGCAAGCAATGAAGCCGTATCAATACCAAAAACAATCACCCTGACTGAAATAAATCACTGGTTATGTTGTTAAAATTGACTAAAAAATCCAATTGTAACCAGTTTTGTCAATTTCAGGTCATTTTTTACATTACTCTAGGAAGCAGCTGTTGTATATTTATTAGCTGTTTCCCTTATTCTTTTCTGACACTTACAAGCACCATTTGTAAAAAATCCCTGCATCAGCAGCGCAAACATCCAATGTGAACATTACAACGACAAAGAGTACAGGGTGGGCCATTTATATGGATACACTTTAATAAAATGCGAATGGTTGGTCATATTCACTTCCTGTTTGTGGCACATTAGTATATGTGAGGGGGGAAACTTTTCAAGATGGGTGCTGGACATGGCGGCCATTTTGAAGTCGGCCATTTTGAATCCAACTTTTGTTTTTTCAATAGGAAGAGGGTCATGTGACACATCAAACTTATTGGGAATTTCACAAGAAAAACAATGTTGTGCTTGGTTTTAACATAACTTTATTCTTTCATGAGTTATTTACAAGTTTCTGACCACTTATAAAATGTGTTCAATGTGCTGCCCATTGTGTTGGATTGTCAATGCAACCCTCTTCTCCCACTCTTCACACACTGATAGCAACACCGCAGGAGAAATGCCAGCACAGGTTTCCAGTATCCGTCGTCTCAGGTACTGCACATCTCATATCTTCACAGCATAGACAATTGCCTTCTGATGACCCCAAAGATAAAAGTCTAAGGGGGTCAGATCGGGAGACCTTGGGGGCCATTCAACTGGCCCACGACCACCAATCCACTTTCCAGGAAACTGTTCATCTAGGAATGCTCGGACCTGACACCCATAATGTGGTGGTGCACCATCTTGCTTGAAAAACTCAGGGAACGTGCCAGCTTCAGTGCATGAAGACAGAAACACATCATCATGTAGCAATTTCGCATATCCAGTGGCCTTGAGGTTTCCATTGATGAAGAATGGCCCCACTATCTTTGTTAACCTCGGCGACATGTCAATGGCTGTAAACAAAGAGAAACTTATAAATAACTCATGAAAGAATAAAGTTATGTTAAAACCAAGCACACTATTATTTTTCTTGTGCAATTCCCAATAGGTTTGATGTGTCACATGACCCTCTTCCTATTGAAAAAACAAAAGTTGGATTCAAAATGGCCGACTTCAAAATGGCCGCCACGGCCACCACCCATCTTGAAAAGTTTCCCCCCTCACATATACTAATGTGGCACAAACAGGAAGTTAATATGACCAACCATTCCCATTTTATTAAGGTGTATCCATATAAATGGCCCACCCTGTATTTAGCAGCAGCATGCAGAGAACAGTGATGTACATGATTTCCACACCTAATAATAAAACTTTTATTTATTTATATTAACTGTAAAGAGCAACGGTCCTAATATAAAGCCTGAAGAAACACATAGCAGGACCTAGCAGTGTGTCTACCATGCCACCAGAACTAACATGTAACAAAAGTCAATCAGGTTATAAACATTCAACAGCAAGTTTATTAGTTACACCTAACTAAAATCAGGTTGGATCCTCTTTTACCTTAATTCCATAGCAACAAAACAGACTCGCTGGACCAGAGAATGTTTTCCTAATCTGATATAGTCCGGTTTTTGTTTTGTTGAGTGCAAACAATAGCCTCACTTTCCTGTTCTTAACTGATAGGAGTGGCATCTGCTGCTTCTCACCTCGAACCAATCTGTCCATTCCCATCTGGCATCAACAAGGTATTTTCCCTGTAATACCTGACCTGACTGGACATTTTCTTTGTTTTTAGACATTTCTCTGTAACCCTGAAAGATAGTTGTGCTTGAAAATCCCACTAGATCAGCAGTTGCTGAAATACTCAGACCAGCCCATGTTGCAGCAACAACCATGCCAGGTTCAAAGACACCTATATCCCCTTTCTTCCACTTTCTTATGTTGATCTTAACTTCAGCAAGTCTTCTGCTCCACCTCTGGATGCCTAAATGCATCCTGAGATGGTCTTCACACATAGACACTGTTCGAAAGAAGGCCCAGCAGAGACTGTACTTCCTGAGGCAACTCAAGAAGTTCAACCTTCCACAGGAGCTGCTGGTCATCTTCTACACTGCCATCATTCAGTCTGTCCTGTCTTCATCCATCTCAGTGTGGTTTGGCTCATCCACAAAACAGGACAGGTCCAGACTGCAACGAATAATCAGGACTGCAGAGAGAATAATCAGGGCTGACCTGCCCTCCATCCAGGACTTATACAGGTCTAGGGTCAAGAAAAGAACTGGAAAAATCTCTGCAGCCTGCACATAAACTGTGCAGGGTGTGTGGGAGTTTTACCTTCAGGCCGTCGTTACAGAGCACTGTTCACAAAACCAGCCGCCACAGAGACAGTTTCTTCCCCCAGGCTGTTTCTCTGTTGAACATTTAATAGAGTACCAAACAACCTCATACTGAAGTTGCAAATCCCCCTTTGTATATGTGCATATTGTATATATGTATTTATGGACATAAGGATATTTGCAGAATATATCTTATAACACAAAAAAAACAAAAAACCCAGAGAGCAAAGTGTACCACAGTCAAATTCCTTGTTTGTTGTATGTATGAACTTGGCAATAAAGCTGATTCTGATTCTGATGCAGAAATACTAGTATTACTTACCACATGACTAAGGCCTAAATATAAAAATTGTACTTTTATTACCATCAAAAGTATTCCTCACATAGTTTCACAATACTGCATAAACCTGGCAGAGGTGGGAACAATAAAGTAACATCATCACCAATACATTTGCCTTATAACATTCAACACAAGACTCCATTAACACCAAATGGAAACAAATCCTATTTTACTTTAAGCCTCTGTGTAGTATACATACAGACCAACAATCCCCAAGCAAACTGTGACATATTTCATATAATTATTATTTGTGTGTGTGTGTGTTTCAGCTTTAACAGGCACCTCAGTTGTGTTGGGCTTCATCCGCAGCTTGGTCTTCTTCAATGTTCTGGTGAAGTCTGCTCAAACCCTCCACAACAACATGTTTAAGGCCATCCTTCGGACCTCAATCCGCTTTTTTGATACCAACCCAACTGGTAAGTGCACATACAAGCAAATAATGCTCTCATTCTAGCATTGGCGTCAGGTGATGTTATAGAATGATGAGAAAACCAGGAGTTGAGAACATTTAGCTGTTGTACTTGTGCTTCACCACTAGAGGGCAGACCGCTACTTTCCTGTGACATGCTGTCTGTTCCACTTAAAAACACCTACCAGTTCTCCCTTCATCTTTCTTGTTTGTCATGACTGTTATATATGATGTAATCATTTCAATTTAGAAATGTATCCTTAAAAATGAGGATGTTCTACTCCTCAGAAAGTTCATGTAGTTTTATTTTTCATTTCTCTTAATGTTTATCTAAATATCACAAATAACTTAAATTGATTTTAAAAAACAATCTAAAACTCTACTGTTGCAAAATATAATTACAACTTCTTGTTGTTTTATTAGATTTAAAATTTTGTGAGGCTGGTCTAACATCATCAATGTTCAACTCAATCCCAAATCTTATGGTAAGATTTATCATATGCTGTAAGTTATTTAAAACGTAGAGTGAGGGCGTTATCTCCCTTATTGTGAGGCTTTACAAAAGAACAGTTAGATTGAGTAAATACTGTTTGCAGAATGGTAAATCTTAGACTATGTTCTGTTTGGATTATAGACCTGTACAAATACAGACATATTTGTCTTGTGCACCGTGTCGGACATTTTTATCATGTCATTAGCAATTGTGTGAGCTGTAGCTGGTTCAGTGGAGAAGGCAGATGGAGATTATAGAAAAAGTGAGTAAACAGTCTAAATGAGTCAGAAAGGAAGCTGTTTTTCTTTATTATACATAATTTTGTCTATTGTTTATACCTTGCCCTATATTTTTTCCAGATTAATATAAGACCTCTTATAATTAGGTTATAATATATCACCACAACTTGCCACTCAAATCCAAAGTCAAATATCAAGTGGCCCACTTTGATAACTTCAGTTTTTTCTGTTGCATTGTTCACCTGTCAGGAGATAATTAAACAGCCTACTCTCCTCATAGTGACATGAGTATACGGCACAATCGGCTCGGGTGGGAATTCAACAAGAAGGGCAACTTGTATCTGTATAATGACTCATAATAAGCTGGTAACACAAGTCTAAATATGATTTGAGGGTGTTCAGCAGCTTGCGGTTTCCACTGGCATTAGAGGTGGGCGTATAAGCTTTTCCTTTTGCAGAGTTGTGTTTGGAGAGAACGCCGTGCGTCTTAATCTCCAGCTTTTGTTTTTCAGCTACTGCCGTTTGCATTACGCATCGGACTGCCTGACTTATCTGGGTGTGCCTTGCTCAGTAATCTTTACAACACTGAGGAGAGCAAACACTTTGAATAATGTAATGATCAGTTTAATAGAGCAGCAAAGGAGAAGCTTAACAGGCACTGCTATCTGATAGCTGTTGTACTGTTATCAGTAAGCTATTGTGTGGCCAGTCCAGTTATTACAATTGGCCTCTAAACTGGCAAACAGTACTTATGTTTGACTGGATTAATTAGCAACTGTCCCAGAAGTTGTAAGACATAAAAATTGAATCATTGTTAATAATTATAAACACAGTGAAATATTTTTGTTGTCCTATTAGAAAGTAATCCAAAGTTATTTGCATATTTCTCTACAGTTTTTCTGTATTTTTCCTTTTGTTGACAGTTGTCATTTCTATCCCAATGTTTCTGCACTGTCTGAACATTCATTTCACTCACACAATAACTGTCACTTCCATCACCTCTTCCACATTCACCACTCTCGCAATAAGTCTGAGTAATTTGCAACTGTGCGTCTGTGCGCTGTGGAGAGTTTGACAGCTGTTTACACGTGTGAGTGATAGGTGTGTTGCTGCCGCTGGAAAAAAGGCCCTGCGTTTGATAGCGGCCCGTGAGTTAAAGGTTATGATTTTGAGGGTCACTGCATAAAGGTGTTTTTTTGGTATTCTTTGAAAGTACATTAGAACATTATACAACATCTGTGGTGAGTTAGATTGATGCAGAAGCATTGTAGCTCTGCTGTATCTGCTAACGTCATGTGCACCTTTTGACGTTCTGTCTTTGGTGTCTTTTGTGTAGCTCATTTTCAAGTTTAAAAAACCACCAGATTCACTTTTACACTATAGAAACTGCTTAGAGAAAAACAACCCAATTTGGGTTATATTGCTAAACCAGTTCTGGGTAAAATTTGAACCAATCCAGACTTGGGTTGATTTAGCAAAACACAGTTGGGTTATGGGTTTTCATCCCCAACAGTGGGATTGATTTATTGATGTCTAACATCAAGGCTGCTAAGAAGCAGGTATAAAAGAATAAGCTATAACCTGGGTTAGTATAAAATATATTTTAGTATAAAAATGAGTTTATAAAATCCATATGCATTGAATCGTAACTAGGAATAATAACTAGGAAAAAATAATTATTCCTTCATGACCTTTATGGCTACCTAAGAATTGTTTTTTCTTTGTTGTGTTTTTGTCCTTAGAAATAAAATCAGACCTGAAAGAACAACGGAAACTGGTATTGGCCAGGACATGGATTATCTATGAATCCCTGATTTTTGCGTTTTTGTTTAAATATGCATTAAAAATGTACAGATAAAACACATCAGTTGTGTTTGAACCGTGTCAAAAAATATGGCTCCATGATTTCATCTTTCAGAAATCACACCCAGGATGCCTGGTCAGCGTCTGTTCAGTGGCTGTCATTGATCAATCACTTTTTGAACCTGTTCCATGTAGAGGCATCAAAACTTTTCAAGTCCAGAGATCTTTTCAGTGCTGGAGCTCATTAGCACAACTAACGAAGTATTTGTTCAAGGCGCCATTTGATGTACGTTAATTGATGGGATACGCTGTGGTACTTTGATGTGTGTTCCACTATGTCAGACTTATTGATAATACAATTGAATCTGGTGAAGAAACTTCATATATTGCTGGATAAAATGTTGCAGTCTATGCTAACTTTATAACCAGTCCTTTGGTCTAAAAGCTAATTTTATCTTAAGATCACTTAGATTCACTGAAATTCTGAGGATCCCTGTTGATAAAGTGAACTCCCTAAGAACTAAATTTATTATCTATTTATATAAATCCCCTTAGCTGTGTGACCGAGGCATGATTTCAAACCTTAGGTGTAACAAAGCTATGTTGAATTTCATTTCCACAGTTTTTTGGATATTTATTTTACTGACATACCAAAAGTTAAGTCATTTGATACATCAACACATATTTTTCTAACCTGAGCAGAAAACTGTGTACACAATATATGTTTTGACCCACAAACACATAATTATTTTGCAAACTGTTAAGTAAATTTATAAAAAAGTTTAAAATAATTTTTACATGTATTTCAAGTGTACCTACTGCATATGGTTTACTTTTAAACAAAGATTAAAGCAGAATGCCTTTTTTTGTCATGCCACAATGTTTTTCATTGCTTTTTTAATTGGGAAAATATAATTTTCTACAGTAATGTACATCACCTTTTAGATGACAAATTTTTAGGACAAATTGAAATCAATTATGTGAGTAATATTTATTTTGACCTATACTTAGGTTAAAGTGGGAATGTTAAACATTTCTAGTTTGTACTAGCTAGCATACTTAGCAAGAATAAGGCTATGTTATTCTAAGTGAACAAACTCAATCTTTAGTGTGAACTAAGATTATAAACACAATCCATTGACATTACAGGAGTTCTATAACATAATTTTACTATCTTACCATTTCATATTTCATCCTGTGAAAGAGATTCGGTTAGCTTTGGTCATTTCTCTGTATGGTTCAAAATGTAGTTCTTAGAAGAATTAACTCAACAAACGGTCAGTTTTTGACCTAAAGTTCTTCTGTCACAACAGCATAAACCCAACATCTAGCAGTTTTTAGTGTCTGTATTGACTTTATGACCAATTATTTGGTCAAATGTAAACATAGCTAGCATTAGTAGGCACTAGCTATCTACCCGGTATGAGGCTAATGTTATCCTAATCTACCAAACCTAATTCCTAGGGTGAACTAAAGTTATTAACACAACCCACTGACATTAACAGTATTATACACCATTTTTTTACCAGTCCTCATTTCATCCCACCTTACCCATTGTCCCAGCAGCATAGATCCAGCATTTGGGTTAAAGAAATAAACCAGCAGTTTTTTGTGTGTATGCAAATTTTTCTAGCTTTAAATATTCCTGTTACTCAAATGTAGTCATACTGTCTTATTACGACTGTTCATCCAAATGTGATCCAGTTAGAGCTGCAGTGACAGCAGTGAATGTGTCAAGCTAATGTTGATCCCTGTAATTTGGTGTCATTGAGTGGGCTAATCCCCTCAGAGACTGCAGGCCGAGGCTTCAGCTCATCAACACAGTCAAGGAGTGGAGTTTCAGTCAACACACACACATATACATCAGCATCTCCTGTTCCCATTTCGCGTCAGCATGGTGGGCCATCTCAGAGCTGGGTGTCACTCAGTTGCTGTTGACGCAGGGAACATTAGATCTTCTGTGGGCAGAGCTGTGAGATTCTAATTGTGTCTACAGAGGCAGTGTTTTTAATGTCTGTATTTCAGGTCTGGAATGCAAGAGTGTTAAGAGTGAAGTGAAGGAAGTACTGCAGAGAGGATGATGATATCGAAGTGTGTAAATTGAATGTGGAGATGGAGCAGCGCGTGTGTGTGCAGCACGGCTGATAGGGCTCCCCCTCGCTCGGCACTTCCACTATTTAATTGCATGAAAGGAAAGGAGAGGAGATTGCAGGAGCCTGGTGGTGTGAGCGAAGAGAATGGATTTAGAATGTATTAGTATTGGCAGCAAGGTGCCGGCGGTGGGAGGCTGCCCCAGGCCTGTGGGCCCTTCATGGAAGTGCAGGTGAGCCATGCCACCTCCAGCCTTGCCAGCCCCCTCCCTGGTATTACTTTATTATCACACTCTGCTCGCTGAAAAGCCCCTCCAACTGCACTAGGGCCCACACATGGAGCGGCTCTGAGTTGTCGCCTTATCTTGATGTTTACAGGGAACAGCGATTTGCTACACAGCCCCACTCGAGCCGGACCCCACTGTTCCACTTCTTTAAAAGTGATTGGGGGCCCTGCTCACCTAATATCTCCACCTTAAGAGGCCATCTTCGTTGGGAGCACTTGATATTTTCTGAGCCTGAAAAGTGGTGCAAATCACCCCTGAAGTCTTATAGCATGAGAAATTGTTTGATACTAATGCTGCTGATATCCCGAAATGTCTATACCCCTCTCCACACAATAGGTGATATTGTTGACAACCACCCAGAGTGATTGAAGCCATTGTCCCATGCTGATCTTACCTCATAGGCATTTCCATGCCGTGAATGTCTTTGTGTAACTGCATCACTGTAATGTATCCCCTCCTTAGTCTGGACAGTGGTAGAAGGGTCTTTGCCTCATCCCCAATAAAACTCTCTGTTAACTGAGCTGCTTGTTAAACAGCTGATAGTCGTCTGATGCTGGATGCTCCTACACCCTCCGACCATGATATGATGTAACCCAGAGAAACCGATCCTGTTTTTTTTTTCCATTTGCATTGTTTGTCAGATATGCATGGATTTAGGTCATTTGTGGCTTAGACAGTGAAATTACATAAAATATTACTGAATATATTTAACAAACACAGTTTGATATATCCTCCCCCTATTCCCAGACGAAAAGCAGCAGTATCTTGCGTTGGTGTGGTAGCAGCTCTACCCCCTTGCTTGCTTGAACCCTCCCCTCGGGATGTCTGTATGCTAAAGGGGCACTCACACTGTGAATAAGATTAGTCTGCCTCTAAGTGTACAACATGCTTACGCCACTTGACTTTGAATCAGTGCTGATTTGGAGCATTGCTGGTTTGTTGTGGGGAATAATGCTCTGGCTGGGTTTATGCAATGGCTGTTATGGGGGCCCGGCCTCGTCTGCATGCATGTTTTTTAGGCGGGAGCGGCGTTATGGATAAAGCTGTAAGCTGCTTACGGCCGTGGAGAGAGGTGATTACAGGGCCCTCCTCCATAGGACTGACTGGAAGCTGGGAGGCAAGTTTTAGGTCAGCGATGCCATGGTTTTACCGTGCCTATGTAGTGCCATGTCACCACATCCCGCCAGTGTGGTACCCTGCTGCTCCTCACATCCTACACTATTAAACGCCATATACTTTGTTGTTATGTAAATTTACATTTTCAAGTCAATTTAGGTAGATTCCTTGCTGGTGAAATAAAATTCAAAAAATATGCAATATTCTCAGTTAACCTAATGTGGTAAAAAAACCTAAATATTTATTTGTACCAAAGAGATCCAGAACTTCTAGCTGTATTGTAAACCAATTATGTACTTACTAGTGGCAACTAAACAAAAACATATTGATTAGCTGCAGGTGAAAATGTTTATTTAAAGGGACACATCATGCTTTTAAATCCTTCCTTTTCACACTTTAATCATTCAGTTGTGGTCTATATAAAGTGGAACGACATTGCTTTGGTCTGAACTCCTTGTTATTGTAGCTCCACAGGCTCCTCTTTTACCCCTGTTTTAAAGGTGCATCCGAGAGCAACCTGTTTTGGTCCCGTCTCTTTAAATGCAATTGAGGCCCTTCATGCCTCGCCCCCTCCAGGACAAAGAACGCTCCAAACAAGACAAAGAAACAATGCAAAACTGTTAATGTAATAATACTATTCAAAACAAGCAGTACGGTTCTGACCTCAAGGAGCTAAAAGCAGCACACAGCACTAACATAAGCAGAAGGCACAATGCTACTACTATCAAAACAATGCCCAGGAAGTCCTGTCACCACACAATAAAGTCATGTCTACAATAAAGTCTTTTGGCAAATCCTTCTCGATTCTTGTGGAGGTTGCTGAAGCACTCGTCCTTGAAGTGGAGGAAATAGGAATTTCGACACTGATGTGGGGACATTTTCTTGAAAAATAAAATTTAATCAGGCAATTCGAAGAGGTTCTGATGCTATAATGAATTGTGTGGGTTAATATACCCAACAACCGAACCGAACTTATCCTCTTACTACAACGTAGGCATACTTGTGCTTGAAATACAAAATAACAGCGGGAAATAAATATGGCGGATATGCAAAATTGATCAGCTGGATATCCATGACCTTGTTTAGCTGTTCTGCAGCAAAAACTGTGACGTAACAGTTGGAAAATGTAACAAATGATAGAGAAAACTGAATGGACTAAAAAATATGACCCAAAACAGAATTTAAAGATATCTCAACAACACCTGGAGAGACTAAATTAAACTTTTCTGCACTCCTACTGACTCCAAGTACACAACAAAAGATATTTAAATGCTAAACAGGGGGATTTTGCATGCTCTGTCCCCTTTAAAGCAAGTTTGTTTGAGACAAAAAATGTAAAAAGTATAAAAATGTGAGCCAAATTCATGTTAGGTTGGTGTGTCATAACATCTGGTTCTGGTGAGGAGTGGTTTGGGTCCAGTGGTGATGTGGAAAAGAATCCTCCCTTTACAGATTTCTTCTGTTTTTGCTTTTTTGTCACACTTAATTTTTCAGATCATCAAACAAATTTTTATATCAGCAAAGATAACCTAAGTAAATACAAAATGCCATTTTCAGCTGATGATTTTTTATTTATGAAGAGAAAAAGCTATCCAGTGTGAAGTTGAGTGTGAAAAAAATATTTTCAACTAAACTTAATAATTAGTTTTTTCAACTAGCATTTGTGATTACTTGAAATCTGTCTATTACATTGATGTGGTTGCATTTTGGTCCATAATTATTTTCGTATTGTTTCAAATCAGCCACATTAGAGGGTTTTAAAGCATGAAAAGCAGATTTAAACTCATACCACAACGTATATATTGGATTTAAATCTAGACTTTAACTAGGCCACTTCAAAATCTTTCTGGATAATTGTTCTTCCCAATAACCCAAGTATACCAGAGCTAAAGTCATGAACTTATGGCTGGACCTTCTCCTTCATGCCTTCTGGTAGAGTGCATTAATTAATGTTCCATCAATTGTGGCAAGTCATCCAGGTCCAGAAGAAGCAAGCAGCAATCATGGCCTCCCAGATCCTCATTAGACAGTTTACTATTACTTGATATCCTATGTTCAAGAACAGCTAGGAAGTAAGTAAAGAGACGTTGAAGTCCCAAAAACCAGATTTATGAGACTGAGATGGGGCTTTGTGAAAACCACACCGGAACATTAACTTTGTTATCCTTAAGCCACTAACTACTCTTGCGGTATGCCTTCATACCGTTCATTGTCCTCTTGAAAATTCTGTTTATTCACAAGTTTAAATTTCCTGACTGATGTCTTGAGGTATTGCTTCAGTATTTCCACATTTTGTTCTTTACTCATTATGCCATCTAATTTGTGAAGTGAATCCGTTTCTGTTTTTCCCCTTTTCTTCTATATGTAACAATAGTCATTATGGTCAAACACTTGATTTTTAGTTCAATCAGACCAGTGGAAATTCTCCAGAAATTAAGGTCTTTGTTTCTGAGTGCATTTCCAAACTGTAATCTTGCTTTGTATGTTGCTTTTGGAATGATGGCTTCTTCCTTTCTGAGTGGCCTTTCAGCCCATGTCAGTACATGTGGATAATGATGCCATCTTATCAGTTTTGGCCAACATCTTCACAAGATCTTTTGCTTTTGTTCTGGGATGGATACTCAAATTTCATATAAAAAACAAGTTAACTGCGATATCTTCAGGGATCTGGAAATTGTACCAAAGGTTTGAATCAGACTTGTAGAAGTCCACAGTTTTCCTTTGGATACCTTGGCTTATTTACTTTAAATCTTCCAATTATGTCAACACGGAATCAATTTGTTTGATGTGCTGCATTAAAATACATCCACAATTAATTCAGAATGTTGTGAAGCTTACAAATTCACAACATTATCACCTGTCTTTTTCCAAATTGTTTAAAGGCATAGTAATCTTAGTGTATGTAAACATCTGACATTGCAGAAAGTAATAAAACGTTTTCTAAAAGAAATGTGTTATTATTCTGGTATTTGACAAATAGGAGCAATTTTAGTGACCTAAAAAGTTTAGTCTGATTTAATGTCAGAAAATGGTCATGTTTTATATTTATACTGTGTGTGTAAATATCTGATTTCAGCTGTGTGTGTTTGCCCAACAATGTTTCCTTTTCAGGTGTGTAGTAAAACAATATGACATAAAACTTTGAAGTCACTTTATCAGGTAAAATACAAAGTAGTCTCAGCCTTTTTCTCCTGTGGCCATTGTGTTGTCTACCTCTCAGAGTCCGTCGGCATCCTTCAGAGACAGAGAGAGTAGGTAGTAGGAAATTAAGTGCAGGGATTGACTATCACTGACCCGGCAGTAAACATTGTGTGAACACAGCTGGAAGTGGAATCATGTGCTGCAGGATCAGAATCAGGGAGCAAAGTTACTAAAGGGGTAACAATGAAGGGGCTGCCACGGCACCTGCAGAGCCCTGCCAAAATAATGAACACCTGAGCAGATTGGAGGCAACTCAATTAATGTCACTGACATTACTGAGCAGTTGGAGCATAAAGGCAGGTACGCAACTTCTGTTGCCCTTTTGTTTCCAAACAAAAGGCTCCCTCACGGATTTATCCGAGAGTAGGCCAGTCTTTATGAAATGCTGCACAAATAATGACTCATTGTTTAAACTAGATAGGGCTAGTGCTTTTCATTACCATCTCTCAGCTCTGTACTGTTGAATCTGAGGTGACAATTGAAACAGATGCAAAATTGAAATTAAAAAGTGTAACTTTGAATGGATTGAACATATCTGCATTTGACCTACATTTGTAGTTCCAATTGTATCATTAGGGGATATGGGAAGATTCATCCAGTACTTCTGGCTTTATCTAATCTTTTGTTTTTGTTTTTTTCCCCAGGGAGAATTCTCAACAGGTTTTCAAAAGACATTGGCTACGTAGACTCTCTACTTCCATGGACGTTTGTAGACTTCACCCAGGTGAGTTGCACCTCGGCAGGTCTGGTCGCCGGCACTGCAGTGCTGGGAGGCCATTTCATGCCTGGCTAAACCTGCTTTGTGGTCCGGGTCCCCTAATCTGGAAACAATTACTGTAGGATTACTCGGCAGCGCAGCACAGCGCCTGCACAGATTTAATAAAAAGTGTGCACACAGGCTGAGGGCGTGGCTCCCTCTGTGTGACACAACACAAGGGTTCAAAAAATGTGTTTGGGGACCAGAAGTTATTGAGAGAAAAAAAGGGACCTAAAAAGAAATAAAGCCTGATGATGATAGAAGGAAACATCAGGGAGCCCAGGAGGGCATGACAAGGATTGCGTGTTGAGTGGCAAAGAGAAAAGGTAGCTATAGCAGCATGCGGAGGAGGTGTTTGCGGAACAGATCTAGCAAAGGACTTTCCCCTCTGAGCACAATTTACTCACTCCTTTACAGTCTTATTGGCCCAGTAGCTAACGGCCACCCTACAGCACAACCAGGTTGGGTTACCAAATGCGACCCCGCCACCGTGACAGCAATCTCCCACGAAAACCCGTGGAGATGAGCTAAGCTCATGCACCTAGTGCCACAAAGAAGGGAATGTTTGCCACACAATTCAAGGTAGAGGAGCAGGCGTGGCTCCTTGGTCCGGGCCAAAGAATAGAACAAAGGCGAGCTGAAAATGAATCCCCTCTCCACAATGCCTGAGTGATGTTTGTGGCAGATACCCATCTCGCTGTATACAAAAGCCATCTTAAATGCTGAAAGCACAAAAGATCATATGCACAAAAGCGTTTTGTGTGCAATAGTTCCCCTCATTTCGATATGGTGAGGAAAAACAACAACTTTGTGAACGATGCTTAGGTCCTAAAAGTTCTTAAAGGTTGGGTATATCATGACTGTTGACAATAAGAACTAAATGAATAGACTGTTTATTTAAATACTTTTTTGCTGAGATAGTTAAAAAATGACTGTACAATAATAATATATAAATGGTCAAATCACAAGAAAAACAGGAACTTAAAAGTAAAAGAGCAATAAAAAACTGGGGCCAAAGCCTGAAAGAGTAAATCTGGTTTAGCTGAATGATTAAACAGTAACTAAATGTTTTTACTGCTTCATATATGAACAATACTTTAAAATAAAGTCTAAACTCCACAGGAAGCTAGTTAAATTCATTTAAAACTTGCTTGTTTGAACATTTTCATAACCTGGCCACAGCAATCTCTATGATGGAACTGATACTATGGCTTTTCAACGACACAGTAGTTACAGGTGTCCAAGTGTGAAACAAATGAATGAACCATTTTTGTCTATTCAGCTGACGGCAGATTTAAGTTAGTTTGGAATCTAAAATGATTTCCTACATATGAAATCTTGACATGGTGGATTCTCATAAAAGAGCTACAACTTTGTTAATGTGATTACATTTTAGTTGGCGCCTAATAATTCACATTTTGCGGGGAAAAGCTCGTCATTTTAGCTCAGAGAGGCAGTGACTTTAGATCCCTAGTATATCATGTTATTTTGTGTAAAAGCCAATATAATTAATTATTGTTGGCATAGAAATTGATGGAATTTAGGTAAAAACAATTATTAGCCAACCAGTTCTTTATGAGCATGAGGAATTGGATCAAAGGGTATAACCTATTAGGCGCGGTGCTGCTGCAGGGGTAAAGCGCGGGACCCATGTACGAAGGCTACAGTCCTCAACACAGATGTCACAGGTTTGAGTCCTGCCCCATTGACCTTTGCTGAATGTCTTCTCTCTTCACCCTATTTCCTGTTGGTTAGCTTACAAAATAAAGGCTAAATGTGCCACAAAATAAAAAACAATTTGGATAACTTATCGAATGACATTACCAATGACAAAAGACAACTGAATATTGCCTGCATGCAGAGCCAGAAATACCAGCCAGATGTTTTCAAGATTTATTCTCACTTACATTTCTTCTATAAAGTTTGTTACATGTTTTATAGCAAAACTTTAGAAGAAAAACTAACATTTAAATGGCATGGAGCAAGACATGACAAAGACTGAGTATATAATATGCAGAGTGTTTCAGAAAGTGGTTGGTGATTGTGTTGGTGCACAAAGGTGGCATCATTTGGACAAAAGAACCTTTGTTTAAGCTTCTCTCTGCTCTTGTTCAGGTGTCTTTCATTAGGCAGTCTTTAATGCTTCCAGGAAGGAAGATTTGCACTCTTTTTATTACAGAATTAGCTGCTCAGAAAAGCTGCTGATCTTGACTATTGTTGCTCATTCGCAGAGGGACATTTCCCCATAGTCATTGTCTAAATGGTTGTCAGGGGGGAATAAAGTGAAACTTCATAAACAAAGCCCTAACTGGTTTATCTCTTTCTATGGAGAGAGGCCGCTTCTGTGTGGGGATTTGTGCCTGAGCCTTCCCTCCTTTATGGTGGAGTAAGCACTTCACAGCCCTTCAACACTGCCCCCATAGCTTCCTAACAAGGGGATTCCCTCAAGCTGGTGGAACCTGGTTTCACCCCACAGCCCTATTTTTTCCACAGGTCTCATTTAGTAGCAATTTAATATATTGGAGAAAAGACTATTTTCTCTCCTCCTCTTTATGGTCAGGGGACAAAGACAGAAATGTCAATTAAAAACACCTCAGCCTTTGGGGACTGTCAGCTTTTGTTTGGACTTGACCTTTAAATCCTGGGTTGCCTTTATTTTTATAAAGAGGGCAGAGCAGGAGGCCAAGACAATGAGGGGTGAATACAGGGGTCTTCGGGTGGAATCCGTGTGAAGGCTCTTGACAAGGTCCCACCACCAACTGTTGGTTTCGGTATTGCGTTTACACCTGCTGTTTTCTGCAAAAAAAAGGAAAAGGATTTTAATGGAAAATCAACTCATTGTTATGCACATTGTTGTTAAAAGTGTGTCTTTGCTTGACTTGTGCTAATGAAGGATGGCTAAAATAAGTCTTGCAACTGGTAGGAGGATTCCTAAGCAAAACGTCCTGGAATTTGATTGAATTATTTTTGAAATAATAAGGTATTATAAGGTGAAGGTATAACAATTCTTCAACTTCCCCTTTTTTAACTTCATTCATGCTCCAAATTGTGGTAGATGGATTCATTTCCATGACCAAAATCATAAAAAAGTGTAAAAGGAAAAAAAGCAAGCACATGGCAGCTAAGAACACAGTTGAAAGTTGCAGAAGAGTGATAATGTCTGGAAAAAGTCTGAAAGGCTATGCATGGAACGTTATGCTCAATGCATAACACCATGTCCAACCAGGACAAAAGTAGTTATAGCAATTGAATTGAGTTGAATTAGGCTTTATAACAGTAATATTTGTGTGGTGATTTATTCAATGAATGGGGAGTAGTAGAAGCTTGCAGACCTAACAAACTGGCACCCTATGTGGGAATTTAAAAGCACACTATTGCAGACCCAGTCTGCCTGTATTTTGCTGCAGTGATAAATGGCAGCTCGTGATAAAAACTGTAATTGAAAACATTGAAATTCTGGCACTGTTCAGGTATACTTTGCAATTTCTGCTCCACTTTTGATCAGCGTTGTTACTCTGATATGCACAGGAATACAATAGCATGTTACTCATGTCACCAGAATAACCTACTTTATTTAGACAGTGGTTGTGCAAGTGTCAGATTTCTCCACATAGTCAGTATATCTTTTACTCAACAGAGATTTGTCAAAATGTTATTCCAAGGACATCGTCTGTCTTGCCACTCGAACTCAATAAATCTATAGACAGTTTCGTCTTTGTTTCCCAGCAAGAATACTGAAGCTGCAGTCAAATGCATTATCCTTCATTTGGATCAGAGATGGAGAAACATTGAGTGGCAGGTGCTGCTCATTATCATGTGTAAACATGCAGGAGAATTATTTAGAGAAAGCAGCTATTTATTTAACACAAACTACTGACATCATTAGGTCTTTTGTACAAATGCTGTAAAACAGGATTTTCTGAAATGATAAACTTTATGCTTACAAATAACTGCAGTTGCCTTGATGACCAGTCCCTGTCGTATGTACACAGGCAACCATCAGGCCCTGATGACCCAGATGACAAGTCATCACTTATCTTGTAGACCTACGGAACTACAGTTTTCTACAAAGGTTTTATTCTTTTCAAAAAGTATTTATCACATATCTAATTAGAGTAATATAGACATTTAAAATAAAACAAATGTACGTAGATACACTACTGGTCAAAAGTTTTAGAACGCCTTTCTCACTTAATGGGTCTCTTTATTTTCATGACTATTTAAATTGTAGATTCTCACCAGAGACAACAAACCTGTGGATGAACACATATGGAATTATGTAATAAACAAAAAGTGTGAAATAACTCTAAACATTTTTATAATTTAGATTATTACAAAATAGCCACCCATTGCTTTGATGACTGCTTTGCTCTCTTAGCGTTCTCTCCATGAGCTTCACGAAGTGGTCACCTGGAATGGTTTTCCAAAGTCTTGGAAGAACTTCCCAGAGGTTCATTGAGAGACGGCCAAAGGTTAATATTTCAGTCATCACAGCAAAGGGGGGCAATTTTAAGGAATCTAAAATATAACATATTTCAAGTTATTTTACAGTTTTTGGTTTGCTACATAATTGCATAAATTCACTGTTTTGATGCCTTCATTGAGAGTCTACGTACAATGTAAATTGTCATAAACATAAAGAAAACCATTAAATGAGAAAGGGGTTCTAAAACTTTTGAACATTTTAAATATAAATTTAAAGATAAAAAAAAACATTCTAGTTGCTAACAGAAATCACAGATAAATACAAAGTCATTCAAAAATAAAAAAAACGCAGTCTTAGCTTTTTGAGCCCAGGCCCTCTTAGATTAAGGTTTTAGACCAACCCTGTGGCTTTTTGAACTGAGTCTGGTTTAGATGCCAAAAAAGCATGGGTTCCCATTATTGTTTTATATTTGCAAACAAAATACAGGTGTCAAAGAATGTAAACTGTGTTTTAGAGAATCTGCATTTAGTGTAGGGTAATCCAGTCCAAATTTAACAAGTCTGAGTATTATAAATTTTGAAATAGAGGTTAACCTAATATCTAAAATAAAGGGAAGTTGCCCTTTAGCACACTGTTAAATCAAAAGTCAACTTCAACAGTAGTTGTTTCATGATTTGTGGAACATGCTGATTAAAAAAAAACCAAAAAAAAACCTAGTTTCATGTTTTTTACTCAGATGTCTAGAATGTTATAAAACGTTTAGTAAATTCTGAAATTTGAGTCTCGGAAAGTATGGAATTTTGAAATTGAAAATGGTCAAACCCTGAAAGAGTGCTTTCCTCAGACATTTATTTATTGGGAGAATAACTACCAGCTCAGTACAAATGGAGTAAAGATGCACAGAGGCACAAAACAAATAAGACAATAAAAAACAAAACAACCTTAGGGCGAATTATTGTGTGAGCCTGTATATTGTCGCTCCCTTTGTGTGTCAAGTCTCTTTAGTGTCTTTCGTGGGATATGAGAACTGCTGATGTCACTATGAACCCTGCAGGATGGGATTTCACCAACTTGCTTGTCTGCTTCGCCACCACCCGAGTGACAGAAGAAGTAAAGAATGCACTGCCTTCAGGGTTGTAGGTCATAAAGGTCAGTCTGAGAAACACAGAAGATTGTCCATAGTTAAAATACAGATGCAGACAGACTAATTTGTTGGCAAAGATGTGTAAAAAGTCTTTAAATAAGTTAATCTTTTATTTTAATGCTTCTGTTTTATTTTCATACTGAAAACTTTAGAAAAATCTAACATTTAATGTAAGTCCATTTATTTCTTGGGGAAAAAAATCCATCATTAAGAATTTTTTTTCCCACAAAATGTTCTCATTGTTCTCTTAATTATTTCTAATTAGTAATCCATGGCTACGGTGTAAATATAAAGTGACACAAAGGTTAATTTATTTTAGCCACTGAACTCTAGGCTAGATGAGGACCCATATTTATCCTTTCACCTTGAATAGTAAACTGAATGGTAAGAGATGTAAAAAAAATCTCACGCTCGGAGAATTACAGCAAAGGATGCCATCTTAGAGCCACCAAGTTTCCATAACAACCATTAGAGGCTGTCTACCTGCCAACTGGTTGTTTCAAAGGCATTCCAGGAAAGGGCATTTTCTGTTCTACCATTACAGAGTTGTGGATATGTGGAGTTTGCTAAGATCTACTTAATTATTAATCACAAATGTGCATTGGGATGAGATGAGACTAAGAGTGATCTTTTCTACAACAAGCACTCCAGGAGGGTCTTGCATGAAACAAAGGATGAATACGTAGAAAAGAAGATAATGTCCATTGATAAGTACAGAGGAGGATCTGTGATGCTATGGGCCTGTATCTCTTCTAAACTATAATTAGGTCTTTCTACAGGATAATATCGATAATGAAAGCAAATGACCAAATCAACACAGAATAGATTTTAAAGACACAAAATCCAATATAAAACCTAGAACTGGATATTTTAAGCCATAATACTAATAGAAAATCGTGTGCTATTCCCTGAGTGTTCCTTAAGTGCTGTCCTACTGGTTAAATGGTATTACATTTAAATGCCTAGAATTGTATAAAACAGGAGGGGCAACCTATAATTGTGCTACCGTTGAGTTTGGTTAGAGATAATATTTGTTTACATTTTTTGAAAGGGGACTATACGCTATAAAGCCACTAAATATACCCGATTTAATTGTTGCATTTTTCAAAATAAAATTCAGTTTGGTATTATGCCACTTCAATAAACAATGAAAAAGGGGTGCTAAAAAAGTAGTAGGCTTTGCTGCATGTTCTTCATAAGTATTATTCGATGAAGCTTTCAATGTACTGATCAGATGTGTTGGTTGGTGTAAATATGTGCCAGAAAAGAAGCAAAACATCAGGGATTTAAATGGCCGGTCAGCAATACCACACATGATCATTTGATGGCGAGCACCGGCAGGGAAAAGCTCTCCAGTGTGTGTATGTGTGGTCTTTCCTTGATGCTGCGGTCCAGCACCTCAGCTGCTCTGACTCAGACATGCAGGGCAAGGCCCTGGGTCCTTTGAGTCTGGGAACTTACATAACAAAGTCGGGATCTAATCTAGAATCTCGCCTTGCGTCAGCATGAAGAAGATAATGAATTCGGTGCTTTTTGTGACTTTTGTATCTCAGAATTGTCGTTTATTGTGCATTTGAAAATGGTTTTGTGTTGTGTTCAACAGAATGATGCTGAATGAATGAATGAATTTGCCAGGCACTGGTGATTTATAGTAGAGAATGGGGGAGACGGCATTTCAAAGCCTTTTTCTTATTTCCAAAACGGGGTTGGAAATCAGCAGCTTGACTGAACCCAAATAAGTGACTTCTTTTTACCTTTTCAAAGCACACAAAGGTCTAATCCTCGGACTACTTGAGCCACCAATGTAGACAGCGGCTGAGACCACCACAGTATGTGTCAGACCCTCCTTGCCCCCTCACAAAACACATTGACTGCAGCTTTATGAAGTGAAAATGGCCCAGAAAGGGGAAAATGTGAAGGAGGTGTCCACAGTCATTTCTCGCAAAGAAAAGCCACAGCATCTGGGCATTTAATTCTAAAATAAAGCCCAAACACCGAGTAGAATGGATCGGGTCACCTCTATTGTTCCAGAGCCCAAGTGGAACAGCCTTGTTTTGTTTCAGTACCACTGACCCTTGTGACTTATTTGTGCTGGTCTATCACAAAAAGTGGGGCGTAAAAAAAACTAAAAAAAGGTTTTGGGAAGATAGAGGAATTCTTTTGAGATTTCTGCTCTGACATGCTCTCTGTTTATTTCCTGTTTTCTGTGCACTCTTTCGTTTCCCAGTGGCAAATTTTGCACACTGTCAGTAAATAAAGGGAGGATGAAAAAGGAGTTGTAAAAAGCGTAATGATTCCTTGTGTCTGGAGGGATGTTTAATTACAGAGAAGTGTTTATTTTCAGTTGTGGAACAACAGTCGCTATCATTGCTGAGCACAAATATAGCAATTAACTTCAATTTTCTGCATTTACTTGGACATCAAAGAGCTGATAGAATCATTGGAAAAATAATGCAATTAAGGTCAGCGGAGATCTGAATGGTCTTTGGACACTGCAGTGTGCCCAGTTTGCCTGGATGATTGAATCACATGCGTGCGGTAGCTTTCTTTTCTCGCTAAAGAGCTATTAGCAGTAATTCTTTATTTAAACTGTTTGTATACAAAACCTTTCATCCCTTTATCAACTTTTATATGCAGTGGGATGTGGCTTTGGGAGTTTTCTGTTCCTGTGTGGTTTCATAGGGGATGTGGTCCAAGGGGGTGAGGTGGGTGCTTGCAAAGGATTACTTATCTCTATGTGGTGTGGGTGGGGGGCTCATGGTGTTCCCGATGCTCATGCGATAAAACTCCAAACCACGCAAATGGGTCACATCAAACAGGGTCCTGGTGACATCGGGCCCTGGGGAGCAGGAGGAGGCAAGCCTTTCTTTCTAATGGTTCCTGTTCCTCAGCTGTCCCCTCAGATGACCCCACTGACAGATAAGCCAGTTACGCTCAGACCTTCGGTCCCTGCGTCTGAAATGAGCCCAATTAGAATTCAGATTAACAAACAGCAAATGTGAATGTACAGCTTCATGGTGTCAATCAGTCATCAGCTGGGGAGCAGAGGACAACCACTATACATGATAAGACATTGGTTCAGTTAATATTTAATCCCCTCGAGGGAAGGCTGGATAACATGCAGAGATGCCTCGCCATTGTTGGTTGTTTAAGAGGCTACCAAGAAAAGTACTTTCTGTCCTACCATGACATAGGTAGATGTGTGGAGTTTGCTAAACGCTGCTAAAAAGATGTGCTTTAGTCATGAGTCATGAGTCATGAGATATCAGAGACGATGACTTGAGTTTGAGACTCAGACTCAAGTTGCACTGAAATCGCAAAACTAAAAGACTTCTGACTCTACTTGGACTAAATATGTGAGTCTTGACCTTTTTGTGTTCCTGTAAATTGTATTTGTACTTTTCTGTGCATTTGTTTTTTGCTGGCTGCAAAACAATTTGCCCCTCGGTGACAATAAAGTATATCTTGATCTTAGACTCCTCGTCTGAGACTTGAGTCTTATTAATGGTTTTTATCTCATGCAATGAGGAGTGAAAGGATGCCAGTATGTGAGCTACAGACTTTAGCTGCTACGCATACTGTGAAAGGATGCACTTGATTATTAGTCAGTAAAGTTTGTGGATTATGGGCTGGTAAACTTTACCATCTTTGCTCTTTGGTATTAAGAAACAATGGTTTAAATGTGGAATTGGAAATTTCTTTCCCAAGATTTTTGAAGATTCTCTAGCTCAGAATAAGGGGAACAAAACACCTACAGACGTCTACTGTCCGTTTTTTGTGCTCAGTTTGTGTGGATTTCAATCCGTCATCAGGGAGCTTTTAGCTTGGTTCCCAAAAGCAACAAACAGAGCAATGCTACAGGTAATCGTGGGGGGAGTATGAAGCAGTATAGCCGGGAAAGAGCTTTGGCTACTTTCATATGCAAGGGATGGCACAATATTGTTGGTTGTTTGAGAGGCATGCTAGAAAAATTGTATATTTTGTCCTATCATTACAACATAAATGTCTGGAGCTAAAGGACTTGCTCTTAGGACTTTTAATTGGAACTGTGTGCTTTGGTCAGATTGTCCTTTTCGGTATCAAAAGCAAAGCTCTGACTTAAAACAAAAGATTAATGTGTGGAAAACCATCTCAGGCCCACTGTAAAGTATGTTGGAGGACCTGTAATACTGTGGACCTGTTTTACTTCTAAATGGCCTGGGAACTTTGTTAAAGTGCATGACATCATGAACTCATTAAAATATCAGGAGATTTAAAAATAGAAATCTGGTGGCATTTGCTTGGAAACTAAAAATGGGTCATCATTGGATCTTTCAGGAAGAAGATGATGCATCGGAATTGGGCCTAATTAAAATTCATTAACCAACAGCAAATGTGAAAGAACAGTCTCATGGTGTCAACCAGTTATTAGCTGAGGAGCAAAGGAGAACCAGTATACATGATAAGACATTTGTTCAGTTAATATTTTATCCCCTCAAGGAAAGGCTGGATAACATGCAGTGATGGCCCGCGCGCCATCATCTCACTTTGCAGTCTGGTAGCCTTCCATCAAAGCTTAGATTGAAACTTATGTACTGTGAAATTCTTGGGATCAGTTGTGCTCAGTAGCTTTGACTCCCTGTTTGATTGTGTGGGCTCCACTACAGCAATGGTTGGACTAGTAATTCCTTCTTATCTAAACTGCAAATGGAATTGAGTGACTTTTCATCATAAACCTACACTGAAAGTGATCATGCTTAAATGTGCGCTTAAGTGGCAGATAACATCCGTAATTAAGGTGGTAAATTAAATTTTCATCTCTCAGGGGTAGTCGGAGACCACTGAAGGTAAGAGTATGATCCTAATCTTCACTTTTTGGAATTCATCTCCACAAAGTTTTTAATTTTAAGGTGTAAGGTTTTCATGTTGTGCGTTGTTATAAATCTTTGACCAAGCATTTATTTAATAAACGTATGTTAAACGTTTACACACTCTAAAAAATGTAATCTAGTTTAAGCACAAAAATGTAAATATATTTGGAAAAATATCATAAAAACTGAAATATTAAAATGTCTGACATAGTCTATATTTTCAGTCACGCTCTGTAAGAATATGTCTTCATCTGGTGAAGTAAGTCTAAGCTATTATGAAGAGCCCCCAATATAAAATTTATTGCTTTTAGTTTGATATCCTATTTTATCGATGTTTAAAACTTCTTCAACTAATCGACTAATAAAAATTTCTCTAGTTACAAAAGCATTGGAGAAACCTCCACCTGTTTTAAATTGTGACATCCCTTTAGGTCCTCAAGAAAAGAAGCAGTGACTGAATGTAAGCACTGTGTGAATAAAACAACTGGCCAAAGAGGCTAAAGTTAGCATTTGCTCCAAAGTTTCCTGTGATGCTGTGACAGTGTTTTTAAGATTCAACTGATCAACTCTACCCTTAAAATTTTAACACACTTACAATGATTAAACTGAATGATTATGCTTGGCGTATACATGGTGGAGTTTGAATGTTCTCCCCTTGCATGCATGAGTTTTCTCCGGGTACTCTAGCTTCCTCCCACAGTCCAAAAACATGAGGGTTAGGTTAATTGGTCTCTCTCAATTGCCCTGAAGGTATGAATGGGTGTGTGCATAGCTGTCTGTCCTGTGTGCCTCTGTGCCTGCGATGGACTGGCGACCTGTGCAGGGTGTACCCCACCTCTCGCGCATAGGATGCTGGAGATAGGCACTGGCTCCCCCACGACCCTGTATGGAAGAGGTATAGAAAATGGATGGATGGATAATTATGATCTGAACTAAAATTCTTGAAAATATAAGATTTATGAAAAACTTTATTCTATTTGTAAAAACACAAAATGGGAGAATTTTCATACCTCTTAAATGGGTCAACAAAAAAAATAGGGGCAAATTTATTTGACATGTGTCTGATCTTGCCGATCTGCATTACATTCTGCATTGCATTTGGTTCAAAACAGCGTTTCCATAAAAGAAACATAGGGGGCCTTCTCAGGAGATCACCCTATGAAGCTAAATTATGTGTACTTCACCTACAATGCAGCTGACCACTTTTAGGCAGGTGGATGCTGGATTTGGGGGGCCACTTCAGGTCCACATCTTTGGTAAAAGTTCCTTTACTATTTACAGTTATTAAACAGAGCCATAAAACCATTGAACCAGCAAGCCATTAAAAGTACAGTGGGGAGAACAAGTACTTGATACACTGCCAATTTTGCAGGTTTTCCCACTTGTAAAGCTTGCAAAAGTCTTTAATATTTATTATAGGTACTCTTCAACTGTGAGTGACGGAATCTAAAACAAAAATCACATTTTGTGAATTTTAAACAATGAATTAGCATTTTATTTCATGACATAAGTGTTTGATACATCAGAAAAATAAAACTTAATATTTGGTACAGAAACCTTTGTTTGCAATTAGAGATATCAGACATTTCCTGTAGCTCTTGACAAGGTTTACACACACTGCAGCAGGGAGTTTGGACCACTCTCCATACAGATCTTTTCCAGATCTTCTCCTGACTGAGCTTTTATTGTGACTAACTCTATGTGCTCTCTTTCTAACCTTGAAAACTGGCTCAGAGTTTATCTGTTCTTTCTTTCTAGGTGAAACGACTAAAGGAGCTACATCCATTAACATTTACTTTTCCTTCCCATAGAAAGTACTTCTGGATCAGTGCTTCTTTGTTCTCTTTGTGTCTCTGCTCTGTTCTCTCAAACCCCCAGTCGGTCGTGGCAGATGGCCGCTCACACTGAGCCTGGTTCTGCTGGAGGTTTCTTCCTGTTAAAAGGGAGTTTTTCCTCTCCACTGTCGCTACATGCATGCTCAGTATGAGGGATTGCTGCAAAGTCAACACCAGTGACTATCCACTGTCTCTACATGCTCATCCGGGAGGAGGGAATGCTGCAAGTCACTGACTGGATGCAATCTGCTGGGTTTCCTTAGACAGAAAAACTTTTTATCCAATTTGAATAAATAACTGAATCTGACTGCACTGTTCAGTGATTAGGATTAATTGGAATGTATGTACCTGACTTTTGTGAAGTGCCTTGAGACAACATATGTTGTGAATTGGCCTTATATAAATAAACTGAATTGAATTGAATTGAATTGAATTGAATTGAAACTGAATCCTTTAGGTTTCTGGGCTGTCGCTGGGCAACACAGACTTTCAGCTCCATCCAAAGATTTTCAATTGGGTTCAGGTCTTGAGACTGGCTACGTCACTCCAGAACCTTGAGTTGCTTCTTATGGAGCCACTCCTTAGTTGCCCTGGCTGTGTGCTTTGGGTCGTTGTCATAAGACCCAACCACAACCCATCTTCAATGCCCTAACTGAGGGAAGGAGGTTGTTCTCCATCCATCCTCCCCTCAATACGATACAGTCGTCCTGTCCCCTTTGCAGAAAAGCATCCCCAAAGAAGAACGTGTCAACCTCCATACTTCACGGTAGAGATGGTGTTCTTGGGGTTGTCCTCGTCCTCCTTCTTCCTCTAAACATGGTGAGTGGAGTTTAGTCCAAAAAGCTTTATTTTTTGTCTCATTAGACCACATGACCTTCTCACATTCTTCCTCTGGATCATCCAGATGGTTGTTGACAAACTTCAGACAGGTTCTGGACATGCGCTGGCTTGAGCAGGGGCACCTTGCATGCGCTGCAACATTTTAATCTATGGCTGCGTAATGTGTTACTAATGGTCTTCTTTGAGACTGTGGTCCCAGTTCTCTTCAGGTCATTGACTAGGTCCTGCTGTGTAGTTCTGGGCTGATCCCTCACCTTCCTCATGATCATTGATGCCTTATGAGGTGAGATATTTCATGGAGCCCCAGACAGAGGAAGATGACCAACAGTTGCGCCAACTGTTGTTGCATTCTCACCAAGCTGCTTGACTATTTTCCTGTAGCCCATCCCAGCCGTGCAGGTCTACTGTTTTATCCCTGATATCCTCACACAGCTCTCTGGTCTTGGCGATTGCGGAGAGGTTGGAGTTTGTTTGATTGAATGTGTGGACAGGTGTCTTTTATACTGATAACAAGTTCAAACAGGTACAGTTAATACAGGTAATGAGTGGGGAACAGGAGGACTTCTTAAATAAGGACTAACAGGAAGGTGAGAGCTGGGATTCTTACTGGTTGTTAGGAGTTCAAATACGTAGGTCATGCAATAAAATGAAAATGAATTACTTAAAAATCACACAATGTGATTTTCTGTATTTTTGTTTTGGATTCCGCCACTCACATTTGAAGAGTACCTATGATAAAAATTAAAGACTTCTACATGCTTTGCAAGTGGGAAAAGCTGCAAAATCGGCAGTGTATCAAATACTTGTTCTCCCCACTGTATGTTGAGATTTTTTTTTTATGCTAAGGTAAACACCTGCTTATTATTTGAAAAAGATCAATGAATAAATACTTGGCGATGAGGTGATTACTGTCAGATGGGTTTATGCAAACTTTTTTTTTTTACTGTTGATGTCAGTAGTCTTTAGGGTTCTTTATCAGATGCTTGTTTTGTTTTTTACTCTGATGGTGTGGTCTCTTTGGTTGCCATCAGACTCATTGCCACCAATCCTGTTCAGGCATCACTGGTCTCCTGGTTTAGATGTGTCACAGAGCCATTAACAAAGGTGATGAGTCACTGTGTTGTTGAGGGTTGTGTAGTTGGACTGTAATGTATCAGACACCCACAGTGTGGTTCCCAGAGCTCTCTGCCAGTCACTGTGGCCATGCCTGTTGGCCGGCTGTTCTGCCAGCGAGGCTTACAAGCCAGAAGTGTTGAAGGAAAAGCCCAAGAGAGCCAGGGATATGAGGCTTCTGTGGCCAAGTGGTAAATTCTCACCTGCTACTAAGTGAGAATTAGCGCAGCGATCGTTTTGCTTTCACAGTGTGAGTCACATAAACCCAGTCCCATAACCTGCTGTTAGTTAACAAATGGTCTCACATGAAGCAGAAAGATATATTCTCTTGTTCTGTTTTCAGAAGCAGGCCTCAGTGCTCAAAAGTCCCACCACTCAGCTGGGCACTGTGTTCTGTAACTACTAAGTTCATACTTCCTCTGCTCTTTTTCAGGTGTTTCTGCAAGTCATCGGAGTTATTGCGGTAGCTGGTGTCATTATCCCCGGGATTCTTATTCCCATTGCTCCTCTTCTCGCCATCTTCCTGTTTCTGCGCCACTATTTCCTGCAGACCTCCAGGGACATCAAGCGGCTAGAGTCTATATGTAATTTTTTTAACTGTTTTGCTGTGTGGAGATGTGCTCTTCCATTTGTGATGACAGACAATAGTCGACCACAGGAATGCTAATAGACTCCTACAGAAAGCCATGGTTATTAGCATAAAGGCTAAAGGTGGCAGTAACCTATGGCTCGGCCACAAGCAGTTTCCTCAAGAGATTAGGGTTCATGACATCACATACAAAGGCAAAAATGCCAAGTGGGCATGACTAGGCCATAGTTTGTCTTTTATTCCAAGCTTAAAACCTTAAGGCTGAAAGGAAATATTTAGATTTTCTCAGTGACTTTGTAAGACTTGAAAAATAGAGACAAAAGACCAATGAAATACGACCTTTGGCTAAATCAAACTAAAGTAGAACAAGACGCCTTTTAAGTGTTAGATGGAGTACATACATATATTTAGCATGTGACCATTTAACAGTTCACATTTATTAATTCAGACACATGAGATTATTACTGTACAAACTAAATATAGCTGCTATAAAATAACCATTCTTAAAGACCGAGAAGGATGTTGTACTTTATAGTGATTTTTTTAATTTAATCGCAAATAGAACTCTTCCCTATTTGTTCATTTGCTAACATTTATTTGATTGTATGTTTCCTTCAGCTCGGAGTCCTGTCTTCTCTCACCTTTCTTCCACCATCCAAGGCCTGAGCACCATTCGTGCCTTTAGGGTTCAACATCAGTTTCAGGAAATGTTTGACAAGTATCAAAATCTTCACTCAGGTTAGATTTATTAATTACATTTTAGCTAAAAATAGAAATGGACAAATAATACTGGTTTAACCTGAGGTCTTCTATGACATGACTAATCTGTACAAAGAAATATTTGTTTGTCTGATGTTTATGTAAGATCCTTGTGATGTGTGTATTGATGAATTAAATGTGAGCAATAAGTGGTTGAAAATGCTTACTGTGGATCTAAAAAGTTTGAACTCATCTATTAAAATGAGACCCTAAAAAATAATTTCAGAACTTTTTTCCATCTTTAAGGAAACATATATCCTGTACAATTAAACGGTGAAACAAACCAAACTGTTTTTAATTTCACCCTCCCTGGCAAAACCCCCAGCTTCTGCTTAAGAAAAGTAACCCCAGAGCAGGATGCTGCCACCGTAGGTATGATGTTCTTTTAATTGTTGTTTAATTGTTGTTTAATTGTTGCCAAAGGCTAAAATTGAAAAGGGGCTAGAACCTATTAATATTTCAAGGGTGTGCATACCAATGAAGCTAGCTCATTGAACCTCAGGATTAGTATCTATTTTATTTTTGCCCCCGTAGGGATGTTTTCCTTGCAGCCAGGTAAAAAAAAGATAAAGAAAAGTACAAACACAGACAAAATCACTCTACAACAATGTTAAAAACAGTAAAGAAAACTCCAGGGAAAATATCATTGCAAGTATCAATTAAAAACGATCAGACTCTATTTATTGTACATAAGTTATTTCATTCTATTTGATTTTATTCTATTATTATTACTTGTTTTGTACATTTACCTTGTTCTTCATTGATTGCACATTTCTTAACTATCTGCACACTACTTGTGTGTTACTAAGAGCGGCTGTAACAAGTGAATTTCTCCTTTGTGAGATCAATAAAGTCTATCTTAACTAAAATGACAAAGCTGTCGCACCCAGTCACATTTTAAAGTTATCTGAATAATGGTCTGAGTGATGTTGGTTCTTGATTTAGGCTGCCTGTATCTCTTTGCAGATGGTAGGAGCTGATATTCACCATCAGCCTTTTTATATTATTTTTTTGTTTTTGTTCAATACCCAAAGTTGTTTGTTTGTTCTGTTTAATTGGATGGATATATGTCACATCATGGTTAAAACAAATAATCTTAAAACCACTGGCAAATGGCTGTGATGACCATTTATCCTTTTAAAGTAAATTAACTGAACTGGAAATTATGAACAGTGCCCAGAATAGTTTCTTCCACATGTCAATTGCCTTTTCGACTAGAATTGTTATTATTTTTAACTTCTATGTTATTGGGAAATGTTACAATTTAGAAATAAAACCTGCTAAAAGTACCCTTGTTATGTTTACTAACAGAGGCCTGGTTCCTCTTCCTGACCACTTCGCGCTGGTTTGCTGTCCGTCTTGATGGAATTTGTTGCATTTTTGTCACAATTACAGCTTTTGGTTGCCTGTACTTCAGAGATGGTACTGTACTGGCCACAGACGCATACACTGACATGTAGAGGATTAATATTTGAGATATTTTTTGTAGGAACACAGTGGTGACCTCACATGTGCATGTTTGCTTTTTTACTTGTGTTAAAGGACTGGAACCAGGTGCTGTGGGCCTGGCTCTGTCGTATGCTGTTACGCTCACAGGCATGTTTCAGTGGGGAGTCAGACAGAGTGCAGAGATTGAGAACCTGGTGAGAACATTGACACTTTGTGTCCGAACAAAATGAATATATGCAGCTTTAAACCAAAATACTGCTGCAAAATGTATTTAAGTTCAATCAAACAATTCACAACAATGAGTGATAACCTTACTTTATATTGCATATTCTTTGCAATACCAATATGCAGGCAATATACAAAGCTGGGGGATATCATCAAAGAAGTAAAGGAACTTTGTGTTGATCAAAATACACTTCCTTTCTTCATTCATGGATTTAGGTTAAAAGTGTTTTAAGATATACAAACATAGGTGGCAAGTAGGCCCAACCTTGATGTAAAAATTGATACATGTTGATACATGCTGAGGGGATGCTTTACTCTGATAAAGAAGTTTACTCACACTGTGCAATGGTTAAAGGAGCATCCCTCAATGATTTGGTCAATAAGAATGCTGTACTGTCCATAGCAGCAGGTTGGTCAGAGGGTGGTCTTAATCCACTCTCTTGGAAGAAGCAGAGCTTCTTAAGTTGTATCTGAAACATGTTTAATAAAGAAGCAGACCTGCACCAACCAATCAGTGAATGAGATTTATACAGTTGTAGATTGGCATTTGTTTAGCAGAATTTATATATTTTTTTAATTTTAGATGGTTAGAAACAGCAGAGCTCTTTTATTTTGCCAAAGTAGTTAAGAGCAAGGTCCTTTGACAAAATTCTCAAAGAGTTTTTGTGTCATTCTTTCTAGATGACATCAGTGGAGAGAGTGGTTGAGTATGCGGAGCTGGAGAGTGAAGCACCCTGGGAGACGAACAAACAGCCTCCTGAACACTGGCCTCAGGAGGGCTCCATCACCTTTGACAGCGTTAGCTTTTCTTACAGTGACAGCACACCTATGGTCCTAAAGAACCTGAGTATTGTCTTCGCATCCAGAGAAAAGGTTTTTGTCTTTACATCCACCTGTGCGTGACTTGATATGCAGCCAGTTTGGGAGGCATGCAGGGCTTTCTTTTTTATGTGGCATTATTACTGAATCAATTATTAAAGGGACATCATATTGTGCTGCTGAATCTTCAGGACTATACCATTTGTGATTCATGGAATACATATCATGTAATTAAGACTGCTCAAGTGGATCCATTTGTTTCCAATTTGCATTTTGAGCTACCTGATGGTGACAACTGTTTATTTAGTATAAGAGAGAGGAGAGGTCGAGGGAGAGTGGCACAGGAAGGCAGAGGGGAGATGGTTAGGGATGATTGAAATTTTGTTTAATGCAGGGGGAGTATTTTGCATGGTTATGGTTGGTCAGGGCAGCTGATTTCACAATGGATGGGCTGATAAGTGAAAAGGCCCTAGCTCTAACAGCCCATGGGAGGGACCTCTGCAACGTGCCATGGGGGGTAAATGGCAGTGTGCATTCTGTTTTCCCTGACAGCTTTTTATTCCGGCACCTAGCAGCTTTAATAATAGATATTTTACTGTAGCCTTAAACTGAAAACAGTTGTAAGTAAAACTTTACTTGTTGAGAGAAATGGCTTTGTAAGGACACATTACTTTTATCTAAGATCAGATTGATTCACACTTCTACTGTTGGATTTTTTTACTCTATGATACAGCTAAAATGTAATTCGTAATATAGAATTTGGCATCCTCTGATTGCTGTCCTCACTATTGCTTACTTTTGTTTTTTTGATGTTGGAAGGCATGATGGCATAGGAGTATAATGCTGCCCCATCACCTTTGTAGGTATTAACATTGTGGCATACACATTCTGATCACCAGCTAAACTAGGCTGCCCCCGCTTGAGTGCAGCAGCTATGTAAACCTCATGTACACCACTGTAACAGAATGAACACAACTGAAATTCAAATATCACAGCAATGACCTATCGATACTGCTACTTGATGTCATACACCACTTTAGAAACAATCTGGTCACTTCAGTATAGTGGATTATTCTACTTTTTCATTAATTCAGCTAATATTTATCTGACTGCTTGGGGGCACTCATAAAGGAGTGCACTTCCAAAGTTGATGGTTTACTAGGGAGAAAAAGTAAAGACATTTAAAAGCACCGTACATGGCCATGACACAGCAAAACACTGTCAGTCCTACACCACTGATCCCAGTGTACATGCACTATTCAGAACAGTAAGCCATCAAAAGTGACACACATACTTCAAAGAAGTGAAAATACTTGATGTTTTCAAAAAAATCCCCTTATTTTCTGATGTTTATATCAACATAACACATGTTATGCCACAATAGGAAACAGAGTGCCAACAGCTGAACAAAGATTTGCAAGAAGTTACTTTGTTGTTGGGTGAAATCCTCACGACATAGCCAATAGTTTACAGTTGACTGCAAAGTATAATGCACAATGCATCATTCCAATTGTACAGATAATACTCTATACTAGCACTCTTCAGGTTTATGATATTGTTAGTGTGTTTTTTTATGTTTCATACATTTAAAATACTATTTTTTTTTTAACATTTCAGACATGCCAAGACGGATAACAAGTTTTCGTTTCTATTTACAAATCTTCATAAAACACCTTTCAAATCTGTATGCTTATTTATAGATAAAGAAAATGGAAAAATTTTATAGAACTAAATCTTATGTCAGTCGTTGAAATGCTTCAATATTGTTACAGAGGTCCACTTGTTTGTAACTGAAATAGGTAGTCAACATTAAGAAGACCCTTACCTGTCTAAATAAAAGTTAATAAATAATGGAATAAGTCAAAGGTTTAAAACCAAGTCATGATAACTTAAAAGTTACAGTGAAAGTTTTAGTTTGGCACAATTCTCACTGAAAAGCCACAAGTCAAACTAAGTATCACAATTCTACTTATTGCCATTATATCTTCTTATGGTCATTAAATAGCAGTTGATGTCAGCCTAGAGTTGTAACCATGAAAGTCATCCCAAGATCTTCTGATGTTTTCTGTTTCATTGCTTATTTTGGCTCATATAACAATATTTCCTGCTATACTACATATAAGATCTGCTGGAAAAGAACATCTTACACAACCTAAATATCAGTTGAGCAGCTGTGAACACCCTACCTTGTATCACAGTGTGCTTTGAAGCATCAGGCTTCTCTAGCAGATCTTCCAAAAAGCATTGTCTAGTTAGCTACCAAGAGATCATATAGATGACTTTGGGAAAGTTAGAGCCTGAACTACCCAAAGTCTGGATATGAGTTTTGCTTGGTAACCGTGGTAAAACCTAACAATGGTCATACACTTATGCTCATCAGGCCTGGTTTAGTTTAAATTTCTCTTTGGAAAAGAAAGAGAGAAACATCCCCAAAGATCCTAAGCTTATTAAAATATTCCTACAAAGTTTTGACATTACAATTGCTTCCTGAGGTGCTTTAAATAATAACATTTTGAAAGATGTGAGTACTTTATAGAACTATACATAGAACCATAGAATTATGATCACTCACCTAACAGTGGGTTGGTCCCACTTTTGCTGCCAATACAGCCTTTACACATTGAGGTATGGTGTGCAGTAGAACATTGAAGGTGTGCTGTGGTATTTGGTATCAAGAAGCTAGCAGCACATTCCTTAGGTCTCGCAAGTTGTGAGGTGGGGCCTCCATTGATCAGGATTTGACTTGTTGCCAAACTACATCGAGGCCATGAGCCAAACTTTCCCAGCAGAACATTGGCCAAAGCATCCCACTGTCCCAGTTGCCTTACCTTCTTACCGTAGTGCATTTGGGTGCCATGTGTTTCCCAGGTAAGTGACTTGATTTGCACCTGGCCACTGACATGATTCAAAAGGAAAAGTGATTCATTGGACCAGACCACCTTTTTTCCATTGCTCTGTGATCCAGATCTGAAGCCCATGTGCCCATTGTTGGCACTTTGAGAGGTGGACATGGGTCAGCAGAGACATTCTCACTGGTCTGCAGCTATGCAGCCTCGCACGCTGCAAACTGTGACGTACTGTTTGTTTTGACATTCCTCTATTAGAACCACCATTAACTTATTTTGCAATTTGAGTTTCAGTAGCTCTTGTTGTTCGCTCCCAACGCGCATCAATGAGCCTTGGCCATGCATGTCCCTATCGCCAGTTCACCACTCCAGGCTTTACAGTTTAGTTCTTGTGGAACTTAGGCTTACCTATTTTTCATGCTTCTAACACATCAGCTTGAAGTCACTTGTGGACTAATAAACCCCACCCACTAACAGGAGCCATAATGAAGAGATGATCAGTGTTATTCACTTCACCTTTTTGTGCTCATAATGTAATGGGTTATCAACATAAGTGGTTTTTTCATTCTTTATACATACAATAAATGTTTTCAATACAAGCAAACTAAATTTATATGCCACACGAAATTCTTCTCAGAATAATGGTTTTCGATTGATGTATAATAGAGTGAGTAAGAAGTTCTTTTTTTTTTAACGGATGTGCTCTGAAATTTTCTTTGTCTCCACTGCAGGTTGGGATTGTTGGACGCACCGGCGCTGGTAAAAGCTCCCTCATCTCTGCCTTGTTCCGACTGGCAGAACCTGAGGGAAGAATAACAATTGACGGCATTCTGACTTCAGAGATTGGTTTGCACACGCTGCGCCAGAAAATTTCGATTATCCCACAGGTGCGCCATTGAAAACCGTCTTTTTCATTGGAACTATGTGTTTGTAGTTGGTAGTTAAAACTGTATTTAGTGATCAAAAGTTAAAGAGAGAAAATTTATCAAATAAACCGAGTACTCTGTTTAACTTGGTCCTTTTCTAACAGTACCTAGGCTTGGACAGCAGAAGTAAAAATCTCTGACTGATTCCTTATGATTGAGAAATGATGGTAACATGGTATTTTGCTTTGGTGTCTCCTTCTTTTGAACGCCTGGCTTTTAAAAAGCTAAAACAAGTGAAGAGAACTACAGTCATGTCCCTGGGGATTTCTGAAAGTAAGACAAACGGATGCCTTGAGACAGTTTAACTTTATTTCCGCTTGTTGAAACTGATACGGCATTAAGAAAATGCCAGCCTGCGGGTGGGTGTCAGAGTGGAGGGAGGGGAAAAGACTCCCACGGCCTGTACTGTGAAGAGAGCAGTTCCCCATCCCTGACAGAGGATTAGCCCTCTACCCCCCAAACATGGGAAAGCCGCTTAAAAGAAGCTCCCCATCCTCACAGCCAGAGTCCCAGCGAACACCGTCACTTAGCCCAAGTCTCAAACATTTGTCGGCTGCAGCCAAGATGCCCAAAAACAATTTCATTAATGCTCCTCTGTGGATTTGAGAGGTTTCTGGCATCGCTGCCTCTTCAAATGAAGTTTTACTTCCTCGTCTAAACTAGTTAGAGATGGATATATGATGTGTGTTTGATGGGATTTTGTTTTCTCCGTCTAGCCTCTCCTAAAGCGAAGACTTAAACAGTGCCAGGTTACAAGCCAGAACTTCAACCTCACATTCATTTGTCACATACAGTGTGACATTTTCATCATGTAGGCAGCACTTAGAGAAGTTTTGAAAACTTTTTCTCTTTTGAATTCATATAAATTAATCTAAAAAAAAAAAAACTACTTTATTTTTAAATTATGTTAGTAAATATTACGGATAAAACTATATCCTGACATCTCTTTACTTAGAGCAAAATTTCATCATTGTCAGTTGCCTACTTTTTTCTAAGAATATTTAAAGTTAAATGTATACTATATAGTTCCGTTGATGAGATTTGGTTCTGATAGCTTTGTAACAGCATATGGCATTAAAAAGGATCCATTTCAGTCTCTATTGAACCCTCAGGAATGTCTTAGTGTAACATGAATTCAGTGGCAAACAGAGGGCTTGGAACTGCTGGAGCACATAATTGGCGCATGGAAAGCTGCGCTTGAAAGCAGTTTTCCAACCTAACACTGAATCCTCAATTAAAGTGTGTCACAGAACTAGTCTTCTTTGGGACTTTGGTTGGCTTTATGACAAGGTGGTATTTTAGTGACAGAGGGAAAAGCTCATTGGAGGTGAAGAGGTGGAACGTTTTGGGAAGGCGCAGGTAGCAGGGATTAGGTTTTGAAAGCTTTATTATTATGGATGGAAATTGAGCTGTTAGCCTTGACCCTTCTGACCCCAAGGGATGCGGTTTGTTGAGATGAGATTTTCATTTTAACACTAAATGTTCTTTGCTGCGTTGTCAAGGTCTGGACTGTTTACCTTACATTGTGTAATTATTAATACCCCTTAAACTGTTTCACATTTGGTCTTGCTACAACCACAAGTGATTTTATATGATACAGCAGCACAAAGTTGAGCATAATGGTGAAGACCTGAACTGTGTGGCGCACATTTGCAATTAGCTCCCTTTACAGTGATGCTCCTAAATAAGATCCAGCTTTTAGTTATGCAATCCACAAAGCTGGCCTTTATAGTATGATGCAGTATAAGTTATAATAGTTTCATGTCAGAGCATGTCTGGAATTTGTCATGCATTATAGCCTGTTTGCTTAAAAACATGCACAAACATACACAAACAGAATTAGAAGTTCATATTTTAAGATGAGCAGGCGACGGTGATCCAGGCTGGGTAATGTTCAATGTCTAGTTTCAAGATTGACTTATGTATGAAACGTTTTTTCAGTTTAACCTTATTAAACTGAGTAACCCTGTATCTTTGACTTGCAGTTTGTATTCATGAATTAGAACGTGGTCAGGGTCAGAGAAAATGTTCCTTGCTGATTTCAAAATATCATTATGATTTGTAAAGCTTTTCAACTGGCTGACCTACAATCTTAGAGCATCTTTTAAATTGATGTAGCAGTGTCAACTATTATATCTTGCAGTATTGCAGTACTGCCATCTCCATGCTTGTACAGTACTGCAAAATACTCAATGTCACTGAGGTATAAAACAAAATAACTTCCTTACTTGCCCCAAAATACAGGCTCAAAGGAAATGTATCCTTTGTTTTGGTATTTTGCAGATCAGTCAGTTCAGTGTGTTTTTCTTGAACAACAGTATTTTTAGAACATTAATTGTTAAAAGAAAGCCAGAATAATTCTTCTCTTAATTTGCCACAACCCATGTCAGGGACTCGGCAAACATGTAAAACAAGATACTCTATTCAGATAAGACAAAAATGTAACTTTTTGGCCTATATGAAAAACACTATGTGTCAAGAACCTAACACACCATTTCCTCTGTGAAAGATGGTGGTGGCAGTGTCATGCTGTGGGGATGATTTTCTTAAGCAGGGGAAGGAAACCTGGTCAGAGTTGATGGGAAGATGGATGCCACAGGGCAATCCTGAAAGAAAACCTCTTGGGATGACTGGGATGAAGGTTCACCTTCCAGCAATATAACAACCTTAAACAGATTTTTTTAAATCAAAAAATATTAATGTGCTAGAACAGCCTAGACCTAAATATAGTTGAGTGAAAACTTGAAAAATGGTGTTCATGGGTGCTTACAATCCAGTCTGACTTAGCTCAGATTGAATGGTACGATTGAGCTCTTTTGAAAAGCAGATCTTAAAAAGCGTAATTCTCTGGATGTGCAAAGATTGTAGACATGCAACAAAAGTCTTGCAGCTGTTATTACAGCAAAATGTGTTATTTTCAAAATGTTAAATCAGGAAAGCAGACCACAAAGACAGAACACACTTTACTGATTTGTATTTGTAAAACAATTTCAAATAGTAAAACTTTAAAGGGTATAAATACTTTTGCCAAGGCACTCCATAACTTTAATGTCAGGCACCTAACCTTTTAGACTCATTATTTGCTTTACTTTTCTTACTGATCTAATGTTGCAGTTTCAAAATAAATATATTATGTCTAGAACTGAGGTCAGATTGATATCAGTAGTAAAACATTTAACAGACTGCGATAAAGATAATATGGCAACATAACATCTTGATAAAGATGCCTGCTGCTCTGTATCATCTCTCTCTGATATCACCTTTCTTTCACATATCATTATTATCTTGTTTTGGGGCATGAAAATTTAGAACCTCTTAGGAGTCCTAAATCCAGAGTAATCCTACCAGTGATTGTTGCATGATAAAACAATGCAGAAAAAATTAAGATCTAAAAACATTATCTTCAGCTGCTGTAAGAGACCAGTATTCAGTACGACAAATGTGATCTGTGAAAGGTTTTTTATTTGATTTATTTCAACTACAAAGGCAGGTTAGAACATTTTAAACTAGAAAAGAGAGCTATGTTAACTAAAGAAGAATATGTGCCTGAATCTTTTTACATGTGAATAACTTACCATATATACAGACCCATTCAATAAATTAGAATGTTGCTGAAAAGTTCATTTAAAAGTTTCAGTAACTTAGCTCTCATTAAACGAAACACATTACTGTATATAGATTAACTGCACACAAACAGACGTTTTCAAGCCTTTATTTCTGTTAATTATGAGGGATTTCTGCTTACACCTAAAGAAAATTTGTACATTTAAAAATATATAGAAGATAAAAGGCTAATGTTTCCTTTGCATTTCATAAGTGCTTCATTCTTCACTGATGTTGCTTTGGGTAGTCATCGGCTTTTCTCCCAAAAAACCTACTTACATGAGGTGTTTCAAGAGTAAGATAGCCATCGTCATGTCTACATTTTTAGTCATTCCTTTTTGCCCTCTTTTCTCAAAGGGTTTAAAACATTTATTCTCTGACAGAGAGTGTAGAGATTCAAGGTTTTCACTTCAGAAAACACTTCAAACTCATGCTGTTGCAGAAATGAACACCTGTGCTGCTTGTTATACATCGTCAGGCAAATTTGCAGTTAGGTTAATGGAGAGACTTGTAACACATTGCTCTGTTACCATGAAAATGCAGACTTGTTGGTTCTGTGAGGAGGAAAAAAGTCCTGGTTGCAACATTAGAAGACTAGAAGTTAGTTCCCCAATAAAAAAAATAAATAAAGAAAGAAAAAGCAGAATGGATTTTGCTTCTCCCTGTCATGACACTAGGCTCCCCCTAAGGGACTTGGCCCACACTTTGAGAATCAATGATATACCCTCATCATAGTCATGAATGTCATTTTAATTTTGGCCTTCATAATGATTTATTTGAACAATTCTTTTTGCAGGGTGGAATGATTATACAACCTATACTTTCACATATTCTTAAAAACAAGAGTGAGGTGAACATTTTTAAATGTATTGTGGATTTCCTCTAATTTGCACTATAATTCGAACTATACATAGTGAACAAAATTGCTTCTCTTAAGCAGCATAAAATTATTAAACTTCCCAAAAGTCTAACCTATAGGAAAAATCCAAGAAAATTTGTGAAAATGTATACAATTTGGGAGAATCCTGATCCATTTCTGTTTGGACATTTCACCTTTTCCTGCATCTGGAAAAAAACAAAATATTCATCCTCAAAAGAAGGGAACTTGGTTTGGATGAATAATCCACAAACCACCAATGCTAAGGCCAAACATTAACTAAAAGATGTTGGAAAACCAGTGTCATTCTCCACATGGGAGTGACCCCTTTATTGACTGAGAGGTTGTAGACCAGATGCCAAAGCATTAAAGCTGACTATTTCAAGTTCTACCGAAAAACTGTCAAGCATGGTGATCATCATGTTGAAGGTCTGCTTAGCTGCTTGTTCATTTACAAAGAAGTCAAGCTCTGTATTTTTCAGCTTCACCTCAAATCAGCATCTTAGATGAACATAGTTGGGTGGTCCAAGAGAAAAATGACCCCAAACACACTGAAACTGGTTTTAGAACAAATGAAGCAGGCTAACAGCTTGAGGACTTTCCTTCACAAAAGCCTGACCAAAACTCTGTCGAAAATTTGTGGACGATACCTCAAAGCTAGTTCCATGCCAAGGAACCTACCATTTTAAATGAACTCTACCAATTCTATCAAAAAATATCCATATATACATAAATATGCCAGAGTTTATTTGATGGCTACAAAACCTGTGTGGTCATGGTACAACATAATAAATAGCATTTAATCAGGTATCAATAGTTGTGTAAGTATTATTTGCATGTTTGAAGCTGTATGTATAATTTTGATCCTGTGTGGGTTAAAGCAAAGCACAATGATTTCAAATCAGCACATTTACAATTTATGTTCAAAAAACCCAAGGAATCCCAGCTTGTTTTATATTTATTCCACCTTAAAAAACAAACTGTTCAAGTAAGTCATTAATAGTCCAAGCCGAATATAACTTCATGCCTATAATTAGTGTATGTAAACATCTGACTGGAACTGCATATGTTTCCATCATACTTGTCAGACGTCTGAGACTGGTCTGTCAACAGGCCCTTGTTGACAGAAGCTTTTACATTTGCCTAATGTTTTTGAGCTGCTAGCACATGGAATATATATATATATATATATATATATATATATATATATATATATATATATATATATATATATATCCACCACCCCCACCTCCCCAACCTCAAGAGGGGCCTTGGCACCTCCAACCCCCACCCTGAAGTTCCCCCCCACCAGCCCCCTACTCACGCCGAGGACGGCTCTTTCCATCCAGGAGAGGGACGTAAACAAACTCTTCAGGAGACAGAACCCCCGGAAAGCTGCTGGACCGGATTCTGTCTCACCAGCCAGCCTGAAGCACTGCGCTGATCAGCTGTCTCCAGTCTTCACAGACATTTTTAACACCTCACTGGAGACATGTCATGTGCCAGCCTGCTTCAAGTCCTCCACTATCGTCCCTGTTCCCAAGAAGCCAAGGACCACAGGGCTTAATGACTTCAGACCCGTCGCCCTGACCTCTGTGGTGATGAAGTCCTTTGAGCGCCTTGTGCTCTCACACCTAAAAGACATCACCGACCCCCTCCTGGACCCCCTGCAGTTTGCCTACAGAGCCAACAGGTCTGTAGATGATGCAGTCAACCTAGCCCTTCACTTCATCCTCCGGCACCTGGACTCCACAGGAACCTACGCCAGGATCTTGTTTGTGGATTTCAGCTCTGCCTTCAACACCATCGTCCCAGTTCTGCTACAGGAGAAGCTCTCCCAGCTGAGTGTGCCCAACTCCACCTGCAGGTGGATCACTGACTTCCTGTCTGACAGGAAGCAGCGCGTGAGGCTGGGGAAGCACGTCTCTGACTCCCTGACCATCAGCACCGGTTCCCCCCAAGGCTGTGTTCTCTCTCCTCTGCTCTTCTCCCTGTACACCAACAGCTGCACCTCCAGTCACCAGTCTGTCAAGCTTCTGAAGTTTGCGGACGACACCACCCTGATCGGACTCATCTCTGATGGTGACGAGTCCATGTACAGATGGGAGGTGGACCATCTGTTGGACTGGTGCAGCCAGAACAACCTTGAGCTCAATGCTCTAAAGACAGTAGAGATGGTTGTGGACTTCAGGCAGAACCCAGCCCCACCTGCCCCCATCACCCTCTGTGACTCCACAATTGACACTGTGGAATCTTTCCGCTTCCTGGGAACCATCATCTCCCAGGATCTCAAGTGGGAGCCAAACATCAGCTCCCTCATCAAGAAAGCCCAGCAGAGGATGTTCTTCCTGCGGCAGCTGAAGAAATTCAACCTGCCAAAGACTATGATGGTGCACTTCTACACAGCCATCATTGAGTCCATCCTCACCTCCTCCATCACCATCTGGTACGCCGCTGCTACAGCCAAGGATAAGGGCAGGCTGCAGCGTGTCATTCGGTCTGCTGAGAAGGTGATTGGCTGCAGTCTACTATCGCTCCAGGAACTGTACACCTCCAGGACCCTGAAGCGGGCAGGGAAGATTCTGGCTGATCCCTCCCACCCCGGTCACAGACTCTTTGAGACTCTCCCCTCTGGCAGGAGGCTGCGGTCCATCCGGACCAAAACCTCACGCCACAAGAACAGTTTTTTCCCATCTGCCACCAGCCTGGTTAACAAAGCCCGGAAACCACCCTGACATTCTCCCTTTCCCCCCTTTTTTTGCTGACAGGACACCTGTAACCTGCAACTCTATGCGTTACATTAACGCTCAGCTTGGACTCCTGCTTTACTTGCACAATGATCAGCTGCACTGTTGTATTGCTCTTGCATCATATACTGCTCTACATTTACTCTCACTCACTTAAAACTGTGCACATATATTTATATTATATTGTAGATATGTTTATACTGTTTAATTTGTACTGTATTGCACCAACTACGCCAAAACAAATTCCTTGTATGTCCAAAAACATACTTGGCAATAAAGCTTTTCTGATTCTGATTCTGATTTCATGATTCAGCTTATTGTATTTTTGAATCATATAGTATTTGTAAGCAGCCCAGAACAATTATTTTCAAATCACCACAGTGCAAAAGCTGTCGTTTTTTAACTAAAAAGATCAATATATTGGAGCATAGTTAGCGTGAGCACTGAATAGAGCTCCAGAGTGGAGCAAGTCCTTTGTGAACATCTCCCCTCACACATTGGCTCTCAGTCTTCTATAAATCCTGTCTTTAACCCCTTTATACATCTTCCCCCTTGTCATTATTTTAACTGGCTATGGCCTTCTCTTTCTATATCCATCTATCCACAGGACCCAGTACTCTTCACGGGGACCATGAGGAAGAATCTGGACCCTTTCAAGCAGCACACAGATGAGGACCTGTGGAATGCACTCCAAGAGGTACTCCAGCGTGGCTCTGAATGATTCCCCCTCGCCATCCCAGGGGGGATCCCTCTGTCCCCCTGTACAATGCTGCCATTCAGCCTCCCTGCTCGCCACAAGTCATGGGGGGAAATCCCATTAGGGCCATGGGGCCCAGCTCAATGTGCAGCTTGTAACGGGGAACCATTGAAAGTGCAAGGGGAGATGTGTTTGGGCAGTCAGGGCAACTGTGATGAAGGCTCCCCCCACAGTGAAGGGCTTCAGCTCCTGGTCCTGCCTCTGAATGGGTTTGGTGGCCTGGATTAAAGTTAGAGGCTGGCCACAAGAGAGCACTGGCCAAGGTCATCAGTGGACCTAGCCTTGCATTGTGCCAGCCAGTTAATGGGTGTGTTTGGGTGGTTCTTTAAAGAGATCTCCACAGGGTGCCTTTATGCAGGAGTAATGAAGGGTTGTGGCTGTGCTCTCTCTCTCTCTGCAGGTGCAGATGAAGGCGGTGGTGGAGGAGCTGCCGAACAAGCTGGAAACACTTCTGACCGAGTCAGGCTCCAACTTCAGCGTGGGCCAGAGACAGTTGGTGTGTCTGGCCAGGGCCATCCTCAGGGAAAACCGCATCCTTATTATTGATGAAGCTACAGCAAATGTAGACCCGAGGTCAGGTGACATTTCGCCATTACTTTTTTCACAAAAATGCAATTACATTCTATTCTCTGTAATAAGTAATAATGAAAAACATTATTGAAGCACAAACTTTAAATACTTAATGCATATGTTTCTGTATATTTGCCAGTATAACCATCTTTTTTTTGCCACAAACACTGATCATTTCACCTATATCTACCTCAGTGTGGCACAAAAAATGGATTTAAAATAAGGAGCATTTAAGTTTTTTTTTAATAATTTATATTTTTAGAAAAGCACCAGTCAATCAACCCATGAATGTCTCTGGTTGAAGATCAGCATGTCAGACTCTTTTATTTTTGTTCAATGCATAAAAACCTAGAACTTTTACCATTTTCCATCTAAAAACACTGCAACAAAAAGTATGTACTCTGATGCAGTTTTTGAGTTTAATAAACATCAGATTAAGATTTGGGACATATGCTCTGAGGTAATCTTCCACACATCCCTTTTCCATTTTCCATAAGGGTTTATATTTTTTCTCTTTTATTTGTTAAAGTCCTTTGAAAATAAAAAGATGTGAATTGTCTGTAATTGGTATCAGCCAGGAAAGGCCCAATCCGTGCATCTCTAGTTATTGTAGGAATTCAAGTTTTTTTTTCTTTAGTTTGAATTTCACGGCCCGGTTTAAAGATTTTACGAATCAATGACAAATCAAAATCATTTATATTTTCCAAGAGTTCAATTTGTGTTTGTAAGTTCTCATAGAACTGTTGGGGTTGTGTATATGTTTGCCTTCAAAAAAACAACAAAAAATCCTTGCGTGTAAAATCCAAGTATTGAGTGTCCATCAACGTCTAATTCTGTCCCTGGTCCAACAGGTCTGAAACAATTGGCTAATTGTGGTCCTTAGCATGCAGTCAAGTTCTTCAGAGTCCTGCTAGTGTTGTAATTATTTGAATCAGGTGTGTTGAAGCAGAGAAACATCTAAAAGTTGCAGGATACCTGACCTCGAGACCTGGAGTTTGACACCTGTGTGTTAGGAGGACAGATAGGAGCAGAAGAACGAAGGAAGTACTCTGACACTGTGAAATTACTATCAGATTATATATATTCATAAATTACATGTCAGCTGTTGTCAAACATGTTAAACTTCTAAAGTTTTGAGAAAAAACATCTTGAATAGCATGTGGATACTCCATATTGACAGATTTCAATAAACCCACTCTCTGCTCCTGTTGACTATGATTTAATGTGGAGCAGTTTTCTGAAGCGGCCGGCTGATTTTAGCATGTTTATTCTCTGTTTTGATATGACTTACTGATATTTCAGCTCATAACATATTTTGGTGCTGTTAAAGTTAATCGTGTGTGGACAAAAATGAAAGAAAAAGTTCATGTTTAAGTCTATGTAGCACTCGTCTAAACCGACAGCTGTCTGGACACAGCACATATAGCAGGTTACATCACGCAGACCAAAGCTGTAACACTAAGTACAATCTCTTTTTCAATATGAGCATTACTATGAAGGATGGAAAACACTTATTAGGGAAAACCCAGATTTGTCAGATCAACAGGATAATGTGCACAGCTGCTGATATGGTTTTGGAAGCCATGCACAAATGTTTTGAAAATCTCTACATGTAAAACACTCAAATCTGGTGGTTACCAGGTTTAAAAATTATTTTAAGCTTTAAGCTCAATGCCTACAAAACCACACACCACAAATTAAATCATGTCATTGCTATCCAACAAATAATAGGCCAAAATTGAAATGTTTTAGGAAGAACTTGGTGCACCACAAAAACAATAGTTATGGAGAAAACATGTAAACTTCTAGAATTTAAAGTGCTTGTGCTTTCTTTCTGACATCACTGCATATGTTTTCCTTGAAAATCAAATCTAATATGTTTTTGAGTGTTTTTTTTCCCTTAAAAAACAACCAATGTATTTAGATCCATAAGGCTGTTCCTGATTGAAGATTTAACAACAATTAACCTTCTCAAGAATGTTTTCAATTGAACTACAAACTTTAAAAGAGGTTATTTAAAAAGAAAATTATTGTTCATTTCTCCATAGAGTTTTCTTCTAGGAGCTGTGAATTTGTTAACAGACCAGTTATTACAAAATGTCATATGGTGGTAAAATAATCTTTTAATTCGATTAACATGTTTCTTCTGACAGGAAGTAATATTAATGTTTTTGAGTGGACCAGCCAAGATCCTGACTTGAATCTGATGAGAAACTGTCAAGGGAGTGAAAGATTAGGGTGATGGCATGAAGGCCTTCTAACTACAAAGTCTTAGAGCTCATCACCAAAGATAAATCCTTAAAATACTAGTGGAAACCTGAAAAAGCTGGTCAGCATTTATGAGAAGGGTGTGACTGCAATACCAATAAAGATTTTTCCATTGATTATTGAGAAGTGTATAAATAATATTTGGAAAATGATGGTCATGATTTTTTTCCTTACGTCTCTAGAGAATTTGGACCAAAGGTAATTTCTAAGCAGATTTGTGCACAATCTTTTGGAATTTTGCCAACTTGTGTTAAGTACAACCAAAACTGAACACTTAGGGTACATTGAGTTTCAGATTTGCCAAACATTAAAATAATAATATTAATTTAAACGGTGTACTCAGGCACAGTGCAGTCTTACAGTAAAAAAAAAATAGCAAAATGAGGAATAAGAGTAAAATAAAACTCAACAAAGGACAAATATATTCCTTTTAAATATCACAATCTGCCATTGACATGTTCTACTTCTAAGGCCAACCTATTTGTTCTTTTCTGCAAAACATTGCCTGTTTGCATCCTTTTGGAGCTCACTTCAATCAATCAATCTTCAATCAATCAATCAATTGATCGATGGAGCAATCAATCAAGGTTTATTAACAGACTTAAGTCCATGTTTACACTATAAAAACCTCGAAACCATAATAAAAATATAAAAATATACTTAAAATGTAAAACCATAATATAAATATGATCTCAAATTGATACAAATATAAGATCACAAATATAACCCTGCACCATATATAACCCTTCAGCTAGTGTTTCCTTAAACTGGATAAGTGACAGGAACAAGTCATTAGGATTTGTGATTGTTGAAATTATATTGTCAGCAGCACCTTCTAATTGTTCTCTAAAAGTTAACATTAACTTTCTTAAAAGTACTTTAACTATGCCAACCCCTGCAGGGACAAACATCTGACTGGCAGCCATTTCTCATTGTATGCGACAGGCACCTTCTGCATGCTACGTTGTTTGTATCATGACCACAGTTGGGCTGTATAGAGCGGTGTGCAATGTGCTTTAAAGAAAGTCACTTAACACTAAACAGGAGCTAAACCTACACACAAGTGCATTTGCTTTAGAATAGAACTTACAACATTATCTGTATGTTATCATCATCATTCATTTGATCAGTAAAAAAATTATCAAGGTATTTCACCTTTTCATAAACCTAAAGAACAATGTTGGACAGTTTAAACAGGGGATGATTTTGCTATTTATCCTGATTGGTTCTACAGGTCAAAATAGCACTTTAAAGTTTATTTCTAATAATTATAAAACTTAATTTGATAGCTCATGAAAATCCTAGAGAGACTCCTGTTGGCCCACCTGACTAAGCAAACAATGAACCATCAGGACCCCCTTCGGAAGATGCCATCAAACACCTGCTTCAACAAACCCACTGTCATCTGGACAAAGCCAGCAGCACTGTGAGGATCGTGTTCTTTGATCTCTCCAGTGCATTTAACACAATTCAACCTGATTTGCTTTGTCAGAAACTCCAGAAGACTCAGATGGAGGCCTCAACAATCTCCTGGATCAAAGACTACCTGATAAACAGACCACAGTTTTTGAGACTGAAGGGTTGTGAGTCTAACCAGGTAGTCAGCAGCACAGCAACACCACAGGGGACTGTACTCTCACCATTCCTTTTCACTCTGTGCACCTCAGACTTCCAGTACAAGACAGACTCCTGTCATCTGCAGAAATACTCGGATGATTCTGCAGTTGTGGGGTGGATCAGAGATGGACAACAAGTTGAGTACAGGGAGCTGGTGGACCATTTAGTGGCATGGTGTAGAAACAATCATCTCATTTTGAATGTGAATGAAACAAAGGAGATGATTGTAGATTTTATTAGAAACAAGAATAGATCAAACACTATTTTCATCATGGGAGAAGAAATGGAGTTGGTGGAGGAGTATAAATACCTCGTTGTTCACCTGGATAACAAACTGGAGTGGAGGTGCAATTGTGAGGTTGTCTACAAGAAGGGACAGAGCAGACTGTACTTCTTGAGGAAGCTTAGGTCCTTCGGTGTTTGCAGCAAGATGCTGCATATCTTCTATAAGTCTGTTGTGGAGAGTGTGATCTTTTCTGCCATCATCTGCTGGGGTAGCAGCATCAGAGCCAGGGACTTAAAGAAGCTCAACAAGGTGATAAAGAAGCCTGACTCTGTTCTGGGGACTCCTCTGGAACCTCTGAAGATCATTGTGCAAAGAAGGATTATTCATAAAATGAGGAGCATTATGGAGAACCCTGAACATCATCTTTATAAGTCTGTTTTACAACAGCAGAGTTTCAGAGGCTTCTTCAGATCTGCTGTAAGACAGACAGCTACAGGAGATCCTTCCTGCCAACAGCCATCAGCATCTACAACTTAGCTAAAATGGCCTTTTGAGCTTGTTAAAGTCGACAGACTACACGGTTTAAGTACTGTTACTTCTAAATAACTGAAGTTATATTTTATAATATTTTTTAATCCTTCTTACCTAAATGTCAATTTACATAACTTTGACTTCAAGGACACCAGAGCTAAACATTATTTAATTTCAGCAGTATTGTTCACATGATATTATGAAAACTGTATAACAACCTAACTGCTGTTGACCTGGTGTGTCATTGCCAGAAAAAATAAAACCCTTGAAAGCCCTCATGAAATATTGGGAAATTAGATTAAATATATACATATTGCTCAGAGAAAAGCAGATCACATTAAAGGTATATGTTCCATTAAGAATTCATTAAAATCTTAGTTTTAGTAGGTTTTACAAGTCAGTCTAATTGTTTTAGTTTGGTTTTAAAACGTTAAGTCAGCTAATATACAGCTGACTGAAGACAAAACAGTGTGATTATAATGAAAAAAAAAATCAGTCACTTCTGCCTGATGGTCTTCATTTTTTCTGAGTCTACACTTGCACACACAGTGTCTTGCGAAAGTACTCGGCCCCCTTGAACTGTTCAACCTCATGCCACATTTCAGGCTTCAAACATAAAGATATAAAATTCTAACTTTTTTGTGAATAATCAACAACAAGTGGGACACAATCGTGAAGTGGAATGAAATTTACTGGATGTGTCAAACTTAAAAAAAAAAAAAAAAAACTGAAAAGTGGGGCGTGCAATATTATTCGGCCCCTTTACTTTCAGTACAGGAATCTCACTCCAGAAGTTCAGTGAGGATCTCTGATTGATCCAATGTTGTCCCAAATGACTGATGATGATAAATAGAATCCACCTGTGTGTAATCAAGTCTCTGTATAAATGCACCTGCTCTGTGATAGTCTCAGGGTTCTGTTCAAAGCACAGAGAGCATCATGAAGACCAAGGAACACACCAGGCAGGTCCGAGATACTGTTGTGGAGAAGTTTAAAGCCGGATTTGGATACAAAAAGATTTCCCAAGGTTTAAACATCCCACGGAGCACTGTGCAAGCAATCATATTGAAATGGAAGGAGTATCAGACCACTGCAAATCTACCAAGACCAGGCCGTCCCTCTAAACTTTCATCTTGAACAAGGAGAAGACTGATCAGAGATGCAGCCAAGAGGCCCATGATCACTGGATGAACTGCAGAGATCTACAGCTGAGGTGGGAGAGTCTGTCCATAGGACAACAATCAGTCATACACTGCACAAATCTGGCCTTTATGGAAGAGTGGCAAGAAGAAAGCCATTTCTCAAAGATATCCATAAAAGTATCATTTAAAGTTTGCCACAAGCCACCTGGGAGACACACCAAACATGTGGAAGAAGGTGCTCTGGTCAGATGAAACCAAAATCGAACTGTTTGGCCATAATGCAAAACGATATGTTTGGTGTAAAAGCAACACAGCTCATCACCCTGAACACACCATCCCCACTGAGCTCATCACCCTGAACACACCATCCCCACTGTCAAACATGGTGGTGGCAGCATCATGGTTTGGGCCTGCTTTTTGTCAGCAGGGACAGGGAAGATGATCAAAATTGATGGGAAGATGGATGGGGCCAAATACAGGACCATTCTGGAAGAAAACCTGTTGGAGTCTGCAAGAGACCTGAGACTGGGACGGAGATTTATCTTCCAACAAGACAATGATCCAAAACATAAAGCCAAATCTACAATGGAATGGTTCACAAATAAAAGTATCCAGGTGTTGGAATGGCCAAGTCAAAGTCCAGACCTGAATCCAATCGAGAATCTGTGGAAAGAGCTGAAGACTGCTGCTCACGAACGCTCTCCATCCAACCTCACTGAGCTCCAGCTGTTTTGCAAGGAAGAATGGGCGAGAATTTCAGTCTCTCGTTGTGCAAAACTGATAGAGACAAACCTCAAGCGACTTGCAGCTGTAATTGCAGCAAAGGGTGGCGCTACAAAGTATTAACGCAAGGGGGCCGAATAATATTGTACGTTGCATTTTCAGTTTTTTATTTGTTTTATTTGTTTGACACATCCAATAAATTTCATTCCTCTTCATGATTGTGTCCCACTTGTTGATTGTTCACAAAAAATTAGAATTTTATATCTTTATGTTTGAATCCTGAAATGTGGCAAGAGGTGGAAAAGTTCAAGGGGGCCGAATACTTTCGCAAGGCAGTGTACTTTGCAGTTGATGAGCCATTGTTCTGGCCTGCGAAAAATCCCTGCCCAAGGCTTTGTAGGATGAGAAGTTTTTTTTATGTTCTCAGGTGTTGTATTTCCTGCTTCTTTAGAACTGACAGCCTGATCCAGCAGACTATCCGGAACAAGTTTCAAGAGTGCACCGTCCTAACCATTGCTCACAGGCTCAACACGATCATTGACTGTGACAGAATCCTAGTAAGTAAGATTGCTGTAAATTTCCATTGTGCAGCACTTCAGTTGGTGTTTTAAAATTATGTATATTCTTTCTAATGGTTTTAACGGAAAACATCTGGAAAATGAAAAAACGTTTTGAGCATTTAGCCCATTTATTTACAAGCAGGGCCTTGCATTGGAATGTTTTGCAAAAAATAAAAACAAAAAAGTGTGATTCAATTCAATTCAATTCAATTCAGTTTATTTATATAGCGCCAACTCACAACACGTCATCTCAAGGCACTTCACAAAAGTCAGGTACATACATTCCATTTAATCCTAATCATTGAACAACACAGTCAGATTCAGTTATTTATTCAAATTGGATAACATTTTTTACTATCTAAGGAAACCCAGCAGATTGCATCCAGTCAGTGACTTGCAGCATTCCCTCCTCCTGGATGAGCATGTAGAGACAATGGACAGTCACTGGCGTTGACTTTGCAGCAATCCCTCATACTGAGCATGCATGTAGCGACAGTGGAGAGGAAAAACTCCCTTTAAACAGGAAGAAACCTCCAGCAGAACCAGGCTCAGTGTGAGAGGCCATTTGCCACAACCGACTGGGGGTTTGAGAGAACAGAGCAGAGACACAAAGTGAACAAAGAAGCACTGATCCAGGAGTACTTTCTATGGGAAGGAAAAGTAAATGTTGATGGATGTAGCTCCTTTAGTCGTTTCACCTAGAAAGAAAGAACAGATTAACTGAGCCAGTTTTAAAGGTTACTGTCTGAAAGAGAGCACCTATAGTTAGTCACAGTAAAAGCTCAGTCAATTGCCATGTCTAGGAGAGAGAAAGGGTTAAACACTGAAAGACAGGGCCATGTGGGTTATCGGTAGAAGGTGAGCATTAAGTTGTTGCCAGCAGAAGCTTGGACGATGCCCCTCTCCAGAAAGGTGTCACAGGTAGACACAGAGTCATGCCAGGTGTAGCTTCTAGGAAGAGAAAAGAAGGGAGAACATAAAGTTAAAAACTGAAATAACACCAAATAATGCAGAATTAGAGAGTAGTGAAGGAATGTAGCAAAGAGGGTGAAAGTGGTAATTATGTCCTCCAGCAGCCTAAGCCTATAGCAGCATAACTACAGAGATAGCTCAGGATAACCTAAGCCACTCTAACTATAAGCTTTATCAAAAAGGAAAGTTTTAAGCCTAGCCTTAAAAGTAGACAGTTTGTCCATCTAGAGCCGACTGGTGGCCATTGTTATACTAAAAACCACAACGATTGGGATACCTCTCCTTGTCAGATTGACCATAACCATTGGAAAAGAGAGGGGGTCATACAGGTAGCAGAAATGGAGGGTGTGTTTGCACCTCAACCATAACTGAGCCGGTTTAGGCTAAACCTGACTCCCCCTTACTCCATCCAACAGGGAGGGAAGAAGATGGAGGTAAAAAATAAGGAAGATAGCTCAGGATAACCTAAGCCACTCTAACTATAAGCTGTATCAAAAAGGAAAGTTTTGAGCCTAGCCTTAAAAGTAGACAGGGTGTCTGCCTCACAGACTAAAGCTGGGAGCTGGTTCCACAGGAGAGGAGCCTGATAACTAAAGGATCTGCCTCCCATTCTACTTCTAGAGACTCCAGGAACCACCAGTAAACCTGCAGTCTGAGAACGAAGTGCTCTGTTAGGAACGTATGGAACAATCAGATCTCTGATGTATGATGGAGCTAAATAATTAAGGGATTCATATGTGAGGAGGAGAATTTTAAATTCTGTTATGGATTTAACAGGGAGCCAATGAAGGGAAGCTAAAGTAGGGGAAATATGATCTCTCTTTTTAATTTTCATCAGAACTCTTGCTGCAGCATTTTGAATCAGCTGAAAGCTTTTAACTGCATTTTGTGGACATTCTGATTTTAACGAATTACAATAGTCCAGCCTTGAAGTAACAAATGCATGGACTAGTGTTTCAGCATCACTCCTGGACAGGATATTTTTAATTTTGGCAATGTTCCGGAGATGAAAGAAGGAAATCCTAGAAACCTGTTTAATATGGGATTTAAATGACATGTCCTGGTCAAAAATAACACTAAGGTTTTTTACTTTATTATCAGAGGTCAATTTTAATGCCATCCAGGTTAAGGGATTGACTAAGCAGTTTTGTTTTTAAAGACTCCAGTCCAAAGACAAGAACTTCTGTCTTGTCTGAATTTAGAAGCAGAAATTTTAAGTCATCCAAGTTTTTATGTCTTCAAGACATGCTTGTAGTCTATCTAACTGGATGGGCTCATCAGGATTCATGGATAAGTAAAGCTGAGTGTCATCAGTGTAACAGTGAAAATGTATTCTATGCTTCCTGATCATTTTACCTATTGGAAGCAAATATATAGTAAAGAGAATTGACCCAAGTACTGAACCCTGTGGTACTCCACAATTAACCCTGGAGTTTAAAGATGATTTATCATTTACATGAACAAACTGGAATCTGTCAGACAAATAAGATTTAAACCAGCCTAGCGCTGTTCCCCTGATCCCTACAGCATATTCCAGCCTTTCTAAGAGAATATTGTGATCGACTGTATCAAATGCAGCACTGAGATCTAACAGGACAAGTACAGACACAAGTCCATTATCAGAAGCCATAAGAAGATCATTAGTGACTTTCAGCAGAGCTGTTTCAGTGCTATGATGAGCTCTGAAGCCTGATTGAAACTCTTCAAACAGGTCATTGCTGTGTAAATGCTCACACATTTGATTAGCAACTATTTTTTCAAGAATTTTAGATAAGAATGGAAGATTGGATATAGGTCCGTAATTTTTCAAGTCATCTCGATCAAGCGAAGGTTTCTTAAGTAAAGGTTTAATTACAGCTACCTTAAAAGCCTGTGGTACATATCCCTTTACTAAGGATAGGTTAATCATACCTAAAATGGGGCTGGTAATCAGAGGGAACACTTCCTTAAATAATTTGGTTGGGATTGGGTCTAACATACAAGTTGAAGGTTTAGATTAAGCTAATATTTCTGATAACTCTGGAAGCTCCACAGGATCAAAACAGTCCAAACACAGAGCAAGTTCTGCAGTTATTTCCAATGTTGTCTCACTTGCTGAGGATGAAGTCTTCATCTTCGGGAGTATGTCAAAGATTTTCTTTTTAATAGAATCAATTTTATTTTGGAAGAATCCCATAAAGTCATGACCACTGAGAGCTAAGGGAATGGATGGCTCACAGAGCTATGACTCTCTGTAAGTTTAGCAACTGTACTAAAGAGAAACCTAGGATTATTCTTGTTCTCTTCTATTAATGATGAGAGATAAGCTGTTCTAGCTTGGTGAAGTGTCTTTTTATACAACAGTAGGCTATTTTTCCAGATTAAGTAGGAATCCTCTAGGTGTGTAGAACACCATTTTCTCTCCACTTTTCTAACATTGTGCTTTAAAGTACGCAGCTCTGAATTAAACCAGGGAGCTAGCCTCCTATGAATAATTACCTTCTTTTTCAAGGGGGCTGCATTGTCTAATGCACCACGCAATGATGAACAAGAGAATCAATTTGTGAAGGGGAAGAAACAAAATTATTGCCCTCCATTGTGCTTTTCTGTGATAATGAGGAAATCAAAAGTGGAACAGATTCTTTAAAGGTTGTTACAGCATGGTCTGATAATAATCTACTATAATGAACTTTTCTTTCAGGTGTGGAGTACTCGGTTAAATTAAACTCAAAGGTTATTAAAAATGGTCTGACAGGACAGGGTTATGAGAAAATATTGTTATGTCTTTACACTCAATGCCATATGTCAGCACAAGGTCCAGAGAATGAAGACAAAGGTGGGTAGGTTTGTTAATGTTTTGAGCAAAGCCAATTGAGTCTAAGATAGCATTAAAGGCTATATTTAAGCTATCACTTTCAGTGTCAACATGAATGTTAAAATCCCCCACTATAATAACCTTATCTGTATTCAACACTAAATCCGATAAAAGGTCTGAAAACTGATCTAAAAATTGAGAGTAAGGGCCTGGTGGATGGTACAAAACAACAAACAGAAGTGGTTTTAGTGCTTTGCAATTTGGATGAGGAAAACTAAGGATTAAATATTCAAAAGAGTTGTAGCTATTGATTGGTCTGGGACTGGTCAATAAATTGGACTGAAAGATGGTTGCTACTCCTCCTCCTCGCCCAGTATTTGGAGGAATGTGAAAATTTTAATAATTAGTATGAGTTTACTCATTTATAGTAACATAATCCTCTTGCTGCAGCCAGGTTTCTGTGAGGCAAAATAAATCAATTTGATTGTCACAAATCAGGTCACTAACTATCAAAGTCTTTGAAGAAAAAGATCTTGTGTTCAGTAAGCCACATTTAATTGTTTTATTTTTATTTTTAGTCTGAGTTGTGCTTATTTTTATTAGATTTTCCTGATTTCCTCATTTTAGATTATTTTTTAATCTATTACATTTTGGCTGTGGGTGAGACACTTTCTTAATAGTGTAAAGGGGTAGCAGTACAGAAGCTTCAGAGAGGAGTGTTAAACTACGTCCCTGCTTCCTGGTCTGAACCCTGGGTTGTCAGAGGTTTGCAGAACTAATACATTCGGCCAGATTCCTAGAAAGAAGAGCTGCTCCATCCAAAGTGGGATGGATCCCGTCTCTCCGGATCAGACCAGGTTTTCCCCAAAATGTTCGGCAATTATCAATGTAGTCCACATCATTTTCTGGACACCACCTTCTACTTCACAGTTATGCACTACTGTATTCAGTCTATCACAAATAATTTCAGTACTGAAGTTTGTAGTTATACTGTGTCAAAATGTGGAAATGTTCAAGGGGTATGAATACTTATGCAACACACTGTACCTCCCTACTGCCTTGCTATCCAGAGTCCCCCTGTGTTCAGACTTTATTTTGGAATGTGAAGTCTTCAACAGATGTTCCACATATTGACACTTTTATTTTTTTTAGGTCAGTACACTTGAGGCCCAGACCACGCAGACACTTCTCTGCATCACTGCTGCCAAATCACCGTCACGTACCCATTTAATTCTCTTATTTCACAACAGCTGGGTTGATTCCTCCCTCACAGCTTCTGCTTTTATTAAATCCACACTCGTGCCACTTGATCTTTGGCCCTTTCTTCCTGCTGCCTGCAGAGGTGCCAATTAGTGGCATTCGTGGCGGTGTTTGTTAATCCTCCACGGAGGACGGGGCACGACCTGGCGGCTGTTTGACCACTGAGAAGGTTTCTAGGGAAAGTCAAGTATCATGCAGCGTGAATTGTTTCACACCTACGGTTGTGTTAAATGTCCCCGTGTGCTAGGGAAGAACTAAACTGCGACCCGTGTGAGTTGACTTTCCCAAATTAAAAACAATCTTCAAGATACAATCTCCCTGTTCCAGCGTTCTGCTCATAAACAATTAATAATGACAGCAGCTGCTGAAGTCTCCCTTTCTTACCGACACAGTTGACAAACTGCTCATTAGTGCTGTAAGCGGATAGGGCTTGTTTAAATTAGTCTGTGCTATAATTGTAGTCCTTTCCAAACTGCTTGAACTGGCACTATTCTTTGTGTGGTTTACATAGCATGCCATGACACAGAAATGATGGTCATTTTCTCGAGTGCCTTGAGGGTGTGATTGTTGGATTTGACTGAGGACCACCTCTAGGCCTCTGCAAATGCCTGGGTAAATACATGGATAAATCTCTGATCTCCTGTCTGTCAGAGTCAGCGCAGCAGACTTTCGCTCTGCTAACAGGTTCCACTCATTGTCAGAAGCCGCATCGAGCAAAAACAGGCGCAGCTGTTTGCAAGCCACCTGAGTCACACAAAATGGATGGTTCCTTTCTATACACCGAACCACTGTTTCCCCATTCAAGTTTGCACCGTCTGCATGCTCAACTCAGCCAGTGAAACAGCTGAAATGTCAGTTTTTCTTCAAGTAAAGTATATAGGTGTTGGCCCCAACTATTATTCCATTGTGTGCGTGATTGCAGGTTCTGGATGCTGGCAGGATCCAGGAGTATGACGAGCCGTACATCCTGCTCCAGAACCAGGAGGGGCTCTTCTACCAGATGTTCCAACAGACGGGTAAAGCTGAAGCTGCGTCATTGCTGCAAACAGCCAAACAGGTATCCACCTCTATCCCAGTGCAGGTCTCTCACTAAATAAGAGACCAGCCATCACACACTAATCTCCACAGACTCCAAAATAATACCAGCAGCAACAAAAGATGTCCATAACCCTGACAAAGCAAAGAAACCTGATTACCATTTTAATTTAAAGTGTCTACTTGCAGCCTTGCAACACCATAACATTAATTTTAAGAGAGAAATTGGCTCTTTGTAGATTCAGATCCAATGATATAATCTAAGAAACTTTCCATATTATCTCTTTTCTCATAATATAATTTTGAGATCATTTTAAGTGATGAGTCTAGAAAAGCAGCTTTCTTTACACTGTAACCGTTTGAGTATATTGGGTTTAACTTCATTGCGATCCGGGATAAACCTTCTATGGGGATTACTGTAATAGAGAATGTCCATATATATTTCTTTTCCTGTGAAATTCATTTGTGATGTATTTCCCCTTCAGACACTGAACAGATAAGGGCTGGCTATTCATTGTTCAATTCCATTTTATGTGCATCTGTCTGGGACCACAGATACCATATAGCAACTTCAAACAGGTCTTTGTGAAATCCGAAAAAAAGTGGGCATCATTTCATTTTCTCTCTGTCCCGCGCACAAATTTATCAGCGGTGCTGTATCTTCCCAACCAGAGAAGTGAAATGAGTAAAATACTGATTTCAAAGACGCAGCACACTGTGGCATTATTTGGTATCGTCTTACCCTGCACACTGGCGGATTGGTGGGGACATTGTTCGAGCCCTTACGTTTCTTCTTTTCTTCATTGTTGGCTGCTCTCCTCAGATCAGATTACATCAGCATCCAAAACTGTCTAGCACCACTTATTAAATACTGAGATGGTCTACATGTTGTGTGTCAAGTTTCTATAGTTGTCAGTCAAGGTTGAAATACATTCAATAATCTGATATCAACCTCTGCCTCCTTTGTTCATGTTGAAAGCAAATCCAGAAGCAGACAGAACATCTCAAGCTTTGAGAGGAAAAAAAAAAACAGTTATTTTCTGAAATTGTTACTACGGTCACCTGCAAAAGTATTCACACCCCTTGGGCTGTTTCCTGTTTTGTCTCGTTCAGTCATTAACCAACTCTATGTAACACATAATTGAGAAATGAAAGGTAAATTATACATGGTTTTCATCATTTATTTGGTTTTCGACTAATGAAAACCTCAAAGTGGGGCGTGTATTTATATCCAGCTCCTGAGTCAATAATTTGTAGAAGGGCCAAGCAATGCTGCACATCTAGAGACAAAAATCTTTGCTCATTCTTCTTTGTAAAAAATAGTTCAAGCTCAGTAAAAGTGAATGGAGAGCTTCAAGTTCTAAACTGGATTTAAATCTGGATTTGATTGGTAAAATCAAACACAGAGATATTCTTTGAAATTAACCTGTTACATTTCTGGTTGTATCTTTAGTTTCATTGGGCTGTTGGAAGGTGAACTTTGGCCCCAGTCTCAGGTCTTCCCCATTGTTTTCAGGGTAATTCTGTTAGGCACTGTTTGTTTTTTTTACTACATGTAGTTTTCTGCTACACATGAGGTCATCTGACCAGACATCCTTCTTTCCCTACATGTCTTGTGACAAACTGCAAACAGGCCTTACTTTGCCATTTTTCAACAGTTTTTTTTTCTTGTCACTCATCTGTGGATTTCACAACTAATAGATTTCAAGTCAAAGGATTCTTCCACTTGAGCCTGTGGATCTCTGATGTTCATCCAGAGTTAGCTGCTTCTCTGATTAATGCTCGTTCCCTGGCCTGACAGTTTAGCTGGACTGGCATGTCTTCCACATGACAGTCAAGCAATTGTGCCATACTCATTTCATTTCTAGATGAGGGATTGAACAGAACACAGAGAAATGTTTAAAGCTTGGAATATTGGTTTGTAAATTAACCTTGCTCTCCATAACTTCATCCTTGACCCTTCTGGTGTTTGTCTTCTTCAAGCTGTTTGTTTACCAGTGTTCTCCAACAAACTTCCAAGGCCATGAAAGAACAACTGTATTTATACTAGGATTACACAGAGGTTGACTGAAGGCAGTTAGTTGCGCTCGGTTTTATTTAGGGTTGTCAAAGTAATACAAATGCACGCCACAGATTTTCAAATTTTTCTTGGTAAAACAAAATTGGAAAACCACTTATTCTTTTCTTTTTATTTAAAAATTATTGGCAATTTGTGTTGGTCTACTCCTTCAGTTAATAAACCACGTTTGTGCACACAAACAAGGAATTTTACTTTGGTTCCACTTTGCTTTCAATGTACAGACATAAAAATATATATATTTCCTCAAGGAGTTTGAATACTTATCCACCTTTTATTTTTAACTGAATGTAGGATTTTACAGTCACTTTAATCAGGCCCTGCCAGTTTTAAGCCAAAAAGTTCACAAAAATACCTCCACAAATAATTTCCGTGATTATCTACAAAATTTTTCTTCCGTAAATTTCACACCTGTTTGTTAGGCTAAATAAGCCACTTTTGCTTGCTTCAGTGGAAGATAAATCCTTTCACCGCGCTCCAACTGGATCCCATCTTAAATCACACCTTAACTGATCTCAGCTCAGATTTGGAAAGTGTGCTTGGCATTCTATGATGTGACACTACCTCCCTGATCCGCTTTCAGGTTCATGCAAACAGAAAGGGGGAGAGCGACACGTGCCACACCAAGGACATCAGTGTCATCTTTGAGACGTCCCTTTGACGGTTTGGAGAGTTCCCGTGGTCCTTTTAATGCTGAACGACAAAGACCAAATCTTTCCCCAGATATGCTTGGATTCCTTGATGTGCACACACATCTTCAGACTCCCAGAAGGCATTATAGGTTTAGTGTGCACTGCATTGATTGGCAAAGACTTTTGGTCTGGAACAGAGAAGTTGTGTAAACCGGGTCTGCATTTCATTACCACATATAACTGGGTGACTGTTTATTGATTACCTACTGCAAGGTTTATGAATGTGTGTTCTGTCCTCCAGTGTATCTTCTTTTACTCTGCACGTTTGATGAAAAGAAGGCAGATACTGAATATGTTTATTTTAGTGCAATAAATTATATTATTCTATAGAATAAATTATTCTATTAGATTTTCTATTATGCGGAAAGACGAGGAAACCCTAGGAGGAGCCATCAGTTTTTGCAGTAATTATTTTGATTGTTAGTTATAGCGCTGTTTTAATTGAACAGTTTTCCTATACTTTGACTTTAGTGGTTTTATGTCTACCTCTGCTCTTTTTTTATATCGAACAGCAACATTTGGCTGCAATGATCATGACCAAAGTGGGTGTGTTCCCTTCGGCATTTGTATTTTTGCAGTTTTGCTCATTTAGTATCCGACTTTTTTCAGAAAATGAGGAAGGCTCCCTTTGGTCATGAAAATGCATTGATTGTACCAGTAGAGTGGACGTTTCATATTCGCTTTGATTTCAAGCAGTTTAAGATTACTCTTAATCTACTGGAATGAACTGTAATTGTGTTATCCCAGTGAAAATTATCCAGTTATTTTAGTTTGATCAGATATTACAAAGGTTTTATATTGGTATAGATCAATTGGGAAGCAGGGATCAGAATTACACTAAACTAAAATAGGGTTTAATATAATATTTTTAGAAAATATGATTTAATTCGTAATCGTGTAACGGTACACAATTTCATACTAAATAATTTCAGTACAGCTTTTACTGTTCAGTATGCATGCATACTGAACAAATACATATTTACTATGCAATGCTGCGGTCCATCACGCAACTTTTAAAAGTGACACCAAAACAAAACTAAACAGGGAGGACTCCCAGCTAACTCTAATGTTTATTTGGTAACATTAAGGTTTCTTATTCAGCTACAGTGAGAATACAATAAGAACTGTTGACCGTACCTAGGCTTTATGTCAGCAATAAGTTAAGTACAGTAGCTCACTCTACACTGAACTCAAGTAAGTAAGTAAAGTTTATTTAGCGCCCATCACAGATAACGCAATGTGCTGTACAACATAAAACACATTAAGTTACATTTAGTATAAAAACAAGCATGTAGAAAGCACAATAAAATCATGACATGAAAGCCTGGTGGAACAAAACAGTTTATCAGTTGGTTTTTAAAAACGTTGCAGGGGCAAACTGTACAGTTTTGAAGCCACAGACTAAAAGGTCCAGTCCCAAGCCCAGGGGCTTGGGAACGAAGACTACGAGGAGCAGAATGTTTTGTTTAAAGCTTACATAATTATTCAGGAGTCTGGCCATTTAGAGCCCTGTTGGTGAGAACCAGAACTTTACCCGGCTTCTAAAATCGACTGGGAGCCAGTGGAGATAGTATAAGACTGGGGTGATATGAGTGTTTTCTAGATTTGGTAAGAAGTGTGGATGCTGCGTTCTGAATAGTTTGCAGATGTGAAATTGATGATTTGTCCAGACTGGTAAAAAGAGCAATGCAGTAATCTAGGCGTGATGACACAAATGCATGAATGATGTTCTCTAGATCTCCTCGAGAAGGCATGTCTCATATGTTGGGAATGGTTTCCTAAATGAAAAAAATGAGAATGAGAAATAGATCTAATGTGTGAGTCAAAGCTTAATGAGGAGTCAAATGTAAGTCCTAGGTTAATTACTTAATTACTCACCTAAGACAACATTAGATCAAATATAAAAATTACAGCTACAGGAGATACTGGAGAATCAGCTGACGTCCAAATCTGGCTGCCTGTAGTATCCAATCAGCCCAATCTCTGTCCTATGAGATTCAAGTCAGAGGAATTTCCTTTGAGAGGGGATTTTCCCAACAGTTGCTCCTGCTGCATTCAAGTACAGCTGGTACACTAGCTTGTCGAAATATTAAAACAACTACAAAGTGATTTAAACATCTTTTATTCTCAAATATCGCCACCAATGTCTGTAAAAATCGGTGGTTATATTGTTGTATAATCTATCTATCCAGGCATTGGCTTTGCCTGTTTATACTGTTTCATTCATATCTCCAGTCAGTTTTCTACTTTCCAGAATTTTAAGTTTTAGAACTTTATAAAATCAAAATAAATCAGAAAATAAAAAAAAGATTGTTTATTGCTGACCAAAGTAGGAAAGAAAAAGTTCTGAAGCGTATCGAAAATATACCTTACTGTGTTTTTTGGTGTACCATTACATAATTAGATGAAATTATATTGGAAATTTGGGCAATTTATGAACTTAAATTAACTTATAACTCATAAAAACTTAGAAACTTAGAACAAAGGAGAGCTTTTATTAGATGCTCCGATGCACATTTTTGGGGATTTTGACTCCATAATAATATTTGATTTTAAATATTTGTCATAACTGATATTTTTCCCTCCAGACCACTTTTTTCGCTAACATTCAGTGTTATTCTTGGTCATTATGACCTATTAGATAACTTGAATAATCCATCAAGTTATCATAATCATATTTAGTTGCGTTTATATGTACAAGACTGAAAATTGCATAATGAGCATCAGAATGATCATGTCTATTCACATTCAGCTTCAGAGCTGCTAAATGTGAACTACGAGAAGAAGGTAATTATGGGGGACACAATGGACCTCAGTACATAATGCTAGTTTAAAAAACTTCTTAACTATAAGACTTTCTGGGATATAAATGTTGGTACAACACTGGTAAAGTTACTACAATCATCAGCACAGTTACTCGATGATGATGTGCTTTGAGAAGCTTCACTGCCATGACTGATGGTTCTTTGTGAAAGAATGCGATGTAACTTGATGTGTTTACATCAGAGATTGAAAAATATGATGGGAACATTGTTTTAAATGTTAAAATGTTTAATTATAGCACAGTTAGCATTGCTAACTGTAATTGCAGTCTCTGAGTTTATTTCTACAGTGTAAGTATTCCAACCTTCTGTCAATATAAAGGCTGCCAGACTTTCCAAATCCTACATGCTCCCTGACAGTTAGAGGTTTAACTATGAATGAAGCAACTTTCTGTAATCCGGTTAGCCTTCCTGTTGCTGCTGAGGGTCCTCTGTAGTGCTGTATTGGTGTACCAAGTTCTCTCCATAGTTATTTTTGCTGTAAAAATACTTCATAACATTTACTGCTCTAATTGTTTGGACAAACAATGAAGTAATTAACATTACATAATATGTCAAATCTAGTTAATTTATATTCAACTGTCAAATTTTCCTTCCTTCCTTCCTTACTTACTTACTTGTTTCCTGCTTTCTTTTTCCTCTGCTCTTTCATTCCTCCCTTGTGTGCCTAATTCTTCCTGTCTTCCAGGCCTCCCTTTATTTCCTTGTCCTTCCTTCTTTTATCCATTGCGTGTTTCATCCCTTATTGTTTATTTTTTCCTTCCCACTGTCCCTTCTTCGTTTTGTACGACCTCCATGTCCTTCTCTTCCCTTCCTTCTGTGCCCCTCTTTCTTTCTTTCTTTCTTTCTTTCCATGTTTGTTGCCTGCCTTCAATTCCCTAAAGTGAATGTAGGGAACAGAGAACTCTGAAAAACGTTATTCAGGAAAAAACAGAAATGGATGCCTCATATTTTGATTAGTTTTTTCAATGTCACATAAAAATTGAAGTCCAAACTCATACTAAATAATATTCCTTCAAGTGTTTGTTCATTGAACTTTTGTTTGTAGCTGACATTTCCTCCCTCAGTTGCTTAGTCGTCTGAAAGGTGTGTTTGCCTCTCTCAGGTCAGTGGTTACAGCGGGTCTTGTACATGATGGTACAAATTGGTAAGTGGTTAAAGAAAACTACCCGGTGATTACTGCGTGAGTAAAGTCATTTTTTTATTGGGAAGGTGCTGTAGATATCCACTCTATAATTATAACTTTTTTATCACCAGCTCCATGAGAAATGGAGCTGTTTAATTTGGCTTTACACAGACGGTGATTATACATTGAGAGATTCTTGTCAGCAAACACGGTTTAGAAGGATGTTTTTAACCAGCCCCAAATTTGGGTCATGAACTGCAGGACATCAGCTCCTTTAGAAGTTGAGTGATTTACACAATTCATTAAAGCCAATGAATCTTCAGCCAGAGTCATATTAAATGGTTACTTACTCTCAAATGGCCCCTTGGGAGCAGGATTGTTGGCTCGCGAATAGATTAAAGTTTACATTGAAAAGAAAAATTGAATTCAGAGGTAATCAATAGCACAATGGGGCAGTGAGAGGTGCCTGCTGCCTGAAATGAAATTACCATATTTTTAATCTTAATTTTCCACTCTGTGTATCTGACAGTGTGGATGTGCAATCCAAACAGATAATGAGAGAGTGGGATATTGACAGTGTGGTCCTCTGGAGTGCTTGTTTCAGTGATTAAACGCTGTGATCTGTGATTACTTTGTGTCGGGTGTCAGGCTGGCGGCCAGGGCCGGGGGGAGAACACGAAGGCGTGCGGCAGCTGGAGCACCGCGGCTCTCTGAGGTACTAATGCACCTGACGCAGCACTGACAGCATCTCAAAGCCCATTGGGGACTTCAGCAAAAACGCTATAGAAATACCCCTGGCTCTATCTAACATCAGAGTAGGCATATATCGTCTCGGCTATCCTCAACGAGAGAACGGCAACGACAAAGTTTTGCACAATAAGTATTATTTAGCAGATACCTTCTTACGTCCACCAATAATAGCACCTTTTTAACACATATTTGAATAGGTGTTGCAAATAGCAAGGCTGACAACACGCTGCTGATAAAGCCTTAATAAATAAAATGCGTGAGAAACCTGGCTGTACACACAATGAGGTTTAATCACAATGGAATAAAGCACAAAATAAAGAGTCAGCACAATGTGAAGGCAGTGAATGAAAATGAGGAATTTAAATTGTAGCATCCTCACTTTTAAAAGAGAAATGATCTGTTGGTGCTGATTTGAGAGTTTGATAACTGCTGTATTCTGTTAAAGAAGCATGCATTGTCAGTTGAATGAGGAATAATGTAACAAATATCTATAATAAAGTGAAGGTGGTGTATATTACCAATAAGTAAGTAGTCTGAGGGCCGTGTTGAGTTTAGGAGACAATGTTTGTCAGAAACTTTCTGTTGTGCCAGCATTTTCCCTTTTCTTTGTGACGGATACTCGCTGTTTGACAAATGGAAACAAATTGCAGTGCGAAGACATGTGAATGGCAGGGAGCCGGGGAGTGTCAAACCCGGCGCTGAAAGACGACGAAGCGGGAGCCTCAGGTTTTTGTTGGCGACTCAGACCTGACTGATCCTGGCATAAAGTGCTCGTTGAAGAGAAGGAGAAAAGGAAAACGGGATTTCGACAGGCTGCAGTGAAATTAGGAGAATTGACTATGGCGGCTTTGTTCCTAACTGGTGACATGGTGTGTGTGTGTGGGTGTGTGTGTGTGTGTGTGTGTGTGTGTGTGTGTGTAGAACCGGGGGACTGCAGTGAATCCCCTGAGACTCACTACAAACTGAATATCTGACAAGTTCCCAACGCTCAACGTGACTCTGTGGAACTAAGGAAAACAAACAACAAATGGCACATTTTAAGATATATGCCCTGACACAGGTTGTAGTGTGTTAGAAAAGGGCTTTTATCTGGTTAAAAATAGGCTCTCAATTCAGAATATGTTGGTGCTATATTTTCGATATTGTCGCACCAACCTAGTTAGACTGATTTTTCCTGACAGACTTTGAAAAAGTAGGGAAGACAAGAACAACTTTGTGCTGATTTCCAACTTTTTATTTGACTTCAAGCCAGCGATGTCTCCACAAAAGCAAAAACAAATGCACACGTGAGGTCTAGTTAGGCACACCGTATCATGGTGCCTCAGCAGTTTAGCGACTAACCTGGCTGGGCTTTATGGACTCTGAGTAACACTGCTATAAACAATAATTACAGGTCACACGTGGAGACAATGATTATATTTTGTAAATCATCCAGGCTGTGGTCAGTTTAAAACTGCAGTGTGTGTGTAAAACATTTTACATACCACTCAATGATTTAAAGGCTCCTACTGCCAACAAATCTGTTGACTAATTAATTGTCTAATTTCCAAAAATTGTTTTATTTTAGTTCATTTTCTGACATTAAACTTTCACATTCATTGCAAACCACAAATTAAAATGTTTACAGAGATGTGAGCTAAATATGGGGAGTGTGAGATATATGATGGGACCACCAATTTGACAAAACTAAAGAAAATTAAGCCTTTATTATTTATGTATTTATAAATAAAAAACCCTGACTGTTCAACATATCAAATGAGACTGAACTGTAACTAAACAAAAATAGGTTTTACTTCAGTAATGAGTGATGCAACAAAGGAAAAAAAAGCTGTTTCTATTTGTGCTTTTATTTCAAACATATTATTAGAGACAGTAACCTAGAATGTACTGGTATTTATTAGCTGTATGTATTGTTTAATAGATTGTCTGTTTTAAATTTGACTTGGATCCAAAAAGAAGCAAACAGGAACTGTTTAAACTTTTTCATATACACTCATGAAGGGTAAAACTTAGCCAAGAAACAACATGTCTAACTTCATAGAGAGCATTCCGAAGCCAAATAAAACGCAGTAGTTTTGTTTTTATTCTGTCATCATCTGTGTGTCTTCTCTTTAGTTGCTCATCATGCCCTGTGCTTCATTTATCATAAAAACTTTTATAACGTGGCTCAGTTGACAGTAAAACAGATTGATCATTGTCCCATTGCAAAGATGTACTCCACTTCATATTTTGCATCTGTGTACTTAAATCATCCCATATCAATTTATTAATGTTTTGTAGTTCGGCAATTTTACAATCTACGGAGGTAAACAGTCATTAAAAATGGTCAAATGTCACAATTTAATTTTCCATTATTTTCTGAAAACAATGAAATTCACTGTTTTCATCTATTTTGTTACTGATTCTCATCTTGTCAGTTGAATTTCATGAACTACGAGAGACTGTGACCCTTAATTAAACCAAAATAACCACAAGAGACCTCCTGCAGGTAGATATTATTTAATAGAGTCACATGACCACGTGTCTTAGACTATGAGTAGAATATAGAAAATTACTTTAATTCATTCATCTGGCAGGTAAAGACTGATGCATTGTCCCAGCGCCGACCATTTTGCTCAAGATTGTCTGGTATGAAATAAGTGAAACTTCAACAGTGCAAAATAAAGGAGCAAAATGACCCCCACCTTAAGCAGATGCTTTATCCACCATGTTTGTTTTGAAACTGCTGCGCCGATGGAGCCTACCAATAACATTTGTTAAAAAAAACCTCAAAAAATAAAAAGCTGAGGTCCTAAAAGTGATCTGGACTAAATAATTGTTGACGCTAACAATTATGTTAACTAGTCTCAGCACAATACAATGATTTTGACATTTGAACATAAATAAGTGGTAATCCTAAATTAAAAAGTGAGATATACTATACTAAAGTATACTGATTATCACAAGTATACAAAGCATCAAATCTGACTTGACTGTGTGAGGCAACCAGACCCACCATACTGACACAAGAAAACAGTGATAAACAAGTAATAAAAAACGGCATTTTTTCCCACTCTTCCAATTTTACCTCTGCGCGGTGCTTTGAACTATGCTGGCTAATGTGGTGCTTTGAAAGGCCACCAAATAGGAAACCTCTTTGCATGCTTTAGCCTTTAAGTCCCGGACATGCTCTGCCAGCTTCCAAAAGTGCCGTTTGATTCTTCAGCTGCGAGAAAAAGAAGCAAAGTGGTCGGGAGACAATAGCAGCGGGCTTATCTCATCAGTAAATAAAGCTTATTGCTTAAAGCTATAAAAGTCTATGCTTATTGGTGATGTCATCCCTTTGTTGAAGACTGATGAAGCTTGAGGCAGGGAGTATAATGTGAATGTGTGTGTGTGTGTGTGTGTGTGGGAAGAGGATCCCTGTGCAGCAAACTTTAGAGTTTCTAACTTTGCCCCTGCAGAGTTTCATTTAATTTAAAATGTATGACATATATTTTAGCAGCTTCTGCACTAAGATTGCACTCTTTGGTGGCAAACTAACCCAAAATGTACTTCAAAGTTCCATCTGGCCAGGGGGGCTTTTATACTCAGCCATGAGAGCGGTTGATGTTCTGTGCATGTAAACGTGCAGCTCTGGGTAAAGGTGGGGACAACTTGTGTCGTTCCCCCCCCATTATTGTCTGCTTCCATTTACGTGGGTCCAAGGGCCCACTGTGTCTTTTTGGGTTACTTTCTCATCATTTCTCCTAATGTAGAGACCCACAGGGTTGGTGGCAAGCACACAATGTGGCTGTTGTATGGTTACTGTCAGCTCTCTCAAATAAGGCTTCCTGTTCATTAGACTTCTTTTCACCTCTGCACAATGCGTCGGCTTTGCAGCAATGGCGAGTTGACGCCCATCTCTTCAATGTCGTGTGAATAGTTCTAAATAGTGTTTATGCCATGTATTGTTGTCTATTGTGTGCCCAGTCTTAATTCACAGTGATTTGCCTGCTTTTGCAGCCAGGGATACATTATCTTGCCTATGTAGCCTCAGATGCATGCCTGGCCTTTTCAACTAGTAAACAGTCTAAAAGTTAACTCCCTATGGACAATACTGGAGATGCCTGATAAAGTGGGGCAGTTTCTGTCCTTGTGCGTTTTGTATAAGGAAACATATTTTGGGATTTTTTTGAAAAACTAAAGATGGCTTTTTCTCTTAAAGAATGGATAAAACTCCAATTAGGAAAGTTTAACCTCAAAGCTGATTTAAATTCCTCTTCTTCAATGAATACATAGCAATGCCGCTGTTTGCTTTCAAAGATTAGACTGACATTATCTGTTGCACATCTGCTGAGGATCATGTGTTCAGTTGGGGAATTGTATTTAAAGCATGTGTCTTTATTCCCAAAACCATCAGTGTGAAAAATGAAATAGTAATACAGACAGACAGCTGGGTGGATAATCTGACATATATCAGGGTGCAAGAATAAAAACTTTTACATCTTGAAGATAATGTCAAATTCATCCTGAATCTCTTGTGATGGAAATTTTATGTCCCATCACTTTTAATAATAGGGAATCTGTTACACTGTTTCAGGTATAACTTTTTCAAAAAATTCAGATGAATAAAAAAGTTAAGAATATTTGTGTTTTGCACAGAATGTTGCACTGAATGTATTTCATTGGGTATTAATGTGAAAGACCAACACAAAGTTGTAAAGAAACATAAAGACAAAGGAAAAGGATTCATAGTTAAAATTTTTTTTTTTACATATAAAAATCTGAAAAGTGTGGTGTGCATTTATATTCAGTCTCCCGGGGCCAATATTTGTAGAACCTTTTTTTGGGTGCAGCTACAGCTGTGGTTTATTTGGGGTATGTCTAGCTGACATTTTGCCCATTTGTCTATCATATAAAGCCTTTTGTTGTATCTTTGGCTGGATGTTCAGGCTTGTTGTCCTGCAGGAAGATGAACCTCCACCACAGTCTCAAGTCTTTTAAAACCTTTTTAAGCCCCATATCTAGCTTCATCTATGTTTCTATCAACTCTAACAAGCTTCTTTTTCTATCCTGAAGAAAAGCATCCCCACAGCATGATGCTGCCACCATCATGTTTTAGAGGGGTGTTTGTATTTGCAAAGTTCTGTACATTATGGGCACTCTGCCACACATAGCGTTTTGCAAGAAGGTTCTATTTTGGTCTGAGTTTGTGCACCTTCAGGTTATGATTCTCGATCCTAAATTGTAAATCTCTGCAGCAACTCCACAGTTACAATTGGCATCTTAAATTAATAGGCTTTCTGCTCAAGTTGTTAGTGTAGAATGCCATGTTTTAGAAGGTTTGCCTTGGTTTTTGTTTTACAGGATTTAAATCATATTTAAGTCGATTATTCTTTCTGTCAAATCTGAACACCTTTGAGGAAATGCACAGTCCCACCTTGAATGATGCCAAAAACCTTTACTGTTGGGATGGTGTACAGCCTATGTTTTCAGTCACACAAAGGCAAAGAAATGTTGGGCTCAACTTTTCTGAGTGTGTTTCATTCTTTCTTTTTTTGAACAATGAATTGAAGACTGCTCTTTAAGTTGTTCAGAGCCTGGGATATAGCTTTATAACCAAACCTTCCTGCAAACTTTCCATAACTTTATTGCTGATATTTGTGGTATGGGCACCTATGCTAGGGGCGACTGTGGCTCAATAGGAAAAGTAGTCGTCTTGCAATCAGAAGGTTGTGGGTTCAATTCCAGCTTCCTCCTGCCATATGTTGATGTGCCCCTGGGTAGGGCACTTAACCTCAAGTTGCCTACCAATCTGCGTATTGGTGTATGATTGTGTGAGCACTAGTGACTGCGATTGGGTGAATGTGGCTCTAGTGTAAAGTGCTTTAAGTGGTCTGTATGACTGGAAAGGCGCTATATAAGTTTATTTACCATCTATGTTCCTTACTCCTTATGATGCTCTTTGTTGATTAATGTTCTCTAAGAAAGCTCTAAGGCCATCGGAGAAAAGCTGTATTAAATTTCACACATGTGTACTCTATTATTATCTCTTCACTTTCTAATCAGGCCAAACCTAAGCATTTGGTAGCACTGGATTTTTTAGGGGTATTAGAGCAAAATCCATTCCACACTTTTTTTGATTTTTTATTATATAATTTGAAAAATATTTATGATCCTTCTTCAACTAAACACAACATGGGCTACGTTTGTTGGTCAATCACATAAAGTTCCACTAGCATACACTGAAGTTGGTAATTGTGACAAAATGTGAAAAAGTGCATTTGCAAGCCTCTGTAAGCTTCAGCTTGTCCTTCTCCTTCTTGACAACGAAAAACGTAAACTGGTGGCAGCTAAATTATTTTCCCAATAGCCAAATAGGCTATAGAGAGTAGAAACAGCAAGCATAGTATAACCTTCATCTGTTTGTACCTTTGTTCCTGAGATTGTATACATCACCTCCAGAGAGTAACCGATAGGCCCGGCCATTCACCTTCTCAAACAGATGGACAAAAGCAGAAGATATCTGCGGCACAGATTACATTATACTCATTTCAAAAGCTTTCACGGCTGAAGTATGCAGAACAGAAAGAAAAGATACTTTTAATGCTGAGCCAGTGATTACAAGTGAGACGTAACTGATATTTGGCTCATTATCATTCACAAATTCCGTCTGTTTGACCCCCTCGAGCATTCTGCTGCAAAGGGAATTTAAAGCCAGGTTTGGACTTCGAGGAGAAGAATGTTATGATTGCTCTAGGTGACACCGATACAGTGCCATCATACCGTCGAGTCCACACAGAGGGAGAAGAGCGGCGAGAACGCTAAACAGCAGGCATTTTATTAACCTGTCAAAGAGAAACTATGCGCTGCTTTGTTTTTGATTGCCACGTCCTCTCACGCTCCTACTTCTTCTGCATTTGTCCTCCATTAGCCCACCAGGTGTGTTTCACATTTTATTTAATAAACTGCAGTCATAAGGTAATTTATTCCTTCTAACTGCTGGGAGCATTTTTTTACAGTTAAGTAGTGATGTTGACTTGCTTTGCTCCTGGGCTGATATTTTCATTAAAGGCCTCCTTATCAAATAATGAAATAAAGAATTATTTTTTTTTCAAGCCTAGTGCTAATAACACCCACAAATCAAAAGGTTTTCAGTGTAATGTCTTCCCTCCCTTGCCAGTAAATTTGGCAGCCAGGATGTGCTACATACAGATGCAGCTTTCATGAGAATATTCCAAGACAATAAACCCATCTCTTTTGTTGTCCTTCTGCAAGCCCTCTTAATTAATATCAGCATATACAAACCAAAGTTAATTGAAATTTGAACAGCACCATCTTTACAGTTTACAATAACACAATCACTAATGTTTTGTCAGTGTTTTTGAATTGCTGTAATGACTCGTATCTTATCTCTATTTAGTGTTTCATCGACTGCTTTCGGGGATGCAGCCAAAACATAAAAGAAAGAAATGTCTTAACCATGAGTAAACACTGGTGGCAATGTATGCAACCTTAGCATTGATTCAGACTGAAACATTAATATTCACACTCCCCCTGATGATCATAGCGAGGCACACATGATTTGTTCCCATTGATTAACTGACATTACTCCAGCTTCTCCCATCATGGTTATTAATATTGTTTGCATTGATATTATTTCTGCATTAACAACAATTTCACCCAGGTGAGGCAGATTGCAAGGCCAATAAAAAAAAGTAGCAGCTGCTCTGTGGAGTACGGCTTTAATCAGAACTCCTTGTGATGTGAAATCTTTACACCGTTCATCAATCTACAAGGAAGCTTTTCAAAATATGCGCTAGTTTGAATAGCACAATTTTAAAGAGCCCCCCCACCGTTTGTCAGATTTCCAATGTGTTTTGCAAATTGCAAAACCTTCTAGGAATGCAAATTAAGCTGTGCAACCTGAGTGTTCCCTCCATTCATGGTAAACTCACGCTTCACACTTTTATTTTGTTTTTTGTTGTTTTACGTGAATTCTTAGTGGCAGATAATGAAATCGGGCCAACAATTACCAACTACCGTGGGGTTGTAGTACACCGAATGCACTACAAAGCGAAATCTGGCACGCTGCTATTTCAGGAGGATTTTTTTGTTCCCTCGTTTCTTTTGTCAAATTTGGCCCGTGAATTGAAATAGCTGAATATAATAAATAAATAGATAAACAGTGGGTTGTCTTTATAGCCTTTATGCAGGAATATTTTCTGAGCCAAGAACATTTCTGAACTTAACAGTATTTATGTTCCGGCTGTGTTGGTCACAGTCTGTCACAGGTTGTTTACATCTGCATGTCCGATTAAACAAATATGACATACTCCCAAGATCAGGCTTCTAGCACTCGAACCACCCACCATGGCAATTAACTGTCTACTAAGCTAACAAGCGTAGCACACATGCCTGATGCAAGCCAGCAGAATATCAAGACACTTTTGCTTGATGTATCCGTGTTTACCCTGAACTGCCACCGTGAACACACGCTCCACATGATTAACCTGCAGCTATGGATCGAGCTGCTGTAGTCCCACCAGCATCGATACGTGGGTTCACAATGTGTTGGAGGGCAAGTAGCGTGTGAAATTCCCATCAGGAGCTTTGATGCAGTGTAAAAGTGTTCAGACCCCTTGAACTTTTTTTCATTTCTTCATGTGGCAGTATTGGGATTTTATGTGACAGATCAACTCAAAGTAGTGCTTATTTTGAAAGGAAAGTTAAATGATGAATCGTAAATGGTTTCAATTTTTTGTTTTACGTAATGGGACATGCATTTGTATTTAGCTGCCCTGAGTTGGTACTTTGTAGAACCATCTATAGCAGTTTTGCATTTATAGCTGCAAGCCTATTGGGGTAAAACCTGCCAGTTGTTTTCATATTTAGAGACAAGATGGCTCAAGCTCAGCCAGATTGGATGGATAGGATTTGTAATCAGCGTTTTTCAAGCCATGACACAGATTTTCAGTTGAATTAGGTCTTGACTTTGACTGAGTCACTTTAATACATGGATTTGCTTATATCTAAACAATTTTATTGTAGCTTTGGCAATATGTTTAGGGTCACTGTACAAGTTGCAAAAACAAATGCAAATTGTTTTTAGCCTCTGACAGGTTTTTTCCAGAATTGCTCTGTATCTAGCTCCATCCATCTTCCCTACAACTCTGACCAGCTTCCCTATGCCTGAAGAAAAGCATTCCCACAGCCACCACCAAGTGCTGATGCTTCAAAATGTTCATGCTCATGTTCAGAGTGCTGTGAAGTGAATACCACACATAACGTTCTCCATTTAGGCCATTTTCGTCCCATCTGACTGGAGCACCTTCTTCCATGTGTTTGCTGTGTCCCCTATCTGACTTTTGTAAACTGCAAGTGGGACTTCTTGCAGCTTTTTTCAACATCTTTCATCTTGCCCTTTTCCCACCAAGCTCAGATTTGTTCAGTGCATGTCTAATAGTTGTTTTGTCCAAGAATCAAACCAAACAAATATCTGCAGCTCCTCCAACCTTACCATAGAGCTCTTAGCTATACCTCTCTGATTAATGTTCTCCTTGCCTGGCCTGTCAGTTAAGATAGAGGGCCATTATCTGGTACTTTTGCAGTTCCACCAAATACTACGTAAAATGTATCTTACCGGATGGATTGAACAGCGCTCCTGGTGTTGTTAAAAGTTTGGAATATTGTTTTGTAATAGAGCCTAGCATTAAACTTCTCCACAACCTTTTCTCTGGTGTGTATTATGGTGTGTCCCTGGCCTTCAACAAACCTCCGAGGACTTCACAGAACAGTTCATCTCCAAAGGCCATTGGTTGCAGTGATTGTTTTTTATATGATGATATAGGAGTAGAGGTGGCTGTTTCAGATTTTCACTTAAAATAAAAAAAAGTTATGTATGATTGTCCTTCCACTCTACAATTATGAGCTAGTTCGTGTTGGTCTATTACATAAACTCATTAAAATCTGTTGAGGTTTGTGTAGCAAAGTTCAAGGGGCATGAATACCTTTCCAACAGACTATAGCAAAAAAACATTGGAAGTTGTGGAAGAGCTCTTGAAATTCAACTGAGTTTTTTTGAGTCTTGAGGACGGCTTTAACTGCAAAAAATAATGGTGTCCTTCACACAGCGCAGGCTTATTATCACTGCTTTGGCAAGTTGTTGTTAGTGGAAAAAATACTGACTACTGAAAACAGGAAGTACACCACATTCAAACCTAAATTTTGTGTTTATACCATAACTCTAGCATCCTCGTTGTAGTCATATAGACATGTTCATCTGACACAGCTTCTCTGTAGCACAAAATCCCAAAAAATAACAATTAAATGCCAAACTACAGAAAAAAAAACAACACTGACCATTAGGGCATAGCCAATATGGAGGTTAATCCATTCTTGTGTCTATACTACTGAATGCTTATGGAAGCATATTTGCTTAGGGCAGCCATGCAAATTATTACTTACTGCCCTGTAAGCTGATAACACAAATTAGATACCCATTAAAGTTGAACAATGTATATAGAATGAGAAGAGATTGCAAGTGATACCCGAAGGGATGCTTAAGTCATATGGCACTAAAATATGCCTCATGGTTGCAAACTTCAAAAGTGGGGAGATGTTTATCCTTGGGATTGGAAGATGCATAATAGTAATCTCATATGCACAGAGGCAGCTGCCAGGTGGAGGATAGCACACTGCATGTTTATGAATAGAAATCATTACAGAGACTGGGGAGCATACCGGCATGGACCAGTGACACATAACTTTTTTTTTTTAAACATCTGCACGTTGCAGCCCTTTAGAAGTTTATGTGCACACATGTTTAGTACAGTATGAACCTACCTATGTGCAATGTTCTAATTTCTGTTTTTCTGGGGTTTGTGGAAAAACATTCAGCAAATGTCTCTTTAAATCTTGATCAGAATAACTAATAATCTTGAGAAATAAAAACCAATTAAAAGAACCCCACCACCTGCGGGGTGTCTGTAATCACAAAGCTGTTGCTCTACTTGACCTCTACCATTACAAGCCTCTACTCTTATAGGTTGTTCCACTTTGAATTTTGTCACAGAATTACTCTCACAGTAGGCATGAGCCAACTACCTGTATCAAGACTACCAACAGCAAGGCTTCAAAATGTTAACATTTCAAAACCACTCAAATATCTATCATGTCCTTCCTATGGTTACAGTCTTAATAATGAGAGTACTGTAGTGGTAGCAGTTTTCTCCAGCTGTCTGTAGCATAGACTATTGCACTGGTGCCCCGCCTCCATCTATTGCTGCATACTGCCGTTCAGCTAGCACTCTTAAAGCTGCCCTTGGCAAGCTATAAGCTGCAACTGACTGCAGGCTACTTGAGCAGATAGCCCAACTAGTTAACCAGATAAAATGTGCTTATTTTATTATGCCATAAAGAACAGACCTGAAGAAATGGATAATATTCAGCACAATAAGCACTTGAAATTATGCAGGTGTTTATTCAACATTTATGCTAATATCTGTGTATCAAAATTACAGTAAATTAATGCCATAGATATCTTTATTACATTATATTATACTACATTATTTTAGCAATATTAACAACAGTAGGATGTTGTGCTTGTCTGATTTAAGTAAAACAAATTATATCACAGTATGCATTTCTTTTTTAAATTCTGATGTTAATTCTAGTAGTTAAGCTTAACACCTTGCATCTACAGTCACACTCAATAATTTAGAATACATGTTCCGATGAGGCTTGTTTGTCAGATTAAAAATTCATCACTCATATTCTGCGAATCCATCGCAGGGCAACACAGAGACATACAGGACAAACAACCACGCACACACTCATTCACACCTAACGGCAATTTAGAGGAACCAATTAGCCTAACCGTCATGTTTTTGGACCGTGGCAGGAAGCCGGAGCACCCGTTGAGAACCCAAGCATGCACGGGGAGAACAAACTCCATGCAGAAAGACCCCCAGCTGGGAGTCGAATCCAGGACCTTCTTACTTCAAGGCAGTAAGAAGTTCCTGGACAGTGCTACCAACTGCGCCACTGCGCAGCCCAGATTAAACGTACCTTTTGAAAAGAACAACCTTTAAACAGGTATTAAACATACTTTTTATTATGCCCACATTTTTTTATTGGTTGATGGAATATTCTTATAATAAATGTTGTATTTTCATTAGCTGTAAGCATAAAATCATCAGTTTGTGTGTAATTAATCTATATAATGTTTTTCACCTAGTGAACTGACTTAATGAACTAAATTGACTTTTCAATAATATCCTAATTTCTTGAATGGGATTGTAAGTTTATTTTGAAGTAAGACAGGAAATGGTTCCTCAGCTTTGCCCAGTTGTGTTGAAACACTCAGTTATTAAAGATGTTGGACTGGCTGACATCACTTGGTTATACGAGCATGCAAGAAGACATTACCACTTTTAATTTTTTTGACAGTTCTGGAGGAGTGTAAGTAAAGTTAAACACTGCTTTTAAGACTAAACTGCATTCATGAATATAACTACAGACTCCAACATTTAAAATCTAAAGATCAGGGATGCAATATGTTCTGACAAAGTGAGAGGAAAAAGCGACATGTCTCAGTGTTGCTATGCCAGTATGCTTTTAATCCAAAAAGTTTCCCTGTTTTTACTTTATTGCCTTTTGGGTAATTATTCAGCATTCAGACTGGTAGATGAGACATCAAGAAAAATACATTTCATGTAGAGATTGTAAAAAACACATTTCCACTAACTGTGACTGTAAAGAGTGACACAGAGAGGTTCAACACTTCTGAATATAGAACTAAATGATAGAAACAAAGTTCTGTAAAATACAAAAGTGGGAAACTTTCGACAATATGGTTGCATTATTTAGAAGACTATTAACCGCTAGTTTAATAACAAAAACATTTTGAATGTGGCTGCATCAGGAACTATGTTTAATGAACCTTTGCATGTAAGCCGCCACATTCCAGTTTACACTAAATCGAGGTAGGAATTGCTGTACATCATCAAAGTACAAAAAAATCTATGTATTAAATTAGTCACTAAAGAACTATATTGAAAGTGAAAAATTTAGTTTATTGTGTTAAATATGTGCATTTAATTGCTTTTGTTCATTGCTTTCGTTCTTCATTTTCATAGATTTTTTATATTTGGGTCTCCATTGAATTAGACAAAAGAAAAACCACAATATATGTACTAGTCAAACCTATTTTGCACGCTAAATACAGATCTGTCAAACACAGCTTGTGATTTGTTGAAAGATTTCTGTTCTGTTTGTATAACAAAACTGTAGATTCGCGGTTTAAAAAAACCCCTCTAACCCCATGTTAATCTCATCTTAAACATAGTCTTGTGTGTTGTCTCATCGTGACATATTATTGCACCAATAGTTAATACTCAGATAAAGTTGTAAATTTACAAAGTTATCGTACTGTGAGAATCTCTTGCTGGTGCATTCTCATATCGCAAAAGTTAAAAATTTGTAGTAGCTGATTTACTAATTTGTACTATAAGTTGTGCACAAGTTTGGGTATTTACAAATGGTTGTTGTATTTCACAAATACTAAACAATCCAAACAGGTGTAAAACAACTTCATATCCTCCCAGAATACAGAGTAAACAAATTTTTAACATTTTACTTGATTTTTACAGATTTTTGCACTCAACCTTAAAGAAAACTTCCAGTGCTTCAAGTTACCATGACCCCTTCTTAAACTGAGTTCTTCAAAGAGCTGCAAACACAGCACAAGTTGCATTTAATGAGAAGTTGTAACACAGGAAATTGTTAAATGTAAGTGTTCAAAATCACATTTATTACATAAGTAAAATACTCGTTAAAAAGAAGCACTTCCCTTGTGGTTAATTCAACAGGCAATTAATTAATCTGAACAAAGAAAGTAGTAGTTGGTAGTAGTTGGAAAAAGTATTACCTGACTTTTTCAACCATTTACCACTGACTAAAGTATCAATTCGCACCTGCCAGACAGACGTTTCATGATCACTTTGACAACTGATAAATAATTTTCAATGACCTATCTATTGTATGTTCTAATAAAATGTGATTATGTGACTCCAAAAAATAATATCAACCAGGAGGAGGAGGTTGCATAGAGCTGTTTTGGTTTGAATAGTGGTCATAATTAGAAACATGTAATAGTGGTGTATTCACCCGTGCCAAGTTTGGTCTGCTTTAAACAGACCAGAGTTAATTTCCCATCCAAGGGAAAGACTAGCTTTTTGGGGTGGTATCGGTCCGCTTCTCAACGGATTCTGGTGCAGTTAGCTTCTGGTGTGAATACTAACCGACCACGATCTGACCCAACCACAGGAAACAAACGTCTTGTTTGACTTATCGAGCCACTGCAGCAGGGAATCATGGGAAAAATTAGCCCTTCAGTTTTGCTAACGCTTCTACAGAGCACATTGTCTCCTTCGGCTTGCAGCACACATTCGCAGACGGCGTTCCAAAATTAGAAAAACAACGTTGATGAATGAGCTGCTCTTGACACAAATAGAACAGAAATGTAGTACTTAGGACTTCCATGATAGTTTTCCTCCTTTTCCGGGTCTGTGCTCTTTCCTGTCCTAGTCATTTTTGTCCAATTGGACCAATGATCGTCACACGCGTAGCTTTGTTGTAGTTCACCTGCAAAGAGTACAATGTGAAAGCTAACCAAACGAAAAAAATAAAGCCCACTTTTGGTCTGGGCCAAACAAGCAGACCAAAGGACTTTCCTGGTGTGAATACACCCTAGGAGTCACCAGGTCCAAGTGCAAATCAGAACCAAAATATTTGAAATTAGGTGCCATGAAAACCTTTCAGAAAAGTATATGATTAAATAGTACACCAGACTTTCTCAGATTTTTATAACTATTTATCTCTAGAATTACCACAAAGAATAATTAACTGATATGTTTTGGTTTTATAAAATGGGTCAGAATATAAGAGCGAAAAGTCCAAAATGGCAGCACATGGGTGTAAAACAGTCATACAATTTGGAGTATGGGCAGACTGACTTGGACCCCTCATCAAGTCGGTTCATAGAATATGGTTGCATACCTGTAAGACACCTGTCTTATATACCTTTCTGTATATAAAACAGGAAGTTTTTCTAACAAGAAAATATGGCTAAGGGTTAAATTCATAATTAGTAAAATATTAACGTTTTATTCACTAGAATTTTCCTTATAGATGTTTTCAGTATGCTCCACTGGCTTGATATGTGTAAGTACATCACAATACACATTTGCATAGAACCCAAAATATAATAAAAAAATTGATGGATGAGAAAATTGATTGCATTTACACTGATAAATATATCTTCACATAGCTGCATTGCAAACTTAATAATCTTATATAATTTTGCTTAGAATTGCTATTTCTTTTACAATTATGTCAATATATAATAAATAGTGAAGTAAAAGTTGTGGAAAATTCAAACTAGTATCACTCATTAAGTCAGTAAGGTAATCATTAAAATTATCATATGTATTATGATTTTGAGTTAAAAATACAGAACGCTTCAGAGGTTCAAAAGCCATTTTACTGTCTAGCGGAATAAGTTTTTCTTCAGCTGTTAGTTGTATGATGCACAACTGTAGAACTAATTTTGCTCCATATCCAATACCTCTGTGTACGCTTTTAAGGAATAGAAGAGATGTTTGTTGGGTTTTGAAGGTGAGATAAAGTGTTTCAGGCCGATTCCAGGAGCCTGGTTGATTCTACCTTCCACTTGTTTATAGTTGCCTGTTGAACCCCTTTTCCTTTCTGTCCCTCTGGCAGACTGATAGTTAGGGATCCATCTTAAAGCCTCCCTCTTTTGTCTGTCAGACCATGGAGTCAGCAGTTATTCTTAAACTGGTGACTTTCAATGCTTGCCGCTGAAAGAGATGAAGCTGAAACACAAAGGCAAATTAAGGGTACAAAAACACTCGCCATTGTCCCTTTGTTGAGGGTCACAAATCGTTGAGTAAAAGCAACACAGCATGGTTGAAACGCATTTGCCCCCCCCCTCCCCACCTTCCTTCACTTTTCCTCTCTTTATATTCATTAGATTCATTATAGGCCACAAAGGACCGCCAACAAAACAGCTTGTGATTTTGGTTGAATTCATCCCCCTCTGAGGCCTGCAGGGAAATTAAAGTAGGTGACTATCACTAGAGGGGGTGCAGGCTTGACACATCTGAAGCTTTCAGTGATGCTAATAGCCAAGCGTATCCAAAATACACAGAAGCTGACCTCAAACAGATTGTGGGGGTTTAAAATCATTAGTTTGCAAATGAAGCAAAAGTACACTGAATCTATGGTGGAATCAGCCCATTCTGAACCTTTGTTTAGGGTTCGTAAACTCCCCTTTCTCTATATACCCCCTACCCCGCCCACGCTCACCACTTGCAAAATCAGAAATTAATAAAGGAGACATAGCAACACTTAGGATGGAGAAGCGCTCTCATCTTCAGCACCTGTTAAACAAATGCACTTAAGGCGGGAGTCACATTGCAGGCAGGTTTAAATTGGTGTAAAATCTTCATTTAGACGATGTCCCCAGGGCTCGCTTAATACTCAAGATTTATATAGAATTAGTTCAGCCTTGCAAATGTGGTGCACCATTCCACATCAGTGAAATATGAAGAGGCTAGATAAAAAAGCTACAACAGATTCTCTCATTAAAAAAAATCTAAACCCTTTAAAGATTCATTAATTTAACTTGTGGCATACAGCTCTGACATGTACACAGTTTTCTTGCTTCATGCCCTCGAGCTCTGTTATGTTGCGGAAATGCCAGCGCAGCTCCATCTGGACGGGTCGTTTTCAAAAAAAGTGTGCTGATTAATTTCACTGAATCAACCTCATTTCAGAATTTTACTAAAAAAAATATACTTGAAAAATGAAAAAAAAAAAAAAAAAAGGTTCTTTGCACCTGTTTACTTTTTTGTGATCATAATGCAGACATCCACTTAAATCCATGCAGCAGGGGTGAAACAGTGACAATGAAGGCAGTCCATTTACAATATGGCACCCCCTGTTGAGAGTGTCGGTTTCAATCTCCAATCGCTTTTTGTTCTCCGTCCTTTTCAATTTGTTTACATTTGGCCCCTACTGGAGAGGAACAGTCTATTGATTAATTGCCCCTGCTTCCTAAGACTGCTGTTTTATTGTAAACCGCCCCCCACACACACACTTTTTCACCGTTAGATGTTGCTCTTACGGTTTTGCTGCTGCTTCTGTTATGGAGATGTAGGCCAGGTTAAGGCCTTAAATTAAATCAGTATTTAAAGAACCTCATGAAAAAAGCAAAAAACATGTACAAATAGAAAGCAGTTTAATTACAATAAAGTTGTTTATAGTGTTTTTAATTACAATAATAACAAATTTTTAGCTTTAATTTACAAAAAGCATCTAAAACACACATCCACACCTACCCCCAGGCATTTTCTTCTCCCAGCGTGTTTTGCATTCATGTTTTGTGACATCTTCTTTTTCTGAGGGATGCTTTTTTTTATGAAAAGCACCTGTCTGAAATGCTACAGAACAATTTATTCGATTTGAAAGGAATCATTCCAGATGAAAGTTGAAATGCTATTGTGAAAATGGCCTTTCAGTCTCCTCCCTTTCGCTTGAAGATAAACAATTTCCCATGAATATATGGCCGGGGCCCCTACTATCTATCACTGAAATCAGAATGTGTCCCATACTGAGCCTATTGTAGTCTATTAAAGAGAATCCTTCCCTGTGGCAAGCATTTCTGCAGGTTTCAAGTAGATAAATGCCTTCCAAGAGGGATAAGAATGCATTTCTACAAAACTGCATTAAAGAGTAATGTTTGTCAACTACTCAGATAAAAACTTCACAGTCACAATTCTTTTTTTTCTGAGGCAGCAAAATGTATTGGGGGAATGTGTAAAAGCTGATTGGTGTGGGGAGGCTGCCTACAGGTTAGCGGGCCTCATTTCCAATCTCTGACAGCAATATGTGTCGCTGTGTTGCTCCATTCCGATTGCTCATGTCGAACACAAACCATGGTCACTCTATATATGGAAATCTCTGTCTTCGGGGTGAAAAAAAATTAAAAAGGTGAGATTGGCACTTTAACCCCGGTGCCCTCCCTGAAAATATGTTTTAGTCCGATACATTATACTACTGCGAATTATTTATCAAGAAGATACAAGCTTGATATTTTCAGAAAAATAATGAGATGTTGAGGTGGCAGCTGGAACGTTCTGGTCCAGCGAGCAGCATCTATGAAAAGGGGGAAATGAAGTAAATATGGCAGGCTGGTACACGCACATGCAGTGAATGTGAAAGAGTGGAGCGCAGCGTGCAGGTGGCAATGGCCAAAAAACGTATACATTATTTTTAACAAGCAAATTGCCTCCCTGTTTCCACCCTTTTGCCTTTTTTTATGTTTAGGCATATTTTGACTATGTATCCTCAACCTGAAATGTTTTTCCCTAAATCTTAAGTTACTTTTCAACTTTGTTACCTTGGCCAATTCTTGTGTGTTTCCACAGTGAGATCCCAAACCACTAATGTAAATTTATGTATGCTGACACTAAGAGGGTTTCCCCTCCTTCTGCAGGAGTGGTAACGAATGATCATCAACCAAAATTTTGTCACAGCAATTGTACTTTATAAGTAATGGGAAGTCACTTCAAATGCTTTCATTTTAAATGACCTGAAAATAATTATGCTAACACTGACTTCAGTGTTCTCTTTAGAGCAGAATAGAGGAGAAATGAGAGCTTACAATGTGAGTTTTACAGCCATAACTTGTGGCTATTTCAAAGTGGTTACTTTACAAAACAAAATTAAAATTACTCCAAAGTTAGAGAAGGTTCGTTGCATTAGCAGATGTTTTACAATCAAAGCCTTGCAATGTTTGCATTAAGCAAACAGCAGGGTACCTTGTTTCTTTTAAACCTAAAATCAACTTAATAGTACACAATCTCAGGTAGGTGTGACTGTTGTAATTATACTCTGTAAGACATTCCAGCATTCCAACATTACCCTATAAGATGGATTTGATGTGAGGATTTACCCTCTCTGCCTCCAGAGGTACTGGACAGCTTAATTTAATTTAATTAATTAATTAACTGGGCTCACATTCAGCTAGAATGTGAGCCCAGTGAAATTCCTCATGAGTAAACTGGGTTTCAATGTTATGATTGTAAACAAAAATACTAGTTACTACAGATGTATAGTTAAAGGTTAACAGAAATATGAAGTGTAGAAGAATTTAAACAGAGATTGATTAAACCAAATGCTGGAATATTTAACCAATAAGAAATGTTGAGTACCCACCCACCACGAAACTCCACTTATAATTCAGGGTTCAGAAAAAAGAAAGTACTACCTCCCTAGTAGGGTTCTCTGGAGAACATTTCTACCTTGTGCATCTGATTCTGCCCTTGTCCCTGACAGGGGAAAGAAGAAAAAGAAAACCCGGAAAACGATTGTTGTTGCTGAAAAAGCTTCCTGCAGTGGAACTGCAACTTTTGTCTCCTCATAGTTGTTGAATCACGTTTCTCACCTGTGGCTGTCAAGCTGTCCAACAGGCTAATATTCATCAGGCAGAAACCAAAGAAATGTTGTGTCAAGCTTAGCTGAAAGAGCCCACCTGTTGAAATGAAGTCACCCAGTTGCTGCAGCGGTTCATACAAAGCAAGTGTAGAGAGGAAAAGGAAAAACAAAAAATCTATTGACGCTCTCTGAATACTGTACGGTTGAAGTGTGCTTCTTCTCAGGCAACTGTTAGAACAAACAGAGAGAAAAGCCGAGCATTAATTTGCCTCAGACCCTCACAGTCATCGTTTTCAATTTGGAGTTTTTTCCCTTTTATTTGAAAGAATAAACCACTCAAGGTGAAACCTGATGTTTTCTCTGTATATAAGCCCTGTTTATCTTGAAATTCTATTCATAAGGACTAAAATGAATTTAATGCTAAACTATGGTTTATACAAACTTTTATGCTATTTTATCTTATTTACAGAAAATGCAAAACTTTGTTAACTAATTATTAAATACACAAAACAGAAAGAAATGAACTTTTGTGCTTTGTTCATTCTTAACAATGCAAATATGTTGCTCAGATCAAGTAAAATAAATAGCTTTCTTTTTTTCTCTAAAGCTTTCCCCCTCCCTGCCCCAAACTCATGTCTTTGTTTTGAATTATTTCATCTACTCAGAACATCCCGTTGCTTTTCAGGGCCTCCTTTGTTCCTGGTGAAGGGTTCTTTTATTTGGGAGAAATCTCCCATCTCAGACCAGTGCTTTTTCTTGATGCAGATCTTCATTAATCTCCAGGGCCGCTGCAAGCTTCACGGCAGCCCCGCCGTTTTGATGGGAATTGAATTTGATGCTGTATTGTGGCTTGTACGGGATGCAAACAATGGCCTGTTTTCCTTCCTGTGTCTGCACACAATCGGAGAGACCCAATTAAATAATTTGGTACTATAAAGGGGAACAAAGGGATACCCAGGCATAAAGTGAGGGCTTTAGCATTTGCATTCTACCCATTTCTGTATCATGTTAATTAATTTGCTTTGAAAACTGCGAGAGGAGGCACAATAGGAGGAACGACGCAGCTCATTTTAAAGCATGTCTGATGATGTTTTATATTCAGGTGACATGCAAAAATCAACATTTTGGTAGAGGCACACATTTCTCATGTGTGCTTTTACCACTGACAAGTTGGCTTTTATTATCTGGAGATTTTTATATAGCATTTTTGTCTTTAGCTTTATTTTTTTAAAAGGTTTTGCAGAACAGTTTGCATCTAAAATTACTTTGATGATAACCGGCTCTAATTATCATTATCATATTATTACTATCTGTGAATGGTGTGATATGCAACTGCTTTTGTTGATGGTAATACATGACATTCAATGGAGAGTAAATTAATTATCCACAACTGGTCTGTGATAACCAGTGATGGGACCCATATGGAGCTGTCATTGGACTGCTGGTGGGCTCTCTAAGTCCAGGCACTGTAATTGAAAGAAATGAGCCACGGAGTGGACACATTAGGAGTCTCCCTAGAGATGAACCACACACACACAGACACACATGCTCAATACCTTTTTTCAATATGTCATCCACATAGAGACTATCTCACTGAAAGTGTAACCCAGACAATGTCAGAGGCCCAATCAGCGCAAGACTGAGTCCTGCTGTAAAGGAGACAGGGTGTAAGATTGGTTAGGTCTCCGTCTGGGTTAAGGGGATAATGAGAAACTGCCCTGCAGTGAGTTAATCAGCTCATCACTCTCCCTGCACCGCCATTTATTTGCTGTTTACACCCAGCACAGGGCCCCAGGGGGAGGCCTGTCTGTGAGGCAGCACCTGCAGCCCCCTCCCTGATGCTTGATTTAGTACTATAAATGCTGCTTGTGGACCAGATTACACTGGACAGTGATCAAATCTTATTTGCACTCTGATTAGACAAACTGCTGCCTGCACTGACCATGCTGAAGCAATTCTCCTTAAGCGATTTTCTATTATTGCCTCATGTAGAAATGATTAACAGTCTGAATGAATGAGGTGGCCATACACACAGCACATTATAGCTCAAAACAGGGGACAGATATCTGCCAAAAGAAAATAAAACAATGTACGGAGTAGCGGAATTTTTAAAATGAAATATTTATTATATCTGTTTTTATTTACAAATAGTAAAAAAATGTCAAAAAAAATTACACCATTCTCAGTAATCAATTGGAAAATCTTTCTTGACATAACAACAATCAAACCCTTCTTATTATTGCTGACCAACTTTTTGCAGCTTTTGCAACGTTTGCAACTTTTTGCTGTTTGGTATTTTGACAATTTATCTTTGTTGATGAGTCTTTGTGACCATCCTCCTAATCTTTAGCACCCTCCACAGATTCTTTGTCAGATCAAAGTCGGGACTCTGGCATTAATATTAATGTTTTTATTAATATTAATTAATAATTATATTATATTGGTAAACATAAAAGATTACATAAATGCCAACCTTCAGCTTGTACAATACAAAATCCTTTATAGAATGCACTACACAGAACAAAGGATGTTCCAAATGGGTTTCTCACTTTCTAACACATGTCCAAACTCCATGAGAGATTTACCTGATGACTATCTACATGTTCTCTGGTACTGTCTGTGGCTTTTGGCTTAAAAAGCCAAGACTGCTCTTCAAGAACTGGAAGAACAAAATAAAGTTTAAATATTATTTATTTTTTAAATAATTATCGTTTTTTTTTCTATAGAGGGAATTTCTGCTTGTTTGAAAAAAACAACTGGAAGAAATTTGAACTGGTACTGACTAGGTATTTGGATGCTGCCCTGGGGTGGTGGTGGGTCTTGCATGGAGGTGCCGGTGGTAGGGTGGGGTTGCTTCAGATGTTGACACTGAGGTGGGGTTGGGCCATGGACTGCTGTGCCCTCTTGTATAGCCTACTGCCATTCCTGGAGTATGTGGGTGGATCCGGGGCTGGGCCCCTGGGCAGCTTGGGGCCTGCTCTAGGTCCTGGTGGGGTGACCGCCTGTGCAATGGATGGGGTTGCCTCCCTGGCCCGGTGGGTGGAGCTTGGTGGGCTGTGGGTTAGAAGGAGGGTTAAGGGATTTGGGTTATGCCCAGGTGGAGAGTGGGGGTATGGAGAGTGGATGCACCTGCCAGGGGGTGTGTAGCGCCTGGGATCCGGGCGGGTACAGCGAGTCTCTGGATCCTGGGCCTATGGCTGGGGGCTCGCTTCACTTGGCTGGCCTCGGTCCTCCCAGACTACTTTGCTCGGCGGGATCGGCTGCTCTCTGGGGACTCCCACCTAGCATATTGGGGATCTCTGAGGGATCCCTGGCCTTAGTCGATGATTTATTAGTGTGGGTGTGGATGGAAAAAGAGGCTGCCAGTTGGGGAAGCTGGTCCACAGGGAAATTCATGTGAGCACCTTGGCACCATACCTTCCTTTCTAACATATGCAACACTACACATAAGTACTTTTGATGTATGGGACGATTAATCTTGCAGGCCTGGGGGGACTTGTTTGTGTGGGTGCTCGGGCAATGTTCTGGAGTGGTGGGCTCTCATCTGGTGGCCTTTGGCTCCCAGAGATGTGTCGGTCCGGCCATGGGCCTTGGGGGCTACGCTGAGCTTTGATGGGAATCCATCCATCTTGATCTTCCAAGGGTTAGCTCATGTGTCCTCCCATCTTGGTCCTTCTGAATTCCAGCTGCCACAGTTGCCTGGTGCCTGCCCGGCATGTTGGTGGCTCTGGGAGGGTCTTCCCTGCTTGGTGGTGGGCGGTGTTGCCTGCAGGGATTGGTGCGTGACCTGGGCCACAAGGGGGACTGGGTCCCAGGCTTGGCCTGAGCGAAGGGAAATGGCGTAGTGGCTGGGTCGAGGGGCTTGGTGCCTCTATGGCCTGGAGGCTTCTGCTCCTGTGCTTCAATGATGGCTACCTTGACTTATGGCTGCCCTAGTAGGATGTCTTGCATCTGTCTGCCCTGGGCTGCTGCGGGCTTTCAGAGCCAAGAACACATCTGTCCTTTACTGCTCTTGGATGCTGTATGTTACAAACTCGCTCATTTACGCCCACTCAACACAAACGCACTTATTTCTACACATACACTTAAGATATACACAAATGTCCCACTGTTTTGGAAAATCCTTTACAAACCATGTATCATTTTCCTTCTTAATACTAAATTATTTGTGTAGGTCTGTCACTTTAAATTCAAATAAAAAGCACTGAAGTTTCTTTGGAACATGACAAAATATAAAAACGTTCAAGAGTCATGAATACTTCTGCAAGGCATTGTGTACATATAATCCTAAATAACAAACCAGACTTTTAGTAATTTGGGTCATACTTAACATTTTTTTAATAGTTTTTTTTCATCTTCAGTATATTATGTAGGCATGTGCACACACGTGGGCTTGCACATGCTACTAAGAGCAGACAATATACAGTGTCTTGTAACCTTCAAAGATAGTGTATTAAGAGAATGTCCCCTGTTGCTTTCACAGTGGAAGCCACTCCACCTTGGTTATTGTGCTGAAGATTTTTGTTCATTCTTGCTGCACAAAGCCTGCTCTTTCCACCAAATGTTCAGACCGTCTTAATTGTTTACACAATGCACCTGAGCTTGAATGGGTACCCAGAGTATGCATTGTAGTGCATTGGCAAAGTCTCGTATTTTTCATCCTCTGCTTTGGGGAAGGAAGCAAAGTATTAATGATGTCGTTTTCTGATATGCTTTTTTTTGCCCTTAGAATACCTCTCCTTGATTTTTTAGGTATTTACATTATTGCCATAACCCCAGTGGAAGACCCATTTAGAATTTTGCTTGAGTGACTGGCAGGCATACTAAGGAAAGAGGGAGGATTATTTTAAGGAAATTGTACTGTATAAACAGCTGAACAGAATAGATGGCAATGCTCATAATAGAATCTGAAAGCTTTCATTTTTCTTTTATTGTCTCTCCTTCCTTCTCCAAACAACCTTCCCTTTTTTCCAGCTATCAGAGCAAAGTTCTCAGAGACAAACAGAAGTGCATTCATGCATCCTGAAAGAGGCTTTTAAGGTTGAGTACAGCTCAAACAAAGAGGAAGGTGAGCTATGGCTGGCCTGAGTATGACTCAATGTTTATAACCTTGCTGTGCAGAATTTAAGAACGCTGATGAACTGAATGGAGCTGGCTACGAAGCACATCCACTTCACAATGCGGGGACTTATTGGTATTCATTAGTGCTTTTTGTCCAGGTTGCTAAAGTGACATGAGGTGTTAGGCTTTGTGAAATGTTTCTGGATGATTAAACTCTTGCATTCATAAGCTGTTGATGAATTTCAGTTAGGAAACTGAAACTGGCAGATTTCTTTAAAATAAAAAGTAAAATAAATCAATCTTTGCAATAAGTATATTGATTTACTTGGCTAAAAGGATATGCATCTTAAAAATAAATGTATAGTCATGATAAGACATGGAGAGCATTTATTCTAGGCTGTCAAACCCCCTCCTCTATTTACCCTGAGCCTCTTCTCTCCATTGCGTTAACTGGTGCTCAAAGCTGACCAAGCATCAACTTCCCCATCCATCCATCCATCCATCCATCCATCCATCTATCCATCGTTTACATACAGGGATAAGAGGAAAAGCATTTTGAATATAAATTTGGTTAGGTTATGATAGCTATGAGAACATATGGTTTTGGTAAGATATCAAGAGCATTTTTTTCTCAGCTGTCATAGCCCCTCCCTTATCTGTCATAGGCCCCTTCTCTTTATTTTGCTAACTGGTGCTCAAAGCTGATCATGCATCAGCTTCCCAGTTCTGATAAATGGGCTTTGTTGAATTGATGGCAGACTGGGAGAAATAAAAGAGATAATCCCAGATAATGTAGACACAGTTTTCATTTCTTGTCATCCAATTAAAATGCAATTATCCCACTTGCAGGAGGGGAGAAAAGTGGTAAGAATGGCCAAAGAATGGGAGAGTGGGGGCTCCCTGGGACACTCACCACAAAACACATTAGGCCAGATTTGCTCCGTCCCAGTAAAAAGAAGCCCATTTCTTGCACTTGGCAGTGCACGGTGAGTGGTGGACCAGCTGCATCTGGGGTTTTACAAAAGAATGCCTGTGCAATGTTTGTGCCATACCTCAAAGTGGACGGAAAGAAAAATATCAAAATGTATACAGATTATCGCCCCATTAGAGTATTGTGCCATTTGTGTGGCGCCCCATGCATCTTTGGCTGAGGACACAGAGATGTTATCCCTCAACAGTCCATATAGATTTTCTTATATTGTTGTTATGCTAATATTTTAAGACACATTGTCAGAGAGGAACAAAAGTGTGTGTTTTACGAAACTTTGCTCCTCAATGACCAATGTAAGAACCCTGGAGTGTCCTACACAGGGGTCTGAAAACCTTCAAACAATCTTTTGGCATATCCAAGGGCTCTGTCTGAAAGCTTGCATGCACCTACTGTTCCTGAAAAAGAGCTGAAAAAAAGGGACGCTTCCACTGTGAATGGTTCGCCTCCAGATGAATTGAGGCTAGGTGAAACTCTCCCGTGGCACAAAATCTAAGAAGTAAATTAATGTCTGCTGTAATTACTGTTTCTCCTCTTAGTAATTATCACACAGGACAATTTATGGATTACCGTATTGATTTTACTTGACCCTCTTGGCGAGGCTTAATCTAAACATAGGGGATACTTTTGGCTTGTGCTGCTAAATGCAAACAGCCCTCGGGGGGCTGCTTGGTAGAGATTTGCTCTTTAGGCATGCCACATCATCTTCCAGCAAACATCCCATGGGATGACTAGGAGACTCTTGCAGGGTCCTGCCCTTTGGTTTAGCTGTCTATTTAGAATGTTGCTCTGCAGGGTTATTTTCTTTAACAAATGAAAAAAATCCATCCATCCATCCATCCATCCATCCATCCATCCATCCGTAGCACAAAATCTAAGAGGTAAATTAATGTCTTCTTTAATTACTTTTTCTCCTTTTAGTAATTATCATATAGGACAAATTATGGATTACCATATTGATTTCACTTGACCCTCTTGGCGAGGCTTAATCTGAACAGAGGGGATACTTTTGGCTCATGCTGCTAAATGCAAATAGCCCTCAGGGGCCGCTTGACAAAGATTTGCTCTTTAGGCGTGTCACATCATCTTCCAGCAAACATCCCATGGGATGACAATCTGACTCTTGCAGGGTCCTGCCCTTTGGTTTTGCTATCTATCCAGAATGTTACTCTGCACGGGTATTTTCTTTAACCTGACATGAAAAAAATGCAAAAGTGAAAATGTAAGAAGAGCAATCGTAAGAGTAATTCATTAATCTTCACGCAGATAATTAGCTGCTTTGAAGTCTTTGATTTTGAAAAGCCATGTTCCTTGCTTGGCTGCTACCCCCTCCTCTCACAGGCTGTTTAGATAAACACTAGAAATAAACAGATTACTTAAAATCATTAGGCAAACATCTTAACATATTAACCCAGGCTGCCTGTTTTTTTTTTTTTTTGAATGCTGATAAGTGTTATCACTTTGCAGAGGCATCTAATGATGTTGTCGGGTTGTACTGTGTGTACTGTGGAAGGAGTATGTCGCTGATCATGGAGAGGGGAGAATACTGTGTCAAAATGTGATCAATAATTTCTATAAGTGCTCCTGTGCATGAAAAACGGCCTGATTAGGCGACCAACATGAGAGGCAGGAGTATGAATGCAGGCTGTCCTCTGCTGTGCCTGTCAAATAATGAGATCACCTGAGACAGCCTGTGGCAGACCCCCCTCTCTTCACCCAAACACAAGGTGCTGACAGGACACTTGCCCTCCCATTGATCATACTGTCATTCAAGCTGGCGCTTAGGAGAAACATGTGCACACACACTCACATACTGTATGTTCAGATGCAAAAACAAACAAACAAAAAAAAAAAACAGGAGAAAGGTGTAAATATCCTTTTTCCTACTGTTTTATGCATTTAACCATGTACCGCAGTTGTTGGGATGATCACATGTTCAATCCCTGATATTTGTAACCATGGTTCCTATTTGGCCAAGACAGCAATAGAAGTTGGTTAAGGTGTTCTCCTATGGAAAAATATTTCAATTTTACCATCCACCCATCCGCCCGTCCGTCCGTCCATCCATCCAGTAGTTGTTTTTAAGGTTTAGTATTTAAAGTCAGCTATAGCAATATCTGCCATAAGTTCATATTACATTTTTGTTTTTATCTTTAAAAGAGTCAAATGCAGCCTAAGTCTGAATTTGACGATGTATTGGATTTTGAAATGAAAAAATGTGAATGAATCCTGTGTAAGACAACGCTTTCGTGAAAATGCTCATCTAGGAAGCAATGACATTTAGCCACAAGAATGAATCGAGGGCAGAAGCTGCGTTATTTCACTATTATGAGAAGTGGAAGTGTTTTTCTCTCTCTCTCTTCTCACCCTCAATGTCATGGTTATTATCCTGGTCACTTAATCTCCTCAAATAAGATTGATTTCTCCTTTCAAGCCACGTTAGAGTGCCCCCTGTCAGAAGGCGCTCAGGCCATTGGAACCATAGAAGTTCCAATGCGTCCTCACAATCTTCCCATTTGATGAAGGTCAAAGTGGCTCGAGCTGTTTCTTTTGACTTACTGATGAGTGGACGCTCAAAAGCCCCCCTTCATTGTCACAAGTGATAAAGGAAGTGCATCTATGAGCCCGCACCACACCAACTCATGCTTGCACTTTGAATTGGCAGGTAATTATAAACTTTTGGTTCTAGTATCTGTCAGAAAATTAACAAGCCAGTTTTACAAACAATCTAATTCATGTAAATTGAGATAATGCACAAAATTATTTCACAAAATAGAAATTTTAGTTCTAAACTTGTGCTATATTCTACACAAAAGTTAAAGAAATGTTCACTAATAAATAGTCCCTGTTCAACAACAGGTTTTTTTGTTTCAAACTTGATTAAATCATCTTTTTCTCTTTGGTGTAATTGTATTTATTTTTTTTATAAATCACATTCAGCCTAAAGTTGTGGTCCAAAGCACAATAGACAATGTTTTATGCAAAACAGTAAAACTAGACATCTCAAAAGGTTTTTCTTGCACGACAGACTTGTGAGTGCTTTATTTATCCTTCCATTTTACAAACTCGTGTACCTGAAAGAATAATAAATTGAATAAATGTTGACCCTTGATACCAGCTTTGCAGTGTCGTTTCTATTAATTTATTCAGTCTAGTTGAAACGTGTAGATTAGTTCTTCGTCTCTCATTCAGAACAGGAGAAAAACTTAAACAAGGGTCGAAGGTGGTTAATAAGCTGGAAACCATTTAATGTAAGCGCCTTTGATGTGCTGTGCAATGTTAAATATGAACAAGTCACCTTTTGGAGTTTTCTATTTCTTATTCCTCCGAAGGACGACAACACCTCTATAAAAGACCAAAAAAGCATGTGTTGCTGCATTGCCATGGGTTCAAGGAGATTGGATCACTTTTTGTTTGTGAGAGGGGCCTCAGTTCAGCTTCCACATAAAGAGTGAGAGACTGGGAGAGGACTGAGAGAGAGCAGTCTTTGTGAGGTTGAAGGAAGGGGTGGATAAAAAAAAATTGCCTCGGTGCATCAGTTTTCTCTGATCCCGACTGAAACTATAAATGTATCTTAGAGATGAGCTATCTGTGCCACAAGCAGGCCCCTTTTCTTTCCCCTCTGTCTCTGTGATGAGTTAGCAGGACCGGCAGTGATAAAGCTGATAGAAAGAGGTCTGCTATCAGGTGGCAGTCTGGGTAATTACAACTCTCCATTTGGGGCTTTGCAGCGATGCACCGGGGATAAGGGAGGAAATAATGAGAAAGAGAAAGCTTGGTGATAATGTATCTCCTAAATTGCTCAAAATAGTTCATCATGGCAAAAGTCATCTCGCAGCCTGCAGGTAAACAGAAACATACAATGGGGAAAATAAGTGCTGAACACGTCAACGTTTTTTCTCCCTAAATATATATCTAATGGGGCTTTTAACATAAAATTCACAGAGATGTCAGTAACAACACAGTCAACCACATCAAAACAAATACGTCTGTAAATAAAGTTTTGTCTTATTAAGTGGAATGAATAAGGGACTAAGTACAGAACAGATGATGAAAGAAACAATGTAAAAAAGCATAAAAGGCCAAGAAAATACCTGAAATTTGACAGTATGTAGAACGCAATCTAGTGCAAATTTATATAAGCAGTTTAGTCCTAATAAATGGACCATTAAAAGGTTTCTCATTGCCAAGGTGTCACCCAGGAAGCTTATTATGGTGGGTAAAGAAAGAGCTTAGCAACCTTGATGGCATTTGTTGCAGATATATTTCTAACACCATGAATGTGTCAATGAAAACCATAGAAGCCATATTCCAGGAGTGGAAAGAACAATATTTCACCATTAACCAGAAGTGACTAAGTTCTCCTTGCAACATTTCTGACATAGGAGTCTAGAGAAAAAGTGGAAGAGATGACCAAGACCCAAAAGCCACTCACAGAGAGCTTCAACAGAAAACTTCATCACACCCAAAACACCATACCAACCGTTATATTTGAAAGTGGGAACTTCAAGATGTGAAGAGCTGTTTTCAGCAGGCTGATTCTGGAAGGTCTAAAGATGAATAAAGACAATTATTCCAAACACTGCCAAGTAAACAGTTTGTTTCAGAAAAAAAAAAGCTGCTAAATCCAGCCAATCACCCAACTTAATTCCAGTAAACACGGAACAGTGGGTCAAAATCACAAAGGAGCAATGCATGTAACTACATACAAGACATGCGAGAGATGTATTGAAGCTGTAGTGTATTAAATCAACTTTACAAAGTATGTTCAATACTTATTCTGTGTCATTTTACTTTATTAAACATAATATATGGACCTATTGTTGTGATTTCTTTGTATATGTGGATTACCTGTATTGTTACCGACCTATGGTATGAATTCTATGTGAAAACCCCGTTACAACATATTGACTGAGATAAACTAAATGTTCAATACTTATTATCCCGGCTATATGCCCTGTGGGTGGTGAGAGTGATAACAGTTCAAAAATCTGACTTCTCAAAGGCTAGGAAAGGCCGTTACTGTTATTTTTTCTTTAATGATACAGGAAGCCATTTGATTGCTGCTATTTTGTGTGCCCCTCAGGGTGCAGAGATATTCTGCAGTGTGAGATTACGTATAATACTTTGACAAGCGGCGGTTTAAAGATGAAGGTCTTATCAGCCCCGGCGGACTCGGCGTGCTTCTGTGTTGCCATTCTCCCTCGGTAATGTGCTTTCAAAGTTTGTTGTATCTGTCAGTTCAGGTCTTCGAAGACTCAGCTGACAATCATTCCTCTTCTCTCACCATCATTCACAAGCACACATACACACCTACACAGCCCTCAGGCCCATTTGCCTGTTCGAGTCCCCAATGTTAGATACACACCACTGTGTTGTATATGTGCACGACTGCATGTTTCATTGTGAATAGCAGCTTCCCTCACCAGGGGATCATGACCACTATCAATAGTATTTCCACTAATGTGATTAAGTTAATACTGCACTCTATGAGGGGATTATATCTCAATTCCTCTTGATATGCGTAATATTTAGGTTGTGGTTGAGTAAATATTTTGGTTCTTCACCAAAATAATTCCTACTGAGACAAAGACACACAATTCTGCCCTAAGGAGCAATAAAGACTGTATAATTAGAATGATTAAAGAGCTGCACAACTCATTTGGCACTTATTGAATGTATTTTCAGAACATAACCTTCAAAATAGGTCACATATTTAAATAAAAAACTTTATTCTCATTAATTATACGTTTTTATTTGAGACAGTCGGTGTGACTCATTTGAAGTGATGCTGAAGTCGCCATTGTCTCCCTCAGCAATCCCATCATAATGTTGCCTTGCACTTAAGCATGTTTTCTGTGTATTGTAGCATCCGTAAAGACACCTCATTAGACAAAATGCCTTCTAATTCAAACGCATTCATCCTTAAACTGTAATCAATTGGACCGTTTTACAACCTTAAACTGTTTGTCATTAACACTTTATCAAAGGAGAGATAAGACTCTCAGGGTAATGGTGCATGATGGTGACAGATTGGCTTTTCAGTATGTTCCACATCATGCAGTTAAAGATACTATCCAGTGGTCTATTTTTTTCTTTCACTAACAAATGTGGCTGGGTAATAAAGCATGGATTTATACAGTAGGATTTCACAAACTGCAAAGTCTTAAAAAGCTGCTCAAGTGGTATTAAGCATGGGCCTGATACCAGTATCAAGTTATACCAAGGTTTTTTAAACTTGCAGTTTAAAAACTACAAAAAAAATCTTTATTTTTCTTAGAATGATCCAGCATCACCCTATCACATCTGTTGCTGTGCTCTGATTGTCAGCAGACTGACAAAAAAGATATATATATATATATATATATATATATTTATATATATTGTTTTTAAGACAGACCGTCATAGTGTGGAATCTAAAGGAGCAACGGCCACATTTAAAACTACAATTGGCAAGCTAAGAGCAGTATGTGTTTATTATAGTTATTGTATCCTATAAAGAGCACAAAGCAAAAAGGTATGAAGCAGTATATGGCACAATAAGAATTTGTGTTAAACTTCTCTCCTTCTGACCACTGAGTTTTTTTCTTACTTCGTCCATCTGCCATTGAGTGGAATAATGACAGCGATATGAAGCTGTACTGTCGGTGTGCCTGACAAGCATTTTCAGCTGAAATAATGCTGCGGTTCTACATGAAGTTTTGTTGGGAACTTGGAAATCATCCTAATGGAAGACAGTGATCAGACCACATGATTTGTTTAACCTCTTGGCTTAAAATGATCATGAAGGATCTTTAATAATGAAATCAGACCATTCTAATCCGCCTTGGTCCTCTTTGTAAGCCACCTATATATGCAAGAACACCATGCTGTAATGTAGACCGTTTTGAGGCAGCCTTACAGAATACAAGGAAACAATACAATACTATCAATTTCTGAAAAAAGAATTTCATTAACATGCAAATAAAAGGAAAAAAATAAGATTAATACAAATAAATGTAGACCAAATAACTGAATGGTAGTGGTTGGGTGAAAGGTTGTTCTTAAGGGGCAGATTTTGTTATTATTTATTAGTGATTTACAACAAAATAGCAAAATGAATGGAAAATTTGTTCTGCAGGTGATAAACTATATGTCAAATGAATTTGGTTGACTTCACAGAAAAGTCTGATCAGGTTTAATGTTTGACTGGCAAATGATTTTAAAATGCTTAGAGTTTTTTTTGCTAAACTGTGTGGACACCAATAGAAACTAATAATTTATTTCCGATAAATTCTTGAACAATTTTATTCCAGATTTGTTCTTCTTGTCTGACTAAATCTGATAATCGGCCATTAGATCAGGACTAGTTTTTGCAAGCATGTGGATCATCAAACACCTCAAAAAACGGAAGCTGACCACTTTCTTTTTTGCCGTTTCCCTCTCGGCTGGGCCACCACTGAGAAGCAGCCGTGTCTGAGGAGAAAAAGGGGAAGATGGAGGCAGAGCTGTGATCAGGCAAGCAGAAAGAAAAACACACATCAGGTACACAATCAGGACCCCTCCCTCTTTTTCTTCTTACAAAACCTCCCTGATAATGAGACAACTTTCATGTAGCAGTAAATACTACCCCCACTTTGTGGGGGTTTGAAGTGCCAAACACCAGATATTGTTGTTTACCTTCTCTTCTTTTTTCATAATCAAAGAAAAGCCATCTGATAGCAAGAGGTCAACTCGTGTTCCCTTGAAATCAATTTAGTCCCAGACCTGATTCCTTTTCCTCCTCCTGCTGTGGGAGAATAAGAGCTTTTGAAGGATGAGGAGGTAAGTAAACATCCCACAATATTCTGTAGTGCATTCATTGCACAGACTTGGATTATCCAGGGACTCCTCATCAACTTTATAATTTACTGTGCCTTTTCCAACGCTTTGGTGGAGAGTTGAGTTGAATAAAGTGCTGGGTGCTATCATGGAGACTCTCGCACCTTCAGGGGACTCCTTGAACAGAGTGATGGCTTTAGCGCTTTAGTGAGAACTGTGTGCGATCTGTCCAAGGAAGGGAAAAAAAGTCCCCATGGGCTTGTTGTTGCTGCTGTCTTTCTATTTGCATGATATTTTCCCCCCTTTTTCAGCTTTATCATAGCTGTGAGGAAGGGAGCGCTGGCTGCCATCTCAGGGGTTGGACCCAGCTTTATCAGCAGGTAATTCTGCCACTCTCATAAACTCATGTTGAATTATTTAAGTGTTATTTCCAGGAGCCGTGTGTAAAAAGACGGGTGGGCGGGGGGCAGAATGGAATGTGTATTTTTCTTTTAATCAGATTTCAATTAACCTAGACAATGTAATAAATTAAGGCTCACTCCTTCACATGATTTGCAAATGGAAGAGAATTGGAAAATTATAGGTTTCTCTGATTTTACTGTTTATAGGTATGTGTTTGAGTACAACAAGAATGTTATTTCATTTTGTTGCCAATAGATACAATTTTTGGCAAATTTCAAATAAAAATATTGTGTTTTCTGACATTTATCACAAAATAGCAAGAAAGATGCAGTTTTCAGATCTCAAAGAAACACAAATAAAACATATTTATTTTTTTAACTCACTATATTCATTTTTTTTTTTTACTAAGGAAGCATTCAAAAATCTTCTAATAATCTATTTTGTGGGATAACGCTGATTTTCAATCACAGCTCTTATACATATACACTTTTTTTTAAACACTGCTGTTGGGTTCAAGTTATAACCTAATCAGTACCTCATTAACCAGAAAAGGCTGTGCTGGAATTCAACAGATGCTGTTATACATATAGAGATGCTGGTTTTTAGAAATCAAATGGTCTCTTATTTTTCCAGAGCTGTAGATGAAGCATCTGAACATCGATGTAATAATGTCAACTGTAGAACGGAGGAAATATTCCATTTTAATTCATTTATAGAGGAAGTCAGACCCAAACATATTGCTTGCCTAATTTGCCAGAACAGGACAGTAAATAAATCTGAAGATTTTGATGTGCTGAAAATACACTGGATGGAGACATGCTGAACTGGGCCCAGGCTTCTATACAGTTAAAATAAGGGGCCTATTTATGCTCAAAATAAAGAAAAAAAAAATGCATTTCTAATAGTCTTAAATATGAAACTGACCTAAAGTAGAATCGCGAAGTGGGGTCTAATGAAAATGAAATTGAAAGAAGGTCCTACTGAAGGCGAACATGTGTGCGCACACTTCTAGTCCGATAACAACTTTCACCTCTGCAAAGCGACTACGCATGCAATTGTGTTTGCACGCTTGTGTGATGAGAGGCTGCATGCTCCTGCCGAGGGAGTGGACCGCTTCTCTGCAGGAATGTTATCGGGGGGCTGAATGACAAGCCCGACAAAAACAGAGTGGGGGGCAGAGGCGCTGTGTTGAGAGATGCTCGGGTCGGTTTTGAGGAAAGCAGGTCTATCTTTCATCTGGCCCCTTTTGTTATTTTGGCGCGGATCATCTTCAGCTTGTCAGGTTTCCTCTTGAGACAAAGGTGCGCTGTAATAACCCCACCCTCGCACACCCCTTAATCCTTGTTAACGGATTTTTTTGGAGTCCTTACTCAAGCTTCCCTATTAAAAAATGTGAAGGAAAAATATAAAAATAAAATAATAATAATAATAATAATAATATGAAAACTGATTAGGGTAGACCCTTAAAGAGGACACGTAAAGTGAATTGAATTGTATATCCTAATTTAAGCGCACAACCTGCAGCTTAATTTGTCATTTATAATATTGCTCAATGCCGCTTCTCTACTTTTTTGGCACATATAATTATGTACAACAGGAAAAAGTGCCAGAACAAGCCACTTAAAACCTACAGTTTATGCAACAGGTCCCGCAGATAGCTGTAATTGCTTAGTTGAATATTGGACAACCTAATTTCCAGTTGTCGACTCGCTGCCCTTGGGAAGGTTCTTTGAAGTGAACGTGGAAATGGGAGGGAGGGGGGATTTCAAGAAAGTAATTAATTTTAACCGAGCACGATTAGAAACACTCCAGACCTCCGTAATATTTTTGCTTATTTATTAAGTGAAAAATAAAAATAAAAGTGACAATATTAGAAAATGAAAGAGCGCATTCTTTACCTTTCTTAAAGGGAGCACCACCCATGAGGAAGGAAGACACCTTGAGGATGATAAGTGCGCAGTTGACATATTTTTCTAATAAATGAATACATATGAAACAATTACGTGATATTTATGTTTTTAACAAAGGTAAAACATCTAATGCAAGCAAAAGTTCAGCAATTAGAGAAAATCCTTATAATAAACCACAAATGCTCATAAATAGCCGCCGTAAGAAAACAAGCTTGACAAATACGCTTAAAAGGGATAAATATCTTAAAGATTAGATTTGTTTTAAAAGTCACAGAGGAAAGAAAAAAAAAATTCTCGGTCTAGTGTTAGTGCGCATGCGTGAGCGCCACTTTCACTACCTGCCACACACAATCCCGGTATTTCACATGGGGCAAGCGGGAGCTGTCATCCACTTGAGTAAAACGCTGCTGCTGCGCGTTTAGGCTGACAGTCTCAGGTGACAAGAGGAGAACAAGACATTCTTTTTTTATTTTGTTATTATTATCATTTTTCACTAAAGGTGCATCACTTCTGGATGGCACTATGACGCTGGAAAGATTTGAGCACTCATAAGGACGCAGAAATTTCAAGATTTCACAGGATAATCCACGGGTGGGATGAAGAACTAAAGTCTAGAGTAAGTAATCATACCAATTTGAAAGAATCATTATTGTGAAGCTGTTTGTCTTGTATTTTTCTACCAGTGTGGTGAGTTATTAAAACTTTATTTTGTTTATTTCATATTTCTTTCAAAGAGAGTTTGTGGCAGTATGTCTAAACCAATGGATCACGTCAAACGCCCGATGAACGCCTTCATGGTGTGGTCCAGAGCCCAGCGCAGGAAAATGGCTCAGGAGAACCCGAAAATGCACAACTCCGAGATCAGCAAGAGGCTGGGAGCGGAGTGGAAACTTCTGACCGAGTCCGAGAAGAGGCCGTTCATCGATGAAGCCAAGCGGCTCAGGGCGATGCACATGAAGGAGCATCCAGACTATAAGTACAGACCGAGGCGGAAGCCCAAGACTTTGATGAAAAAAGATAAATTTTCCTTCCCCATGCCCTATAATCTCGGGGAGCACGACGCACTCAAAGTTAGCGGACTTTCCGCCGCAGCGCTCTCCGAGTCCGTCATGGGGAACCCGGACAAGGCGGCGGCGGCTGCGGCGGCCGCGGCTGCGAGGGTCTTCTTCAACCCGTCCATGTCCACAAACCCATACTCGTTTTTCGACCTGGGATCCAAGATGACCGAGTTTTCCCCGCCTTCCTTTCCTTACGCCTCTCCTTTGGGCTACCCGCCAGGAGGCGCGGCGGCGTTCACCGGGACTGGCGGCGTGGGCGGTGGGACTCACACCCACACTCACTCGCATCCGTCCCCGGGAAATCCGGGCTACATGATCCCGTGTAACTGTACGGCCTGGCCCTCGGCGGGGCTTCAGCCCCCCTTAGCCTACATCCTGCTGCCCGGGATGGGTAAACCTCAGCTTGAACCTTACCCTGCATACGCTGCGGCGTTATGATAGTCCCCCTTCAGAGATGTGACTGATCTGTTCATGCAAGATTTTTAATTATGCATGCAAAAACTTGTACATGTGATGAAGTGCTCGTCCTCTCAGATATCACATGTGTATGTACACTAATTAATGCCTTTATCTAAGGTAATGCTTATTTAGAGAACTCTCTAATCTATGATTGCTCAGCCAGGAAGATGACTGAACAAGGAGCACAGATTTGAGCTGTTGAGCATCTTTTTCACCTGTAGGACTGACCTGTGGGAATCATGGCCAATGCCCCCCCCCCATCCCTCCTCCTGCTCCTCTCATCAGGACCAAAACTGTTTACTTTTAGATATGGGGGCCTATAATTCATGGATCAATGAGGAGGACTGCCACTGTAAATGTAAATGTGTACAGATCCAAAATTACCTTTAGTTTATTTGCCGTTATAGGCTTTAGTGTTTGAGATATTTCACTAGAAACACGGTGTATATACTTTTGAGTTTTTTAAAACCGTTTTATAGATGTCTGTAATATTTATTGTTTTAGTGGAATATATGGTGAGCCAGACAATTTAAAAAAAGGAGAAGATATTTGCACATGAAACGTACAAGATGTAACTTATTTTGAAGCTTTCTTTTTCTTTAAAAAGCAAAAAAAAAAAAAAAGTTTAGAAGGAGCTGGAGGTTTATTATAATTTTCACCTGTCCCACTCCTTGTGTCATGTGCAGCAAGAAAAAAAGGACCCTTTTTAACTAACTCATGTGGAATTTGTATGTTTTGTGTTTTCCTTTAACATCCCGTTATGTACATCAAGCTATTGTTGAGCAAAAGGACTACAATAAAACCTATTCGGATTAAACAGAAGGGAATCGCTGGCTGTATAGTTCTTGATGAGATGAACAAGATTGGTATCTTCTCTTTTTTTTTTTCAACCTCCTGTTGCTCCTGCCTCCTCAGTCCAGTCCAGGTGAAGTGTAAGGTATCCTCCAAAGGCCGCTTTTGTTCACGCTTTGAATTGCATTACAGGGGGGGGTGAGTGAGGGGGAAATCTAAATAAGCCCATTGTTATCAACAGGCAAAAGCTTATTTATCACAATTTTAATCGGAAGATGAAACTCTGCGCTGCTCTAAGCTTTCTTTTCCCATGCATGGACAAGAAAACAAGGGGAAATGGTGGGAAACATGCTTTCCCATTGAGGCTCAAAAAATAATCTAGGTGTGAGAAGTAAAACATAAAGGTTTAATTTAAATAAAAGGGTGCACCAAAGACAGAGTGTGAGAGAGTGTGTGTGAAGCAGGTGCGCACTGTTTGAATCTCTCAGCAACATGTAAAGTAGCAAACTGAAGAGAGCCGCCTCTCCTAGATTACACCGAGAGATTAATTCATAAGGATCAGAGCGATTATGCAAAACTAATTTGGACAGTCCAGGGATAATTATCTCCGACACGGTTAATTAAACCTTTTCAGGGCTTTGCTCTCCATTGTGATACCTCGATCCCTTCTCTCCACGGAACTTCCTCTTCCTTGGCCCCAAGAATGACGCGCTGTGCAGGCTTTGGATTTATTTTAAGGCCTGGAAAACAAGAAAAATGTCTATTTATTTTTTGAACTTATTTATTATTATTATTTTTTTTTATCTCTTGGAATCAGACAGTATAGGCCTTTTTCAAAAATGTTTTTTCTAAAAACTGTTTATAATATGGATAAATCTTTAGGCATATTTCAAGATGTTCTGATAAAAACTAGAATTTAATCAATAAAGTTTTTGCAATAGCTTGCACACCTTTTATTTGGGTAGATTTAAGTGTTACATGACATCTAAATAAATCTGTTGCATTCCGCCAATTTTTAAAAATGTAATTACTCAAGTAATTTTGTGAAATTCCAGCTAATTTTAGATTATTCTGGTTTGTTCTCCTATGTTACAGGGAATAAAAAGTAAGTAAACAATTTGTTTTTGATTATTGCATCAAATGTGAAATACAAAAAAAAAAATCTGTCATAAAATGTGATATGTAAGCTTTCTCCTAACAACCACAGCTAAGATTATTTGGTAAGGATTACTTCTGGGTTAAGAAACTCATCTCGTTAGCACGTTTAACTTCAGTATTAGCTCTATCGCTAAAACAGTTAAAACTGGAAACAAACTTTTTAAATAAATTCTGAAAAGTTAGCAAGTTAACCTTTACCCTCACAACCACAGCTAAGATTTGTTATTAACTGGCAATGACTGTGTCAGAGCTAAGAAGCTCAGCTTGATAGCAAGTTCATCTTTCGGTTTAGCCCTGTCGCTAAACTAGCTAAGGCTGAATGCCAACTTTTTGAATCATTTCCAACAAGTGGAATATTGTCCCAGACAATCACAGATACGATGTGAGACAACTGACTATGTTCAGCTTGCTAGCAAATTTGATCTTTCCATTAGCACTGTCACTAAACTCGCAAAGCTTAATACAAACCTACGTTATAGCTCCAGTAATGTATTATTCTTTACGAAAACTGTGTGTATATATATATATATATATATATATATATATATATATATATATATATATATATATATATATATATATATATATTTATTAGCCTTACCACATACAACAAAGGAGAATAAAATCTGACAGTTAAATTATAATCAAAATGTTTTAGTGTTACCAAAATAAAGTAATCAGTGTGGGTAGAATGGGATCACTGTTGAAAAGAAGACGTGCAAACTGATATCTTTGGTTAAAGCCAAAATAATTTAAACGGCTAAAATTTTATATCCTACAAAATTCCGTTTTATAGTGTAAAATAAGTTGAATTACAACTTCTGTGCATTTCTTCCACCTTCTTCTCTTTTTGTTTTATTTTTCTTAAGAAAAAAGAGGGGAAAAAGCTGAAAGAAGTTCCTTTTTCCCTCCAGCTCTTGGAGCATTTAGTTGGTCGAGGAGGTTTTGTCTGGGAACAAAACGTGGGTTGGGAGGTTTTTGTGAAAGTGTTGTTTGTTGAAGTGGAGCTCAGCAAAAGCGGCTGCTTTCCCTCATTGTGATGAAAGCAATCAGTGGTATTTGGAAAACTGTTAGCATTGTCCACTTCTTCTGTGTCCATTGTGGAGGATTTCTTTTCACAAGGTTTTTTTTTCTTTTTCACCCGATCCAGCTGGCCGGAGTGAATAGTGGTGCAATGTGTACACGCTTTGTCCCTCCGAACCCTTCAAGTAGCCCATGTTGAATGGAGTGAGTTGACACTGCATGACAGTGAAACAACATAATAAAAAATACATGAGCACATGAATGGAGGCAGGCGCATAAATAAATAAAATGGGTGGCCAAAACTGGATAAACTGAATGACAAAACGGTGAAAAGGGGACAAAAAGATATTTAACACGCTAGATTAGCATTAGAATGCAATCTACAAGCCAGAAGAATTGATGAATGGGTTTACCGACCAAGAAAGAAATGGACTAAATGCCTTTTGAATGGATAGGCTATGTTTTTTCGGGTGTGTGTGTGTGTGTGTGTGTGTGTGTGTGTGTGTGTGTGTGTGTGTGTGGGTGGGTGGGTGGGTGGGTGGGGTGGGGGTGGGGGGGTTTAGCTGGGAACCGAATGGGAAAGGTGGAGATGAAGCCATGGAAAAGTCTGACAGAACTTTGAAATTAAAAATAGATTTGGAGAAACATTTTCAAGAGAAGTAAAATCAAATCCAGGCAAAATGTTATGTTTGAGATCCTATTGTGATTGTCTTCATGATAAATTATTCTAATCATATCACCTTTACATCTTTAGAATAGGGGGGATATTTTGGGATCTAACACCTTGAATTTGCTTTTCTTACATTTTGATTCCATTAGATTTTTCTTTATCAGCTTAAAAGAAAAAATATATTATAATTTGGCTGCATAGAGGATGAGAAGAATTAGCTTTGTGGTGTTAGATATCTGGATAAATCAGCCTGTTGTAATTATTCAGGTTAAATAAATCTCTGGTGGTAGCAGGCACTGGATACACTGACTTTTCAAGCATTAGGATTTAGTTTATGGATAGAAATCCTTTAGTTTACTATAGTTAAGGTCCTGTATATTAGATATAAATGTCTCCTTCTAAACTACACGATTTTAAAATGTTTTTAGACGTTACAACCTATTACAACCAAAGCTCAGAGCTCTGAAATGACATTAAATAAATCGTCATTCATGGAAAATATGCAAATATGACTAGAAGACCCATGAAGACCTTTTTTATTTATTTATTGTAATCAGTTTAAGAACACTATTCAAAAATGTTCAATCTGCTAATTTTCACCAAACACATTGGAATGTTGTTGTCACACTTACAATATATTGCAGGTTTCTCTAACCCTTATTTTAAGCATTTATATTATTACATCTATTATAAGAAATCATATGGTTTTAAAACTCTGAAACATACATTATTGATGTGATTTCACAAAGTGTAGCATTTCTTTGGCAAAAAATAATAAAAAACAATTCTGTGTACCTTTTTTATGTGATTTACTTTATGTACCAACAGTATAGAGGTTTTTGCATTCAATTTAAAGCGACGGCTGCCTCATGTTCCCATAAGCTGCCTGCTTGATGCCCTGATATCATTATATCTCAGTGTTAAACCCTTTATGTGCCTGTAAGACATTTGTAGAAGTGAGATTAGGCAAATTAACATACATATGTATCACCAGTTCAACCATGTTGACCTCAGAGGGATGCACAATAGTTTGCCCATCCCTAATTTGCCAGAGGGCCAACCCCTGGAAACTGGTGGATTATCACCTGGTTTCAATGGCCTGAGATAGATAATTTCAGTATTTATTTATTTTTTTCATACATGAATAAAACATCAATATCATCTTGTTTGAGGATGTTTTCTCAGTTTGTTTGCAGAAGTCTGCCCCTTGCTCACCTGGCTGTCGTTATGTGTGTATGTAAGTGATTGTGTGTTAAATGCTGGGAGACATATACAGCTAGTGCTGGCCTCTCTGCAAGGAACCTCAAAGAGTCTGATCACTGACTCCTCCATCTCATTTTAGGCAAATCAAAGTGTGAAAAGTCTCTCCTGAAGCAATATCTCCATTATCAGGTTGGGTCAAGAATGTTTATGAAGGCCATGTGTCATATTACCTGTAATCTCCCGAGAATGAACCGCTGTATTTCTTACTTTCTCTATGCTCCCAGGAGGGGAAAAAAATCCCAAAATTATCTTGCATTGCACCTTTTCCGCAACACCTCAACATGGCAAATCAAAGCCTCAAAACCGCACATGTCGCTGTGCCCAAGGTCACTGGGAGAAATGAGAAATCTCTGTGTACTGTACAGTCCACCCACATAAACATGCCACACAGCCCTCTGAAGTCTGACTTCGCTTTAAAGAGAATCCAAGTTTGTTTAATAGTACATAATGCAATAAGTCGATGCACCCACGCTGGAGTTCAGAGAGGGAATACTTGAATCAGGTTGGGGGCAAGAAGCTGGATGGAGAGGAGAGGCTGCTGAGGTGAGTTCTGCAGGTGAGACGGGTACACTGACAGTTCCTAACATAACGTCAGGCTTTATACTTCTGAGGTAAATTGCTATAGCAACGATTTTTTTTTACTATAACTTTCATTTAGATCTGAGAGGTACCGTTTATATCAATAAGAGATTTTATGCCCTGACTAAACCTGAGTAAATCCTGTTTTAATATGTCACTGCAATGTGTGAATAAGTTTTCATACAGTCATCATAGGCATGAATTTCATATTAATTTTGGGCCTTAGGACACATTTTCACATTAGTTCTTTATTTGAGGCGAATTTGTTGCACAAAAACAACTATGAATTTCAAAAATAGGAATTATAAGTTGAAGTTAGAATTTATTTCATATTTTTCTGCATGTGCTCCACACATGGCCAAATCTATACATACAAGCTTAAATATATACATGCACCCCCATTTCTTGAAAAACTACACACATTAATAGTAACTAGTCAGAATTAAGCTTCTGGCCTAATTCTGACTATTGACCTCTCTTCTTGTCAACAATGATGGAGTTTAAATGAACTGATTGGATTCCTGGCATAGACTAAATTTTTGTCTCCTTTGTGCTTGATAATTATCTTGAAGGGTAACCCTGCATAACAATATATGTACTCTATAAAAATAAGTATGTCTAGGTGACAATCTCACAAAGCTAGTTGAGAAAACACCAAGAATGTGTGAAGCTTTCATCTATGCAAAATATGGCTTTGGAAAATGTAAAAAATACATATTTGTGTATATTCTGGTTTAACAGTTTCCTGTTTACTACATAATACCATATGTGCTCCTTCATAGTTTTGACAATCTTGATGCATAAAATTAAGACAGAAAAACGAAAGCATTGAAGAAAAACCATATATATGTGTATATATATGCATAGTTTTTTGTTCTGATGATATATATTCTATAAGTTTAAGTGAGCCTTTTGTTGACAAAGTCAACATTGAATATTATAATTAAAAACTTCATATTGTTCTGATATTTTCTATAGTATTCTATAGTATTTCTATAGTATTGTCATAAAAAATGTTTTCTTACTAGCTCTGCAGTAAACCATTTAATACTTTGGTAATTTTTGTGAAAAGGAAGTGATACCACTCTCCTCTGCAATTATTAATTTTAGAGTAGAAAAAAACAAATGTACAAAAGAAAAAAAAAATATTGGAAAATTTTGAGTTATATAATAAATAAATATCTTAAAATCTTTATTAAAATGTTTTAAAATAAATCAATAACACTTTATAATAAATGAATAGTTTAATCACTGCTAATGTGCACTTTAACATTTAGCCGTATATAATAGGGAACAATTTTAGGGTGTACTTAAGCAGACATGATGTGAATGTATGTTGTATCAGCGGTGTATGACAAACAGAGAGAATATTGTTTAAAGTGAGAAACCAGACCTTTTACTTCGGTTGATTTCTGACTCTAAAGCTCCCACTGCTGTCTCAAGGACCTCACTGCACCAAGACTTTGGAGCTGTATTTGGTTTCAGAGGAATGAAAGTTATTTAAAATATTATGAAAACACAATTACAAGGTACCACATTGAAATAATTTACCTGTTTTAGTGGGACAAACGTCACGCATTTTTGACAAAGTTTGACTTTTTCAAAAACATCCCATAAATGCTAAATAGTCACTGAAAACATGGAGTTATTAAACCAAAAGACGAGGCATGAGATTACTCTCCGTATCTATCAATAAGTATGAATAATGTCAGTGAGAAGCCTTAACAAATGTTCCTTAAACTGACATGACATTTTTTGTTCCATATCCAAATGACCGCTGGCTGAGATTGCTGGCTCTCGTATTAATTCTCAGGTTTTCAAGAGAAAAAATACATCTGTGGTACGTAGAAATAATGACGTTGAATGAGCTGATGCCCCCGAGGAAGAGTCGGAAAGAATTATATCTTTCTTTAACACAGGACACAGGCAAAAAAAGATAAGTACCTGGCACTTGGCATACTCTCAGCTACATGTGCCTATCAATGAGAGATTATTTTCCCGAGTTATTACAACAAAGATCTGCAGGGCTCAAAGATTGCACCTTTAATGAGAAGGAATGATTTCCTCCTGCACACTCACAGCCACACTTGGTGTGAGTGAGCTGTAAAGCCATCAACACCCCCTTCATTCTCTCTCTCTCTCTCGCTCTCTCTCAACTCTGCTAAAACTTATTAAAATGAAATATTGCCAACATTAATGCACAGGGATTATTTATTACATTTTAACAGGATTATGGTGTGCAAAGCTTGATGTAGGATCCCCACACTTTATTGTGACATTGTGGTGCAGCAGTCAAATTCCACAGACTTGTTGTAATTAACAGCAACAAAATAGATAATTTCCGAAAGATATGTTGCACCAGAACTAATCTTTGCATACAGAAATGTTTGGATACTGAATAATACATTTAGTAGATGTAAACTGGCTTTCCTCATCATTTGGCTTTTAACTCAATTTTCCTCTTAAATTATTTTTTCTCATATCCCCGGTGTCAAAATATGGTATTTTTTTTGTAGTAGTTAATTTTAAAAAGGGTTATGGTATGAGGTGTTAATTACACCCCCCATAAAAACTGGCAAAAATGGGAAAGACATGTATAAAAAAAACACAGAAAGTCTATCTTTTATTGCAGTAGCTGGATCTCATCCTGAAACATAATAGAAAAATTAAACCTTTTAGTCGGGCACATTAACTCGTGAGCATATATACCTGAGAAATATATATCTTTACTGAAACCGTGATTTACTTGCACCTCTGCTGTTTACACTTTGTACAACTCAGTTAGTCTTATAACCTTTCATAAGTTTGGCACATACTCAAAGAGGGATCTTTATACATTCCTCTCAGTCAGAAGTAGCCCTGGTTTGTAAAAGAAAAGCAAAAATCAAACACATCACAAATGTTCCTTTAGTTTTTTGTTTTTAGAAATCAAATAAAGTGTTCATAAATCTAAAGCTCTGTTTTTTGAAAGAATCTCTGTGCAGTATAAAACAATCACATTTAGATTTTGAACTAGATAATTAAATGGACCAGTCCTGTAGATCATTTTCTAATCAGAAACCAACATATAGACACTGCCATGGCGTCTACATAAAGACACCTGTTGATGTCTAAATGTGGTTGAAAAGTGGGCTTACAATGTCAAATTCCTTTGTCTTCATTTAGAGAAACTTTGGATAGGACCCATGGACATTCCTTGTATGGCAACAACAGTTAACTCTATAGAGTTCAGCAAATAAGTAGCTGTTTTGTCTGGAATATTTTCTCATAGCTAATTCCTGATCTATGAACTTGTATGTACTTGATTGGCATGTTCTTTTGTCTTTCCTATTTTGAATACAGAGAAAACAGGCTTTGTTGACACACACTGCAGCGACACCAGAAGTCATGAATTAACAGTTTCTAGGCATTGAGTCTAAGTCATAAAAATGCTACATTTATTTTATACAAATTAAGTAAATCTAAAAAAAGTAAATGAACCCAAATCAAAAATTTTATTCTTCTACAATTTGTCAGTGTTGCATTGTCCTACTGCAATAACAGATCAATTTATTGTAAGGCTTTTTACATATCTCTTCTTGGTGTAGAGGGCTCAGTATTAACATTGATCTATACTTGTCAGTTTTTTTTCCCCCCACTCACAGCTTTGGAGACACGCTGGAACAACCATACAGATGCTTGCCTAGTGAAAATATAAGGAATGCACCTTGATGACAGCATAGCGGTAATTTTGTGTGGGCACCTTATCACATTGAGCAGAAAACATGCCTTTAATCTCAAAACATGCCCGGTTTGTGAAACGTGCCATTAGTTATTCTGATGAAGTAGCATGACTTCATCCTTAATTGGGAAGTGATGCGAAGGGAGACCTCAGAACAAATCTATTATAAATGGTTCTGCTACACATCACACACAGGGCTACCTCATACGTCCTGCACTCTTTTGCCACACCATCACTGTGAGTCTGGGCGAACTGTGTTGTGGACATTTTCCATGTTCTTTGTTGCCACAAAAAAAGGGTTACTCTGAGGGTAATGGCTTTTGAACGTGACGTTTATAGTTGCTTTGTTTGCTTGTGTGCTGGAAGAAAAGAGATCCATGAAGGGAAGTGAAAGAGGAAAAGCAATCAAAAGTCTGGCCTTCACTTTCGCTGTGCGCTATATAAAAGACGATGCAAGGCTGGGAGCTGCTGAAGTACCTGCAGACAGAGAGACATCTCTGTTCCTTTCCTCCTTTCTTTTCAGCCATAGAGAGAGGTTCTCCTATGAAGGGTCCCCTCCCCCTGAATGTGAAGTTTTATTCAGATTCCTCAATTAAAAGTAGTAAATAAATAACTGTCTGACACATATGACATGTGTGCTGAAAAGTGAAAACTTTCAGATGGCTGAAATTCAAGTACACTGGAGTTGTTTGCAAAAATATGTAATAAAATGGGTAAAGTTGAACAATGTTCTTTGACAGTACTTTTCAGATTGGAATCAAATACTGCTGTTGAGCCATGTTTTTTGTCTCCTCCACATATAAACTCATACAGCAGACACAAATGAACTTGAGTGTCTTTAAAGCCAACCTCTGCTCTTTGATATTGGCAGAGACAGGTGTAAAAATATACAGAGCTAACGCACGGCGATAATAATAAGAGATTTATGTATGTAGGGCGTAAAAGAAATGCCGAGCTGATGCCTGCTGCTGTCAGGTTGGTTTTCCTGTTGCGTCATTCACCCAGCCAGCTATGCAGTCGAGCCAAATGTGGCAGCGAGGCTCCACTTCTGGTACCATGTGCTGCGTGATCTTCTTGTCAGGCAAACAGATGTCTGAGCGCTGCGGATTGTTGGATGTTTGTGTACGAGAAAAATGAGTAAACAAGTTGAAATATTGCCCTTCCTTAATTTGATGCACAATGCATGGTGACAGCTTATTCAGTTAAAGATCCAGTGTCATGTGTCAGGTCCTTTCTGTTCAGATAGATAAGTCAGTTTGGCTGCATTTAGATGACAATGCCATATCCAGCACTCAGGACAATGAATTTCTGTGTTTCTGCTGCTCGTGCATATTCATATCCCTTCAACCTTCAACCACAAACAATGTATTTTGCTGGGATTTTGTGGGATAGACCAACCCTAAGACTAATTGTGAAGTGGAAAGAAAAAGATACATAGTTTTCAAAATGTCTATTGAATAAATATGTTAAAAGTGCGGCATTTATATTCAGCCCCTCTCAATCTGACACCCCTAAAGAAAATCAAATTCTGCTTTGAGAAGGCATATAATTAGTAAGTAGAGTCCACAACTGTTTTATAAAGACATAAAAGGTGTTAGAGAACATTAGTGAACAAACAAACAACATCTTAAAGACCAAGGAACACTGTGGATAAATTGGGTGGATAGTTAAAGCATGGTTGGGTTATAAAACAATGTCCCAAGCTTTGAATCATCTCAAAAAGCAGATCAGCTTTTCATCTGAAGGTGAGAGGAGGACAACCACAGACACGCCAAGACATAGTCGTCCACCTAAACTGAGTTTGGCGTAGAGAGGATTAATTAGAGAACCAGCTAAGAGGCCAATTGTAACCCTGGAGGAGCTGCAGAGTTTCACAGCTTAGGCGGAAAAATCTATAACTATTTGTCACATCCTATATATCTGGCTTTTAAGGGAGAGTGACAAGATAAACCCATAAAACGTCCCATTTACAGTTTGCCAAAAGCCATTTATGCCATGATTGAACCAGTAATCTACAAGGAGAATGTTCTTGAAGAATCAAAGCTCTGGGCTGCCATCTGAGGGTAAGATGCAGTCAGGGGTTGGATCAGTTCCAGATAGGCAAGTATGCAAGAGGTAATTCTGAGTGGTTCTGGAGGGTTTGGCTGCTAGGAGGACTGAGGTCCTGAGAAAAGCTGCAGTTCTAGTTCTCTGTGGAGGTGAGTATGAATCTAGGAGATCAGAATATGATTCAGTGGAACAGATAGGTGTTGTGTGGGGTTGGACTGACAGGTGAGTTGTGGCGATCTTACTGGGGATGGTGGTCCAGGTGGTGGAGGAAAGTTCTGAATCCAAGTAGGTATTGTTGGATTTTTGCTTTGCAGGAGGAGTAGCTTGTCGTTAAATAATGTATGGGTGGAGGTTTCCAGCACAAGAATGACCTTAAACACACAGCTAAAGATACAATAGAATGGTTTGGATCAAAGGATAATTATGTATTAAAATGGCCCAGACTTACATCCAACTGAGAATCTGATGCAAAACTTGAATATTGAGCTTTTTGCATCCAATCATGACTTAGCTTGAGTTATTCTGCAAAGAGAAATGGGTTTTTTACCCATTCCTCTTTGCAGAATAACATTTGTTATAGTTTAGTCATGATTGGATTCAAAAACCCAAATTAGGGATGTTTAGGAATACTTCAAAAGATCTGGAGCTGTAATTGCAGTAAAATATGGCATATTTCACTTTTCAGATTTTTATTTATAAAGAATTTAAAAAAAGATATACATCAATCCGTCCACATCACAATTATGCAACATTTCATGTCAATCTATTACATAAAACCTTCATAAAATACATTTAAGGGGTGTCAAAACTATGTCAAGGCACGTCATTCTGACCCTATGTAATGTTTTTTTTTCTGTACAATCAATGCAGTCCAAGATTATAAAAGACCCCAAGTGGATGGAGTGTGTGTAATGTTGCAGCCGGCAGCGATTACAGAGGTAACATGAAGACTTAGAAGAATTAGTAAAACAGGGTTTATTATGTGTGCTAAATTGCTGGACAGCTCCGGGGCTGACATTTAAAACATAACATCACCAAACAAAAAACACATTAAAGGAGAAAAGCTGAGCTGGGCGCTTTAAGCAAAACCTGAAATTCAGGTTTTTGGCGAAGGCGACTGACCCAAATTTCCTGCCCCTTCTTCTCCTTAACATGCTTCTGTGAGCTTGGGCCCTGGGGGTGACGTATCCCTTACACTGGGATTGCCAGTGCATTTACATAGCATGGTTAATGAGAGATCAACACCAAGAAAGCGCTTTGAATATAAAGCTTTCTTGTATAGAAAAATAAAATAATATAATGAGCGGGCGATTGATCCATACTCAAACAAGCCGGTTTGCTAAGTTAATACCAAAGGCAGATTATAGCCGGTGCCAAAAGGGCCCTGGCGTGCGACGCCTTTTGCTTACAGCTTTCCCAAAGTTGTCATCATATTAGCACATGGTCAAGGACTACATCCTGCCACTCTCATAATCTGCTTTGCTGCACAATTAGCCTTCTATAATAAGGCAACTGTCTGTCAGGCAGTGGGGAGTTTTACACTGGATGGATGGATCGCTTACTGCCACTGTAATATAGCCTCTAAAGTTATTCTCTTTCCAAGTCATCACCAGTTCTCTCTGTAGGTGTGAATGTGGTGACAACATGGAGGGTTGTTCTTCTTTATTGTGCCAAACATCTATTGCACTTTGATGAAGCCAGACAAAGGGAGGATAAGGGGATTGTGAGGAGGGAATGGGAGGTGGTTGAGGAAAGAGCACCCATGACCAGGGGAGATGTGTTTTACCTCAGAGAATCAGATGCCACAGAGGAGTGAAACATCAACTTTTCTGAATAAAATAATACATAATTTTGTTGCAACAAAGGCAAAGAAACGATGGGCAGGAGAACAAAATAGCAGGAAGGGGTTGGAGTGGGGAAGGGGTTTGCAAAGAATAAGAAGAATTCAGAGCTGCTTCTTGCGAGGAAAAAGAAGAAGTAAAAAAAAAAACATTGATGACACCCGGTTCCATTCTTCCGCTCTCCCCTTTCTCTGCTCCTCGCCTCGCAGCACGGCGGGCTAAGCTGGGAGCTGTAATGTCATTAAATTGCAAATGCTTTTTTTTTTTCATTTCCGACACACACTGTTTACTTATCTGGCAAAAACATATGTTGGAAGGAATCCGTTAAATTCTGCCCATTGCCTTGGGTGAAAGTGCAATAGAAACGGGCCCACTGAGCTCCTTCTGTCGTCTCCTTTTAGCACTTTGCCT